>NW_026944411.1:2122062-2829416 GCF_033458365.1 Neurospora hispaniola | reverse complement strand
CCTGATATTGTTGTCTGCTCCTCGGGTCTACATAGTAGAGGTGTAATTATTACCGTAAACAATTATACCTCTAACAGAGCCTCGATCGGGATCCAAAGCGAAGGGAGAAAGGCATTACCCTGTCCGATTAAGTCCAGGCCGTTACAGTACACTCTGGGGCTGCTTAGAAATGCCCTAAAGAGCTGAACATGCCTTTGGTAGGCAGGCCAGCCAGGTACATGACAAGATGGCATAGCATAAAACGTGGCAGAGGGAAGCCTCGTTTAATGAAAAGGTGGGGGAAATGAGGGCGTCAAGGACACTTGGGCGTTTCCTTGTTGATGGAAGTGCTTCTTGTGAAATTTTTGTTCCCTTGCCCTGCGTTGACGCTTTCAGCAGATGTAATGTTGCTGGCAGCTGCGAAACTCGGCGTGTGCTGGACGCCGCTGTGATGAAACCTCCGTCAAGGCAGGGTCGGCAAGGCAGGGCGGACACAGTGCGCATCGGGAAGGGCGCCAAGTGCCAGCCCTGAAGGATACGTGTATGGTAAGGTAAAGATGAGGTGGGTCGTTACCGGTGCATGAGCTTCGGGAAAGCGGTAAGCTCCGTGCACTAACTTGAACCGTACATGCAACTTTTTCAGCTGTGAACGTCCTGCACGGCGGGGAGAGGATGCTTAACGAAGTGAACCAAGTGTTGCATCGCACACGAGCTGCACATATTCGCACTATAACGATCAAAATTATTCCTCCTTCGATTCCTGATATCCATTTTATGCCTCCTACCTACCTATGTGCTTCTGCTTCGAAGGAACATGGCAAACCCTTAAAGCCGAGGTAAGTTAAAAATGGAAAACGGCCTTTTGGAGAACGCCGTGGCCACCCGGTCCACTCTGCTTGTGTTTGGTGACTTAGACAGTTGGGAAATGATCCACCTTTGTTGCGTGTTTCTGTCGCCGGTTCCACTGAGCACCACTTGGTTAAGGTAACACAGCCCCGATCTCTGAAAACCAAATCCCGTATTTGAGAATCTGTAATTTATGGTTCGGACTTGATAAGACACGAAGACTCAAAAGTGAAGACTACCAAGATGAAAAACCGGAACCGGCACTCAAGTACAGAATAGGCTTGTTGTCTTGAATGTCAACTCCCGTGGCTAGATTAATTCGCGATGTTACAAGTAGAAACTTGGCTTGGTTCTGTACATAACGTGGCGTCGTTGAAGTAGGTAGAGGTAATCATTCACGTTGACTTCCCGGAGTGTTACAAAGTCTCGAACCAGCGGCAACGGTTCCAAAAGGCTTTGATACAGTGTACATAGGTAGTGAACTCTGGTCATGATCCGTGCTATGGTGCCAAGCACTTCCAAGAATTGTCTTTCCCCATCTTGTCCCGAGGGAAAGGGAACTGAGTGAGAAAAGGGATGGGCGGATCACCAAGGAACTCCTGACGCGTCTCGGCCTAGGCCCGTGATATGCTGGGCGTGTATGAAGGGCTTTGCTTTTTCTTTACAGGCTCCCTATCCTTACATAGTACGTGATGTAAGTAAGGCTCTCGCTCGCCAGCTCGCCCTGCCTGTCTAATATTGGATGACGCGGAGAATGGGGAGCTCCAGGGACGTGTGTTGCAGGCAGGTTGAAAAAGGCCATGAGGCTGCGGGGAACGAGTGTCCATCCCAAACCCCCCCGTCAGCTCTGACGTTAGCGTTAATCTTGATAGACAGCGATTTTCCGTCGAGCAACATCTCCTCTTGAGGCTGTGATGGTTGAACAAATTCGACAGACACTCAAAGATGACGACAGTACTGATATACCTAGTACATAGCAGAGCTACATACAATAAGTGATTGCAATAGGAGTTGCAAATCAGGGAACGCGCGTGGTAGGGTTTTCACCGCTCGGTAATACGGCATCAGAGGACGACGGTCAACAAAGTGCTGTGGTGTAACAAAACAATAGACCCTATCCGGGGTCCATTCCCTAGGTAGCTAAGGGCTCTGGAACCCCCGAGACTCTCTTTGCTTCTGGACGATGGAATTCAGACATGTGTAGCAGAAGACGTTTGCGGCCAAGAAGAACAATCTAGGCAATGCCTAGGTACAGGCTGTCTTCCTGGAACCTTGGATCTGGTGAGATTTCGATATTCACCTATGTTGTGCTTCACACGTTCTTCTTTTTTTCGGTAATCATAGGTCTTCCAGTACGAGACGGTATCAGACACGATGGGCTCTTCGGCCCTGCCGGTGCAACACCAGCGCATCACCACCCACGCGTACGCGGAAAGCATCGTACAGTTTACGAGGCCTGATGCTGTGGGTCAAATTATACATACACAGTGTAGCCCCACGCCGAGGCTCCGGGAAAACGCTACGGTGGGCATCAAAAGCAGGGGCCTTGTTGACTGACGGTATAAGACATCATCGCTGATTTAGCGTTGCACTACTCCCAAATCGGTATCGCATCCAATCTTCCACAGCAGGTTCCATGATGCGAAGAGCGGACGCGTCTCGGGTGTTGGTGATGGTGTACGGTAGGTAGAGATAAGGTCAGAAGCAAGCCCGGAGCGGCCGACCGACAGGAGCCGTCAAGTGTGTGTCGTCGATGGCGCCGTCCATTGGCGAACGAGATCTTGACACGACGGTAGCAGGCTGCGCGAGTTATGGAAAAGTTGATTGCGGATTACGTGGGGTACAGCTCCAGCAGTGTGGTGCAGTCTCAAGTCTGAAGGTTGTTTAAAGTTGCCGAACGGGTGTAAGAGGAGTCCGAAGACTGCGATAACCAGAGCTGCTGAGTGGCTGGTGCGGATCGACCGGTCTGCGGATGGCCAGACCTCACGATGAAGAGGAGCAGTCCAAGACTTGGCAGAGTCCTGATCGAGAATCCGGCGAAAAGGCTATCTTGATGATGGTGGATTTGCCGACGACTCGTTGTCCTTCTCCGCCACGGACTAGTGAAGTTCGGGATGTGTGGTTGCGGCAGCAAGAAGGGACGGGCCAAAACTTGGAACAGGAAATGAGATACTTCCACGGATTGGGATTATTGTTGTAGTATAGACTTTCGCTGGACGGGCAACCTGAATGCCTACCACTCTGCCTTATCGCCTACGGTGCGACCGGCCAAGGTATCATTCGATTCGCGATCGTGCCTTTCCCGGCGTCCTCGTACTTTTACATAGTAGTAGAACAGATTACTCACCTGTGCGAACTCCATCTCTTTTGCCGCTGCAGTTCCCCGCTCCTTGTTTTGATGTTCCTGCACATGTCGATACCTCCTTCATAATTAAAAGTTACACTGGAATATTTCGGATTTGTTACCGAATTGGAACCTGGAGGACTTTGCTATGTAGTTTGCTGGAACGTTGATGCTTGAAGGCAGAGAAGGGAAACTGGGTCCTTCTTAGTCCCAGGTACCTTGCTGCTTTGCCGAAAGTGAGGATGGTGATGGATCCCATCAAGGTATCCACACGATCTGGAAGCATTTTTTTTTTCTTTCTCTGCTGACAATTGATGTTCCAGATGACCGGCTCAGGCTGTGCTGTGCATCTTCAATGCAAGCGTCTTTCATGACAATCGTTACGACTGGCTCTCCATGGAAATATCAGGGTTGATCACCGCCGTAGAAACAAGACTCCGAGTGTTTGATAGGCATTTCTCGCAGAGCGCATTGTACACTAGATATGGATACAGCGGTCTGATGTGCAGGTGGTCGTTGTTGTGCATCAATCTCCATGATCAATCTGATGAACGAGTTTTTTCCTGTCAATTATCGGAAGCGACGGGAACTTGGGAAAAAAAAAAAAAAAAAAAAGGTTTTCCCTCGTTGTTGCTGGAGAGAGAGACGGCACTTACGAGAACCTTCCTGGTACACTACTACACTGCTAGGCAGCCGATGCCCGCTCTCGACATGTTACTTTGTTCTATTTCGATCTCGTTCAAAGCCCCAACCACCCCCGTCACCGTCACCACAGCGTGTGTTTGCTAGGTACCTAGTCACCGCGCTTCTCTTCTTCCGCTCGCCGGCGGAAGTGGCTTGGCGGCATTCAAGGTGCCATGCAGTTGCTCGTCGATCGTGTCCAGTTCTCTTCTCGTCTCTTCACCGGCGCTGATAGGTATGACGCAGTGTGTGGGCCGCCCGTCTTTTTGCGCTATTCCCGTATTCAAGCCTAGGCTCAGGCTGAGGAGCGGCTAGCCAATGGAGATGGCCCTAGCTGCCTTGGCATTGGCAAGACGCGGCTCCACGCTGTTCCTGAGAGCCCCGCTTAATTTGCAGTTCCCTTGGTTGGTTCCTGCGCTTCTGCCTGTTCGCTGTTACCGCAAAGTGTTGAGGGCCACATGCAACCACTAAACAACTTGGTCGAGATCGAGATCGCGTCCTCGATTGGCATTCGAGCCACACACCTCAGAGCTCTTATCAGCCCGCTCTCTCTTCACCGATTCTTCCTGTCAGATAAACACTCCCGGGCGCCGAGATCCTCGTTCCACCTGCGTTGCGAGACGACCGCTGGTCGCGCGGTGCCGACGATGACAACGGCGACGATGACCTCGACACCGTCCATCGCTTCACAAGCCCGTCACCACAGTGAGCACGGTTCGAGCCCAGAATCTACACTGCACTAAAAACGATAGACCCCTCCATCCTTGCTCGGCAACCAGGCGAGGCAGATCCACGTTCCGACGTTTCGATGTTCGCCAAAAAGATCGTCAAGCGGCATCATAATCCATCGCAACGAACTCGAGCGGTCCGCTCTACGCGCTTCTGGACCCATGTTTCACATCCGGCCCGTCGGCGGCGGAACCTCAACGATGCAGAATATCCTACAATGAAGCTTTTGAGGGTCCCGGCGCCGTACCAGACAAGGTGTGTTACGGTACTCAAAAACTTTGTGTAAACAACAAGTAAACATCATCACCATCGCCATGTCGCCTCAGCCGCTCGTAGCACCTTCACGCGGGAACCCCCCCGGCGCCATGCCATGCTGTACACTTCAAGGGCGGACTTGGACCGTTCAAACGGCCAGTTTGAGTAAACATCAAGCAGGGCGCCTGGGGAAGTTGACAAGGACAGCAATTCTCGCCGTAATACGCTTTCCGATTGGCTCATGATCGAAGTGTCGGAGATGAAGGTGTTCATATTAGCAGCAGTCATCAAGTCCTGTCAGCATTGGACGGACAAGCGCAACGGACCCTCCTGTCCGAATGTTCTGAACCCGCAACATGCTGTCATTGGCTTGGCTGTTAATGACCTGGCCAAGTTTGTGAGCTTGACACTGATATATTAAATGTCCGTTACGCGGTAAGAGATGAAGACTCGACGACGGCTCTGCTTCTTATTGGTGCCAAGCAAGCAAGATCCAGTTCCTGAGTTGCAACAAGACGGACGGCGGGATCTCAATATATCAACAGTTACGCGTATCATTATTGTAGATGACTACAAAACCTCCATCAGGGCTAACATTGGGAGCGGCAAGGCATCGAACAAGTCAGTACCAACAATTACAACAGCAGGATGACATGAACAGGTTACAATATTGCCGCGAACACAGCACCATAAGCACCAACCGTGAAATGAGGTTTGCTCCTTCAATTATTTCCATACCAAGGTTCTTGTCTTCGTCAGCCGGGGAATGCTCTCTCCTACCCATAATTACGCCATCTGCAGCCTATCGATAGTGCGTCCTCGTCACAGTTGTTTTCTCTGCCGGACCAGGGCGGCGTAAAGACTCCGGCCAGTCGTGCCTACCCCTGAGAGGTGCCTTGTTCCAAGCACCGTTGCTTCTCTTGACTTTCCCTGTTCTCGCCAAGAATCACAGTTGAAGGAAACCACGACCGGACACGTAGCGGCGGAATCTCAGGGTAGGTCTCTCCCATCGCACCGAGTAGACACCATTGGATATGTGAATGGGGTTGATGTAGACCCTCAGGAAGGGTTCACGCATGTCTCACAATATCATCCGGACAGTCACCAACCCTGAGCGAAGTGTTACTTGTGCTCAGTCTCTCAGGTCCCGAACTTGGGAATTGGGATCTGGGAAACTGGGCCCGGACCCAGACAGACCCTCGTTTTCGGGTCCACGTTCTTTTCTCAATGGCTTCTCGGCAAAACTGCACAATGCCCAGAAGAACGTGATGATGATCTTCGTCGACAGTTGTTAAATCGGTACGGAATCACGGAAAATCGGTTTATGCAGAAGCCCAAAAGTCCATGAATGTACCCATCCACACTGACCACGTCCAGCTGTCTCTCTCTTGGCGCCAAGTCCCAAGTTACTTTTGTCTTTGACGGCCGGGATGCTTCCATCACAGCTTCACATCGAAAAAAAAAAAAAAAAAAAAAAAAAAAAAAAAAAAAAGTGATCGCGTTCCTGTTCGACGGCACCCAGGGCACTCCCTGGTTTGTGAACCACAAAGTCGGAGCAAATTCAGGAACAACACAACCAACAGGAAACACAACGTCCCGAATGGTACCTACATACACTCGCTAATCCCGGTGTCCTAAACTGCCTGTCCCTGTCTTTCCTCAACTTCTAGGCAGTTCCTAGAAAGAAACATCCCCAAGAGACTCTAGGCAATGTCTCGTAAGTCCTATAGGCCAAAGATCTCATCGGGTTTGTCATGGACGAGCTACTACTCAAATAGTTCGTTTCTTCTTCTTTTCACAAGCTCTTTCATCTGCCAACTTTCTCGGCAGTTGTCTGCAAGTATTTAGCTAGTCAACTAGCATTGAACTTCAGCAAACTAGGATTATACCTGTAGGGTAAAAAGAACGAAAGAGAATCAATTGCTTGGTTTCAGATGCGCCTTTTCTTTTCCCATCTGTCCGGACATTCAACGAAGAATGTTGTTGTTCTCCATTGATCTCTGCAGGTATCATATCGTATCGTACACTGGCAGTGTAGTATCATGTACACTATCTTGCCCAGCTGCAAGTTCTCAGGGGCAAACTCCACGTTTTTTATGGGGGGAGGGGGGGGGGGGGGGTACGTTTCCTGGAATAGAATACTTGCGCTTTTGCGCTGCTTCTCATAGAAACGGATCATGGACCAATTGGGGAATGTGATTGGCATTGATGGTGCATTGAGTTGCAACTACGTAATTTTGAAGATCTGGGCAGCAGTTCTCACGGTTCTCACTCAGCTGCTTGTAAAAGGCGAATAATGTCAATATCGCACCCCAAAAATAAAAGAAGGAAGAGAGGATTCACGATCGGATTGTCGTCAATTGTGGTTGCTGATGTGACTGATGTGATGCCCCCCCCCCCCCCCCCCCCCCCCCCAGCCCCGCTTTTGGATGTGCGGTTGAAGATGTCATGCCCGCCATGCTACTATGGAAGCCCAGGATCCAGACGGGGAAGATTCTTGGCCGGCTTATCAATGGTTGATCCCTTTGAAACATGTTTCTAGTGTATATAGATTGTTGATCTTTTGAGATTGTCAGTTTCTTCTTGTACGCAGTAGATGTATCATGGATTTCTGATTGTGGGATTGTCTCGTCCATCATGAATTGATATCTGGGATCACCATGTTTAAGGCTCGATTGTAAACTATCTCGGTTCCGCGGGTGCCACTGCTGTGCTGTCTTATACTGTGATGCTTTAACAGGGTCGTAGAGCTTGTTTTGAATCTAGACGGCAGCGTAAGGCAATATCATCTGTATTTGTTTTCGAACATGGTAAGATAGGTTGAAGGCAATGTATGGGACACGAGTTGTTACTGAAGGGCATATACAAATGTTTGATGTTCGAAGACGGAAAAGCTAGAAGGCAGGGACGACTTCATTGGTGAGACACGGAATCGAAGATGGTTTCACGTTCAACTACCCACTATCTAGAGCCGGATCCCACCATACAAGCAGCTACTCTGGCATTCACATCTTCATCTTCGTCACGCATCTAACTTTAAGTTCCTATAACTCCGACAGATGCAGGCATTCCCAGGCATACCGTCATCAAATCCAGCCCAGTCCAGTCCAATAGTCGACAGTTAATATTCATCTATCTCTACCCATTCTTTCCCGTCAACTGCATCTCCCAGTTGTACAGCAGCACGTTTCTCGTTCGTGATACCCCGGATTTCGACCGACCCTTACGCCACCGGACGGGAAGGTGCTTTTGAAACTGGCATGACTTGCAATGAGCTCGTGCCCCTTGTCAGCATCTGATACGATGTGGCTTGCATGAAAGGGGATGGAGAGGTATGACAAGGAAGTGGCTTGAGTCGGTTTGAAGTTGTGTTGGCGAAGCTGGAACAGAAACTGAAGAGCGAGGACATTGCCGGTTGAGTATGCGAAGGGGGCTGAAGCAATCTTCATCTTGGGTATGATTTGGGATGTAGACTCGTTGTGGTGATCGTGGTTTTGGTAGTTACAACTTGGCAAGACCTTGACGCATGATCGTTGTCATGCTCTGATGTTTGGATGCCAGGTGTATTGAGGTATCGAAAAAGAAAAGAAAAGAAAGGAGAAAGGAAAAGGTTTACCTTCAACTGGTTCGAACGCACCACCTTTCCAGAGGGGAGGAAAAAAAGATCAAAAAACAACAACCGCTCGTTCAGAGCAATGGTGAACCGTTTGGTTTCTTCTGTCGACTGGAGCGTTCCCAGATACCATATAGGTAGACCGGCTACTAGGCAGTGAAGACCCCTCTACGTGTCTTAGCACACACCGTTCCCAATCCGGACAGATAATAGATTTTGAGTTTTGAGACTCAAACGGTAGACCACTGTGCCATCTGACCAAGCGGTTGTTGTTGGAAGGATGGACCAACCAGGTCCCTTGTATGGTCATTAGGGGGTGGGTTGATATCGGATGAAGGAATGATGTAGCAAGCGCCGGCAGGTATGGAAGGTACGGTCCGGCAGCTGGCAACCGGAACCGGAATCGGGACTCGGAGCTCGAGCAGATCAGTTGAGGAGGTAGTGATGAGTTATGCGCCATGGCGTACATAAATGACTGTGATGGTTCTTGACGGTGTTACTGTGGCACTTCTAGAGATTAAAGTACGGCATTAGGCAAAAGACGGTGTCAGTTCATGTTTTTCCGCAGATGTAAGTTTCCTCAGATTCGAAGCAATCCAGAGACAGAGGCCAGCTATATTCCAGGTAACAGACAGAACGGCAAAACCGTGGTGGACCCGAATCTCTCTGCTGTTCCAACGTCGAGAAATCGTTTGGAGGAAAATTGTTAGCGAGGAGATTACCAGACAGCATTGATTTTATGGGTGCTCGATCGCCTCAAGCCAAAATAGCGTCCTCTTTTTGTTTTCGCAATTTTTGAGCACATCTCCAGCACGTATTCTGCCTGAGTTGACAGTGTTGAGGCATCCGTATCTCCCATACTGCTTTCGCCTCCACGCCGTTGAAGCGGGTGAGGGGGTTAACGGTGGTGGTGGACAAATGTTGATACCGATTCCCTCGAATTCACGTCCCCTGGTCCCTTTCGTAGAGATAGCGTTGGGCTCTTCAAATCCCCCGTCTTCTCGCAAAAGCTTTCGGCAAGGGCGATTGAAGCGATCTGTGGAACTTCTCTTTCCTCCTCGTCGCTATCCCCGCAGCGTTTCCCTCCAGTCCACTGCAACTGCTGCCCCCAATGCCCCGGCTTTGAAGTCTCGGGGTGCCGTGCTCCTACTTTCTCCATTCAGTGGCTGGTTCCCCTGAGAGAGCTCACTAGAACGCCTGTTCTTTCTGTTGTCTCTCCTCGCCCGCTGGTAGAAAATGACCATCACAACCGCCCTTGCTGCGGGCCTCCCCCTTAACTGCGTCCACCCACAGCCGCTCGCTCTCCGGCGGACCTCCAAAGTGCTGCCAAAGCCACAAGACAGCATTGCTCCCAGATGTTGTCCCAACCCTCAACAAAACAGTCCCGAAACCACCGACAACTCCGATCACGCTGGGACCTCGGCCGTAACACTCAAGACACTTGTCCTTTCTGTGCAGTTCTTTCAGATTTGGCCGCAGTACTCTCTCAAGAGTTGCGTGCTGTAAGGTAAAGGACTGCTCACAGTGAGGCGAGCCGCATCTGCAATAAACCTGCGCTACCACTGTTGAACTCGAAAGGGCGTAGATGACGACGTGGCACGAGTTGGTGATGTTGTTTTTCTTATCGCCAGACGAGAAACTTCTGGAATACCGGAATGCTGTTGATGCTCGAGAATGCGTTCTCACTCGCATTGCGTTGGGGTGTGGGCTGGGGAAGGGGCTAGAGGTGTGTGCATACTGGCAGACTTCTCGGAGGTGTTGAGAATCGAGGCTTCGTCATCCGCGTCGGATTGTCGGAAGAACACGTTGTTGGTGATGAAGTACTCTTTTCTCCCTGCTCAATGCAGGCCACAGCTCACATGTACGTCTGTGACTCCTCGTGACATGGACCGCTTGCGTTTTCCTAACACGCTGGTCACCACAGCGGCTTGGAGGACACTCTGGCCAGATCTCAAAGTCAAATGCTTCCATGACCATGATTTCCAATCTCTTTTGCATACGCCGTGTCGTTATCAACTTCTGCAAAATCAGGGCGATCTTTGCTCTGTGCTCGTTATCGTAAGCCTAAGAATATTTTTCGAAGTGGACACGTCGGCGAGCAAAGACAGAGATGGATGAAGGAAGACATTTGGACGTGAGTAAAGAGACATTTGACATAGTAGCAAAAGTTCTAGGAGTCGTTCTCAAGATGTTATTGGAGTTGGTCAGTGTGACGTCCAGAGGAAATATTGAAAGGAGAAAAGGTGTGGTGTAAAGCACTAGAAGTCGATGAGACATTAAAAGCTTAAGAATCCCAGACCTCCCGTCTCTTACGTTTTCTAACACGTGCTAATTTGAATGCCCACAGATGCCGGGCATTGTAAGCGGATTTTCCCTGTGCAGTCCGCCGAAGTGGGAGCCTGATGGCAAATTCGGCCCAGATTACAGCAGCAAGTGTCGCCCACCAGACGGTGAATGAAGTCGAGTCTATATCCTAAATAGGAAGTGGTGATTTGTACACGGCAAGCATGCAGAATGTGCGTTCTACACTCGACAGGGTGTTTCCCTGGCACTATTGAGATGACTTGGAACGCAGGAACTCGCACACATAGGCTTCTCATTGGTCGCTATGATGGAAAGAATCTCATTTGGGAAAGTTCCTCTGCGTCAAAGAAGTGCCGGTAATGCAGCACTATGGTATTTACTTGCCTCTGCAGGAGTCAAGGCCAGAGCTCAGAAAGCATCACTGAGGGTAGGTTGATTGTTGAGAGGCGTAGTACAGAAAATTATCCAATTTTCCGGCAGCGAGACCAGTAACGGAGGCCGGAAGGGGCTATGTTGGTGCTTTTCTGTAGGCCTAGCGGGTTGAAACCTGTTCATGCGCTATTATCATAGGGAAAGCGCCCAGCCTGGCCTGTCCGGCATGCCGACTGCAGATTCACTCCGAACACCAAAGACCTTGAGGCAACAAGCATATGCACCATGCATCTAAACTCACAGATTCTGTATATCAATTTTCTTTCTGAGCCGAGTGTCCCGAAGTTGCGGTGGTGATGAAAATGGTGAGTTTCTTTTTAGACTTCCGCCGTCACAGTCCGTTTATGCCCCCTTTTCCATATTTCACTAACGTCATCTTCTTGGTCGATTCCAGTGCTGCAACGAGCTGCACATATATACCACATAACCAAACACGATGACAAGAGATACAGGGCCTGGTTGGTGCGAGATCCTACTCTTCGAACACGTGTGGCTGTAAACCGGAATCTCTGCCGCAAGTGTCTCCTCAAGCGGAGGCTACGTGGAAAATGCAGAAGTATGCTGTTCGCCCCAGTTCCTCGATGTCCGACAAGTCATCGTACCGCCGGTTATTGAATCGTATGCACTAGGGCCTTGGACATTTGAGAATAGGATCAGTGCTCGATTTGGAAAACCTACCTTTTGTAACCTATATAAGGCCTTCTCCCTCCTTGGTGTTTCAGGCTCTCCCATCTTCTCTTCACTCATTCGGACATCGCCAACACACATCGCCAACGGTTTCTATCACTCAACCTGCTACAGCAACCACTCAGCTCTACCTCACTTCAAGATGTCTCAATTCACGACCGGCGACGTCGCCTTCCTCCTCGAATGGCACCGTTTCGACGAGGGCAAACGAGCTATGCTCGAACGCCTCAACCCAGCTCAGTACATGAAAGGTGCCTGTGGACATCCCGTCATTGTCCTGAAGAAGACCGCAAGCCATGCGCTTGTCACCACTGTCTCGGCCCATGGGTCGGCACCGTGGAATAACTGGCAAGCCCCATGGACCTCCGGCCGCCACTACGCCAGGGT
This sequence comes from Neurospora hispaniola, assembly GCF_033458365.1. Classification (NCBI taxonomy): domain Eukaryota; kingdom Fungi; phylum Ascomycota; class Sordariomycetes; order Sordariales; family Sordariaceae; genus Neurospora; species Neurospora hispaniola. The sequence continues at coordinate 2,817,159 of NW_026944411.1, read as the reverse complement.
GGCTGATCATTTCCGTTCCTTTGCCGGAACCCAGAGGCCGAACAGCCGAAGGGAGTTCCTTCGCCTTTCCAAGGGTGCTTGGCCCAAGCCAAAGAGTTCTTTCGTTCACGTGGAGAACGTCCTTCTTGTTCCTCTCTTTGCTTTGGGTGACTTCACGAAGCCCAAATGCTGGGAAAGGGATGGGACCATTCTCCATGTGTCCCCGACCAGTATGCATGATCTGATCATGCATATCCAGGTGGCCAACCCCAAGTGGCTTGAGCTGCTTGGCCGACTCGAGTTCCTCGCGGTCAAGAAGCCAAAAGCCATCACGACGAAGCAGCAACCTCCTGTTCCTCCTCCTCCCCCTCCTCCTCTTCTTCTTCCTTCGCCTCCTCCCACTCCTCCCACTCCTCCAGCAGCGATGCCGGCCCCCCCTCCTCAACCAGCCAGCGAGTCTGGCTGGACTGAGGTGGTGAAGAAGAAGAAGAAGAGGTAAACTCTTCGCACCAGCAAGACTTCGAGACGCGCGCGGTGGTGACTTAGCAAACAACGGGGGGGCGTGGTGGTCATACACTTCACCCCTCGGCTGCGGGTCACTTGATCGTCGTTGTCGTCGTCGTCGTTGTTGTTGTCAAAACACTACAAGAATCAGTTGGTTGAAAGAAAGAAGAAGAAGAATAAGTCTCACCCCATCTCGGCTTTAAGTCTGCCCTGCGGACCCTTCTTTCCTCTCACCATCTGTCATTACACCTACCTACCTCTACCATTACCATTTCCGATAACCGTTCCGACCTCTCCATCTTCATCATCACGATCCTTCTCAACCACCCACCTTTACAGCCGGAGGACTCACGATCCGATCGAGCCGAGTCACGAGTTTCAGGTTTTGGTATTTTTTTTTCTCTTTTTTTGGGGGGTAGTTTGTCATACAGGCAGGCTGCCCTTTTTTTTTTCTCTTTTTTTCATCTCCGAAGAAAAAGAAGAAAAAAAGTCCTGCTAGCTCGTTGGCTATGAGCATCTATCTCGACTCTATTTTTTGGAAAGAAGTTGGGATGGAAGGTTCTGGGTTCGATTCCCTGGCGGTCTTCACTCTATCTGGTTCATATCTCGAGGGAGTTGCAAGTCATGTATCGTTAAACATTATGGGTTCGGATGGTCTGAAAGCTTATCTTCAAGTTTGGATGTGTACTGGTATTTGATCGAGGCGAGGAAATTGGATAATGTATTCGTGTGAGAAGATGGACGAGACGTTCTCTTCGTACTTTTTACAATCATGTATTACTCATTGTCGATGCTCAAGATGTGCTGTCTGCTGGTTTCACGATATATATACGAAGTAATAAAACGGACAAGAATTCTAATCGACACATTGAAGTTGGACACATGCCCTGGTTTATTCAGTGAAATTCAAAGACGAACGAAGCGAAGACTTGTTCACGGACAGGAGTTTGCTCGAGACATCGGCGTGGACAGCATATTCGACTCAGGCTCAGGCCCAGGCCCAGGCTCAAGCCCAAGCTAATGTTCCTTTTTAACCCGCAGCGCCTCCTCTGCCTTGGAATCGCCAATTGGGCATTGCGCAAACCGATCAATTGCCTCATTCCTCCCCTTTGTATCGAGGTCGCTCAGTACCTCGTACGTGGCTTGAATGATTCGATCCAGTGAGGGCATAGGCTCGGATCGATCAGCAAATATGGGGCCGGCCAAAACGAGGTTGTTGTTCAGAAGGGTCCAATTGATGTCGCGCTTGTCTTCAATATGGGCCATGACCGCCTGCACCAAGAGAGAATAGTCCTCGGCACAGGCTCAGACTCCCACCACAGCAGCCAGATATGTGGCGACCAAATGTGGTGATATGGAGCAGATCACCGTGCGACAGTCACCTATTTCCCCGGAGCCGAAGAAGAAGAAGAACTCGGAAGCAAGCATCAGCGTCGAGTTCATCGAACTCCCTAGTGGCTCAGATACACTCAGTCAAGTGTTGACGTTCTGGAAGGGAGAAGCCGACAGAATCACCATTGAACGCCCCAGTGATAGTAAGCTTATCAAACCCTCTTTGAAAGAACTAACTTCAAGATCCGCCCAGCCAGCCCAGAGCTAATGAGAGGAGTCTTACTCTTCTCGTTGGTTTTTAGTGGTGGTTGATGAATTGTGCTTTTGTTACTCTATCTCAGTTCCTAAGGACAAAAGCCATGTTCAACTCCGCTTGAGCCAGGGCAACGCTGTGACCCAAGCAGGCCAGGGGGCGGACGTGGCTGGGCGAGTTAGTAAGGGAATTTAGGGAGGATAAGGTGAAGCACCAGGCACGGGAAGGAAAAGAAGACTCACCAGTCGGGCTCTCTGACGAGGCGGGGGTTCTCGCGAAGGACTGCAGCAAAGGCGCGCGCATCCACCGCGGGGGCCGGCTCCGAGGAGTGCGAGGAAGAGCTGGGGGAGGCGGCCGCCTCAGCCTCGGGGTCGGGCGAGGGAGCAAACCCGCTGAAGTCGTCGGGAGAAGCGGGGGCGGCCATGATCGCGGTCGTGAGGATGCGAGAAGGAGAAAGGAAGAACCAGAAAAGGTGGAGGAAGAGACAGTTATATAGGCAGAGGAGGAGGCCCACGGCGGACCTTCGTTCGCAGAGGTCGCCGTTCCGTGCGCTGTCCAGTACCATAGCAACTACTCACCGGCTTTACATTCACCGGCGCCCTCCGTGCTCTAGCCGGTCCGGTCCGTGTCCAAAAGGCCCTCAACAACACGCCTTGCCCGTCCCGTCCGCTTGAGGACTTTAAGCTTGCCCCAAGCATGACCGAGTGCGAGTCGGAGTGTTATTTCGGCGTTGGACCGCGGAATTGGAAATACAACTTTCAAGAGTTCGGTGGACGGAAAAGGCAAATTGAGGATCATGATCACCAAAGGGAGTCTCGGCGGCGGATGTTTGGGAATTCATTGTGCGACGAGTTAGGGTATTGGCAGAAATATACTTGGATTTGTGCGTTGTGAGACAGTTTTCTTCAAATCATGCATTTCGTGCAAGTGGTGCGGCTCTCGAGTCGTCTTTGAGATGTTCGTGAATGAATCGTGCCTTCCCAAGTAGATAATGTGACAGAAGTCCCAGCACTCACTGGTAGAGTTTATCTTCACAGAAACTTTGATGGACTAGGAACGACTAATCATAAAATACAAATTGTTTTGATTACGAGAGACGGATACCGTATTCTTGTCAAGAGGACTTGTTGATGTTTTGCTCATGGAAGATATTACGGAATTCACAGCACTCAATTGGTATTCGACAACCGTAATGATTCATGATCCAGGCTCCTTTGCGAACTCTTCCTACGTTTTTGCACGACTCAAGCACATCTTGTTGGTCCGGATGTCACTGTCTCAATACCGATGTGCTAGGACACTTTGTTTCGCCGAACATCGACAGCTCATGTGTACTGGTCAATGACAACGCGTCGAACACTCGATAGTCACAGTGCAACCGACACCTTGGCCACTTGATACAAGCCTCCCAAACGATCTCCGAGCTCTTCAGTTACTCATAAGGACTGTGACTTGCAAGCGTACGATGTCGCTTTAGTGATACGAACCATTGTCATTCACCATGGCCATGGCAGCGGAACATCCGGCCTGCTCATGGCGATCCAGTTTTGTACTTCGTTAGGCACAAAGTCAGTACAATGACAAATAATCACGTTAGCTCGCGATCCGGGGCTGAATTAGGAAATATCTTTATTACCACCAGTGTAGTTGCTGTGGGACAGGGAGCGACATGACATTGAATGCGAGTAGTACACACCGAAGGGCGTAATCACCCGCTCAATATCCACCAGACCCGAGGTGCGCTCGACTTTACCAAGAGCCAGTGTCACGGCAGATAGAAGACTTCGAGTCACCAATCGATCACTACCATGGCATCAGCGGATAATTAACCCGATTCAACACGCCGCTCGCTATTGTGTTTCATTCCGTTCGGCGACCCAACCGGTTCGGCGTCTTCCTCACACTCAGACACTATCACTCGCACTTACATTCACTATCGCAGCCACGGCTTGTGCTTACCTTGTCTCCCCGCTCGTGCAGTGAATAATTCTGATTGATTGTGAATCTTTTGACACTGCTGACATGTGGCTCTTCAGTCAGGGACCAGACACTGTCCATACCACCGACTCAACATCACTCCCCATATCAATAGAATCCTCCTCTCAAGCTAGAATGCGTGAGATGAAAGAGTGTGTCATTCCCGTTCCTACCACGAAATATTCTTTTTTATCCAAATGAACTTGGTTGAATTTCCATTTTAGGACATATGGAACTTGCCGCACTAGCTACCTAGTATAGTGTCCTTCGAGAGACATTGTCTCAGAGTCCATCGTATCGAAATATGCAACCCACGATCTCGATTGGCTGGATTGCTGACAGGAAGACTGGTTTTTGTCGTTACCCTTACCCACTAATTGGTCTTAGTGTTGCTAAGTGCTGACGGTTTTTTTCTCTCTTTTGGTTTCGCCGCTTACTCACCGATTGCACATGGGTCTCGACCGGGTCTGGAAACTTGGAATCTCACCTCACCTTGTTTGGGCCCACATTCTCGTGTATAGGTATTCACCGTGAGAGGAAGTTTTCCTGTCCCCGAGCGGATTGTCATCCGGTCAGGTTGGGAGGTGATGACGGACAGGTAGAGTCAGCGGAGAGATTTCATTCCATCATGGTTGATGATTGAACACACCAGCATAATCATGGAATGTCGGAAGAGTGTGTAAATCACAAGGTACCTAGTGACCGAAGAAACTCACTTACACAAGCAATGTTCACTCATTCACTGATCTATCAAAGTGATCTGAACTCCACGACTAAACCTTCCAGTAACACCCCTGATCAATACCCGCCTGAAATAGGCTATATCAACAAACCAAATTAACTCCCGAACACCGACAGTCTCACCACAGACAGGCTCACAGCTGAGTGAGAGAGAGCTACGCAGTAGGTAGTTAGAATCTTTACCATTTACCTAGGTACCCTCCAGTAAAAAGCTAAACATGAAGGAAGGCGTGAGACTGCTGCCTGCCCTGCCCTGCCTGCCCTGCCCTGCCCCCCTGCTCCCTGTTTCGCCTTGGTTGGCTTTTGATGATTTTTTGTTACCAGGAAAGGATTAAAAAATCCACAGTTGATCCAGTCTCAAAGGGGAAATCCCGAAGAAAAAAAAAAAGACTCCACCACCAAACTACACTGGGATCTGCTCATCGCAATCATTCACATTCCTACGTTTCCCGTTTTACGAGGCTCCGAAGCTCGTCATATAGGTAGGTACACTACCTAGAAATTCGCCTTGTCGAAACCCAGTTAGCTGGGCTAGGAGGGAGAAGGAGGAGGAGGGTGTGGCGATGGAAGCCTGATCATAACTCTTTATTTTATCAATGTACATGTAGGTTTCGGTACTAAGAAATGGAGGTGAGGCCCAAAAGTTACCGGGGGAGGGGGGGTTTGTTAGTGGTCCGGGAAACGGAGGTGTGACTGACTCTGATCAGCTTGATGAGTTCGGTCGATTGTGTGATGATGTGTGTATGAACGTGGTGAGCTAAATGTCCAGCCCGCAAGTTCCACATCATCGATCTATCATCGTGATCATTTTCATGGTTCTAGAGTAGAAGGGTTATAGACATGCTCACCGCACCCGTGACCTGTCCCTCCTGCTGGGTCGTGCAGCATGCTGACCGTAAGGGGCCCACTGTTGCTGATGAATTGTCACTAACCCGCCAGTAGCGCCAGGGCTGAAGAGTGAAGAACTCAACCGCCGCAGTTCACTTCACTGTACTGTACAAGTACCTAACCGCCGCAACACCTCCGGGATGGTCACCGGATCACCGAGCCGCCCACACGGGTTGCCCGGGCAAGACGCTCGATGCCCTCCCTGCTCGGCAGACGGGGCGGGGAAATGCGGGATTGGGCAGGCTCGGCTGGCAGTAGAAGCCGGACCACAAAACCTGTCCCCTAACGAAGCTTCCGTGTTGTGGGGTACTTGAAATTCGTACAGTTTGGGCTTTCCTTCACGAGTACACGACTTGCTACAAAAATAAGTTTTGCGGACTGTGGAAATGTACACCTCCTGGCCATCTTCCATATTTCATCCGCTGAGACTTTTTTCTCGTGTACTGTTGGCGCGCTCGGCGCTGCGTGGAGAGCACAGAAAGCGCTGGCCGACGGATCTTTAGGTGTCCTGTCTTTGCCGAAAGACTCGGGAAACCTTGCCTACCTAGTTTGGGCAGCGCTCAGCTTTCTCGGCTTTTCTGGCTCTGCCTAGAGTGTTAGCCGGCGGTGATACTACACTATGCTTCGAGGAGAATTCTCGAACAAATCAGAAAAAAAAAACAAAAAACACCCACAACACAACACAACTGTGCGAAGGCAACGGATCGTGAAGTCGGCATTTTGGGAAAAGATTACAGCCCCGGTCTTAATCGGACCCCATTTCCGTCCCGAGAAGACGGTATCGGGTAAAAAGCCAGGCCTAGAATTGGAGTATGTATTCGTCATCATGCTTTAGTTCGGGACTTGGAATAATAGCTAGGGCGGGTTTCAAGTTGGTTGGAGTTTGTTGGACTTGTGACTTGTCTACACCGCGATACGTGTACAAGCTGGTGGTTGCTTGGTTGGTGGTGCTGCCGCCAGCTGGGCGAGCTACACTAGCGGTATTGCAGGGTAGGGGGAGTTGAGAAAATGTCGGTATTCACAATGTTTCGTTGTCGGTGAGCAATGTGCATCGAGATTCTTCCGGTTTTCGGGTGGGTTTGGAGTTGGAAAACGAAATCCGATAGCGAGAACATCATTGCTTCCGGGAGAGGTGGCCGACACCAGTACCTACATACCTATCTCCGTATCCTGTTCGATACGGCCGAGGGAGCTGAGGCTGTCTATGACAACCCCCAATCGGGCAAACGTGAACCGCATATCTTCACCTTCAGAATCTGTGTCTTCATGCGCGAATCTCACCACTCAGACGGCAAAAAGGCTTTGATATGCCAAGTGGTAGCCATTGTGGCCCTCGGCGAGGCGAGCCCACACTAATCAGCCACTCGGAAGTCGAAAACCAGATGCTTCGTAGCCTGAAGCGTACCTTAGCTGAAGCGGTCCGACGTGCATGTGCATATTCGGGAGATGCAAAGTCTCCAAGTTCTTCCCGTCAGGCTCGGGCTCGACGAGAAAGGCTCCCATCCATTCATTCATCCATTCAGCCATCCAGCCAGCCCCAGGGTGATCAGAGATTACAATATGTTTGTGGGGTTTCTGCCTGTCCCTCCCCTCCCCCTCCCGGCGCTCCCGCTCCTGTCCGGGCCTGCTGCAACTTTGACAGACCGAACGGGAGGGAGTGAGGCAATCGAGTATCGGCCGGAACATGGGAGAGAGTTCTAGCCCTGCCTGTGTTTGTCAGGTTGCCTTGAGGAGGGCTCGGCAGTTGTCAGATTGTGAAAAGAGTTGTCCGAGGCAAAATAAGCGGTATATCGATCGCTTATAGCAGGCAGCGGCGGCAGCCTTGGAGGTTCTAATCTCCGTGAAGATCCACGCTAGATCTTGGTAGACACGGAGGCGGTATTCAGCTATTCAAGGAAATGTTGTAGTGTAAGCTCACCGACGGGGCTGTTTAGGTAATAGCCGCTCCAGCGCTTGTGTGAGGCTTGTGGGATGCATAGCATTGTCGAAGTTGAGAACTTTGATCAACCGGGAAATGCCGTTTGTCTTCGTGATGACCGTTCTATGGGACGACAACAAAGCTGCAAAGTTCGATAACCGTACGACGCGAGAACAATCTCTTCAAAAAATGTAAAAATGCCGCTATACAGAAACCCATTCTAGAAAGTCCACAACTTGAGCCTTTTTTTTTTTTTTTTTTTTTTTTTCTACTGAGGAGAGATCTTCTTTGTTTTCTCCCAACCTCACGATGAGTCGAATCTTAACGCATATTGACAAGTCAAGAGATTGGCCTGATGCGGAAGACTTCAATCTCTCAATCATCACAGGTCCCAAGTTGGCATACGTCGGTAACAGGCGTTCTTGTGTGTATATTCACCTGGACAATTCCCTATCGTGATCCTCTTGTCATTATCGTTGGATCCGCCATGGACGTCTCCCCGTAGTTTCGAGCCGGGCTACAGACAGACTACCCCCCTTCCCTATATCTAGACTACTTAACCGCTTAGGGCATGGCTCTAAGGAATTTAACTAATCTTTTCAATCGATAACATCCCACTACAAAGATAAGGTAAAAGTTTGTTAGCTCACGATCGGTCATTTTCGCAAATTCCTCCAAGAAATAGTTAGTTACTTCTTTTGTTATTCTGGACAGGGTAATGTACTTTCACCAAATGCACTCCCCTCCAAAAAAATGAGAAAAAAAAGGAAAGAAAGAAAGAAAGTGAGTCCGGTCAAACTTAGATCTCAACTAAGTAAAAACATCAATATAAATTACTACCAAACAGTCCAAGTACAGTGTTTTGGAATATATTTTCCTACCCGGGCGAAGATTGAGGATTTTATACTTCTTTGGCCTGTTGCAGGACTTTTTTTTGTACGGCGGAGAAAAGCTGAGAAGCCTTGCCCTAAGCGGTTAAGTAGTCTAGATATAGGGAAGGGGGGTAGTCTGTCTATAGCCCGGCTCCGTAGTTTCCCCATGCATCGTACCGCAACAGCCGCTGCCACATGCTCCAGTTCTCCACCGAGTAAACAAAACTCAACGAAAACATGGATGATGGCTGTTATCGCGAACCAGTAAACCGAAGTTCAAAACCACAAGCTGTTTACATACCGGGCTGCTGGACAAACTGTAACACGTATGTACCCCGTAATTTTAATGTCGTTCTCGAAGTCTGGGTCCCCCCAACCTGCCAAAATGGCCGAGTTCCCCGATTCCCGGGCTTCTTTGTTCTTTACATTACATACATCATTGCGCCTGCTGGAGTTTCGGCCGAATTGTAGCACATGACCGATGACTCTTTCTATTGTGTGGTTTTTCATGTTGGCGGTATTGTCGTCGCGCTCTGCTTTTATTTTTTATTCAAGGGGATTAATTCCCAGACGGTTCTGGCCTACAGCCCTTCTCAGAATTGATTGGCCGCAGAACGTCGGGATAATTACCATTTGAATTACAAAAAACAGCAGTAGCAGAACTCCATGTTGGTAAGACTTTGTGTTATGACTTGGCAGAAATGAAAATTTGGAATATTCCATGAAACCTCTTTTTCGGGGTTCTCTGATGACTCCGAATTTGAAATAAATGGAGCTGAAAGCTCAGCTGGAACTGTGAGGCTCATCGCATCATCCGTCAGTGCAAACCCTCCGAAACCTGTTATTGGCTGTTGTTTTTCTTGGGGAGTCCAGAAGTCTAGTGCAATATGTATGTACCCTGATATTGTTTCGATAGCGAGTGACACATTGCTGATATGTAGGTGTGTCCGACATCGCTCTATGGTGCATTGTCTAGATTGTCTTGTCTCCCATATCGCGGGATGAGGTGACGGCAGCAAAGTTGACTCATCTTGGTGGTGAATGGTTGAAACTGAATACCCAATTTGCGACGGCCGCGGCTTGGGTGCGGTATAGGCATGCTAGGAATGGGGTCTTACCTGCTACGATACGCATGAAGTCGAGGGCTCTTGGCCTGACGTTTTGCGACCGACGGCAATGCCGTGCGACAGTGAGCAAGCGAGTAGTGTATGGAATCATCATCCTATGAGCAACGCGGGGAATTCCGATACCAATTTCATGGCGTTGTAAGTTGTCACAACTGGAAATTAGTTTAGGGTCTTCATCTTGATAGTGCTGGCATCTGCTATCTCGATGAGTTTTGCCAAAGCGAAGCAAAAGGCTGGCGGTTATCTGATGGTTTTCACTGTCTGTAACGCCATTTCTCGGTTTATTGGAGGTCTGATGCTTGTGCCACGGGGCCGCATTTCCATGAGTGATCATGGTGAACCTATTGGATTACACAGAATCATCAAGTATGGCTTGAGTGGGATTGGCCGTGAGCAACATGATTGTCAGTGACCTCTTGCGGCTTAGGCGTTCCTCATCATCATGGTTCACAGTAAACAGCCAATTACCTGGAGAATTGTGGTCATTGACATGCCTACCGCTGGAACGAACCATGGTTCTGGTCTCGAGGGGCAAGAGGTTGCAGTCGTGTCGGGTGTCTCGGATTCACCCAAGACGAGGCCGAACGGTCTGCGGGACTGGTGCGAATCGGCCAAAGCACGTCCACGACCAGCTGCTCCTTGGATTCACGATCTCACAGGGACAGACTCCAATGTGTTCAACTGACCACTGCGGGCATTTGCAGGAGCGTCAAAGAGGGCACTGCCCAGGTAAGTAAGTAGGTATGTATTGCGGATTGACGGTTGCTGATGCTCTGGCACGGCCTGATACGCAAGATTGAAGCCCAAATCATGTGGGGAAGCCGTATAGCCGCAGCCGCAACCGCGTCCGCGACCGTAACCGCGACTTGGCGACGACGAAGATGTGCAGTCATCAAGGTCAGAAATGCATGTCTGTGATGAAACGGTTTGCAAATCTCCCGGTGTTGTTTGAGCTGGCCGGAAGGGTTTGGTGCCAACACTGCAGTATGAAACCGGTCCGTAGAGCCACCAGCTGCTGGATTTACAGAGACGCATGTCGAGGTAGGTAGTAGGTAGTTAGCCCATGCCGACCTAGTCACACTGCCGCCCGTAAAAGTTGGAGATTCTTTGCAAACTTGACACAATCCGTCTTGAAGAGGATTTGCATGCTTCAGAGGCTGTGTTGCGCTTGCTGTGATAAAATTAAACCTGGCAATCGTCATGGCGGCGCGGCTGTGAAGGAAGGAACTGAAAAAGAGGCCTGCCGAGAATGCTTACCAAATTTGGCGATGCGTCACTCGAGGGAACAAAGGAAAGTGGAAGCAAGTGGAGACGGGAACTGGTTCGGGGTTTGGCTTTCTTTCAGCGGCCATGATTGGACAAGTCTGGCAGGAAGAGGGGCTAGTGGGGTAGGTATCCCGGCCTTGGCAGCTGGGTTGACGACCCTGATCCGTAATTGTTAGTGCATGTTAGTGCCTCGTGATTCACAGCAGTCGACAGTTGAGGGTTCACCTTCATCCACAAGATCTGTCTGGCGCTGGTGGTGATGTAAACTTTGACTCAAAACTTGCACATCTTGCGGCAGGAAGAGAAGGCGACCAAGTGGAAACTTTCGTTCAGCTCTTCTGTGGGCCTCACAGGCCTCGCAGACCCGCAGTTCCATGTGAACATCATGCAACATCACCAGCGTCTGAGAATCCCGTCGGAGACTCTGATTTGCCTTCGCTTTTCCCGTCCGGCTGATGATGGTGGCCTGCTTTCTCTGTGGCAACGGCAACTCCTCAAGACATGGACATGTGTCGCGACCCCTCTTGGTTTGCCTGTTGTTGGGCCTGTACAACCGCACACACTCCCGCTCTGGACGGAACAAACCACTCTTGAGCCACTTCAGCTGTGCTGCTATGGTTGTGTTCTTCTCGACTGGCGCTGTTGCTTGCTGGATGCAGCTTGAGTCACACTGCAAACTCAGCCCAGGAGTTGGGAAAGGAGGGCCACCACTATCCGTGGTTTGATGGGTTGTTGGTCTGCTTCACGAGAATATTGAGCGAGACTATCTACATACCATCTACATAATACTGCCCTTAGAAGACACTAATATAGAACCTTTCACTGCCTACAATCCCATAAACCGTCGACATCTGGTGGTGGTGGTGGTGGTGATGGTGATGATGCAGTCTACGCCCCGCATCCCCCCCTCCAGCCCAAGCCGCTTGGTAGAGCCACTCGACAAGGGTGATATTCTGCTTCGACCTTCCTGCCTTGCCCGTGATGCCTTTGTGGTGTCTCTGGATGAATGAATCCGAATGAGCGACCCAGCCAAACCAGCGAATGAGTGGCAAGTCGTACAGAACCGCACCCCCGCCGACTTGCAGCAATAGCAGTGCGAGGGCCAATCAGGGTGTTGCGGTCCTGCAACCCTTCCCTCCTTTCTCGCTGCACAGGATTTGAAGTTGGAACTTGGGTGATCTGGATGTCGCGCAATGTTAAGTGAAAGAATGAGTATCTGGTGTCGGCGGCCGAGGGGAGTCTGAATAGTGAGAGAAAGGAAGGGGTGTATGAGAGTTTGATGGCGTCTGCAACGATTATAATAAGGAAGCTTTTGGAAACTTACAAAACCCTGGAGCGATTTGTCAAGTGAAGCAAATTCCATGAGAAAAAAGTCCAAATCATGAAATCGAAAGTGTAGGTAGATATTCAGCTGGACCTGCCCCATCCGCTTCCCGTATCAAATACCATCAGATAGGTAGCGACCAGGCGACCTACCTTGCAGCGGTTGCCCTGGAGTGGAGGCACTTCGTAGCTCTAGTGTATGCATGGAAGGTGATTCCCTTGCGTCAACGCAGAGCGAGCGAACAGGCAGAAAGGGGAGAAGTGCGCAAAAAGCGAACCCGGTCCGCTAACTGCCGGAATTCCCCAATCGCACCAAATCCCACGGACGCACCGGCAATTTCTGTTACTCCATCGAGTACCGGCGACTCCCGCTCGACCTCGCTCCCGTCTGATGTGGGAAGGAACAGAAATCCGGTGGCAGCAAAGCGTCACCTCCTTCAAAACTCATCGACACCCACGCTTTCGTCTCAATCCTTCCTTTTTCTCTGACCAGCACAGCAGCCATGTATTCCTCCAAGATCTAAGACGATCGCGACTCAAGTTTTTCCCAAATTTGTAGTCTGCGTGATAGATTCTGGTGTATTTGCACGCCTCTTTTTCTTTTACGCCCACGTCGTCACAACCGCCATCATCGCCAACAAATAACCAAAAGCTCTTTTTAATCTACCAAAAAGTTTCCCACCCTCGCAATTGTTCCCAGTCTCTCCCAGGCCCCGTCCCAATTTGTGCGTCGCTGCCTGGTGTTTGTCTGAAGCCGTATTCTCCTTTTCTGTGCGGCATTCGCTGGAGCCTGCGACAAAAGGAAAATCAACAAGGACCAAACGAGTGGAAGAGCCCAGGCCAGTCAGTCATAGATCGTCAGGGTTTTCAACAAGAGACACACCACCAAAACGACAACTGCCTATTCTCGCATTCATCACCAGACCGAATCGGTGATTTAGCGACTCGCTTCCCTCTGCTGAAGACGGCGAGAAGACTCACTCCTTAGCACACAACACCACCTGCCCCTACGACAAAGAAGCACGGCAGAGGCAAACAGGTTCTTTTTCTTCACCTGCTCCATCAAGACAATCACTGCCTCATTATTACTCACCGCAACGTCAATTGCCCACTCGCCACAATCGAGCCTACACTCCATACTAAAAACAGCCAAACGAGATCCATTTTCAGGCTTCCGTCTTGGGACGCTTGGTCACACCACTAAAAGTGCGCTGAAGGAAGCCCAAAAAAGGTGTTAGCACACGCACCAGTCACCACCCACAAAGAACATCCCTTCCCCCATCCACATCGCACATTGCGCCAGGTGAACGCCCTGCCAGTTGCAGCCACCTGTTACCCTCCTTAACAAATCTCCGATCCGCTGTAATTGTCTTCCGGCGGCAGAGAGAATTAATCGAATCAATTCCCTTCTGTTAGGTTAGGTTGCTAGGGCTCCCTCGCCACCCAAGCCAGCGCGTGCGAAAAAGGGAAGAGTCATCATCAGCAGCAAGAGGAGACTGGGCACGGCAGACCAGGGTCGCCCCCCATCCGGTTCCAATCAGGTCCCCATCAGGCCCAGCAGTGTCAGCGGTCCAGCGCAAGACGGGACCCGCCCATCAGGTCTCTATCGCAGTCCAAGTCCAAGTCACTCACAGTGCCCGCAGGCAGCTGGCCGAGTCTTTTTGCTGTTCGCCGCCCCGATCCCAGAAGGATAAGGACACGCGCCCGCGAAGAGTCACCCCTTCTCGCCTACTCCCATCCGACAACGGGGGGTGCATCGTCACCACCACACATCGCCGTCCACGCCTTTTAAAACAAGCCGACCAGACACGTCGTCTGCCTCCCCACACCGAGCCAGCTTCTCAGTCTGTACCTTGCATATCCAGTCTGCACGGCGTCACCATCACCAACCCACACCGACATCACCATCGCATCGCAACCACCTCATCACACACGCTAACCGCAACCACCAATACTACCACTACCACAAAAACAACAACACTCCTTGCCTTTCCCGACTCGAACATATTCAACCGTCTTCACGCCTTTAACGACGATAAAGTCTTCAACGAATCATAACCACCTCGAAACGATATTGTACTTCCGATAACACCATTCCGAGTTGCGCATATGGTAGCATACTAAGCCTACCATAAGCACCCCCCCTTTCGCCCCCGTTCAACCTCGGCGAAATCATCCACGAAACGATGCATCTTGCGCTCAAACACACTACTCCAGTCGCCGTCTCTGTCGTATCTTCCGGTCTGTTCTTCCATCGTAGAACCTTGAGATCCTGCGCTTTGCTGCTCTAGGATATCCTTTCTACTCTTCGACATACTTTGCTTTGCCTTGTTGGTGAAGCTTGCATCTCGATAGGTTCACGATCTGTTCAATACCCCAACGATCTAATCGGTCGATACTACAACAAGACGGCGACTGGAGGTACTTGGTTTTGCTTTCAACCACCATAAGTGCACCATGAATTTCAGCAGCGAACGTCGCGTGCACCCCCGCTGCAGCTCGCTTCTTCGAAACGCCTCATATCCCACTACCACCTCAACCTCCTACGCCTCCGTCGATTCCCTTTTCTCGGTCTCTTCTTTAATCTCGGTGCCGTCCAACACTACTTTGTCCCAAGACTCGGATGATTCCCGCTCGAGCGCATCCGACACTGAACAATCTTACCGCACCTTTTCTTTTCCCACGCAGTTTTCGAACTTGTCGCAAACTTCCATCAGCTCTGTCGAGAGCCTTTGTGAACCGTCCGTAAAGCATGTTAGCCACTGGCAAAAGAGTTGTGCTGAACAGGCCAAGGGCAACCGTCTTTTGAGACAAAACCCCCGGCGCACAAACCGCTCAGCGACCTCTCGTACTGGACATCCGCCCTCTCTAGTGAGACAAGATGACCGCAAAGTTAACTTCGTTGACACCGTTGTCGGTAAGGAGTATCTACTACTGGTTTTCGCGATGGACATATACTCAAATATCTTTCTTAGATGCAGCCACCTTGACCGTCGAAGCCATTTGGCCTTTGTCCTCAGCCTGCCCTCGCAACGGCAATGGAGCGAATCCGGGGCTTTCGCTGCGCCAGTTCATCCAGGAGACGCTCAAGCGCTCGCGTTCCAGCTATTCCACCTTGACGGTCGCACTGTACTACTTGATCCTGATCAAGCCCCACATCCCTGCCTGCGACTTCACCATGGAACAGCCCCGCGATTGCCTCGAGAACCCGGGTCTCCAGTGTGGGCGCCGCATGTTCCTTGCGGCTCTGATTTTGGCTTCCAAGTATCTTCAGGACAGGAACTACTCGGCAAAGGCTTGGAGCAAGATCTCTGGCCTTAATGTCAAGGAGATCAACCAGAATGAGATGGCTTTTCTCTTGGCGGTTAACTGGAAGCTGCACATCCCCGACCACTTATATGAGCGGTGGACTGAGTGCATGGCCAAGCTCAATCTGTCACTTCCACCCTGCTCTGGTTCTGCAGCCCAGCAGATCTATCAGCAGCAATGCGCCAACTACAAGACCGCTGTCTGCAAGTTGACTCCAGAGTTGGATAACGTCGAGGAAGTGGCCTCCTGGTTCCAGCAGAGATCGCCTGTTGCTGTGCCGACTGTCGCCAGATCGCTCTATACGCCTCCGTTCGAGCGTTCTTCCCCTTTCGAGAGCAAGACTGAGTGTCGCGCTAGAGTTCCGGCTCCGATGGCAACTCCTGCTGTTATGGAACCGAGCCCTTTCGCCGTTCAAGCGGAGTGCCGCATGGCTCCGGCGCTTGGTTTGCTCCCGAGCCCCCGTCCCACCCCTCAGCTGCGTGCAATGACCAGTACTCCTGCAGTGAGCGCTGTGTCTTGTCTTCTTGCAAAGGGCTCGTCGATGGGATACGCTATGCATCAGGCTTCGCACGCAACGGCTGCTCAGGTCTCGGATCGGTGGCCTTCGGCTGCATCTCCCCCCTATCTTACCCGCCGCTCGTCTCTTGCCAACAGCGTTTCTACTGCGTCTTCCCCCGAATCCATGATTTCCGATTCGTCGCAACTGTCTCGATCTTCTTCTTTCTCCGCTACTTCTGTGGAGAGTGCGCCGTCGTCCGACTCGGATGCTCAGGCGCGCTACCAATATGGAAAGCAGGATGGTGAGAAGTATGGTCTTCAGCCAATTATTGTTTCGGCCCATGAGACCTATGGGGGCAACACCTTGACACTTTCGCCCGAGTCCTGCTACATGGATCCAGCGGGCCAGAACCTCAATGATTACAAGGTCGCTGCACTTGCTCTTCAAGACTTGCGCCGTCAGGGCAGCGATCTTCCGGCTAGAGCGGGAATGAAGCGTGCTAGGGCTCCTTCTACCGACAAGCCTTTGCAGGACAACGTTCGCGACCTTCTTTCTGGCATGGACTCTGTGAGACCATCTCGCCAGATGCCGGTCCGCTCCTTCTCCGAGGAGAGTTACAAACGGCTCTGTTTCTCGGTGGAAGACGCTCGGCCTGCAATCTCGTCCCTCCATCCTGCCATGGGTGGCATCGGTGGTCCCGGGATGTGGGATGGGATTCTTTGCTAAGCAGTTGCGATTACCATTCGAAATATCCTTTACGTTACGTCACGTTCGCATCTAGCAGCACATTTTATCTACTACCTGCCTTTGTGACAAGCTTATAATTCCATATGTTCACTTGGGGAAAAATGGAAGGCGGCGCGCTGGAGTTAAGTTTTGCAGTCCAACCTTGGAAACATCAAGCTAGACGGCTTAGATGGAGCACCCAAGGGAACAGGCTAAAAGCACTTTTTTCATGCATTATCCTGGATCTGGGAAATGGCATTGGGATGGTTGGGCTCGTGCTTTGTTTTACCTTTTTGCGCTGGCGAACCGGTGGTTGTAGTTTAGTGTACGATGAGGAGCGGTGGTTGTGTCCGGTTGTTGTGTTTACAGTCTTTTTCTTTTTCTTTTTTTTTGTTTCCCCTTTCGTTTATCTGGCACGATGATATCCGCGTCTTCTGGACGCTTGGCGAATTCAGGGCATGGGAGGCAAGCACATGGAACGTCCTTTATGAACATAATGGATCTGGAGGAGCATATATCTTTACAACTGCAACCAGGAGCAGGGCGCAAAGGCAGCGCATACGAACAAACACAACAGAGAAACCTTGGCTTGGGATTATCCGACAACGGCTTTCACTCGCGGACGACCAAACCGACGAAGTCGAATGGCTTGCCAGGTTCCTGAACACCCTCGCTATGCTTAAGAAGCCATACTTGGCAACCCACACGAATAAGATTTGGGATCTTGAATTTCACACATTCCTTGGAACCGCTCTCGAACCTCCTCCGTCCGTCCCTTCGTTAAACACACGCACGCACCGAGAACATCGAAACCTTCGTATCATCGGTCGATCGTCGAGTTTTAGTTTACAAGCAAACAAAATGGAGCTATACAGACAAGCACACACACCCGGTTGCTTAACCAGCCGGATGGGTCTAGTTGCAAACTTATCAAAATCGAACACCTTAATAAACACAAATGTGTTCTGACATGCTTTTTTGCACAGATTCAAAGATTTTGCACACCGTGCCCGCTCGTTCTGCCTCCTTTTACGTGCCTGCGCCAACCGTTCGCAACCAGAGAGAAAGGAAATGTGAGCCAAATAAGAACAAACCGAGCTTGATCACGAGACTAAAGACGCGGAGAGGCCTACCGAGCCGCGACGGGAATCACGACACGACACGAGATCCCAGTACGGACCGATCAATGAACGATGAGGATGACTTGATGCCAAGCAAGTGAGGTAAGTGACTGGTAAGTTTGTTTGTCCGTTTGTCATGGTCGTAAGACTTTCGTGGGTCTCATCCACTTTGGTTCTCACTCACGTATTCACTCATTCACTCACTCATCGTTCGCCATCCGGATCTCATGGAACAAACCTCACCGGAACGGACGGATCGCAAACCCCAAGTGAGGTTGCCGTCCGACTCTTCGTTTTTGAGATCGCGCCACGTGCTGTTGTTCTGTGGCACACAGCGGGAAAACTCTTCAAACTCACCGCCGTTGTCTCCCATGTATGACTGGTTGGGCCCTCGAGCCGTTCATAGCCGGCCATTCCCTCCACTTAAGATCAATCAAGATGTGGAAGGTTTGACCTACGGATAAGGCAGGCACGAGGGTGAAGGCTCGTGAGGCATGTGAAACCTGACAGGCTCAGATTCCAAACGTTTTTTGCCTCCTCATTTCGGTTCATCGTTCACACGATCCTCGCGATCCAATAGTGTGCTGTAGCATGTCTAGTGGCATCTTCTGTCTCATTATACTTTGACAGTTGCTCAGAGCATCAGGAGCCCGCCCTCATTCGCGTCTCGAGTGGGCAAACGAACCATCTAACCAGTCATGCCTACTGGGATGGAAGTGTAAGGGTCCCCGAAAGTTCGGAGCCACGGAGCTTCAATCCCGAACTCGAGGCGAGACAGGACATGAGACTCACAGAAGCATGCCATATTCAGACACAAACTTGTGCGTGAGTGGCCGAGTGAGTCACGCCGGAAGAGGTCGGAACATCTCCGATATCTGTTTTAAACTTATACACTACACATGTGCACACGAGCACGCATGAGCCAGGAGTTCCTCCGGACCGGAGTACCCTGCGATCCATTGATCGCCACCTAGTCTGCCTGATTGAGACCCACTTGGTTTCTTGTTAGTTGATACTTGCCTTGGCAGTTGGTGGTGATGAAGATGATATTGGGGTCAGTTCGCGTACCATGACCCTCTTTTCACTTACTTGTCTGTTGTCGGACCGTCGTCAGTGGTGATACTGTGGTTGGTGAGACTGGGAATTCAACTTCATGGACCCGTCCTGGGCTAGCTGCCGGGTGGCCGGAACTATTGGGGTTCCTAGGGTCATTGGAATCATTGAATCAGGACCGGGACGTCGTGTTGCTTGCTTACACCACTGTGTCTTGTCGACACTAGGATACTGCTACCACTACATGACCTGTCATTGTTGATATTGTTGTGGACTAGCTCGGTTGCTGGTTATAGTCGCTGGTAGCTGGCTCTGGGGACTACAGAGTCCACCACCCTAGTATGCACAAGCTGTCCAGCCGATGGGGAAATGTTTGTACGACGGAAATGCAGCAATGACTTAAAGATTCCCAGGATGTTTATTATCTCCTCGAGCTGTCCTTGATTGGACCTACCGACTACTATTTGTTATGAAAAAAAATAAATCAAAAAATTTATCAACACCACCCTTCTTCCCATCCCGGTTCGATAGTCTCCCCAGAGAGGCATTTTGTGCTCGGGGTTATCGAGTGTTGATGGCTGGCTTAGGGATGGGGGCATCAGCTGAACTTGATTCCTACAGCTTTCCAAGACGACGCTGGTGCCCTGTCTGGTCTTGTCTCACATTCCCTCTCACCTTGTCTAGGTTCAAGCTGTCAATAAACGGAGCGATGATGGGCATGTGATTGATTGAAAGGGGTTGCAGTTGAGTGTGAAGATAACCGGAAGAGAGGGAAGAGAGACACACAGAGAGAGCAGGAAGAACTTTCCTGTGGTAAGAGACTGACCAAGGGGAAAGTGGCTGGCTGGCTGTCTGGATGGCTGGCTGTGGAGATAGATAGGTAGTTGGGGAACGGTCAATGTGTTGATTACCTACCTAGGTAGGTTGTTAGTTGATATTTGATGCTGGAACATTGATACTCTACTCATGCACTTGCGCCATGCACTACAAGGAATGGACGTTAGTTGTAATATAAGTTGGATATTAGTGTGGAAACTTAAGCCTGTAAATTATGGCTTTGCTTGGTCTCGTACTCGACCTATGTATCCGGGTTACTGAAAAGAAGGTCAAAGATGTATGTTTGGGGGGTTCGGTGGTGGACAGTCTAAACCTGGGTTGTGTTTGTCACTTCGATACCAGGTACGTTGGGTCAACTTCCTTTGGCGTTTTGGTGTGTAATTCATGCCTTTTGTTCTATGATTAAACCTGGTGAATGTTCCAGACGCTGTTTTTGATATTGAATTTGTTATGGTTATTCATGTCATTGTATTTCCGATCCGCACATGGACATTTCGAACTGGTACTTTATCATTTTGATACGTCCTATAAGGTTTGGAATAGATCGGGGTGAATCTCTCCTGAAATATTGGGTATACTCTACTCACAGATACACTAACTAGGATTGGATTGGATTGGATTGTAAGTGGAACAGGCCAGAAAGAGGTACAAGGTGTCTACTCTGGTGGGCGTCAAGCATTGTGAGGGCGGTTGTGTGGATTGGTCTTAGTTGTGGTATGACGCTGTGGGAGTTGGGACCCAAAGGCGATGCGTAAGGTGAGAGTTGCCTGGGCATTACGAGGTCTTTGTCTGCAGAAAAATCGAAGCCCAGTAGCAGTTCTGGTTGATCCGGTCTGATCTAGCTGGGTGTCTTGTTGTGTGAATGGAGCTATAGCTGCGTTGATAATACCTGTGTGGCTTTTTTTTCACAAGTGACTGATAATCCAAGAAGCTGTCTTTCAACATAATTGAATCGCAATTAGAGATATTACGCTGTAGGTGAGGGCAGTATCTGTAAGTCTACAATGAGTTGCACTGCAGAATACGAGGAGATGTGAGGGAGAGAAAATGAATGAGAACTTCATTGTCATGTGGAAAGGAAATATATGCGTATGGTAGATATTCAAGTGGCAATGTCGATATATTGACCTGGCTTATATCGGGAATATCGGAGGGTCCTCTAGCAGTCTTTCGTAAAACTGTTCTTCGATCTCGTCTACCGTTTCACCCTTTAATAAGCCTAGCTCGTCGTTCACATAATCGAGTCGTCGTATTCGTCTACTTCGATGGCTTTAGGCAGATCCGCAAGAACCATCTCTCTCAGGACGAAAGACCTGTCCAATTTTATCGCTTCCTTCAACGTGAAACGGTCCTCCAGGACGTCGAATTCAGACACTGCCTTTCTTCCTCCGGGATGGAGGGGAAGATCACTGTGTTGCTACATGCAGCCTATGACCAGGATGAACAATGCTTAGCCAGACCATAATCCAGCTCAAGCCTTAGGGGGGCGTGACGCTGTGGTATCCGCCAACATAGTTGCTTTTCAGAAAAAATCCCAATCTTCCATGGGACTGATGGAATATTGACCGACTACTGATGTATCGTACACAAGACGGCGTGCTATGTCCCAAGTGGCGATGGGGCAACAAGCAATAGTAACGTTCCTGAGTACCCCAAAGGTCCACATAACCCGTATGGCGAAGTAGGCCCTCTATCTGGCGGAAACTGCCCGACAATATGGTGCAAAAGTGACTTCCATCGTCCATCATGACCGAGGTTAGGTACCATTGCAGTGCACTTGCTGAAGTGGAAATGGAAGGAATCACCCCACTCGACACCATCATCCCTTCACTCCTTCCTCAAGAATGATGTGACATCCTCCACTATCCGGAAAACGACCCAAAAGAAGAGGGTTTTGTAGCCCTAAACGCCGGTCCTAGCGCTGCACTCTGCGGTGTCATGGGCAGAGGCGGGAGTGATTGCATCTCCGTCTGCATTTGCTGCAACCTCCTCGCCGCCGGCGTTCCCGCTCGAACAGTGCTTATGTCTCTCGTCCTGGGACTGATGCTTCTTTCCCGTGCTCTGTCGCGCTCTCTCATCCGCACCATAGGTTTATCCTGCCCCTGTGATCTGGTGACAGGCGGCACAACGGGCTGAACTTGCTGCTGCTGCTGCTGTTGTTGCACATGTATCTGCCTCCTGACGATGACACTCAATTCGGCTGCGTCCTTGAGTCCTCGCGATATATTTCCAAGCTGCTTGAGCGTTTCTGGTGGTAATGAAAGTTTCGAGTTGAGCTCTGCCGTTTCCTTCCTCGCCCCCTCTGCTGCCGAAGCCTTCGACTTCACTAACACCGTCTTCAACAGATCCCCAAACTCAGCCCAAGCCGTGTATAAACCCTCACATACATCCCAAAAAGAAACCGATGCCGATCCGTGGCCCGAGCCACTCCGTGTCTGATTTCCTCGTGCACTAGAAGGAGGGGAGAACAATGCCGGGTCGCCGACCCTCAAAGTGGACAACCTCTCCCGCAAAGCTTCCGTTTGTTTCTGCACTTTGACACCACTGTTCAAGAGGACGGTCCAGGCCTTTGCTGCTTCCCTCAGTGCTGGACTAGAGTGAACCTGGTGATGGTAGTACGCAAACAAGGAGTTCAGCGGTGGGATGGTGTGAAAGATCTGGGAGGTTGCTGACTTCAATTTCAAGAAAAGCACATCGAACGGCGCATCAGTCGGATCTGGTGCGGCATTATTAGACATATGTGAAGGGGTGAGCGAGGAGAAAGATGGAAGAGAAAACGAGGTGGCAGTGGGAGGTGGCTCTGGAGTTATCGGTATCGGCTGGATATCCAGTTTCGCTACCCTTGTCGACGCTGTGGTAACGCCGATGCTCTTTGCAGAGGTGAAAGTTGGAGCCGAATCCGTCGTGGCCACTGCTATTGCCCGTGTTGGAGCGCCCCCTGGCCCAGGATAAGGTAAGTCCGTCCTGACTTGCATGTTGACACCCCCTCGAGCAGACTCAAGGCCACCCGGGGGTTTGGGGCTTTTAAAAGACGATAATGGGGTATGGTTCCTCGTTGAACCTCTTCTAAACGGCGTTAGAAGTGTGGACCATGGTGTCCGACGTCGGGGTTTGAGCGTCGCTGCCGCGTCAATGTCAGGCGCTGGAGGTGATCCCATGGTTGCGCGGAGCTCCATGATGCTGTGGTACACAAGCATGAGGAAGGTTCGAAGGTACCTCTCATCCCCAATATCCACGAACATGTCGATATGGCCGCTAAGCTCACCACATATCTGGCTGTAGGCGCTAACGAGCCTTGACAGCGCCTGCTGAAGAGACCATTGATTCGGACAGCCAACACCACGTGTGCCAGTCATGAGATCCAAAGCATGGATAGCTTGTTCCAGCTCATGGAAGTGGAAACTGGCTTTCTCAAGAGCGGCTTCGAGGTTGGATCCAGCCCCATGGTTGACGACAAAATTCGACATGCTCTGAACAGCTGAATGGACTTGTGATATCGAGTAGAGAACACCGCGAGCGACCTCAAGAAGCGGATCACGGCTCTGAGAAGCATCTCGGCGCACTGGAAGGACTGCCAGTTCCCAGACGCTGGAGGGTGTTCCAAGTGTCGCGCTTTCTCGTCTGAAAGGGTTGGTGAACACCGGACTGTTTCCAACTCGACTTGCTCCACGAGATTGACTTCTGATTAATACCCTAGAGACCGGCTGAATCGTGTTCCCGGCAGCAATATTAGCCACAGGCCTTTCCTCCTCCGCCAAAGACATAGCCCGTCCCAACTGAGTCCGAGTCACATGGGCCCCATTTGGCTTCAGACCTCGAGAAAATCTAGGAGGCACCGAACTGCTCCTCGACCCCGCACCCTTGGATCTTTGTAAGGCAAGGGGTATCAATCCCAGTTTTTTGTTGACCAAGGACGGGCTTTGGGATACGCCCCTGAAGTGCGATCTCTGGGGAATGGGCGGTGGTTTCGAATCCGCGGGGCGAACCACGGCAACCGTAGATGTTATTGTCGACGAAGAACTAACGCTGGTGCCATTGACACGGATAGGAAACCGCCCGTTGCCCGTTGCTCGTCTTTCCATTGGCCTGTGTGCCTTGGGATCTTCGGCCAGGTTAGCATCGCAATCGCCATTGCTCATTTCTCCAAGTCCATATCGTCGAGTAGAGGTAGGCACCAAAGGCTGCTGAGCTTCCGCGGAAAGGCCCGAAACACCCTCAGGCGAAGTCACGATTGAGTCCGCCATCATTTCGTTCTCTTGTTCTGTTCGCGTTCATCCATGCAGTGATGACCGCTGGTTGAATCCAAATCCTTCCAGAAATGGTTGGAGAAAAAAAAAACTCGCCGACGGAACTACGGCTATCCTTGCATGCTTAAATCCTTCCTAGGCAGAATTCAAGCCCCATCGATCCGACCTCACGGTAGGCAGCCGGGCGGGAAATGACACCGTTATACATGGTACTTTCTCTTTCCTTCCTTTCTGCCCAACAATTTTTGGTACGCGCCAATGAAACACTTGGTTCCATCCTGTCACCCCTCCATCTTGTGGGATGGAACCGAGCCGTGTGGTCAGCTTCGGTATGGTTAGTTCCCTATAGGGCGGCAGCGGCTTGACAGCTGACAGTGGCATATGTGAAAATCCATCAGATATAGTGTCTAGGGTGACACAGTGACATTGCTTCTGCCCGTTGATCTCTTGTTTTTGTGCTTGATTGAGCCGTGGTTTGTAAGTAATCCAGGTGCCAAACAACCGAGCCGAAAAAGTCTCACATTGGACGAACCAATCGCAAAGAAACATATATAAAGAAAAACGGTGTGGCTGTGCAGTCGAGTACTGGTTTGTTTGTCAGCTCGAGACCTCGGGTCAACTCCCTAAGACGTTTTTATATCAAATCAATCAGTTTTGTATCATGACCAAAGCGTGATCTTACCTTGAATATGCTCTTTCCGAAATTCAACATGTCTATTGAATTTTGTTTATAGCTTTCTGGACCATACCTGGCCATTTACTTTATGTCTGTGAGGCTTAGGAGAACTCGGGACGGATCATGTCCAGTAGACCAGAAGTACCAAGTTAACAAACAAACAAACCGGCATTAGATTGTAACTCGAAATTGAATATTCCAGCTGTTGGGTAGGTATGCACAGGCTGGTAGTACACGCAGAACGTCTGGCGTGGATAGAAGCATGATATAGAGCAAATAAGTGATATCCAAGAAAACGCACGCCCGTCTACCATGCATCCCAGCATGGTACTAAATATAATAGCAAAACGTACTTTCAGTTCACCAAATTGTTTAGTTGCGTCAGCCCATCTTAGAGATCCTCCTCCACGCCATAACCTTCATTCTTCCCACCCTGAACAACCACCCACCCCTTTTCCTTCTCAGCCTGCTGCTGCTGCTGTTTCTCGCCCTCATCCTCGCCATCACTGTCACTTCCCTCATCATCACCATCCTCAGGCTTCTCATGCTTCGGAGGAGGGTGATGAGGTCCACCGTGGTGCCCCTCCCACTCCCCCGGCAACCTAATCCCTTCCCACTCCTCTTTTGTCACCTTCTTCCACTCATCAACAGGGATCCAGCCGATATAAGCGCGATCGCCGAACCCGCCAATCCAGTACACGTGCGTCACCACCAGCCGAACAAAGTGCGACTCGTGGATCCGGTTGCCCGGGAGCCACCACTTGGCGTCCGGGTGGACCTTGGTGAAGCACGAGGCGAGTTGCGCGCCGATGGAACCTTCTTGGCTGCGGTCGTCGCCGCCTTCGATCTTTTCAACGTAGCCTAGGAGGGAGAAGCGTGGGAGGGCAGCGGGGGAGAAAGGGCGGCGGGGAGGAGGAGGGGGAGGGGGAGGGTGGTGAGGGCGCTTCTTTTTGTGGTCCTTGTGCTTTTTGTCTTTGTGGTCCTTTTGATCTTTATGTTTTTTGTGGTCGCGGTCCTCGTCGTCGTCATCATCACCATGGTGAGGAGGCTTCTTGGGCCCATGTGGAGGAGGGCCATGGGGAGGCCAACGATGATGAGGAGGAGGAGGGGGAGGAGGGGTCCACTGCACTGCCAACGAAACATTGCTGCCGGCGGCAATGTTCTTGAACGAGGTCTCGATGCTGATGGCTAGTAGCGTCGGGTTGCCGACATCGTTGGTTGCGTACTCGCAGTCTGAAATGTACTCCATCAAACCATGGGGCATGCCGGCCACCTCGGCGGGTCGGTTCTCCTGCAGCTTTGGGTTTCTCTTTTCTTCTTCGGTCATGATGGAAGAGGAGTTGGAGGCCGGGAAGATGGTGGCCAGAGTGCCGAGGGGGGTGAGCGCGAGGATGCGCCGCGCCATGACGGCAGACTCGTACGAGGTTGGAATCCGCGGCCTGGATGGCTGCGATGGCTTGGACTCATGTTCACCCGGCACGGCGACGGCGGCCGCGGCGGTGAAG
The DNA here is from genome assembly GCF_033458365.1 of Neurospora hispaniola. Classification (NCBI taxonomy): domain Eukaryota; kingdom Fungi; phylum Ascomycota; class Sordariomycetes; order Sordariales; family Sordariaceae; genus Neurospora; species Neurospora hispaniola. The sequence continues at coordinate 2,791,006 of NW_026944411.1, read as the reverse complement.
AGTGCGCTCAAGGCGATGGGCTTCATGGTGGGTGACGCTGGTGGTGGTGGCTGCCGAACAAAGGGCGCCGATGATAGCTCGAGGTTTCACAGTGTAAGTCCGGTACTTGTCTGGATCAGTGATGTAAAGCGCTGATACTTGGGAAGATGTAGGTCCAAATGGGAAGAATATCAAGAATGAACACAGTCTTTTTTGCTAATTCCACTCTTGAGGTGTAAGTCCTGGTGTCGAACTGAAATATCAAGAGAGAAGGTCAACAAACGGGAGACAAAAAGACGGGAGCAGCTCCAGTCCGATAGACTTCGGGGGTCTGGATTGGGGGGCGACCTCGTAGGGCGGTTAGCGGGCCGCGTCTTCATTCTCCACTTATTGAGTGCTCTGTGACGTGACTGGTCAGGTCTGAGCATGGTGGCCGGTGTAAGTGAGGTGGGAGTCGCCAGCACTTCAAGCTTCAAAGGCCCTGCCAGGTCACTGTGAGGAATCAAAGAAGTGTTGCCCGTGCCGTTGTTGCCGTACAACACACTCCCTCTAGAGGTCGATGTGTGTACACATGACTGGCGATAATTCGCTTTGCTGTTTGTCGTGCCGACGAACGGATGCTGAAAGTAAGTTTGAATGGAAATGTGACAATTTAAATACGACACTCGCTCAGACGATTACGAATACCACTCATGACAGGGCTGTCAGTGTTCTTTGCAGCCGAGAGTTTGGGCCCACATGTCTCCCAAGAGGACGCGCAATCATGTGCTTCAAGTTGCTTCCTTTAGCTGATAGGCGATAAGAGTTCCGCCAACTGCCAAGACGCCAAGAAATGGCCCGCCACAGCAAACCTACGCCTTCGCCACCTCACGTGAGCCACGAAAAATCGCTGTGCCGGAGAGGAGGCGAGCGCACGGTTTGAGCCCCAATGACGAGCCCCGCAGCTCCCACAATTAATCGCTAAATCCAGTCCGCCCAGGTCAGTATTCCTGCCAGTCTCGATTTTTGCTCCCCTTTTGACGGCAAGAGGCCTTACCACTTCGACAACCACAGCAGTCTTCTCGCGCCCACCGCAATAACCGAAAATGGGAAAGGTTCACGGAAGGTATGTTGTTTTCGCTTGCCAGGCTTCATGCCCGTTTTCCTGTTGATGTGATGATGATGAACAGCCATGCTAATGATGATTGAACAGTTTGGCCCGTGCCGGTATGTTGCTCTCCCCGTGATGTTCATGTTGTCCCATCACCATCATCACCGCCATCACAACCCCGCCGATTGTCATCGACGATGAAGACAACAATATCGAAAAGCACGAGATGATGGATTTCGAATGTTACGACCCCTGCCCACACCCAAACACCGAAGACAAAAAACCGATCTTGACAACCGATGAGAACACCAAATCTGACGAATCCGCAATACAGGCAAGGTCAAGTCTCAGACCCCTAAGGTCGAGAAGCAGGAGAAGAAGAAGACTCCTAAGGGCCGCGCCAAGAAGAGACTCGTTTACACTCGCCGTTTCGTCAACGTCACCATGACTGGCGGCAAGCGCAAGGTCAGTTCCAACCGGCAGAGCAGTCTAGCCTGGCAGATCTCGGGACCGCGAGAATCTCGAAAGCGGACATGCAACCAGAGAACGGAACAAAACTGACATGATGGGCAAAACAGATGAACCCCAACCCCGGCTCTTAGATTACCCCAACCCGCAAACCATGAAGCTTCCGTCGCGATGACAACTTTCTTCTCTCCGGCGACAAAGTTAGCGAGCTAAAAGAATCCCATCAAACCCTTTTCTTTCCCCGCGTCACCACGATGAACGAACTTTTGACGATGACGAACGAACAACAAGACAACGCCGGAAGGGACTGTACTGTGTGCTTGTATCTTTTTCTTGGGATCCCTGGAAACAGGGCGATCCCAAGATTAAGGTTCGGGGAATAAGGGCGAAAAAAAAAAGCAAGCAAACTTTTTTTTAGGGCGTCTGTGATTGGGATGGGATGCTGTGTTTCTGGGTGTGGTATGGGTGGACTGGAGTCTACGGACGAAAGTCTACTTCAAGGCCAACAATGTCTGAGAAAACGTAAAACAGAAATGCGATTTTCCAGGCAACACATGATTCTCGGTTCTTCGTGATTCATTGAATGGGAATGTCACAGATAAGCATGCACGGCCGTTGTTTTCATTCCATCATCTCTGTAACATACAGGTATGCGTAACTCACCTTGGCCTTTTCAACTCGCCCCATCAAAGATGAAAGAAGATTAAAAAGACAACAAGGTTCTCATTCACTGCAAATAAATACCTTCTCCGGATCTACCAAACCCCGGACGACCATGACGTAGCTTTTGTACCCAAACATATTGATCAAAGAGAAAACAGCCCACGAGATTCTCGACTAAGCGTACTTTCGCTACAATATGCACACATAGATGCCAAAACTTCGAAATACCAATACTGTCATTGCGATGCTGACTGAATCTCCCCTTCACTCTACTGCATTTCTCTTTCCAAGATTTTTAATTAACCGCATTTTCGATATATGACTAACTGAGTGTATGCGTACATCATACCGCTCTCCGCTTTTCATCCGAGGTAAGTTCCTGCCCATGTCCTCCCGTGACATTGTATCATACCACGACTATACTACAAACATACCACTTTCATCCATCACTCACTCCCTCCACCCACTCCCTCCACTCATTCCCTCAAACACCCCCCGCCTTCAAGCACCAGGCGTACCACTCCTCCCCCTCCTCTCGCGCTCAAACGTATCAATATACTCACTATGCAACTCCTTGACGGCCGGGATGATCAAGCTCTCAATCTCGATTTCCGGTTCACCTTCGGGGAGAGACTTGGGGTCCAGCGGTTCGTCCTTGTCTGTTGTTGTTGTTGTTGCTGCTGCTGCTGCTGCTGCTGCTGCTGGGTTGCCGGAAGAAGTAGAAGAAGAGCCGACACGACGGTGCATGGGGACGCGGATCCACCTGTCTTTGCGGTTGGGTGCTACAAAGACTACTTCCCATTTGCGGGTGGAGCTGTTGTTTTCCGAGTTTGGTTAGTTAGTTGGTATGGGTAGGAGGGAGGAGGGAGGAGGGAGGAACGTGAAGGATGTGAGAAGGGGGTGAGGGGGGAAGAAGGGGATAGAAGAGAAGGGGAAAACATAAGGCAAAGGAATGAGAAGAGAATTAGAAAAACATACAGCAAATTTCCAATAACCAAATGATGCTGATACCTATTCAGCGAGTACTTGGCCTTCAGCGTCAAGATGCTCGGATCCGTCTCCAGCTTGAACGAGACGATCATGCCCTCAGGCGACCACCCTTCAACCAAGTTCTTGAGGAACTTGGGCACAGGGTCAAGATCGACCACCAACCGCTTACTCCTAGGCACGGTGGGGGAAGAATCAAAGTTGTCAAAGGTCTCTTCATCCACCACTCCCGTGCCTCCCGATCCATTCCTAGATGCAACAGAGCCAGAGGCAGGCGTAGCTCTGGCACTAGGGTTCGCACTGGGCGCAGCAGATGTGGCAGTAGAAGATGACAATTTCTTCTTTAAATCCGCCGCGTCCGTGCTCTGGATCTTGTGCTCCGACATGCGGTCCGGCGGCACGAAAAAGTCGCTGACGGCGGCCGCGAGATACAAGAGAGCGTTGGGGCCGAGCGGCTTCATCAGCTGGGCGATGGACCTCAGCTCGTGCAGATAGTCCGAGATGCTGAGGAAGGGGATGGCCAGCAGCATGTTGTTGTCGCGGGCGTCATGATACTTGCGAAGGACTTGGAGCATTTTGCTGGCGTCCTTGTCGCGGGCAACGACAGAGCCGTCGGGCCCTTCCCGAAGGAAATCGAGGAAGCAATCCTTTGCGTGCGAGTAGTGGCGCGAGAAGGGCAGGAGGGAGAATTGTCGGTGAAGAAAGAGGACGGCGTAGCCGGCTTCGAGGAAGTACTCGGCGGATGTCTTGGGGTTGATCGGTTAGACAGATCCTCTCTCTATGAAGGGGCACTTTGATGGTGATGCCCCTGACATATAAGCAAGCAAGGAAGTAAGGAGGGAAAACTTACAGCTCCGCGAGTGCCAGCCGAAAAGTTGTCAATGAACCGCACAGTCTGCTTTTCTGTGATACGTTAGCAACCTTACTCAGTCATCCATTTCCCCCTCGTCACTATTGAACCATGTCCTATATTCACTGCCTCACTCCTTTCCCATCCCAACTTTCACCCCTTTCTATCGTCCCCTTTTCCCCAGTTCCTCTTCACCATTTACGCCCCTGACAACCTCCAGAGAACAAAAGGAAAAAGGAAAAGAGAAAAACTCACCAAGCGGCACAGTAGTTCCACCACTGGTAATCAGCACCAACCTCCTTCCCTCCTTGGCATGGAAATCGATAAAGTCCTTGGCCTGCTTCACGTGCTTTTCAAGGTCCTTGGGCGGCGGGTTGGCAGAGAAGTAGTGGTCCTCGGCCAGAGTGGCCAGGTTGGGCGGTGGGGTCTCGCCGGGGATTTGGGACATCATTTTGTCGGTGTTTTCGTTTGAAGTTTCTGGTCGTGGTGATGGTGATGCGAAGATGATGTCCTGGTTTTAGTTTTGACGCTCTTCTGGTTGGTTTGCGTGGTTGTGACGATGGTGGTTGTGCAGTTTGAGCGTGATGATTAAGATGAAGTCTAGTTCTCGAGAAGAACGGTGAGAGACCGTCTGCTTGCTGTGGTATGTTAGCTAGCTGACTTCAATATCTTCAAAGGAAGGTGGAAGTGAAGTGAATTGAAGCCCAAGAGACTGATGATGCTCAGAGAAGAACTGATTCAGTCCGTAGTTTCCATCGCCATTTATGCCAAGACCCTTGAGTGGAAATGTAAAAACGCAACCTCGACATGGTCCCCTATTCCTTCCTTTTCCATGACTCCATTGCGATACGTTCGTGAATACTTCACGCTATAAAACCCATGACCGTACATGCACCCGTATCCGGCTTGAACCGGATCGGGAGCGCCCGAGAGCATCAGTGATGATCAATGAGGACCCCGATAGAGCCATTATGTTTAGTGTTGGGTTTGGGCGGAGGAAGGATAGGTAAAGCCACTTGACTCGACCCAGTTGCAGCTTATAATGGCTTTGAATTCTTGCATAGGGGTTTGTAGAGGGTCTGTATATGAGACTCCATTGATGTAGAAACTGGAAGTCTGATGTTGATGGACTGACTGACCTGGGTGATTGATGATAAAGATGAGAAGTACTAGACTCAATCCTCTTGGTATTCCGTTGCGAAGCCCGGTTTATATACCTTTCCCCTGAATTGACTCTGTAGACCCCAGTTATTCGTGATTATTGATCGTCTTGCTGAGCCTCTGCAGTGATGACCTGGAAGGAATCGGCAAGGGTATACAAAGTTTTATCGAGAACGGCGAGGCAGAGGCGCGGCGAATTGGTTATGTTCGCTCTTCAGCTTCGCTCCGTTCAGGTCGTTACAAGATTCAATTCGGCAATGTTGCGTCACCTCACGTTCTGGGGAGTTGCCGGTGGGCTTTATATGTAAAGCTGTGGAAGTAGAGTAGTGCCCTGTGATGTCGTGTGGGTGGTGTGAGGTACCGGACGGGAGTTCAATCGACGTCGTTGGGATCCCGGCGTGGCGGGGCACTTTCTATGGGTTTGGTGGGATATTGCGGGGAAGCTCCCCCCAATTGTCGGCGCCCCCCTTGGAGCATTCTAGCGGATTTACGGAGCATCTCAGGCTCAACCATCTGGCACCGGCGACCGGGCCACTACGGATGAACGGGAGTGAATTCGACCATTCTAGCCATTCGCCTCTGGATCGACGTTGGGTTACACGGGGGTGACAACGAACGATGTTTTCCCAGTGTGTCTGATATTTGTCTATATGGAGATTCGCTATCATCACGTTCACGGACCTGAACTAGGGCAACGGATGACTTGAATAATTGATAACCTGCCTCGAGCCTGCTTATCCTAACAAAAAGCGTTCCTGGGTGTCTCCTCCAGGGCACCGATCTATAACGCTTCTCTAAACCTCTACCTAGTGCCAATGATGAGTTGAGATAAACTGTACTACTTAGTACATGAAGAGATCAAAAAGAAGACAGCGGGTCAACAACCCTACAACCATCTTACAATGGACAAGCACAACAAAACAAACAAGACAAAGGACCCCCTTTTTTTTATGTCTAAACGCCGTCCGTCTAAGATGCATTTTGCCGCCATCATTTCTCTTTCAAAACAACATGAAAAAGGGGGACTCCCTTCATTCTCCTGAAACGCCAAACGCTCTCTGTCCATCACGCAACCCGGTCTGTTCTTTTTCTTTTACCTCAAGGCATTAAAACCACTTCTTGCTGGTGGATCTCTTTTGCTGCGCACTCTTCATCGAGTTGATCCTCCTCAACCTCTCACGGTTGCTGGGATCAAGTAGGACGTCGGTGCTCTCGTCGCGGAACCAGTGGTTGGGGGCGTTGCGGTTGTGCAAGTCGCCCATCTTGACACGCTGCACCTTGCGGAGCTTGACAAGGCCGTACCAGCAGACAATCAGCGAGGCGACCGTCGAGACCGAGGTGACCATGGCAAATCCCCAGTTGGTTTCCTCTATGAAATTCTCCAGGTTCATGCCGTACCAAGACGCCAAGAAGGTGCCCATTGCGAGGCCGAGAGTGCCCACGCTGAACTTGAGATCGAGCAACATGAGCGAGTTACGGTTGGCGTCAAGAATGGCGCGGATACTGTGATAAGTGGTTAGCTGTGTGTTTCCCTTTTCGCACGTTCAAAAAGTGGTGTAAAACTCACATTTCCTCCGTGTTCCTGATGCTCGAGACAAGGTTACTCGCTTCCTCCACAACTTCGTCGCAAATCTTGTTGTAAGACTCCAACAAGAGCTCGATTTCAGTGTGGTCATCCTCGCCTCTGTAGAGATCATGCGTCTTCTCAGTCAAGTACATGGACGCAAGATCATCGTCGGCCTCAAGCAGCTCCTCGATGGCATCACGCACGAGCTTGGCCTTTTGCTCGAAAGTGCTAACCCTCTTGGACAAGACAAGCAAAACCCTCAGCTTCTCGCGGTCGATGTCATCTTCGAGCTCGCTGAGAATGCGAATCACAGGGTCGCGGACGGCTTCGAAGTCAGCCTCCAGCTCAGAAGTGACCGACATTAGCACGGCTTCGAGAGCGCGGAATTCGTAGGGCAGACTGTTGGCTCCGGACGACTGCTTCTGCTGTAGTTTGCCTTGTAGATCGTACATGAAGGCTGACTGGGGGTATGAACTCTTGGAACCGTAGACGTCGAACAGAAGTACGCAATCATGTTTGATCAGGACCTTCAAGTGTAGCAGGTTGAGCAGAATCGCCGAGGGACGGATGAGGATATGGGGAAGGTTGGACGAATCGATCTTGCGAAGATCGCGAGGCAAAAGACCGTACTGTTGTATTTCAACTGGTCAGCAATGTGATCTCTTCATTTGTCTCAGATCACGTACCTTTGCAATAAGCTCACTCTTTTTGAGCTCACCGTCCACCATAACAACCTTGCCGTTCTCGTCCACTTCGGTACACCTCAGCCTGGGATCCATTGCAGCCTTTGCGGTCAGAGCCCTGCGCTGGAAGATAGAACCAGACTCTTCCTCGAGTGCTACTCTTATGTCGTCATCGTTCAGCCGCGTGTCTGGTGGTCCCTTCTTTTCGCCATTGCCGAACAGCCACTCTCTGAGTTTGGGCGTCTTGGAGTCACAGTCAGAGGACTGGTTTGACGAGAACCGCAACGAGCCAGCCGGCGGTGGGAGTGCGAGGAGGGACTTTGTGGTGCGCTGTTTTCGAAGCGACTTGGGGAGGATGGCCTCGAGGTCGACAAGACCGGCGCGCAACTGGGTGCGCTTGGGCGGGGTTGCTGTACTCAGCGATCTCGTTGTCGTCGAGGAAGAAGGCTGTCTTGGTGGTCTGGTTGAACCGCCTGCGGTACAGACATGGCGACACTGGAGAGCTGGATGGCGCTCAGCAGCAGCGCGACATGTTGGCGCAAACGAGAGCCCTTCGGACTGGGCGCGAAGATACCGAAGGAGACTCCGTGATGGCGCTGCTGGTCTCAATGCCGGCGGCATTGCAGCAAAAAACGTCGTCGTGGACTGACTGACTGACGATACTTGCTCTCAGTCTTCTCCTCTCGGTCGCAAAAAGTTGGAGGAAGAAGAAGAAGAAAGGCGCGCAAATCAAGCAGAGAGAGTGATTCGCGGTGTTTGTAAGGCCTTCCTGCCTTTCCAAAAAGATGGCCGCAACGCACCTCGCCAAATCCCAGTTCGATATTGTGCCTGCAGAAAAGTTAAAGCTTTCGACGGATGGAACCACGCCGCGTTGTGCTGCTAATAAACAGCATTGGCGCGAAAAGCTCGCTGTAGGAGGGGTGCTCCAAGTGCTGGTAGGAGTGAATGTATCAAAAGTGGAATTCGCCCATGCATGCGGGCAACTCCATTCGACATGGAAGTCGCTGCGTTTCCCCATTCATCGTGTTCCAGTTGATAAGAAAATTGTTAGTGCATCCAACGCCTGGACAACTTCATCGGAATGACATCTTTCTTTGGTGTTGACCGCTTTTGACATTTCCAAGTGACCTCAGAAGAGTGCGAGATATGCATCCTTCTCCAAATACGTCTTAGTTGGCTGGGTGATAGATGTTGCCAAACAAATCTCTTCTTTGAACAGCATTCACTGTTGACCGTTACCAAGATTACCATAACTGTTCAACCTTGCACTCTTGAGTTCTTTCTCCATAAATCCAATTCAGGCCCTCATCCTCTCTTCAGAACCCACTTGCTCAATGTGGATTTCACGACTTACACGACGCTTCAAACTTGACCACTTCAGCCGCTCCAGTCTCCTGCACTTCTGCGGAATGGTAAACAATGAAGCTGACGCCCATCAAAATTAGAGGCCGCCGCGGCCGCAAACAACCTTGGCAACCTCCAAATCCGGAGCGTTTCAGGCGCAAGTACCTGGATGGTGACGAGGACGAGTTCGACGAGGAAACTGGAGTCATTCCGAGTCAAGTCGACAAAAATGGTGTTAGACGACGACGTCGCGTCAAGACGAGAAAGCCGGCCGCTCTTATCGAGCAGCTGCCGCCTGAAATCCTTGAGCGCATCTTCTCCATGTCCGAGAACCTCAACTTTCCCAGGAGTAGTCTTCGCATTGGCTACATGCTCTCGGCCAGGACCTTCCTTATGCAGCTGATTGTCGATGCCTTCTCTCCGACGTGGGACATGTGGTTTGGCTGTCCCAGGAAGGATATCCAGTCATATAGGGGTTATGAGAAGGATGGTGAGAGAATGCCTGGCAGTCCAGATTTCCAGGTCAGTTTGCCTCGTCGAAATGCCGAAATGGGTTCATGAAAAGAGTGCTATTTGAACCCTTTTCACACAACACCAGTTACTCACTTCATATTATCGACTTCCCTCTCATAATATTCTCCTGCCACAAGGATCATCAACTGACAGCTTCACAGACCGCCATCCTCTCCTCCAAATGGTTCTCCCTCTCTCTCATCCTCCACGCCCAACAAGTCTGGATCCGGCGTCACGGCTCTGCCTCCCGCCCCTTCATTCACACCGAGAACTGGCTCATGCTCGGCCCCACGCGCATGGAACTTGATCGTGACCTGATATCAGGTCCCCGCCCTGGTGAAATCCAAGATTACGACATGGATGATGTCCGCGATGTTTATCCTCACCACCCTCACCACCGCCTGCACTTCGACGGTGACGTCTTCGACGACTCCGGTGCCCCTTCCTCGTCCCAGTCTAATACCAAACTGGACGTGGAAATCTGCTTCGAAGCCGATTGGTCCTGGTTCACCACTATTCTTCCCAAATTCGACCCCCAAGGAGTTATCTATAGCATGGAAAATCATGCCTTGCGCACGGGGTATTGGGATATTCACCCGGCGACCAAAATCCCTAATCATCTGCTGGCGAACCCGGTGGCCAGTTGGGATTCCGTCAAGTTGTTGTATTGGTTGGTCAGAGGTGGTGCGACGTTATCGAGCGAGCAAACCTGGGAAGTGAGTAGCCCCTAAACCTCTTCCCTTAACCCTTCTCATGAACCTTCACCTCCACAAACCTTCTCTCTCCCAATCTTGATCCCCTTAACTTTCTCCTCTTCAACCTCCTCCACCTCCACATTATCCCTCAACTTTTTCCCTTGATCCTTCGCTTAACTTTTTTGTCCCTTAAACTTTCCTCCCCTAAACCTCCCTGACTCCTCTCCACGCCCATCTCACCCAAACCTATTTACAAAACCAACTAACATACCAACCAGCTCACCAAACTCGGCTACGAACGCCTAATGTCCCACCCCGACCATCCTTCTACTACCATCACATCCTCTTACACCCCTCATCATTCCACCCTCCCCACCTCCCGCCCTTACATCCCCCACGCCAACCTCCCTCCCGACGCCCGCCGCGATGATCTAGATGAGGACCAAGAACGGGAACAAATGTCCCTCATCGCTCTTCGGCTCTTCTCCATCCTGCGCGTCTTTGGCCCCAACCACTGGCCCCATTTCCTCATGATCGAGAAGCTGGAGGAGATCAGTGTGGAGCGGCAGAAGCGGACTGCCTATTCGGACTCGCAGAAACCGGCCTGGAAGCTGTGGCTGCGCGCCCAGTCTGTTTTGCGGCATTGGATGCAGCAGAGGGGAGAGGAGCATGAGGACTGAGATGAGGAGTGAGAGAGTGTCGGAGAGATTGGGAAGAAATGTTGTGGCTATGATTTGGCTCGTTGACTGGAGTGACGAGCTTGCTCAAGTAAGGAGAATGCGGTGGCGATGACGTTAGATATTTGGCAAAGGAGATAAACTGGAGGTGGGTAGGCATCCAGATCCACTAACCCTCATGACATTGTTCATGAATAAAACACTGCTTCTTTAGCAGGCGGCCTGACAAAAGAATCCACTGCATCTTGGCCGTCAGTGAATCCGCCAGCTCAGGTCTCACCGTATGGCACTTGATACTTCTGCAATCAACCCATCAAGGCAGCACGAATCATGCCCACACACTCCTAGAGGTCACATTTATCACGATTAACTTCAGGGACAAAGGATAGATCGTCAAGGTCTTAACTATCACCCATTATGGACCAGCCCTCAGGACTCCAAGCATCCATGATACCAATGGAGATCCAATACCTCGCCCCTAAATCCGATAACCTTGCACGATATCGCCATGGTCCAAAGGGTATCCTTCCAATATAGCCTCCCTTCAACACCTAGACGCCGTTGCAAAAGACCCATCAACCTGCTGCTAGTCGGAGAAATACCTGACGAACCACAAGAATCACCACGAACTTGTGGGAGCCCAACCCGGAAACAAACCTTAAACGCCTCCGTCAGATTGTGCTCTGTCCTGTGCTGCCATCACCAGTCATTGGCAACAGGCACAGAGGTATTGCCGGCATTAGTTACCAGCACCCCAACCATCGCCGCCGGCATTGTCGCCCGCATCATCGGCGTCACCACCACCACCCCAGCCGTCACCAGCATCGTCACCATTAGCATCATCGCCGCCGCCAACCTCCTCCTCAAAGTCGGAATCGGCCTCGAAGTGAAGATTCTCTGTGTCCTCGGGAATGTACTGCTGGAGGAAGTCCGGAATTTCCTGGCCGGTCTCGAGGAGGGTGCGAGTGAGAACAGAAGCGATATCCTCGTCACGCTCAGTGTAAAAGGAAGTGGCAAGACCTCTATGGCCGATACGACCGGTACGACCAATGCGGTGAACATACTCCTCAATACCACCATACATGGTGGAGGGGAGGTCGAAGTTAATGACATGCAGAACGTTGCGCACATCGATACCGCGAGCAGTGACGGCGGTAGTGATCAGCACAGGCGATCTTCCGGCACGGAAGGCGCGCATGGCAGCCTCGCGCTCCCTCTGAGTTCTGTCGCTGTGCATACTGACACAGGGGACTCCCTTGTTGAACAGAAAGTCATCGAGTTCGTCAGCAGCGCGCTTGTTATTGACAAAGATAATGGTGCGACCGGGAGGCACCGTGTTGAGCAGATCAAGACAGGCCTGCTTCTTCAAATAGGGTTCGACCCAAATGACATCCTGCTTGATGTTGGAGTGGGTGCTTCCAGCGCGTCCAACGCGAAGGCGCACATGATTGTCGGCCAAGTGGGTCGTGGCAAGGTCACGAGCAGCCTTAGGGAAAGTGGCCGAGAAGAGCATATACTTGATATTACCCTCTTCCTGGTCTGTGGGGGGAAAAAGTATTAGCCTGAGCTCACCAAACAGTTTGGGGAAGCAGGAAGATGCTGTGCAGAGTTAACTTACCACCACCAGAGAGAATCTGGTCGAGCTCGTCCTTCCAGTCGTCATGAAGCATCTCATCTGCCTCGTCAATCACCATGTAGCGGACACGGCGCAACGACAGGATGTCCGGGCGATCCATAAAGTCGATAAGACGACCAGGAGATGCGACGAGAATGTCGCAGCCTTTCGCAATCTGCTCCATCTGCTCCCTCATCGGACCGCCGCCGTAGATGACGCAAGGGCGCAGCATGGAGCGATAGCAGAACTTTCTGGCCTCGTTGAAGATCTGAACCGCCAGCTCACGGCTGGGGCAGACGACGACAACCAAAGGCTCAGCTCTGCAGGGCTGGTCGATTCCGGGCTGATAGGTGACAGGGTTGGGACGAGGGGCCGCCAACTTCTTTGCCTTGCCCATCAGCTTGTTGATGATGGGGATCATATAAGCCGCTGTCTTGCCAGAACCTAGAGATTTGTCAGTGTCAAGGATGCTCATCACAGGGGCATCTGAAGATGAACTCACCAGTCTGCGCAATGGCAATGACATCATGGCCCTGGCTAATCGCGGGGACACAGTAACGTTGGATAGGGGTCGGCAAATCATAGCCCGCAAGCTCGACGTTGCGGAGCATGGCCGGGTGCAGGCCAGCAGCTCTGAAAGAGTCGATAGGCTCGACTCGAGTAGGTCCCTCTTGGACCAGCTGGAGCTCAGCGATGGCGGAGAAGTCGATTCCCCTGCGGCCGCGCTCCTCGACGGGGCCAAAGAGTTGGACCTCCAACTCCGGGAGCTCAGGGCCAATGTCACCCTCTTCGCCATCCCACTCATAAATGCGGGCCTGGCCATCCCACTCGGTCTCCCGATTGGCAAACTCGTCGTAGTGGTAGGGCGTCGCCTCAACCCAACCCTCGAGCTTGGGAGGGACGGCCTGCTCGACGGGAGCAGGGCCGCTGTGGCCGTTGGTATCGGAGAGAGCCGACTTCAGATCCGCAGTGCCCCAAGGACCGGCCTCAGCCTCGGTGACAGCGGGGGCAGCACCCCAGCCGTGGTCAGCCATGACGCGAGAGTGGCTGTAAGCGATGGATGAGTTAGAGAGGCGACCAGCTAGATGTTAAGCGATAGTGAAATGAAGTCTTGAAAGGAATCAAGTACTTCCGTGGGCTCAGGTGGAACTGAGAGACGGCGAGGTGACGCGACCCATGGAGGTACGGCGCGTTCAAAGTGAAGATGATGTCGCCGAAGAGGAGAGATGACGAGATAGAGACAAAGAAAGAGGAGAGACTTACTTGTTACGAGACGACGGAAGCTATTCGCGGCGAGAGCAAGATACGGCGCGCAGCACGTCGACGTGTTGACGAGTCCTGCGGGTGGGTGTGGTGGGTGAGAGGGAGAGGAAGAAGTGGTAGAGGAGAAGGGTTGAAATGTTCTGACTTAAATATCAGAGAACGCACAAGCCACCCAAGCTTTGTGTGCGAGAGAGAGAGGTACTTGTTACGTCAACAAGGCAACTTCAAGTTTCAAACAAACGGAGGAAGGAGCAGCTGCGGAGAGGGTAGCGGGGCAGAGGCAACTCCAGTCCTGTGAAGGGGATGTATGAAGAGGGAAGGTATGGCCGGGAGGACTTCCTGCCTCGCAGGCGGTGTACGAGCTGTTGGGGATGGAACAAAGTGGAAGCGTGACGGCAGATTGAAAGTTGAGTCAACGGGTAGCAGCTGCCTGCCACCGGCATGACGAGTTTAGGCGGTGGTCTTTCAGTCACGAAAAGGGTTCTGATGATGGGGCTATGTGTGGCGCGGTCAAAGGGAAGTGACAAGACGGAGCTAGTACTGGGTACCTCTACGCTCCCGGGCTGGTATCAAACGATGAACGTACCGGAGGCCCTTTGGGTCAGCGACGACAATGGAGACTGCAGTGTTTGCGGAGTTGGCGTCCTATTCTTCACAAGTATTCGGTCTTGCAATATGGATTGTCCCCTTGAATAATCCAAAGATCAACTGGAGGACTTCTTGATCTGTACTTACTCCTGCATACACTCGCCTTTCTTTCGTCTTCTGGCTGTCGGGACTCCAAAGCATCTGCCACCAGCTACAGTAATACTCAGAGGTATTGAACCGCCTCCTCCATGTACCTAGTATTGTCAGCCACACCACCACTTGATCTGATTACGAGCTTGACGAGGCGGACAGTCTCGCGCGCGTTGCCACTCGATCTTCCAACAACTGCCCAGTGGGCCCATCTGCCAAAGGCCCGGGGCCGACACAAAGGCGGCATCCAGCTGGAATGGACGACCGTGCTGCCATCCGCAGGATAACCACTCAATAAAGTCTGCCTTGATTGCGGTTGAGAGATACGGACCAAAGCGCCGATTTAGGAGCACGAGGCAGTCAAACACACCTTGATAATGTACCAAGGAAGGTAGGGAACCCTTTAACTAGTCATGCATCTTGTAACAAAGGACTACCTATTCAGAGTGTAGAGGCTGTTTTGGAATTCTAGATGTACGCTTTTTCGTAGCATCGGAGTGTCCCATCTGTCCCTTTCTCTCCGTCATGATTCGATGCCTCTGCCGCTTTAGCTACGATAACGCGACCTGGTTCCCAGTACTATATTGACAGCGATCAACAACCATAAGACTCTTCCACGGACGGTCATACAAAAAGGGACCAATACTTCGTAACAGATAAAGACGGCGCAGCAAACGAAGCCTCGGAATACTACGCGGGAAGGGTGTCAGCCAGCGAGATTGAAACGAATGAATATCAGAGAGTAAGCAAAGAAACAACACAAACGCCGTCGAAACCTGTGACGCCAGTTAATTACATGCCCCACAGGTAGCGCATCGAAGAAAACCAATCTCAGCATAACTTGTTGGTGGTCCGAAAAGTGGTCGCGATGAACGAACAACCCAGAGAACGAAAAGAACAAAACTGGACGACACGAACGGGCGAGCAGGCGAACAGACGAGCGCACCGGACAGGACGAATACTTTTCGTCTACATTTCAAAGTCGAACCAGATACCCCTTCTGTCTTACTCCCGAGTGACCAGGGAGCCAAAAAGACATCCGTTGGCACAGGAACAGGCACTGAAGGACGCTAGATCACACCTTTGCTATAGCAAGCTATTGTAGTAGAAGAAGAGGCAAGCATACAAAAGACTAGGTCACTTGCACAAGTATGGAAGTTCAAGTTGACGTTTTCATATGGCGGTAATATGGACATAAATCGTACTACAAAAAGAACCGCAGTAGAGGAATGCAGAGCCACTCCAAAATATCTACAAGATCACAGACACAAGGAAACGAACGCAAGAAATGACGGAATGGCTACGCCAACAAAGAACAAGAGGGAATCATAAACCTATAAACCGAGAGAACCTATAATGAAGCAACAATGGACCCTATCCTTTCCCAGATCATTAGCTGAAGAAGACCGTCGTGAACCACACCCATACAAGCCATGCCCCTACCATCACTTAGGCCTCTACCTCCTCCACCTCCTCGATTTTTGGCTCCTCCACCACCTTCTTTCCCCCTTCCTCCGCCGTCCTCAATACCTTGTCCAACACCGACGCGGCCCTACCAATCACACCGCCTTCCTGCTTCGCGCCCATCACGCCCGTCTTGATCGCCGCCCTCCACTTACGCTCAAACACCTGCTGCCTCGAGATCCGATCCGGATACATTTCTCCATCCTCATCCCTCTGCGCGCCCCACAGATTCATATAAGCAAACGGATTCGGCGTCGTCGGCATCCTGTAGATACTATCCCAATACCGCTGCTCATCATACGGCAGCGGCGTCTCCGGTCTGAACCCAGCTTCCAAGAACTTGGCAAAGATGGTGATCTGCTTCGCTTGGGCTTCGCCGTTCTTCTTGGAGACCTTGTTCAAACTGGTTTTGGTGGCTGACGTCCAGCCCTTGACCGACAAGGTGGATGCTACAGATGGGTTCCAACCCAACATGGACGAGAACGAATTCATTGTCTTGAGCCAGCCGCCCGGGCAGGAGACGGTTTCATCGGGACAGACTTCGATGAGCCAGTCGAGTACAGAAAGCGTGTCGGAACGGATTTCGGTCGACAGGTGGGTCATGCCGCCCCGGATGTACATGAGGATCTTCTCGACATGGGGCGCGACGTCGGAGGGCGGGAGGGCGCGCAGGAGCTTGAGGAAGTTGGTGCGCACGTTGGCGACAGAATCGGTGATTAAGGGCAATAACTTGGTGAGCAGGTTGGGCACGCCGACCGGGTTGAAGATGGGCTTGGAAGAGAGGTCCTTGGTTAGTTGGACCAGGGCTTCTTGGCGAAGCTTGTCGGATTTGGAGTTGATGGCTTGGTTGAGGTGCTGCTTGAAGAGGCCGACGAGGTCGACGCCATCGAGGGCGGCGAGGGTGTGTTGGTTCACGACGATGGCTGGGAGGGGAGGTGTTAGTGAGTGAGTTTGGCTTTCAAAAGGGATGAATATGAGTGAGTGAGAGACAAACATTTGGACTTGAAGCTCGTATCGGTAAAGTTGGCTGCTTTGGCTTTGGCCTTGCCGACCTTCAACTTGGCTTTCTGTCGTGGTCCATATGTGTTAATGAAAGTAGCCGATAAGGGGGCATCACATCTGATAAAGCCAGGGGCCGCAACAACAGCAGCAGTTTTCCCCCCCGAACAAAGCTTATGGGTGAATGAATGAAAAATGACATACGTTAAAGTCCTTCTTCTTCTCCTTCTTTTTCTTGTTACTGGAACCCATCTTGGCGGTGTTTGATAGATAGTCGGTCTAAGCAGTAGTTAGACGTCCAGTCTCTTCTTATCAATGATTGATATGGCAGTACTCACCTTGGCCCTTTGTAAGTGTATCTTTGGTGAAGCGCGGAGTGAAGGAACGAGGTGAGTTTGGAAATTTTAGCGGTGTAACGCGGCAAAACCCCCGGACTGCCAAGACTTTTGACAGCTGTCGGCCAGGGGTAACACCATGGGTACCTTGCTGGACAGCAAGTGGCCGCTCGCTGTTGCTGTTCGTTCGTTCGTCGCTTCTGGAGCTCACCGAACGAGCAAGGGAGCTCTCTCACGGCTCATCGATTCCTAGCTCATTGTCCTACAAAGATATCAGCCATTTGAATTGGCGCGAGCCAAATACATCAATTAAACTCCTAATTCTCCAATTCACAGATCTAATCCCCAATGTCAGACCCAACAGTCAGTTTCCCCCACCCCCCCTCAACCTTTTCAAGCACGCTCACTAACATTTCCCCAGTCACCCTCCGCCTCCGCCCACCTCGAAGAGACCCTAGGCCGTCTCTCCAAAAAGCCCGGCGTAAAGGGCGCCATCGTTCTTGACCGCGCTTCCGGCGCCATTCTCAAAATCAGCGGTCAAATCTCTTCAATCCGAAAAGCCAAGCCCCAACCACAGCAACCAGAACAGTCCGAGCAGCAATTGATCACGGACCAGCAAGGCCCACTGTCACCTTCATTTCCTCCTGGCACCGCTACTGATACGACTACTGCCGATCCGGCTCCGGCTCCCGGTACGGCGGTGACTACGACAGGGGAGGAGGCAGTTGCTGCACCGGCAACAGTATCTACGGGGACGGGCACGGATGGGGAGGTAGTGGGGGCTGGGGCAGGTGCGGCGGGCACGGGCGCGGGGAACGCAAGCAGCGGCGGCAGCGGCAGTGCAGTGAGTGCCTATGATCAGAACGTGGTAGAGCTCGCGGCGATGGTGTGGAGTTTTGTGTCGAATGCGGGCGAGTTTGTGCAAGAATTGGATGAGGAGGTGAGTTTTCGCAGGTTTTCTTCTTTCCCCCCTTTCTTTGCCGCCTTCTTTCCCTTCCCTTACCCACAGCCCCCTACTCAGAGCTCAATAAGAAAAAGATTTTCGAGACTGGTTATGCAACCTCAGGTTTACGAAAACAAAAGGCTTAAACTAACGACAACGCATTGCGCTGCGCTGCACTGCAACAGGATGAGCTCAAACTTCTAAGACTACGGACGAAAAAGCAGGAATTGGTAATCGTGCCCGATGCGAAATACCTGCTAGTCGTTTTTCACGATACCCCTCCAGCATGAGTCACAAAACATATCGAGTGCTATTCAAAAAGGGACGGCGCAACGCTGCAAGAGCTGAAGCTTGACGTTGTCCTTGAGCTCAGTCTGGTGATGATGAAGTCGGTGGTGGTGGTGGTGGTGATGGTAGCGGTGATGAGCCACGCCAAGGATAGGATTGGGATGGTAGGATGGATCAGTTCGATTTCATTAATCTGATACTTCGAACCTTGATGCGTTCCATCGAAAGGAAGGATACGTCGCTCCTCTTATGAAGCACGGCACGGCACGACCGGGCGACAGTTTCCTGATCGAGACGACATAAGGCAAATGTTACAGTTCCCATCCGTCCCTTTTTGACGGGAACGCGTGCGCGGATTGTTTCGACATGGGTAGTCGCATGAATGGCATGGGGCACATAAGGCTCTGGTAGATCTGTTCCCTATAGCAGAGAGGACTGTAACCATTGGGTGCTCGTCAAGGTTGAAAAGAGAGAGAAGGGGGGGGGAGGGCTGGATGATGATGATTGACGATTGGGCAGATGGATGGCGCGAATCCTGAACAAACGGACTGGTTTTGACATGATTTGATACCCTCCGCCTTTCCCCCTTTTTCCGCCGATGAGATTACATTGTTCTTCAAAGGCGGCTGATAAAGTTAGTTGAGTTGCACAACAACGACGAGCGGCGGCAAGTAGCAGTTTGATCATTTTCTGCGCAATAACTCACACGCAGAAACCGCTTACTAATAACCATCCGTTGGCCGTAATCATGAAATGTCCATTCCATTCACCCCTTGGGTAGTGTTTTCAAATCGAGTCGCGCGCAGCACACATAAGATTGTCGAAGTCATTGTCCATGGCAAGCGCGGCAAAACGCCGTGATATATTGGCACAAAAAGGGCCTCCACTGTACTCAGCTGCACCACTGTGGTATTGGGCGATTGGTCCGGTGGGCATCTGTGTGTAGTGGGCACCTGTGTTTCAGAATGATCCTGGTAAGCTTTTCGACGATGGAGGGTTTATTTCTCAACAAATTCGCCGTATTCGGCATATGTAACCAAGCTCAAGCAAAGACTACATATCGTGAATACATACCTAGAGTATGTAGTAGTGTACATACCTACCGTTCAGCTGAAGGTATGGCAAGAAAAGGAGGTCCTTGTCAGCCCGGGAGACTGCGGCGCCGATGTTTTATTGCTATGACTGCATTTGCGGAACAACCGTTAGAGATGAGGTGCGCTGGAGACACACGTGTAGTCCGGGTTGTAGGCAAGTCCCCTGCTGCGAGCATGTTATTGCTGGACAAAAGCCCCTGGATCTCGCTTGGGATCGCCGACGACGACGACATCCCTTGCACGTATGAATGGACGACCAAAGAACCTTCTCTTCCCCCCATCCCTCTCTGGGTTTCACTTGATCGATTCGGGCCTGACATTGAACGGCCCGTAGCCAAAACCGGTACATCTGAGTTTGGGGTGCAGGAGTTCGAGGGCGCTCCCGTCTCTGAAGCAACCCTTTTTAGTCGCTTGATGCGTGGATTTGTTCTACACCCCAAACAGCGTGGAGTACCCTAGAGGGAAAACTTCCCGTCGGTTCGCCCACTTGTTCTAGGGCCGTTCGGGTTTCCCCCCCATGCCCCATGCCCCATGCCTCCCCATTCCTGTCACTGCGCCTCTCCGAACGGGCAGATCGAAGCGGGCGTAATCCCAAGTTCCAAGTTCAACCATGGCCGAAATCAATGAAAGCAATTTCAGACGAATAGAGGTTCACCTGTACCACGGTGATTTATTCCCAGGAGGCAAGATTACAGGCTACGAACTCCATGGATTCGAAACAAGCCAGCCGGGCACATCCGAATGGCTCTTGGCCTGTGACTGGCTGTGGAGGGCAGGTAATGGCTGGCGCAGCGTCTCCTTCCGGTCCAAGCACAGGTAGGTGACGGCAAAGTTGTGAGGCTCCCAGGGTGGTGGCAGACTGTGGTGGTTTCTTCATATAATGACCTGTCCCTGTCAATGTTTACAATGGAAATGGGGTCCCTATTATTTCTCGTATCATTGGCTTGGTTGAGGGCTGTCAGTCCGGATTCCGGTTCCCCATCCATCCCTCCACCCTCAGGATTACAAGAGCTCTAACAGGAACCGGGAAGGACTGATGACTGCCGCCAGCGATAATATAACGGACGTACCTTGGATATCCTGAGACAACCATGAAGTTTGTGCCCGAGCTTAGTCTGGGTGTCCTTCTCAGTGCTCCTGTCCAGTCCTCAATACATATTCCGTAGACCTAGTTCGTTAGACCAACTCGCTAGGACCAACGGATCATCGACGGCCTAGTCCATCTTTTTCCTTTTTTTCACATCTGATAGGTTTCTGTCGCAGACCATTTTTTCGATTTTTTTTTCTTTTGTTCCTGTGCTGTCTCTGCATGCCTTAACTGATCAGCGAAACCCACCAGGCATTCTAACGAATAGTGTTGAGGCCCCTCGAGTCTCTAACAGCCGACGTCAAGGTGTTGGCCCCGCCGCGGCACTTCACACAGCAAAAGCCGGACCCGGCAAGTTTATAGCCGTATCACACTCCTCGGTGGACACCACAACGAAACCCGTTAGTGTAGAATACACACGCAATTGCCGTGGACCTCATCAAGAGGTGGACGCGCTGCTCCCAGTTCGGCTCGCATTCTTCCTCGTTCAATGAGAGCGCTGCGGCCGCAGATCGAGGCGGCGCATATCATCCCGCGTACGCCGCTCCCGTGCCGAAAAGATGCCGTCTTTTTCGATATTGAGACGGACGCCCCGGAGGCGGAACACAGAATGCGCCAAGCCGGCAGACGCCACCGTTATCACCGTTACCGAAGGTGTCTTTGGGGGGACAGGGGATGCTGTGGTTGCAGCTGAAGGATTGGGATGGGGGGCAGGAAGGGGAGGGGGACATGGAGGCGGCGGGCGATCCGGGGGGCTTGGCCTGGGGTTGACATCCAACAACAGCGACAAAACAAACAACAACAACATCATCAACAACAACGCCAGCAACATCACCTTTAGCAGCAACGAGAGTTCGCAACGAAATTCGATTGACGGAAATGACAACAATGGACCAGGAAGTACCTCTATGCCGACGGGGACGAATGAGAAGAAGAAGAAGGAGAGACGCGGGTCGAGACGAGACATCTTTCTGCAGGACATCCGCAGTAGATTAACCGGGAAGCTGCCACCTTCCTCGTCCTCCAACAACAACAGCAACAACAACACGTCGTCTCCTTCCTCGGGCGCATCGACCCCTCACCAGGAAGCAATTACTAGTCCCAAACTTCCACTTCCGCGGGGAAGAGCTGCATCACAGCCTCCAATCCCGATCTCTCAAAGGCGGCGGGAGTATATGAGCGGCCGGGAAGGAGCAGCAGCAGACCAGAGAGGGGAACCGAGAGGGGAAAGACACGGCATGGGAACCATTCGAGAAGCTGTAAGTAGAACCACCACTGCAACAACTTCCCCTCAATATTCTATACATTACATACCTAGGTACCTACCCACTACCTACTGCCTACTCCTCATCCCCCCTTCCATTTCCACAATCATTCAGTCAAGTGCGGATTCTCATTCACACGTCTTTTTCTCTTTCAGTTGTGGTGCATCCAAGTAGGTGATTTTCATCCTGATTCCCTCATGATTTCGACTTCCTACTACCCTCTGTCGTCCAATCAATGGGTCAGCTTGTCGACCACCAATCCTCCGCTATTAGTGATGCAGTCTGTCCACGAGGCAATGCAAAGGAAGTAAAAGTGCATCTTGAAGAAGTTTGCATTTTCACCTGAAGCTTCAGACCCTCCCTTCGCATGAAGACTGGGCGCACTAAGTACACCCCAAGAAGCACAAGAGCGAGGTCTCACGGGAAATTGGTAGCGGTACTTAGTAGGTACACAGACCGTTCGGTTCAGTTGCGTTCCTTGAGCTCTGTTCCCTTGTTGGTGAAGACGGGCAAGTGTCGTCATCTCCCCTTCCCCTCCCCGGGTTTCCCCATCATTCTCCAAAAAAAGAAGCCCATTTACAGCGAAGCCGCCCGGGCACCTCAACTCTCTCCAAGAGCAGGAACCTACCCAAGTGTAGTCCCCTCAATCCCCGTCGTCTGGGGAACAGCGGGCGCTATTTGAGTGGTCCGCGGCGGGTCGGCCGAGACTGCTCGCGTGATCCTCTGTAACGCGGATCCCTCTGCACCACTCTCATTGTGGCACTATGCATCTGCGTTTACAGGGGGCCAATCGTACGACGAGAACACCACTCAACTTACACGATGAGAGGGGGGGATCTTGCTCTGTCAATCTCTCGTTTCATGCCCAACCTCCTCTCACAGACAACAAACCAATTCTGTTCTGCTGCTGTCTTTCCTTGCTTCATGTTAAAGATATTGTGATATACTGAGCTACACCTACTACCATCCTATGCAACTGAAGAAACAACGCCAGACTGACCACTCTTGTTCTATCAACTTAGACTCCTCCTCCACCAACCCTCCGATCTCCACCAACACTACTTCGATCACCGCCATCTTCAACAGTTCGAATACCAGCCCCAGAGATCTCTACGCCAAGGTCACCAGTGGCGCAAACGCCATTATCACCACGCTCGCCCCTAGATGCTAACAAACCGCTCCCATCGCCGCCTCCACCTGGCAGTGAATGGAGGCTGGACCGTCCAACAAGACCGGTATTGAGACTTGCCCGCATCATGGCTACCCTGTCCGACTCCGACATAGAGAAGCTCTTCTCGGGAGCTCCTCAGTATTTTGACCGAGCCGAAGGCCACTATACTGGCGCTCCGCATCCGTCAGTCGCGTTCCCATGGGACGAGGAGCTCGGAATTCGGGACTTGACCGACCACACCCAGATCGAGGATCGCGCTTGGACCTGTGCCTCAGCATGGCCGCACATCACCCGTGATGTCCAGCCAGATAGGTCCACGGCGCAACGGGCCTCGGAGAAGAAACGTTGTGCGCATTTCTATCCCCGCTGTCGCGAGCGGCCCAGCATGCTGAGCATGGGCGGACTTGAAAAGGGGAGCATGGGTTTCCAAGCGGCTTTGGAACTCAATGTCGCCGATGCGCTGAAGGAGGATCAATGGGGCTTCGAGAGCCTCGCGTCCAGGCCTCATGCCATCGTTGAGGCACGGCAAAGAATGCTCACCTCCAGGGATCGCCTCCGCCATATGGACGAAACCTTGATTTTCGAACAGCTGATCAAGAACGGCAAGCGCTACAGTGAGCAGCACCCGCACCAGCTTCGGCTCTCGAGCGAACTATACAACGAGTTGTTCCTCCATATCCTTCACCCCCCAACCAAGGTGATCGACCATCGAGATCCCTACAGCCTTTCGGTGCAAATTGCTGCTTTGGTCAAGGTCCTCGCTGCTCCCAACGTTTGGATCGATTTCTCACTCGTTGAATGGAGGATTCGACTTGGACAGTTGCTCTGGGGCACCCCTGACGAAGACCAAGGCGATGACGGCGCATCAATCAAGACGGCTGATTCAGTGAGTGAAGTTACTGAGGAGAGATATTGGCTTCTCCTCCAAATCCTACTCGCTTGTGAGCTTCTCGTACGGCTCGACGCTATTACGGAGGGCGACGAACTTGGCATCGAGAGCATTAACCCTGCTGAGATCCACAAGTTCGAGAAAGACGCCAACACGACTGTCAAATGGTCGTTGCACCTGGCCCGAGCATGGTTGGAGAATATTGAAATAGTCAAGACAGACCCGCCTAGTCCAGAACAGGAAAAGCCAATAGGCTGGTTGGCAACTCTGACGAAGCGTATGTCTATTGCCCGCGATCATGGCATTCACCATCACAAAGACCATCATGGCCCCGTATATGCCATTAGAGGACGGCATGTCGAGCGCCAGGTCCATGGTCTGCGGCATTTTGCGACCATGTTGCGCTGGCCAGACATTGCCGTTTATGGTTCCAAGATTTCCGAGAACTGCCGGGCAGTCACTGAAGGAACTCAGCTCAACACCCCGCTTGCCAGCCCCTTGAGCAAAGCAGAGAGCCATTTGTCCTCCTACTTTACTTTTCCTGGACATGATTCGCACAGGCCAGCAGCCCCAAAGCGGGAACCTTCGAGGCGCAGGATGATCTCTGCTGCGTTGCACTCGGCAGGTTGGCTGTCAAAGAGCTATGTGTCTGGCCTGATGCTACCTGGTGATGGCATCTGTCACTTTTTGATGGCCACGCTGTTGGAAAACGATCCAGAAGCTATGGCAAGGCTTGGAACCATGGCTAACCTCTGCGGTGGTTTCGTGTATTCGGGCAAGAGTTTCTGGAGCACGTCTTGTATCGTCGGCCGTGTCCTTGCGGCCGGTAAGGGTTCTGCCGAGTGTATGGGTTGGGTCTCCAGCGATATCACTCCGCAGGGACTTGGAGATGGTTGGGTCAATGTTGAAGTTGAGGAACCTGCAGGTGAGTGATTACTTCTCGACCGTTTACTGGCCGAAAACTGACAGCCCTCGCAGAGGACGCTCTTGGGATCAATCAGAAGGCTCGCATTTGGGCAAAGATGGCAGTTGAGAAAGACTCGAACGTCTTGGGAGACGCGGACCCCTCGTCGGTTCTCCCAGCTGACTTTATCATCCCATTCGAAAACGTTTATCGGGACAAGACACCGCCCACCCTCCTGATCGAACTGGATGCTCTGAAACTATGGGCACCAGCTGATTCGGTCCAAACCACTCCAGCTGAAGACAACGCGGCTACCCCCTTTTCGGAGCTCAGTCGCCCGGCGCAGATTCGCACATACCCTGCTGAGATCTCTTTCACCGTGACGGACCTGGACACCTACAAGACCCACCAACATACCTATTCATTAGCAAAGGATGTCAACTTTGTGACTGCTCACCCATGTGCCCCTTCTTCCCATGTCAAGATTCTCAGGTCACCATCCAGCCCTACTATCCAGCAAGTGGACCTATCCGGGCGTGGCGCTGCTGGTAAGGCCGTAAGCGTCGTCGGTATGCTAAATCCTTTTCGTTCCAATTTCTTCGTCGTTACTAACACGTCTGCAGGCCACCCACTTCATAAATCTTACACATACACCGCTCTGCATCTATCAGAGTTAATGGCGAAGAAAGACTTCTCTCTCGAGGCGTTACTAGATGACTACTCGTCCGCTGCTCACCGACCTAGTCTCACGCCTCCTTCCGCCAAGAGCGCAGCCAAGTTCCTGGTGATTGACTGCATCACCGGCTTCCAGGCGTTGCCGCAAGAACACGAGATACCCTTATCGCCGGCTGTTAGCAGAAAGGGGAGCTATTCATTCCCCACGCCCAGAAGGAGCAGCACCAACAACAGTACTAATAATATCAATTATAATAATCACCCCTCCCCCGATTCTTCTCCCATCACCGCTCCGGAAGCCGAGTGTGCTAGTCCGACTACGCTCGACGGGGTCAAGGAAGGGGGAGGAGGAGGAGTAAATATGGAGAGTGCGTCGAAGAAGATGCATTCGGAGACACGGAGACGCCAATTTGGTTCGGATATGGAGATTCTCGTCAGAGCGTTTTGCGCGGAGAAGGGTTGGAATGCCCTGATTAGTCGAAGACGGAGGGGATGTTTGGCTTGTGCGATCCGTGAGGCGGGGGCATTGGGGTGGAAAGTTATCATTAGGGTTGACTAAGTTTTGGGTCATCCCCCAAATTATGAAAGAAAACAAGGAGATATACAACTGCTGTTCGGGACACAAGCGGATGTGGTCTAGAAAAGGGGTTGGGTACTACCCAGAGTACGTGTCTGACGGAGCAAGTAACTGCTGGAATTGTCCGGAGGCAAACACCACACTGAACGGAATATACTAAGGAAAGAAAACAAATAGTTCGCGCCCACAGCAGCAATAGGCTGTTTCTAGGGGCGTCTACTGTAAAATGAATGAAATATAGGCGACGATAGTCATAGCACACCTTGAAAGTATTAAAATATGTAAACATAGTAACCAAACTTGAAAACATTTTCACTCTCTTATGTTTCTCACTTCCTGCCAACAACCTTGAATCGTCGTCCACCACCAAAGCAGATTCCTCCCCCTCATCTCCTGCTTGTGTCGTGCACAACCGCACCTTCCATTATCCAGCCCGCCAAATTGCCCGCTCCCACGTCTTTCATCCGGTTTTAAGGTACCTACGCCTCCCTCCCCCCAGCATGTAGGGCACCACACATTGGACCTTATAGGCCCATGAAATGACCAGTTCTATCAACAAGAACAAACACAAAAAAAAAAAAAAAAAAAAGCCGTTATAGAGAAATGGTAACTCGTCAGACTTCTAACCTGAAGACTGCCAGTTCGAGTCTGGCTGGCGGCTATAACTCTTTTGCTCTTTTACTTTTTTGTCTGTATCATTTTGGGTTATCCTATTTCTCCTTATAGCCTTTTCTTTGCGATTAGCCTAATGGTATTTGGTGAACAATTGTCTGTTCGCTTGCCAACATGTGCGTGTGTGATTGGTACGCTTTCGGTCTCCTATCCGATGAGAATGGTTCACAAATGGATAGGATGTGTCCATGTGTCCATGTGTTGGATCGTCGACGAGAGTCCTTGTGTCAACACGGGCAGAAAATGAAAACCCGACATAAGAAAAACAATCATGGCATTGAAAACGTCAGGTGTTAGGAATAAAGTGAAAGTCATGCTTCATAGACGATGCTCAAAAATAATATAACAACACAAAGCTGTTCAGTAATTGTACAGTATCCAAACTTATGTATCCCGATTCTGGACATTTTATGTGCATCCTTCTGACTCTCCCCTATCCATATTCAAACTCTATACTCTAAGAAAAGAAAAAAAAAAGACTCGAATCTACAACTCCTTCTTCTCCTCCGCTACGTGACCTTCCTTCCTCACCCTCTCCGACCCCGGCGGCGTCTTAAGTGCATACATAACCAACAACGCTACCCACGACATGCCCAACGCGCCAATTCCATAGGCAACCTCCCTCCCGGCCCACCAATAAATACTCGTAAACAACACCGGTCCTAATCCCCTCCCCAGCTGTCCCCAGCTCCTCAACATGCCCAGCTTTCCACCGCGCTCGCCCTCATGCGACTCAAAGCTGCTGAGGGCATTCAGACCCGTGACCACCGTCGCCGAGGTGGTAGCGAGTAGGGCAGCTGCCCCGTAGAGGCCAAGGACGGACGTGATACGGCCCAGCATGATGAAAGCCAAGAGACAAGCGATGACGCCGATCCTCACAGACAGCAGAGGAGGCAGACGCCGCGTGACGCCGCCTTGGAGGAGGGAGGCGATGAGACCGACGAAACCGAGGAGACGACCGTTCTTGGCGGAATCGTAGGCAAAGAGGTCGTAGGTCATGAAGGGGAGGGAGAATTCCATGCCGGAGAAGAAGAGGAGGAAGGAGAAGTGGGTGAAGTTGAGGAGGAAGTGGGAGTTTGTGCGCTGGACTGCGGTAGGTTTGGTGGTTGGGGTGGTTGCTGGTTTCTTCTCTTCGGATTTGGTGCTGCTGACCTGAGTGCCGGTGGGTTCAGTCTTTTGAGTCAGCGCCGGCAATGTCTCGGGCAGACAGAAGTAGAGGTATAGCGTCTCGACAACGATCAGAGTCAGAGAGACGCCGGCGGCTGTCGCGAAGGGGTTGGCGGCCACGGTGCTGAAGGAGCTCAGCCAGGCGCCCAGCGCAGGGCCGAAAGTGAAGGCGATGGAGAAGCAGGCGCCAATGAGGGCCATGGTCGAGCCGCGCTTGGAAGGGTCCGAGATGTCGGTTGCGATGGCCGTGGCCAGCTGGACGTTGCCTTCGGAGAGACCGCCGACGATGCGCGAGGCGAGGAAGGTGCGGAAGTCGGTGGCCATGACCCAAAGGAGCACCGAAAGAATGTTGCCCGTCATGCTGAGGAGGAGGGCGGTGCGGCGGCCATAGCGATCGGAGAAGTGGCCGATTATGGGGGAGGCGATGGCTTGGAGGAGACTGGGAGAGCGTTATCGTTAGCGAGAAGCATGGATTGAGTTGGGGTATTTTGCTGGTGGTTACATACGAAAAGAGACTCCCCAAGGCACCTCCGAGCAGAACAATGTCATATCGCGAGTCAATTGGTCGCGCAAAGGAAGCCTTGTAAGCATTAAGGTAGCCCAAGACACTGGAGAGAAGGGTCTTGGATGGTGGGGCCGCAGGGTCGAGGGGAGCTTCGACGTTGCGGTAGAATTCGAGGAGTTTGGGGAATAATGGAAGGATAAAGGTAAATGATATCTGTTTGTTATCTAGTTAATCTTTTTGGTTCTTGAGCTTTCGCGGTGTTATAGATGGTCTCAAGCAGTACGTACCAAGTCAAGTAACAAAGAAATGAAGATGACTTTCAACACCCTCTTGCGGGTGGCAGGTTCGACAGGCGTCGTCATCCCTGCGCTGAAGCTTCCTTTCTTATTGCTGATTGTGAATCAGTGAGACCTCGAGTTTTTAGAATTGTTCAGATTTCGGGACCGGAGATTTGGAGGTTCAAAGTTGAGAAAGGCGGGAAATGGTAAAATCGGAGCTGGTGGAAGGTTGAAGCGACGTCACGCTGCTTGAAACGCCCAGAAGACTCCTGGGGATCCTGGGAAGTTGAAGGTCCACTACAGGTGCCGGGACTCCGTCTGGAAGGAGAGAGGACGAGGGTCTGTTTACGTTTCACAACTTGCGCACTGATTGTCATGTATCAAACACCTGGAAGAAAGAAGCTGTAGTGGACACGGAAGAAGAGAAGCAAGCTAGAGTATTTTGCACAGAATTGCAAAAACCACGAAATCGAAAGCCGTCCCAGACCAAACATTCGAGAGCTCAATCAAGTCGAATGACAAGTTCGTTCTGGAACATGGAGCTCCGAACATTTGATGGACCCCAATTGGGTACATATGTACCTTGATGCCGGGGGCAATGTGTATAAGTTGGAACACAGCTTCCGGCAGGCAGCGCATCCAATTGAAGACGATAAGATAAAGCCACAAATTAATGAGCTACAGCCACAATGTGGCACAAGCAGCATCAACAACAACATCGAGCGAGTCTTCCCCCGCAAACAAGCTGCATCTCATCAACTCACTGCAACTGTCTCGCCTGCAAAACATCCAAGTCTGAACCACCGTGACCGACCTGATTCAACCCAATAACCACCACATCTTCGCTGTCTTCTATTCCCTTCCCAAAACGGACTTGTGCTCAGCGCCCTGTTTCAACGTCGAACCACCGTGTATCCCACCCAAGATGGCCAAGACAGAATTGTGCCCCTACGCCATCTATATCTAACCCATATTGCTGCCCAAACCCATTTGTTGTCTCTTCTCCTCCCAAGGTCTTCCCTTCTTCTTCTTCCTCGCTGTCGTTTGGTCTTGGTGTTTGTGTAAACGTCACTGTTGCCACTTGCTCTTGTTCACCTCTGCTCATCAATATCTACTCAGAAACCTCATTTCCACTAGGGCTCCTCACCGGGGCAACCCCTTGCATCCAAGTATCTACCGGATACGATCTGCCGCATATACGATGTTTCCCGCTTGGATACATGACAACGTCAGCAAAGGTTTGGGCCTTGGGAGCTGTGCCTGGTCTAGACCAAATAGGTCATCTCAGATAAACCACTTGTTGAAGCTTCAGATCCCATCTATCAGGCAGCATCTAGGCTGTTTTCCGCCTCACCTTTGCTTCCCCCACATAAAGTGATGTGCATACAGAACAAACATGGCTTGCCTTAGTACGTGCGGGAACGTGCTGTGACTGCCGGCACATGGCTGAACACTATGAAAATGCAGAGAAGATGCAGGGGAAGAGACACTGCAGCGGATGGCTGCGCCTGCTCACTGGACAGTTGAGGTTATACTTCCAAGGGGGCCTAGTTGGGCCTTCGTATCTGATTCGAACATGGCCACGGCAGAACTCTTCCCCGTTTGGAACTGTCACCGAGAAATCACTGACCTTGCGCAGAGAACAGGAATAATCCCCAGTTGAATTCGGGTGGATCAGGGGAACGCCTCATGAACATCCAGGCTGCGTCCGTTCGCCGGTGTTCTGGTCCTGAGCTATGCGTAACCCGAGAGCTGTTTCCAAGTATCTTCAGGCGCACCACCTTTAGTTTGTCAATGTCTCTCTTCATGCACCGCAGACAGTCTAGATGATTGCGAGACACTCGGTCTATACCGTTTCCTGTTTAGCCGCCCAGACTGACCCCGTTCATCTACTGTCAATGTACGCAGTAACACGGCGCCTTTTTGTGTTCCGTCAGTTGTCGTCCGTGTCCAGGTTCCCCTTGTGACTTCAGCCCGCTTGGTCTCTGGCCGCCGTTATGGGATGTTCCAAGCGGCTGGCGAACGTATACAGCCGAACATTCTTTGTGCTGCCTTGCCATGTTTCTCTGACATTTCACAAGAAGGAGGCGGGTCCGGGATGCAGAAACCACCCACGGTAACTTTAAAAGGCCCCTTCCTTCCCATATCTGGAACTCGGAGCCATCACTCGGTATCACCAACTCCATCATTCACTCGTTCAAGTCACTCACTCACTCTTCTCCTACCAAGACCGTTCCTTAAGGCATCTCTACCATCTGTAGCCGGAACAAGGAGGATGAAGACTGCCACCTTTGCTCTCGCCTGCGCCGCCTCGGTGTCGGCTCACTACGGTGACGTCTCTTCGATCTTTGACTCATGGAGTGCTGGTACCGTCAGCTATGCTCCGAGCACGGCCCCTACCACTACTGCTACCGGTGGACCCGATAAGGGCGACGGGGGACAGTGGACAACAAGCACCGTCTACACCACGGCAGTTCATACTATTACCAGCTGTCCGCCTGCTGTTACCTTATGCCCGGCCCATAGCACCGTGGTCACCACCGTCACCATTCCGGTCAGCACCACTGTCTGCCCTGTAAGCTCCGGAGCTCCGCCACCACCGCCTCCTCCAGCTTCTTCCGGCTCTCCTCCTCCTCCACCGCAGTCTTCGATTCCTCCTGCATCGTCTGGTGGTCCCTCGGCACCTCCTCCGCCGCCACCTTCACCCCCGGCCTCATCAGGTGCTCCTTCTGCTCCTCCTGCATCGTCTGGTGCTCCCCCGGCACCTCCCGCTTCATCTGGTGCTCCTCCCGCACCTCCCGCGTCATCCGGATCTCCTTCGCCTCCTCCTCCGCCGCATCCACCCGCCAGTACCGGAGCTCCTCCAGCTCCTCCTGCCTCCACTCCACCCTCGCCTAGCAATCCAGCCAGCTCCGCTGCTCCGCCGCCACCTCACAATTCCGGCCCGTCTGCCACTGAGCCCACAGGCTCTGGCTCCAGCTCTGGCGGCGGCGGCGGCGGCGGCGGCGGACCCCCGACCGCTACCACCAGCCCTGGCCCTGTCGTCACTGCCGGCGCGTCAGTTGAGCGCGCCCATCACGCTGGCGGTGCCTTGGCTGTTCTTGCTGCCCTTATTGCCCTTCTTTAGGTGGCAGGTTTCATGCGGCCATGACAGCGACCATGGGAAGAAAAGGTGAGTAATGAAAAGTAATGGGTCAAAACGTTTTTGAATCGGAAGGTAGTTAAAGGGGGTGAGAGAGTTGAAGAAAAACTTTAGATCGAATTTCTTCTCATTCTTGGTTTAATTCGGCGACTTGGACTACTCGAGTTGCTTACAGATATGGAAGACCATCGGGTATTGTGGGGAGCTACTTCTAATGATCGATAACTTGTTTGCGGGGTTACACTTTTAGTTTATCACATACTCGCATAGTATCGTCTCAGATGATCAAGTGTGTCATAATACATTACCAGCTTGATGTAGACTGCGAATCCTTAGGTTACTTGCCCAGTGAATAATTGCAAGAACAGCCCCAGGGCCTCACCCTTGAGCAAGAGATGCACACCTGTTAGATTGTTACTACACCACACCACACCAGTCCAGACCACCCACATCTTCCAAACCCCAGGAACGCTGATCAGTCACCAAACCACGATCGACCTGACAGGAACACAGCAGATACCCTCACGCTGTGCTAAGATAGGATGGGTACCCGCCTTCAAACCATGGCCTTGTCTTACCTATGCACACCATTCATCAGGCTCATTCATTCAAGTACCCTCACCCCCCCTTACTCACCAATGAAGTTTGTTGCACTTCCAACGCTGTACCCCCTTCCACTACCGGGCCGTGCCTTTCCCTATTCGACGGGCATATTCTGTATTCCCAATTGGAAGGGGGACGACACACACTCAACTCAGGACTCTGAAAAGCAGACTGGTATGCGCAACGTTCTTAAGACTCTTGAAGAAGAAGAGTGGCGTACAAGGCATGTGGTGGACCGAGTGACGGCATGATTGATGTACCCCGGGCTGGCCCAAGTAAAGATCCAAGGTAAGTTCGAGTGCTGGTGCCCGAAACTGAAGCCGAGAATGACTGGAGTGAGTGCATGAAGTGGTCACAGGAGTTTTGGTTGGAGATGGAAAGAGGCAAGTGAGCCTGGCTACTGTCTACACATCACATTTCTCTTTGCCTCGACGAAACGTAGTAATTGTTCATTCAGGGTATCAAATTGACCTAACTCCCCTCACCCAGGCACATTTACACGCCCATCAAACCTTTGTTCCCGACCCCAACCGCCTAACAACATCCTCCACCCTTTTCGCACTCCCGACCAACTCCCTAACCACCTCTCTATCCCTCCCACTTCCATTTCCTTGCCCTCCACCACCACCAGCACCGCCACCGCCATTCAACGCAACAACCTGCACAATCTCCCCATCATCACCCATCACCAACCGTCCCGTCTGACCACCTGCCCATTCGACAGTGATTTGTTTCGCTTCGGCATCGGCGGGGATGACGTCTTGTATTTTGTTTGGGCCCTTTTCTTCTTGTTGCTCGGTTTGGTCTTGCGCCAGGATAGCCCTCCGTAGGTCCGTAATGGTTGCCAGACGGTGATGATACCGCACCAACTCCCTTCTTAAGCTTCTAGCGAACTTGACAAGGTTTTGTTCCCTCACACCACCTTGTTCTTCTTCTTCTTCTTCTTCTTCTTTGTCAGGTCGTGATGATGGCGGTGTCGGTAAATATCGCGCTGCTAATCCTGAAATCGGAATACAAGGGGGCACGGTGTGTCTATGGACTCGCAGCCAGTTTGCGTACCTCCCGCCGCCGGTGGTTGCCTTTCTGCTGCTTCTGCTCTTCTCCTTCTCTTTGCTGCTGCTGTTATTCCCCTTCCCATTCTTGGTCCCCTCCGACCAAGGTCGATTCATCAAAACATAATAGGGCCTCATGAACCTCCCGCGCGCAAAGACCTCTATCCTTAACCCGAGGACGGCTCCGCCGTCTACCGCGTTCGGGTCCGGGTCTTGCACGCGGAAGGTGGTGATGGTGGCGCAGGTCCGGTAGAGGGATTGTTGGTTGTGCGCCTTTTGGAGGGAGGCGTGGTGGCGGAGGGATTTGAGGATGGTTGGGGTGAGGCCCTTTGGTTTGAGGTGCGAGGAGGAAGGCGGGTTGGAGAGTAGGGAAGAGACAGAAGGGGAGGCGAT
Source organism: Neurospora hispaniola (assembly GCF_033458365.1). NCBI lineage: Eukaryota > Fungi > Ascomycota > Sordariomycetes > Sordariales > Sordariaceae > Neurospora > Neurospora hispaniola. The sequence goes on along the minus strand of NW_026944411.1, from coordinate 2,757,210 downwards.
GAGGGTGGAGGTTTGAATGCGGAGGTGGGATTTGAGGGTTGTGACTTTGGCTTTGAGAGCTTCGATCTCGGCGTCGAGTGGTGAGGGTGTCGTCGATAAAGGTGTTGGTGAGGACATGGTGAGGTTCGTGGAGGGACCCACTTTTTGGGGGTGAGCAGTGTTGATGCAGAAACAAACGCGTCTTGGTTGGTATGATGCGCAATGTGAACGATTGTACGTGTGATGATTACAAGAGAATGGAAGAGATTGGATCAATAGTGGTGAGGCCCGGGTATCATGACGTGAAAAGGGACTTCTTTGAAGCCTTGAATATTGTAGTGTAGCTGGTGACTTTGCTCCAGTCAATTGTTTACTTTGGTGGAGTTGATGTGAATCAATCCCCTTGTTAGTGATTGGGAGGAGTGAAAGCTGACAGGTCGGCAACAGCGACGGGACAGCTGTCAAGTTTAGCGATCTGCCCCTGGGTCCATGCCAATGACGCACTAGCACAGCACGTGCACAGTTCCTGCGTCAACCTGGAAAGCTGTCCCCTGGCGCGATAAGAGGTTATCGGTCCCTTCCCCACAGCGGCTGTTTCCAAAGAGGGAAGAGACCAAACAGGCAAATGCTTGTGGACAACAGACGGAAGGCCGCAAGTCACTCGTTAGTAATCAGACCCGACATCTCTTTTTCCTCATTCCTTACCTAGAGAACTGAAGAGGTTGAGCCTCTCGGTCGTTCATATTTTTGAGATTGTAGGTATGCTTCAGTTCTAGAATAGAGGGCACCAATCTCGAAACATTCATCTCTACCTTGGCTCGCGTCGTGTGTTAGAGGTGATTTGCCACCAACCGAGAGGCCACGGTAGCATGCCCGGACATTTCCTCCCCCACGATTCCACATCTTCCCACCGTCAACGTTCCACTCACCAACAGACAGGCACCAAAGCTACAGTAGCGCTTCGTTAGGGCAGTTGAGGTGATCTGATAGGGCCGGCATCCTTTCGTTACTTGTCTTTCGTCCCTTCGGTTGTCATCAATCCTTCTCGGTACCACTCTCGTCCGGACTATTCGACTCCCGCTAGTACCGACTTCTCGTCTTTCGTTAATCTCTTCGTTTTCTTGTCCTTTGCGACGGCTATTTCTGGAAATCTACCTCTCGCTTCCATCTCGACTACTTGTTGATCATCGCTCTCCCGAGACGGCCTTGACCACTCTCCAGACGCGCCGCCATTACACAAGGCTTTGACCTCGAGTAACCCACGAAACGGGTCCTCCCCCAGCGCACGCGCGCACACACGAAACCACCCGCCAACATACACAATCACAGCGGTACCTATGGGTACTAAAACTCGTGGCACAAAGTCGCCGACACAAAACGGTCTGTCCCGCAAAGCCTCCAAGAAAGGGGCCGGGAAGAAAGGCAACAACAAGACCCAAATCAAGGACTCCGACTCCGATCCTGACACCGTCGCCTCGGGCCTCCACAAGATGAACAACAACATCGAGCTTATGCGCCGGAACAAGAGCTACGACACGTCGTCCGAAGCTATCACCGCCAACATCATCGGCAGGGAATCCTTCTCCCTCGACGACCCCGTCCCAGACAAGACCGACGCCGTAAACAACCATGGCTTCTTCGAGCTTCCCAAGCAGGACCAGCGCAACTTTGGCCTGCTCGTTCTTTTATACTTCTTGCAGGGTGTTCCGCTAGGATTGGCCACGGGCTCGGTGCCGTTCCTCCTCAAGTCGAAACTGTCCTACGCCGAGATTGGTGTCTTCAGCTTGGCGTCGTACCCCTACTCTCTCAAGCTGCTATGGAGCCCCATTGTCGATGCCATTTGGAGCCCCAAGGTGGGCAGGAGAAAGAGCTGGATTCTACCCATCCAATTGCTGTCGGGAATCGGCATGCTTTACTTGGGCTCTAGGGTCGAAGGACTGATGGACACCATGGGCAAGGAAGGCGGTCCTACCGTTTGGGGCTTCACCTGGTGGTGGTTCTTCCTCGTGCTCATGTGCGCTACCCAGGATATTGCTGTTGACGGCTGGGCCCTGACACTTTTGACGCCCGGCAACGTCTCGTACGCTTCCACCGCGCAGACTGTCGGCTTGACTGCTGGCCAGTTCCTGTCGTATACTGTCTTTTTGGCTTTCCACTCCAAGGAGTTTGCCAACCGTTGGTTCCGCACCGAACCGCTTGACCACGGCTTGATGTCTCTGGGTGGATACCTTACCTTTTGGGGCTGGGCATACATTGCTGTGACTATCGGCCTGGGTCTGATGAAGCGCGAGGAGCGCACCAAGAACGAGGATGGTGTTTGGGACGTCTACAAGATCATGTGGGGCGTGCTCAACCTGAAGAACGTCCAGACCATCATCATCATTCACCTTATCGCCAAGATCGGCTTCCAGGCCAACGACGCTGTCACCAACCTCAAGCTTCTCGACAAGGGATTCGGTACCGAGAACATGGCTCTCACAGTTCTGATCGACTTCCCCTTTGAGATCGGTCTGGGATACTATGCAGGAAAGTGGTCGCAGGAGTTCACGCCCATGCGTCTCTGGTGCTGGGGCTTCATGGGTCGTCTAGTGGCTGCCATTCTCGCGCAGTTTACTGTTGTTATGTTCCCTGCCGAGGGTGTCACCTCTTGGTACATGCTGGTTGTCATTGCCGAGCACATCTTTTCCACATTTACCAACACCATCATGTTTGTTGCCGTCTCTGCCTTCCACGCGCGCATTTCGGACCCGGTCATTGGCGGTACTTACATGACTCTTCTTGCTACGTGAGTTTATCTTTCCCATCTTTTCCTGACCGAGTCTCCCGCTAACGTGTTATTTTTTTTTTTTTTTTTTTCAGCGTCTGCAACCTAGGCGGTACCTTCCCCCGCTTTTTCGTTCTTCGTCTGGTCGACTACTTTACCACCGCCACTTGCGTGCCTACTTCCAAGACGGCCACTTTCAGCCAGCCCTTCAGCTGCGCCATCCAGGAAGACAAGACGAGGTGCCTTGCCAACGGTGGCACTTGCAACATGATCCAGGACGGATACTACATTGTCAATCTCCTTTGCGTGGCGATTGGTGTGGTGACTTTTACCATGTTCATCCGTCCCAAGGTTATTCACTTGCAGGATCTCCCACTCAAGGCGTGGCGGTTGGCGTCTTCTGGCGTGGCAGCTAGCAAGCGGTGATTTCAATGAACACGCAATGTACAGCCGAGCTTAGTGCTGGGATGTAAAGACAAGAAATCAGGTGGCATAGTAATGTCTGAATATGTTACATGATAGGCATGCATGCACGAAATGAACGGGCTGTATTACTGTTTAGCTCGTATCTAGGTGGAAATATCAAAGGATTGGATAGGAATCAGGAACGTGGGGTCCATGGGCCTCAATACAGAAGCGAATGTCAAGCATGATGAGTAACGACCGTGCTTGCTGACTGTATCTGGATCATGTTGTGCTGCGGAGAAAATATCGAGGTTCCGCCGTCTGACCGAATGACTTCAACTCGATATCTAGAGAACAGGGTCGATGTTTGATAGATAACTTGTATCATCAACTGGTTTCCAGTTCCCAGATCGAACACTCGGTCGAACTGTGTTTTATAATCTAGCTATCACGGCAGCCGAAAGCCGGATCGGAGCCAAGCAGCCAAACAGGTGTGTCGTTGACAGCGGGTCCCGAGCGGGGCTCTCCCGGCATCCGGAAATCGGGGTTAACAAAGACACTACTCCAATGGGGAACCATTTGTTTATCTTTCTCGCTCATCAATATTTCCAAGGTTGGTCAACTAATCCATCAAACTTACTAAGGCCGTGATACCCCTCAATCTCACCATGCGAAGAGCAACATTGGCATCACTGGGCTTACCAGCATGATGGACCCTCAAAACTTGGCGGTTACTTAAAGACGGACATCTCGAGCGGACATATCACAAACTACATGTAAACATGATCGTGTAGTGTTCCTCCATCCACTCAACCACAATCACCATGCTACCCTCTTTCCACCACCCCAAAGCCCTCCTAGGCAAAGCCGCCCTCCTCTCCCTCCTCTCATCAGCAACATCCGCCTTCAACCCGCTTCCACCAATACCAGACACCCTTCTCAACCAACAACAAGTCCCACTACACCTCAACCCCCCCTTCGACATCCGCGAAGCCACCATCTCTTCCATTCACAACGCCCTCTTCACCGGCCTCACCACCTGCCACGCCCTCATCTCCTCCTACCTCGCCCGCATCGAAGCCTTCAACCCTTTTCTCCACGCCATCCTGTCGCTTAACCCTCACGCCCTCGACCTCGCTTCCACTATCGACGCTCACCTCACTTCCAACAACTCTTCCTCTCTTGTTAACCAACCCCTCCTATGCATCCCCGTCCTCCTCAAAGACAATTTCAACACCAACGAAATGCCCACAACAGCCGGCTCTCTCGCCCTTGCACAAAACACCCCCTTACACGACGCTCCCACCGTTTCGGCCTTCAAGAAAGCAGGCGCCATCATCCTAGGCAAAACGAACATGCATGAGTTCGCGCTGGAAGGGATCTCTGTATCTAGCTTAGGCGGACAGACGCTCAACCCGTACGACTTTACTCGCACCCCCGGTGGGTCGTCGGGGGGCACGGGTGCCGCACTAGCTGCTAATTTGGGGGTGTTGGGGACGGGGACGGATACGGTGAATTCGCTACGGTCGCCGGCGAGTGCGAATTCCTTGTGGAGTTGGAGGCCGACGAGGGGGTTGGTTTCTAGAGAGGGAGTGGTGCCGGTGGGGTGGACGCAGGATGCTGTGGGGGGGATGGCGAGGGGGGTAGAGGATTTGGGGGTGTTGATGACTGTGATGGGTATGGCGAATGGTGAGGGGGGTGAAGGGGGTGATAATGGTGATAATACTACGGTGTTGGTACCGCCTGAGATCAAGGGGAGGGACTATTCCAAGGCTTTGTATGGTGGACTGGGGAAATTGAATGGATTGAGGTTGGGAGTGTTGAATGGATTCTTCAACCATACGGCTTCTGAGGAAACGACGCCGGTGAATGAGGTCATGGCAAAGGTGCTGAGGAGGCTGGAGGTAGCTGGTGTGCAGCTGGTGAATATCACCGAGTCGGTGTACGATGTCGTGGCGATCGCGGCAAAGCTGGATGTCCAGACTTTTGAGTTTCGCGAAGGGTTGGATGCTTATTTGGAAAAGACTACTTACACGGACGGCGACGGCAATGGGACTGGACCAAGGAGTTTCAACGACGTTTACACCCTCGGCAAGAAGCAATTCGTGGTTCTTCCTTCGCAGTACGACTATATCAGGAACGCATTCAACAGATCTACTGCCTCGCCGAAGTACTTTGTTCGGCAGTATGGGATTCAGCAACTCAAAACCGCTCTGGCACAAACGTTCTCAACCAACAAGCTCGACGCTGTCATCTACCCTGAGCAAAAGAACCTGGTCGTCAAGATAGGGAGTCCCTCGCAAAGCGGACGGAACGGGATCCTCGCCGCGCTGACGGGGAGTCCTGTCATTACGATGCCTGTGGGATTCTCTAACGCAACGGAGACCGCTCCGCTGGGGGTTCCCATTGGGATGGAGATCTTGGGAAGGCCGTGGACGGATGACTTGCTGCTGGGTATTGCGAAGCATGTGGGCGAGGCGCTGGGGCCGGTGAGGAGGATGCCAGTGGGCGGAGGGTTGGACAAGGTGGTGGAGGTTCAGAGCAGAGGGTATGAGAAGGTGCCGGTGGTAAAGACAGATAATGGGAATATCCCGGGGGTTTATCCGTTGGGGGTTTATTAGGGAGGGTTTGTGAGAGATCCCGGTTTATGGTTATGCGCAGAAGGCGTCGATTATGTCTGATGGCACGGTTAATATGAGCGAAGGGAAATACCAGTTCTGTTGTTGCTCCGGTAACTCGAGTAAAACACATACCAACCTGTCCTGAACACCGCAATGGTACTTTAAAATGCATAGCTAACAGCTGAAAACAAATCATCAGGATCTAATTTGACATATGCATTCTAAAAATTGTAAGCCGCCAGTATGGGGAAAAAAAATATATCAACTTGTTGAGGAAATGCTTGGACATATCGACCAGAGGTCTTGAGCTAACAGACTTTCCAAGTATGTCTTGTATTGATGAGCATAGGATATGCTTTCTTCGACTGTCACATCTACCCATGATTCTTCTCGCCGCTCGCACAGAATAAACCACACAACCCACCACCGTTGCTCACCCTCGTCCGTTAGAAACTCTCAAAGTACACTCTAACCCCCTTACTCCCTCTATAAGGCACAGGAATGAACCAGTCCTCCGCCATCTCCGCATCTCTAACCGTCACTCCCTCAGCCAACCTCAACCTACCCACCGTCCGACCATCTCTTCTTCCCTTCTTTTCTTCCACCTCCTCCTCCTCCTTACCATCCTCCTCCTCCCCGCCACCAACCTGCGGCCCACCCTCCCAAACCCTCCACATCTTACTCAACATCAAATACATCTCCGCATACGCCAATTGCATCCCCAAACAAACCCTCGCCCCGTGTCCAAACACCGCCATGTACTTCTCCAGCCTCATCTCATTCTCCTTCCCCGACCACCTCTCCGGCACAAAAGCGTGCGGATCCGGAAAGATCTCCGGGTTCGTAGTAATCTGATAGCTCGTCATTGAAATCTCCGTCCCAGGAGGAAGCAGCCACTCCTTTTCCTTGTCTTCTGTCGTCTTCAGCTGGTCTGGATAGCATCGCAGACATAACTTGGAGGGCTTGAACCGCAGTGTTTCGTCAGGCGCCACGCGCGTGGTTCGACCCGATGCGCCAACGCTGAGACGCATGCTCTCCTTGATTACTGCGCGGAGATAGGGGAGTTGTTCGAGTCGAGCAAGCTCGATGGGCTCGTTGGCGTCATCGGGGAGGGCTTCCCTTAACTCTTTGCGCAGTTTGGCGAGAGCTGTGGCGTGTTGGTCCAGAAGGTGGAAAGTTGAGATGGTCAGGGCCCATGAGGTGGTTACTGTGCCTGCTTGCACAAGGACCTGGCCTTCTTGGGCAATCCGCGGTACGGACTTTTCGATAGGAGGGAGTGCTTCCGTGTTGACGAAGGAGTGGAAGATGGTGGGATGGGGGATGTCGAGGTGGGCGTTCTTGCCTTCCTCGGAGCGGAGAGACTCTTCGATTTCGCCGATCTGGGCCGTGATGCAGGCGCGGAGGTGGAGGAAGGTGCGGTAGAAGGGGGAAATGGCGGCGAGAATCCTTGGTGGGATCGAAGCGAGGAAGGGGACGAGGAAAGGGAAGTGTTGGAAGATTTTCCCGTAGTTGGAACCTGTCAAGATCGCGTTGGTGATCTCGGCGCGGAAGTCGGGGTCCTCCACTACAGAGCTGTCAGCACAACAGCGTCTCGGGCAAGTCGTTGTTGGAGTCTAGTGGTAGATGACTGACCAGCATGCTCAGATTTGGCAAAGCAGTATTCACTGATGATGTCTATCACATCACCGTCAGCAAAGGTTTTTTTTTTTTTTCTCGGGAATTATGCCGGCGAACTGAACACTTACCGTAAGACGTAGCCGAATACGCATACATCATATTCAACGGAATATCCTTCTTCGTCTTCCCATGCTCTCGAAGCCTGGCCAACAATGCATCAACCCTCTCCTCGATAACCGGCTGTAGCGCTCTCGTGTTTTGCGTCGAAAAGAAAGGGCCAACCGCTGATCTCCGAAGCTTATGGAGATCATGATCATTGGTAGCCACGATACTTTCTGTTTTCAGGTTCCAGCCATGTTCCCGCGTTAGTAGCTTTGCTTTCTTCTAGCCCTCGTCCGAAATCCTACCCACCAAAAGAAGAAAAGAAAGAGAGGGGAGAGAGAAAAGAACATACCATCAGCCCCAAACTGCTTCGTGAAAAACGGCGTCCGATGTCTCCGTCGATTTGTATTTGTTGGCAACAACACCCTGTGGAAATCTGGATCCGCAATGTGTACCTCCCACGGGTTGATCCGGATAATGGGCCCGTACTGCTTGTGCAGCTCGATGATCTTGAAGGTGTACTGGCCGTGCAGGATGACTTCGTAGTAAAATTCGTACCATTGTGTCAGCGCGGCAAGTCGGGGACCGGGGATGTCGGCGAGAGGACTGAGGTAGAGGCGGTAAATAGCGATGTAGATGGTATAGAGGGTGAGTAAGGAGAGGAGAAACATGATGAGGAGGGGTTGAGTTGGGGAGGAGAAGGTGATGGTGGTGAGGCGGGGGAGAAAGGCTGTTGTTGAGGCCATTGTTGTCCGAGGATTTGGAATCACGGCCGCATAATACGTTGAGGGTTCGAGGAACAAAGGGGGTTGGATAGCAGATCTGTTCAACGTTAATTTCGCAGAACAGGATGGGGAAGGAGAGGAGTATGAAGGACACCGGAAATGTCAAACGAGCAAAGTTCATACATACCTACTTTAGCCGAAGGAGCAAGCCTCATTCGTGGCAGCTGCCATGCCATAGACGTCAAACCGGTGAGGAGCTGAATGAGGTGTCATCCATCGTCCGTGGTTGTCAAGCTTATTCTAGAAGGGAAGTTCAGCTCAGCCCAATAGATCAAGACGTGACATTTCTGGATTTACATACATACGCCGCTATCTCCAGAGCGGCAGTTACCAAGTTCACATAGCAACCCAAGTCTGAGTGGCATTCACAAACCGAGAGGTCGAGGCGGAATGGCGTCAACAACTTCATTGGTCCTCCATCCTTATTATCATTATCCGTGTGACACCCGAGCACGCCAGCTTACCGGCATGTTACCCGGAAACCGTTCTTGTGCGACGCGCCCGCTCTCTTATCGTTCAATAAACGGCCCGTTCCCTTCTTCGGTCCTGGTAATCATCACAAACAGCTCGCTTTCCTCCGTCTTAAACCCACCCTATCTGGGTACATCACATCAGCTTCCTCCACGACCACCACCACCCCATTACAACCCCCTCCTTTGAGAAATCTCACTTTGGTTCAGTCTTCGTTGCTCCCACACATTTCCCCGAACAATCCCAGCAAAAAGGGCATACAACTCTGAATAAGGTGTAAGATTTAAGGTGTAAGAAATACATCGCTGATAGGTATATGTGTGTATGTATGTATGTATGTGAAAAGAAGCCAGGTAATTATGTGCGTGTATCTCTCGCTTCCTCTTGTATACCCCTTCTTCGTCCCCTCCTTTTGTATTCCCATCCAGTTCCATTCCTGTTTTCCCTGCTCCTGTCTTCATCGTCTTCGTCTCTATCATCTCTGCATGACGACATTGTCCCATTCTTTCATTCTTATACGTGCAAAAAAATTCTGTGCGAACAAAAACAAGGTGATCTGAAAGGTCGAAGAAACAAAAGTAAAAGAAATCAGTCCAAGCCTCTTCATTGTCAAGAGGCCTATTTACCACAATACCCCTTCAGCCTCTCTCCGTCCCTTCTTTGCTCCTATCCACGCTCCTCTACCACCCTTCAATCATCCTCAAAAAACCCATCATCATCAAAATCCTCCACCGGCGACGCGTCGCTATCGTACATGCCGCCGGACCTCGTCATCGGAGGAGCCATCATAGGTGAAGAGATATTCCTCCGATGCTGTTGAGCTTGAGCAAACGAAAGAGTCGAGGGGTCAGGTGAAGGCGAAATAGAAACCTCCAATAGCTCCCTTTCACTTGCCTCCTCCTCAGCCACCCGCTGCGGCTGCTGGATATGCATAGACGCCGAGGACGGCCCTCTCGACCTCTGCTGCTGCTGATTCTGGCGCAGTGCCCTTTTGGATAGTTCTTGAGGAGTGAACCTGCGACCGGTGGCTGAGAAAGCAGTTGGTTGAGGTTGTTGCTGGGCTTCGGCTGTAGACCTGCCCGTCGATACGGACGCGTTGGAAGCTTTGCGCAAACCGGCGGATCCAGATGTGAGGGGCGTCGGGTTCCCGCCAAGGAACCCAGAGGCTGGCTTCGACGGCGTGACGTTACGGCTCTGCGCAGGAGACGCGGACAAAACACTGCTCAAGCTGCCGAAAGCCGGCAGGTCCTTGCCCTTCCTCCAGTTGCCCCAGGCGGCTGCCAAAGGACCAACAGCCTGCGCAACACGCGGCGTGGCCGCCTCTCTGATCGTAGCAGCAATGTTGGGTAGGTTGATAGCCGACCCGCCGTTCATCGCGCGCTCACGCTCCTGCTCCTCCATCTGAAGGTTGGCCTTGAGCCTGATAGCGGCATCGCGGACCGCGTCCTTGTCGTAGTTGTCACTGGAAAGAGCACCAATAATGTCCTGCAGATCCGAGTGGCGCACAGCAAGGAGCTCGCGGAGCCAGATGATCTCGTCGTCGCGCTTAGAAATCTTGGTCTCAGCTTCGGGGTCGGCCTTCTCGAGTTGTTGCTCGAGTTCTTCGATGCGAAGCTCGCGGGCTTGGAGCTGCTCCTGGAGGACCATGACGGACTCGCGGAGAGCTTGGGGCGAAATTCTCTCGGAAGGCGGGACATCGTTGGGGGTGGACTTGGACACCGCGGGATCCGCCGGAGTACTGGCCACAGAAGCCTTGGCCGCTTGAGCGGCGGCACGGGCAGCTTCCTTGGCAATCTCCAGCTTCTCCTCGACATGCAACAGTTTGTCCTGGAGATGCTGGGCCTTGGATGTCTCGATACTCAAGCGATCCAAGAGGTTCTTCTCCGTCCGTTGGGCGTCCTCAGTGGTGTTGTTGAGTTGACGCTCATAGCGGGTCTGAAGATCCTCCACCTCGTTCTGATGCTTGCGCATGAGCTCATCAAGTTCCGTCTTCTTTGAGTTCTGAGCCTCCTCAAGGAGCATGTCGTGCTGAGCCTTGGCTGTGTCGGCGTCCAACTTAACCTGGTCCATCTGGGATCTGAGTCTGTTAAGCTCATCTTCAAGCTCCCTGCGGACAGCGTTAACTTGATGGTTGGCTTGCTCAACCTCTGCTTGCATGGCATTGCGAGTACGCGTTATTTCGCGAGCAGCGGACTCCCTAGCTTCCTGAAACTCAGCCTTGAATCGCAAAGCGCTCTGCTGCAACTTATGGTTCTCAGTGCGCATCTCCGCAAGCAACAGCTCAAGTCTCTTGCACTCCGCAACAGCCCTCATGCCCTGCCGCTCGTTCATCTCCAGCCTCTCCAGCTCGGTCTCGATACGTTCACGAGTTCTAGCCTCAGCCTGCAGCTTGGCATCCAGGACCTCCTGACGGGCAATCAACGTCTGCTCCTTCTTGGCGCGCCTGGCGTTCTCCTCGGTGATTTGCCGAGCAGCGTGAGCCATCTCGTCCTGAAGGGCAAGGAACTTGGTGCGCCAGCTGTCGCGGACGCGCTCGTTCTCCTGGACCTGGGTACCAAGAGTATCGATCAGCTTATGCAAAGCCTTGTTCTCGTCAAGAGCCTTGCTAAGATCAGCATCACGACGCTTGGCAAGCTCGCTGACTCTATCAGCCTCAGATCGCCAGTGCCGAGCTTCTTGCCGAGCAGTCCGAAGATCGTTATCCAGCATGTTAATCCGATTCTGCGCTTCGCTCCTAGACTTTTGGGTGTGCTCGGTGCCGGCTTCCAACTGCGTCAAGCGCATGGCAACCTTGTTGTTAGCGGCCTCGATGGCTCTAATCTTGTGGTCCTTCTCGTCGACCTCCTTCCTGAGGCGGCCCTCTTCCTCTGTGGCGAGCTTCAATTGGCGTTGGACTTCGGCAAGCTTGTCTTCGGCAGCTCTCCGGCCCTTCTGCTCCTTCTCAGCCTGTTCTTCAAACTGGTGGGAACGGTCCTCAAGGTCGGCGATCCGTTGGTTCAAGGCGCTCTTGTTCATCATCTCGACCTCAATCTTGGTCGCAGCAGACTGGAGCTCACGGGTGAGATCCGACGCACGGTCCTCGGCAGCGCGCCTGGCCGCAATCTCCGTCTCCACCTTGGCCTCCTGAGAGCGGAGTCGCTCCTCGAGTTCCAGGACGCGAGCCTGAAGGTCAGTGACCTTGGCCTCCTTGGCTTGATCCACTGCAGGCTCAAGGCGGTCATGCACCACTTCTTCAACAATCTTCCTGATGTCTTCGCTGTTGGTCGAGGAGACCTTTGGCTGAGTAATCTGAGCCTTCAACTCTTCAAGGACCTGAAGGACGTCAGGCCGATCGCCAAAAGTCGACTTGGCAGAGGAGGACGTTGGCCTGGTTCTTTGCTGAGAAGCGAGGGCTTCCATAACAGCAACCTTGATTTGCTCCATCTTACGGTCCCTACGCGGGCTGATGGAACGGCGAGTGGTAGGCAGATCATCATCCTCGTCATCGGCGTCGCTATCGCGGACGTCAGCAGAGGCGCTGCGCACATCTCGGCGGTTTGAGACAGCTCTCCTCGAGATAGCAGCCAGAGAGTGCTTAATGGTATCAAGAGTCTGTTCTAGTGGGCCAAGACGGCTATCCAGGATACCGCCAACAACTTCATTGACCTGCCCATTGAAGAAAGTGACACGGGACTCCAGCTTTTCCTGCTCATCCTCGGTGAAGTCGCCGTTCCAGTCGCTAACTGGCACGTCCTCACTGCCATTGAGGCGTTGGACAGGTCCCTCAATGAGCTGCGCACTGGTGGGCGGGTCGAGGAAGGGATCCTCCAGCTCGGTTGTGGGAATTGGCTGTGACGGCTGAAGAGTGAGACCGGTGTACTTGCGCGGAGCCGGGCTAGGACTGCGAAAGTGATCTTCAGCTTGACGGTAGGACGATGAATCTGCAACTGCCTCCAAAGGAGTGGGGTGAGTCGGGTTGGGCTGGTGCCACTGGGTTTGACCACCACTATCAGTGGGCTTTTTGATTCCCATGTCTGGGTTAGCACTGAGATGGCGCATGACCGCATCAATGTCGTCAAAGCTGGGTTCTGCAGTCGTTGTAATGCTCATGCTCTCCTTCTTCTTGGACCCTTCGCGTCTAGGCGGTGGTGGTTTAGGAGCCCATCGAGAAGCAGCGAGCCCCTTAGTAGGCTTCGATGGCACAGTAACCACGTCAGGCTCTGCAGGTACCTTTTCCGTGTGATCTACCTCCGCAACTTCTACAACAGGCGTCTGCTGAGGTGGCTGTTGAGAAGAGCCGGTAGCGACATCTGTAACTTCCATAGGCCAAGTCGATATTCCAGGCACAAAGGCTGAAGCAGTCGCAGAGAGAGACTTCTTGTGACCATGAGTAGCCGCATCGTCGCTGAACGGATTAGGATCCTTGAGCTCTGAGATAGTCCAGTTCAAAGACATAGGATCCGCAGCCTGCTCTAGCGGGCTTACCGTAGCCTGGGTATCCGTCGTCTCAGATGCCATGGTGGAAGACAGTGTCATGTCTGGGTGACCATGAGTAGATTCGTCGAACGACTTCTCCTCAATCGGAAGGTCCTCCTCCTCGTCCTGGTTTGGCCTAGACTCAGCCACGGGAGTAGAACTCTCAGCGGTTTCTGACGCCGCAGGAGCCACACTGTCCAGTTCGACATTGTGATGATCCAACTTGGTGAAAGTAACACCGTCGAATTGCCCCTCTGCTTCGTACCTCTCTTCCTCCGTCTGAGCCTCCTTGTTCGGTGGCAAGATCGGGATAGCCTTGCTTTCCTTAGCAGACGAGACAATCTCGGCCTTCTCCTGGTCACCGGCGTCAACAGCCGAGCTCTCAGGTTGAGCATCGCTTTCCACCGCGGGGTTTGCGGTCGGCGTTGCAAACGAATTAGGAGTGAAGGCAGGCGCATCCGGGCGAAACTTGAGGCCAAACTCGCTTTGAGTAGGAGAGAACACGGACGCAGTAGGGTTGATGGCGCCAGTCGTAGGTGCTGAAGCGGCAAAGTGACTGGTGGCAGCAGAGAACGTGGCGACCTGGGGGGTGAACTGCGGCGTGAAAGTGCTGTTGGGGTTATACTTGAATTCGGGTGCTTCCACGTTCAATTTGGACAACGAAGACTTGCTACCATGGCTGGCATGCTTAGGGGCGGGGCCAACCGCAGGCTTTCCGGTGCTCCAGGAGCTACTAGCATTAGACAAGGTATGTTGATGCATCATCTTCTGGAATTCGAGCGCTTGGATGGGCGTTCCTAGGTTGCTCGGATTCGTCTCGATCTCGTCGTCTTCAGCAGCCGGTCCGTCAATCGGCTGCAGACTAGGCCTAAAACCACCTCCACTATTAGAGACGTCCTCTTCGGTAAAGTATTTTTGCGACAGCGAGTGTCCGCGACTGTGCGGTCTCGGGTGATGCAAGACAAGGCCGTCCGAACTAGCACCAAATTGAGGTTGCTGGGGAGCGAAGTTAACTGACGAGTCTCTGGCATGGGGGTTAACCGGCGGAATGGTATGTTCCTCTCTGTGCGGGCTGTAATCTTGATCGTTTTCGAGCTGCGAGCGCATCTGTTCTTCCAAATGGTATTCAGCTTCATCAATTTCCCTTTGCAAATCGTCGCCTGGATTGTGATGGGGAAGACCGGCTTCGGGAGCGCGCACGGAATCTTGAGCTGGTTCTTCTTCCACGATTTCGTGAAGATCCTGCAAGCGCGGCGATGCTCGTGGGGGCGGCGCAAACTGATGCTGGAGCTGATGCTGAGGCGGATGCTGGAACATGGGTAACTGCAAAGACTGATGGCGGTGATGGCTCATATGGCCCATATGGCCCATGGGACTAAAGAGACCACCGTCTGGTGAAAATGGTGAGCTGGGAGACATCATCGCGTTGAGGTTAGCAAGCGAGGGTGAACCCATGCGGTGTCCATGTTGTTGCATCATCATCTGCTGAGACCAGGCATGTGGAGAAGGGATCGATATAGAAGCCCGAGGATTATACTTGGATGTAAACGAGGCAGGCGACATGCCGGCAGGGAGGCCTGGGCTGGTAGGCGATGGTCCAAGACCATGGAAAGGAAAGCCCGGGAGACCACCTCCACTTGCGGCCGAAGAAGTCGGCAGCGGAGGTGAGAAGGGGAGTGGAGGGTAGTTGGCGACCGAAGGCTGTCGGCTCATGGATGTGGCCGGAGAAACCGAAGGCTGTGGGGGCTCGTCGTCCCCAAGGGATACTCCCAGAGCTCTGAGCTTTGCTTCGGTCAACTCGTCCACGTATCTCTTCCAAGCTAGATGGCGAATGTTACTAGGCATACCTTCAGAGGTCACAATCAGCAGGGTGGAATCTTACCATTCAAGTCGGGAAGAAGCACTTTCCAGCTTCTTTCCTGTCGCTCCTGTATCAAATCATCGAAATCGGGCCAGGATCCTCGACTTTGCGAAGTGGACTCCTGATTCGCGGTCTTTGGCGGCTCCAGATCAAAGCCACTGATATCATGACCCTGCTGTTGCCAGCTTCTCATCCTTGCCTGAACCTCGGATTCGGAGAGAGGAATTGGAGCCTTGCCTGGTTGCCCACGCTCGTCGTCCTTGGGAATCAGAATCATGACGCTTTTACCCTTCCATGGGACCTTCTTCTTCATTCGAGGCGATACGGCGAGCGTAGAGGTACGTTTGGGTGCGGGTTTCGACGGTGTGGAAGGAGCTACAGGCTCTCCTTTTGGGATGTTCATGCTGGAAGCATCTTCGGGCTTTGTTGCGCCAACTGGCTGGCTTGTGGAGGGTGTTCGTTCGGGAAATGGAGAAACTGAAGGTGCACGGTCACTCGCCGTAGTGACATCGGGCGGCGATGCCCTTTCGTTCGGGGACGCCATGTCGGATTTGCTTGCCTGTCTGCTGACCAGGCGGGACTGTCTTAGAGTATCAGTGCTCGACTGCTTCTTGAGAGCACCCTGTGATTCCTGGCGCTGTCTACTGCTTCGCCTGCTGCTTCGTCGACGATCCGCCCTGGGAGTAAGAATGTGGTCTCCTAGCCAAGCGGTGTCTTCGTCACCGGAAAATGAGTCGCTCAGTGAAGAGTTCTCACTATCACCAGTGCCGTCGCTTAGCCAGTGTAACTTCTCTCGCTCGCTACCGTGAGCTGTATGCTGGCGAATCCAGTCCTCTGTGATTCCGTGTACCAGGCGCCTTGCGCGATTAGCGAGGACGCTTGCGGCTCCGCTGATGAAGGATGACCGGGACTCGGAGGTATTGTCTTGTTGAGTGGGCGGGGCGGGTCGCAGAAAGCGGGTTTGAAGCGCTAGGGTATGGATGGGATCTCGCTCGGATTCGGAGTCGTCGTCGTCTTCCTCGTCGTCACTGCTCGAATTCTCGATCCGCAGGTTTGGGGGGTAGGGGGAGCCCCAGCGGCTTCCGTCGACTCCGTCTTCGTTTACGGAGATGGTGGGCGGAGTTCTCAGAAGACCCTGAACCCGGAGAGGAAGTCTGGGGACAGGCAAGGGCGGAAGCTCGGGGGAAGCTTCGCCTTGGGCGGTGGAGGCGCTCGACAGGGCAGGAGAGGTCGGCGATCCAGATGGGTGTCGGAAGTAGTTCTTGATACCGTCCTGCGCGACCGCAGCAGGAGGAGGGGTTCGCGGTGACGACTTTAGGGAAGACGTCTTTGGAATACCTGGAACAAGGTGGAGGCAAAGGTCCAAGGTTAGCAACCAGGATGCGAAAGGCGGTGGGAGAGTTGTAGCATGTGAATCACTACCTAGTCAGGTTGCCAGGAGTGGGAGGTTTCAGAATTTCAGAACTGACAGAGCATGTATGCACATGGACTATGGAGACGGGGACGATGGGTTGACGGGCTCGAGAGCTACAAAAAAAGTGGATGTATGGATTTAAGCTTACCTGGACGAGATCAGCGTGCAGACGAAGCCGGAGCCTGTCTGCCACCGATGCTCGATTTTATTTTTTGTTGTATTTTAGTTTGCGTCAACACCACAGGGTCGTGATGTTGATATCCCCTTTCCCCCTCGTTACCACTGTCCCACGCGGTAACGGTCTGTATGTAAGTAGAGCTGTCGACAAATGGCGAGACCAGGAGAAAAAAAAGATGGAGTACCAGAAGAGCCAAAAGGGGCAATTAGGAAGTTTAGAGGTAGAAGACTGGACAGAAGGAAAATAAAAAGTCGGTAACGGACTAACTACGGGGTCGTCCCAAAGTCAACAAATGAGCGAAGAGAAGAAGAAGAAGAAGAAGAAGGGGTGAAGGCAACAACGGTTCTGGACGGGAGTTCCCAACGCATCGAGGGGGCTCTGTTGCTCTGTTTTTTTCCCTTGTTCTTTCACCGCTGCGAACTGGTGGCTCTTGACTTTTTATAGTGCAGTGTTGTAGAGCGGGAGGTGTAGAGGTAGAGGTAGTTGACTTTTCTGAAACACTCAAAGACGCGCAAAGTGTCAGTCGGCTGTGAATGGAGCGTTTGTCGACGCGTTTGCCACGACTGGACTCTGAGGATTCCGTTTCCGACGCAGGGTGTGCAGTGGTGAGTGGTAGGAGGAGGACAGTGGGCGAACCGAGGACCGAGAGCGGGATGGATCGATGGAGAGAGAAAGGTTGCTTGGTTGACAGTTGAGGTTGGTGTGGTTCGTTGCAGATGCCGATGGAGGTTGTTGCGCCCACCTGATGCTGCAGCTGCCGTGTTAGGTTGAGACTTGGAGGTTGGGACCTCAGCTGTTAACACACTAGACTACACTACACGGCAGTGGTGACTGAGTGCCTCTGTCGCCAATCTACCTAGGTACCTAACAATTCCTTACCTATTTTTCCCTTGACCGCCCGGTGCCGTGGGATTTGTTTCTTCTCTTCCTTTCCCAGCCGTCGTTCTCTTCGGTGGGTGATCACCATCCGTCCCGTCTTGTCCTTTTTTGCGCAGCATCACCCTCGCCGAGTCCGTCAATGGTCCCTGACTGCCCCACATTGTCCGCCGAACACCCTCGTGCGATTCGACAGATGGCGAGTACAAAGCGGGGAGAAACGGGGTTCTGTATCCACGCTGCCAAGGCCAGCTGCCCACACAGCGAACCCTTCACAATCTTGAGCCGCATAGGCCAAAAAACCCTTGTCTCAAGGCGGTCGCCAAGTACCTCTTAACTGTTGACTGTGCTACCCGCGCTTGCATAGAACATTTCCATTTCTCCTCCCGTTCAGTTCCATCCTTCTCGCTTCGACTCCCGTAGCCATCCGTACTTCTTCACTTGCCCGTGTTGTTTTTACAAGTATGCCATTTCCCCATTGGCTTTTTTGGGCATGAATCCTTTGCGTTGTCGGATTACACTGCAGCAGCAAAACACCACGATGAGGCTCTGTCCAAACTGAAACTCACCTTGTCCATTCAGGAACACGTCCAGCGGGAAAAAGGGGCAAGCCACGGGCACGACGGGTTTCTCCACGACGACGAGTAAGAGAAGAGGCTGCTGCATCACCACTGCATGGCTACACCACACGTGCTGGCATCAACCCGGATCAAATGGCCTCCCGCACCACCAAGGGCCCACCAACTGGCAGAGCCATGCAGCGATACCCAAGGAGGCTGGAACACACGGGTCCCCAAGATCTGGTTCGCATGTGGAGTGCTGGAACTGGTTGGCCGTGTGAAGCAAAACACTTTGTTGGAATGTTGATGTTTCAAATCTACCAACTTGTCCAAGTCAGTCAGTCATTGGCTGTGGAATGGAACTTGATGAACAGAAAGCTCATTGTCTCTTCGGCATCATCCGGATCTCCAGAGCGGGAAACCCGATCGATCGTTCGTTGCCGTCAGCAAGGAACGGACGAGAAGGAAAAAAGGCACGCCGCTTGCTGCAGGTCGCTGATACCACTTGCACCATTCAGTCCACTGACGCAGCGACGCCATGGGTACTGCCTATTAAGGTTCTTGTGACTTGGTTGTCAACTTGATGTCTTTCGACACCTCTGTCCTCGCAAACACACGCCCACCGTCGTCATCACCAATCCAGAAGAAGACCCAATGTTTGGGGCCACACGCTCTACACATCACAGAAAATATCATGCGTCGCATTCGACACCACCAGCGTCGGTCCCGGCTTGACCGCGAAGCTCGTCTCCGTCGCCGACTCTATCGAGTTCATGCATTGTTCTAAAAGAGCCACATGTTAACAAGCGGGCATCGCAAAGGAATCATCATCAGGGACTACTTTGATCCTAAGGAGCCACTCTACTCTTCTTCACTCTTTGGAAAACAAACCTCAAAGAAAAAACACACTAGTAGCAAATCACTCACCTCGTTGTTTATCACAATCACTAACCCCAAAACTCGTCTTCTTGTTCTCATCATTCGCCGTATCCGCGCACGCATTCTTTTGGTTGTCGCAGACGCGACTGGCTGCTGTTGCAAAGTCAGGCTGAAATAGTACATCGTCAGTACTCGATACAAGTGTAAAAGTGTAGCACGGTAAAGGCTCGGCTGCATTCTGGCCTTGAAGCAAGGGAGCAGGCAGAGAAGAGAAAGAAAAAAAAAAAAAAAAAAAAAAAAAAAAAAAAAAAAAAAAAAAAAAAAAAAAAAAACTCACAAAGGTTTCACCATTCACTTCGAATGGCCTTGAAGGGTTCCCTGAAAAGACTATCGGCTGCGGCGACGCTCCGCCGAGGAAGTTGGCTGTGTGGAAGAAGGAGTCGAGTTCTTGGCCTGTTGACACTTGTCGCGGGAGGTTGAAGGCAAAGTCAAGTTCTGCGTGGAGAGTGTCTTCGAGGGTGGGTGAGTCTGGTGAGGCGGCAAAGACTGTTGCGTAGCTGGAGAGGACGAGGAGGAGGATCGTCGTTGTCGTCGTCGTTCGAAGATGCTGAATGGGCTTCATCATGGTAGATCGGTGCTTCGAGTTGGACTTCGCGACTTGGACCTTGGACTTGGACTTCCGGTCAAAATTGAGGTAGGTTACTCGGTGTTCTCCCTAGGCGATTCGGCTCGTAGTACTCGTCGTCTCGTCTCGTCCTCGCCAGTAGTATCGTGCGCAGAGATGTGGCAAGGTGTTGTTCCACTCGAAGAAAAAGCCCGGAGAGCAACTCAAACAGGCAGTCAGTCCGAGTTCGTCGCCGTCACAGCCCAGCTAAACTAAAGTCGTTCGTATCGGTGAAGATCTTTTCAGAATAAACCCAGCGAACGCACTCTCAGGACAAAGAAGAGAAAAGAGTTCATTCTCAGGTTCAGAAGCGCTCTCCAGCCAGTAGGTAGTTCGGGCAATGCTCGTTAAAGGCTGAAACAATCTTGAGACGAGGGTCCTATCCATGGTTGCAACGAACAATCCTTCCCATGCCCTCCTTACCAATCTCGGCCCCCGATCCGACCACCGACCGGAATGGAACCATACCAATATCTTTGTCATCTATGTAAAAGCTAAGCCACGAGGCATAAGAAACAAAAAAAAATTAAGTAGGTGATCGACTGGAGACTTCATTGATGCGCATGAAAAGGTTCTTTACATGGCGAACGCGCGATGATCTACATTCTATATGTCTAATACCGTATAAAGCGCCGATTGGATTGAGTGACGATTGACTGACTTCCCTGGTCAACAACCATGGCCACCCAGTCGAGGTTTTTCTTCCGAGCAAGTCGGCTAGGTACCTAGATTGAGGAGTGTAACGGAGAGGTATCCGATGTAGCATCCATCATCTCAGGGGCAGTTCCTAAAAGGGTTTGCTTATACCATAGGTACCTCTAGCCCGTGATCTCTCGCCTTAGAACACCCACATCATCAACACGTTTAGAAATAGTACCTAGGAATCTGTCTATTCCTTGAGTAAATTCGGGCCACTAGTCAGTTAGTCCCTATCAAGTCAGGGATTCAGTATAATGATGGTGAACAAAGGAGAAGCCTCCAGGGAAGCCTTCTACCAAACAGGCACAAAGCTCTTCTTTGTGTCTGTCCAGTCCAGAAAGTTGTGATATCCTTGGCTGATAGTGTGTCACGAAAGCAATTGAGGTCAATTCGATGCGCTGTCTTCACGCGGCATGTGGGTTTGCTGGAACGGTTGTATGATTTGGAAATATCTTTCCTTCTATCCATTCATCCATCACTAATCCATCCATCCATCCATTTCTCTGCTTGCTTGCCTGCTCTGCTATGACTTTTCCACCCTTTCAAATTTCGTTATCTTTTCGTGATGTGGGAGTGTAATGAGTGTGTGTACGTAGAGAAAACGTAGTGTACATCAATTTTGTGTTGCATGTTCTCCTCCCCCAAACGCATACCAAATAAACGCTCTGCCCACCACCGGTAGATTGCCACAACATATACATGTGAGCCCCCCAGGGTTCAAAACCAAGCAGAGCCGAGTCAGAAAGAAGAATGTTAATGCGATATGGCATTGCCACATGTTTTGTAAGATCTAGAAAAACATTTTATATGTGAAAAGAAAAAAAAAAAAAATGCAGGCTGCCGTAGCCAATGACAGGCAAACTCAGCGATGGCGACGACGGTGACGACTGAAAGACGCGGAAGGGGTATCTTGATCGCTGATGATTTGGTACGCTTTAGAAAGCGAAATGGAACAACGCAAAAACTTCATATTTCTTTGATTGTGGATATATCGCAAGATGAAAATTAGAAGTTTGACGCCTGGTTCACATGCGTCGGCGCATGATAGCTCTCGAGCGTGCTTTGGAAGGGGGTGCGTCCAACCATCGATCCTCCAACTTCGGGCTTGCCAGCATCATTGTAATCCATCAGATTGTCGGCCTCCTCGGACTGCTTCTTGCGGCCATAGATCCTCCAGCCAACGATGCCCAAGCCGGCCAAGATGATGGCTCCGCCAATACCGACAACGACGCCAATAATAGTGTTGCGGGTCTGGGACGACATGTCGCCGTCCTTGCTGCCCTTACCGGAAGCAAGGCTAGGAGGCGGGGTCGAGGTAGTGAGGGCTTCGCTCGTCACGGTTGTCGCAACTCCCTGCTGGTTGGTGGTGGTGATGATTTGGGTGATGGTCTTGATGATGGGCTTGACAGACGTGCTGGACTTGGAGTTGTCATCGTCGTTGTTGGATGATCCACCGCTTCCGCCAGCCGAGGACGACGGTGCTGGTGCTGGTTCCTTGGAAGAAGATACAATCTCGCCGTTAGGGTTCGCTGTTACTGTAGGCTGGTCGTTGTTGCTGGGTTTCGTAGTTGTCTGTGCTGGGGGAGGTGACGTTGTAGTGGCAGCTGGCACCGAAACAGACTTGGACGTGGTGGTGGTGGGCTCGGCTGGTGGGTCTGCGCTTGTTGTTGTGGCAGGAGCAGCCTTTGTTGATGTCGTCTCTGGGGTCGGTACCTCGACGCTCGTGTCCACGGGGAGGTCGGCGGAGGAGCTATCGCTGTCTGCTCTCCGCACCAGGGGACCGACATTGTTGTGGTGAGGGACATTGACGCCCTTGCGGATGTAGGAGGCCTCAGCGACGCTTAGGGCCGAAAGGCCAACGAGAAGTAGGCGACTGAGCTGCATTATGATGACACTGATGTGAAAGTGTTGATGTGGTGTTGATGGTTGATGGTATGCGTGGGAATCGTCGAACCCTTATGGGGAAGGGTTATTACACTGGCTCGACGACCTCCAGTAGTCTGCTGGCTCGGTGAGGCCCGGGTGTGTGCACTAGGTGACGAGGTTCTTGGGTTTAGCGCAGGCTAATTAGCTTCCCTTGGGCGCGGCGAATGTCGACCAGTCAACTAAACGAAGGCGGTTGCTCTCGGCGGGGAGAGTGTCGTCGGATATCGAGACTGGAAGTGGAAGTGGGAATAGGGTTAAGTTGCGAAATCGAACGAGGGAAATGCGCGCGGTTGGTGAAACGATTGTATGGGTTAGGATCCCTTTTATTTGAAGGTGTAATACTAATGACAATAGGAGCGAGGGAAAGGGAAAATAGGAAAGTGGGTGCAAAATGGGAAACGAGAGACTAGATCGATAGAAATGGTGGAAGGGTGGGTGGGTGGGACGGCTACACTACACTATGGTAGAATTTTGAACGAGCGGGAAAAGAGCGCGGCGTGATCTCTGCATCCCATTTCCTTGCAATGACGGGAGTGAGGCATTCGGGCATTCATTCAGGTCACGAAGACAAGTGGACGACGGGGACAACACACCTTCCAACGCTGGAAGGAACGGAGGGTCGGGTACAAAAGAGTGGACACGGTGGGCACCAAGCGGTAGGGCACTGTGGGTTTGATATCCACAGACCCCAAAGTCCTGCAGGATGCAAACACTTGGCGCCCCAAGATGGCACGACAAGCACTGTCAGCCATGGTCAGCCACCCGTCCGAAAAAATGCCGACAGGCTGGCAACGACCGGCAGAGACTGCCAGCTGGCCCCGCGTGGCCTCGTATTGCGGCCTGGGCGTGCCGGGACAGGCCCTTAATTTGGCGCACCCAGCGCCCATCCGCTGACCCCGATTCGAGATGGAACGAACCATTGGTATAACGGTCTCCGGCGGGCCGGCAGGACATCTCTTTGTCTCTGCCCCTGTGGGCCCAGCGCCTGAGTCTGCAAGATTTTATAAATAAAAACTTCGACTCCAGCGGTCGAATGTCTTGCCTGGCTGTTGATTGACAAGGACGGCGTCTATGTACGTTGACGGACTGTTGCATTCTTTCCCTTTCAGTGAGTTTGATCAAACCAACAAGCTGGCCCATTTGCAAAGACGCCACCGTGTTTGGGAAGGCGAGATGAACCATATCAAGTTGAATGAAGTGGCCTGCCTGTGCTCTGTGCGTCTCCATGCATCATCTGTGATGAATTATGCAACGGGACGAACGGGATGCGCTAGCCAGAATGGCATGCATAACGGTTTTTTGATATCAAAGCCTGCACAACCGTCATCCCAACCCAACCTTTACTCCCGTCTTCAACGACACCATCTTTTTTGCCCTCGTTATCGCACTCTCGTCATCGCAAACCACCGACTTTCTGGTTGAGTGCTCTGCATGTTGTTAACATGGTCCGCGAGAAAAGGCATGACTCCATTTCCACTTCCACTCAAGACAGCCCGGACGGGGCAGGTGACATGGAGAGAATTTGACGAGATCCATCGCCAAGACTCTTGAGAAGCTGAGAAAATCAAGGTTGCCAAGCCCGTACCCTGAAAATTGGCCAGAGGATTTCTGCAATCTCGAGGGAATGAAATGCGCTTCGATACCTACAGCATTCGGCACCACTCGAATCGCCCTCTGCCTCGGCTACCAGCTTGTCTCCTCTCCCATGAAACAAAATCATCAACGTTCCCCAGATTGCAATGTGTCATGAGGGGTTGCTAGCGACGGGGAAACACAGACGAGCGAGGAGCGAGCAATGAGCCAAATCGCCAACAAGTGGAGGGCAAGGCAGTTCGAGATCTGAAGGGTCCCCCGATGTAACCTTCACCTCAGTCCGCACCGGTGTCCCGGCCTTGGAGATACTGTAATTTCGCCACAACCAACCAAACCGACCTCCCCTCCAAGTCCTGGTGCAACCTCCAGGACAGACAGATTCAAGAACCTTCTCCCCTGGCGCCTATGATGGTTCAGTTAAGTTACATGTATACCAAACAGCGTCTGGCGAGCTTTGCAGCAGAGCATGTTCAAAGGCAAGATGATGTAACATGCCATCATCCCTTCTGACGCCTAACCAAAAAAAAAAAAAAAGACAACAGCATTGTCCCAGAGCCGGGAATGCCTTCAAAACCCGAGATCTTCATCAGATCTGCCTCGCGGACGCGTATAAGGAGGACTATGAACAAGTTTCTTTCCATCTCCATTGTTTTGAGAATGTGCAAACCAACCATTCAACTCCCGCCCTCGTGCGGCTCCCAGGGATTTGCCCGTTCATCCCTCCCCACTTTGGCGTTTCAACACCAAAGTGCGTTCCCGACGATGAAACATTGAAACATTGGAGGAGCGAGAGAATGTTGTCAGACGTGATACCGCGCCTATCGTGAAGATCACTTGTCTCAGATTGACGGCTTCTACCCGCGTTTAGATGTTGCGAAAAGAGCACCGATTCGAGAGAGGGAACATGCTGCTTGACATTGACAGTCAATTGTCCAAGTTGATGCATGCCTGCGCTGCGCAACATTTCCAGCAGCTGCCCTCTTATATTTCGACGTTATGGAATCCCCAGGTAATATTTGGTGCATTACTCATGGGACGCGTCATTCATGGGACGCACCATTCAGAAAATTTAGACGTAATAAGGTGTGCATCTTCCCATATTCCCCTTGCCGACTTCAAAGGGAGTCTGGTGGTTTGCAGTATGGCCAACAACATACGAGTCATTCGCAAACAAATATCCCGCAGGCGCCGCACATCAGCTCGCTTAATCTTTCTTGTCATAGTGTCTCCTTTTTCTCTTTCTCTTTCTCGGGGACCATCTGGTGCATCGTCCTTGGTCGAAGCTCCTTTGTTTGGATAGTTGGAGCCGCGATCTTCACAATTACCAAGCGCTCTTGTGTCACGGTGAACAATGGTTAGGAAAAGGCCAACCGATCTTGATTGGACATCTGACCTAGAAAAGGAACGTTCAACGAATGATATACAACTTCAGTTATTATTCCTGGAAGCTAGTACTCACTCCCGCCTCGAGTCTGGAGACGGTACTGGAGTTACATGGAGGCCCGACAACGGATTGCCTAAATCTCAGAGTCTAGGCAGGAACCAGTGAACAGATCGGTATAACATGGAAGCGGGAACACAGAGCATCCTTGCGATAATTCTTGGCAGGTCCAGACAAGCCTCGCTTTCCCGCTCTATCCCCAGGATTTCACAGAAAGAGTCGGTCAGTTGGGTTCGAAAAGTAGAAGGGAGTCTGTACCGACTCAAACGAAGCATTCACATCTGCAGAAAGATGCAAGCCAGACAAACATCTCGTTCAAAAGGCAGCACCATAAAGAACTGAAGCCTCCATCTCTCTATCTTTCATGTTTACCTTTTGTGTTTATATCCACAAACGATGGTTGCGCATTGCCAAACTGTCTTTCGTGCTTCGAGTCTTAACTGCGATCATGCATCCCATTACTTACACCCAGATCATTTCATTAGTTCGAACTGTCGAAGCCACTCCAACCCAGCTCGCAACATCTGGCTATCAGCGAAAAATGAGACCAATCTTATTGAATCGATATGGTTTAGTCTCCCTTGAGGAGCCTGGAACGGAAATGAAAGATATTCTGAAATGCCCGACTCCTTCCCAGAGGACTGTTTCAGTACCAGAACAACAACAGCACGGCAATCACGTCTTGCGCTCTTGCTCTCCGCTACCTCTATCTACACTTGCCTCCTTCTAATTTACAAGCCTCCCTTCCGCAGTTTCCGTCGCAGATCTGGTGAAACTAAAGTCCGAACTCATCACCACTGAGACATTCGATCTAAGTCACCAATGTCCGTGATGCATACATTTATGCATGTTTCACTACGAACAGACCATGCTCTCCGGTATCGTTGGGTATCTGACTGTTGAGTAGGTAGCTGTCTGATGTCCAAAACAGGTCCGTAGTGTAACAAAATAAGAGTTGTGATGCCTCGGATGTGTCCGAAGGATGAAGCACATTGCAATGCATCAAGCGCTTCATGCATTGCATCTTGCGAAAATCCGACGAGGACACATCCTGTTTTACATAACTGTGCCATAACCTCATTTCGTTCGGTCTAGGAGGTAATTTGGTAGAGCTCTTGTTATCAATGTGCCTAACCAACAGAAACAGTTGTCTACCTTTCAAAATTCGTTGCTATCCATCGGTGACCTTCGGAATATACCCTTCATTCCAACCTTGAGGTTCCATCTCCAGAGTATATAGCGGAGACTGGCCCCTTATCCACTTCGGCCCATCAAACCATCGATCAAGCATTCAGTTTTACACCTTCCGTCTGCTTTCTGATCCTTCTCAGATCCCACCACACTTAGTTAGGTCCCTAGAGATATATGCCCAACACAGCACCTACTACACACACACGCTTTGGTTTGTTTTCTCCCAAAACCTTCTGCAACCTTGCACTTGTTGCTAAATGTCAAGTGAGCTTCGCTTCATCGCAAACCCTCGAACAGAACCTCTTTTTGCTCTTTCTAAGCCACTACGAATCCAACAACATGTTAATTGCCCCGACCCCTACCATACCGCCAAGTCACGTTGATGAACACGAACCATGATCGACCAAAAACATTGAGCCACGAAGCCCGATGAAGGGTTTAACTTGGCCTTGACCAAACGTCCAGCCTTTCCACGAAATGAGCATGGACAGGCCCTGGAGCAGCGGTCGAGGATGCGAAGAAGACTCTCAAGCTTGTAAGAAGAAATCACTGGAGAGTTACCAGACGGTTAAAATGATCCTCAGAAGCAAATGAAAAACACCCAGCGAGCGGAGAGTATTACCATATTCTGAAGTACATAACACCGAAGGAGATATAAAAATCGCCTCCATGTGGCACTGGGCTCTATGTACGATCATCTGCCGGGGCAGCGCATACTGTGGCCCAACTTTTCTGATGACGGAGCCATCCCGGAGCACCTATTTGGAGAGATGGCGCACGAAGTAGTTGATATTATATTCCAACGAATTCGTTGCTGATGGCTTGCCGATTTAGGATATGGTTCGACGAGTAACGAGTTGTTATCGTCCCGGTCGATCCGCCCGAATTACCTATCACTAGGTAGGTGGAAAACATATATCATATCATCGGAGATAAAAAGTACGCTCCGTTGCTCGCAATGGCCAACTGACCACCTGGAGAGAAATTCGACAGTTCCAAGAGCAGTAGGGTCCAATGGAAGAAGACTCGAGGATTCCGAAACAACAACCGTCCGTCTGAATGCAGACTTCCTGGTGGGAATTTGCGGATCGGAAACAACACCCCTGGTAGTTTCCTCGAGGATGTTATCAACGGTATGAGGAAGGAGGTGGAGGAGATTGTGAAATGCGGTGAGAGTGTAGAGGAAGTGAAGTCCGGTAAGTGGAATGATACTACCTAGTATAGGGACAGCGATGACCAGACAGGCAGTTACGAGGGTAGTGATGAGGGCGAGGAGGGTGAAGAGGATCTAGAAGGCAGTGGGGATGATGGTTTACCAATGTTGATGCCAGGTACTGTTTTGAATCGTGGGCATCAGCTGACAAAAGGAGAACAATCGATGGATGTTAATTGACGGTGACTCTCTGTGGACGTTGAATTCTCTTTCTTTTTTCTATCTTGTTTTTCCCTCACAGCAAGGGCACGGCATATTTCGAGAAGGTGTAAATAGAACATACTTACCACACATCATCTTAGTTGCCCCTGCCCCTGTTCTTCTTCGTGTTACTCTGGACAAGTTTGATGGAGTTAATTTGTTCGTTCGTTGCGAGCAACCGACATCACCTCACTGGAGCAGCAAAATTCCCGAGTTGCTTACCTAGAAAAACCGAAGAAGGAAAGAGGCCAGCTCGGAACCCATCTGCTCCTTCCCAGTTCGACCTATGAGGTGATGCAGCACACAGGCACTCCTACCCCCCTGAAAAGATGGAAGGAAGGCACATTTACCCTCCAAAACCCCATCCATTCCTTTCACATCTGCATGTGTGTTTTACGAGGAAGCGTCTCTCGTCCCAGTGCTGCCCGTCACGTGGCTTTCCCTTGACTTGTTAAATCCTTCAGTTCTCTCTTGTTCTCTTACCGGAAACCAAAACTTTCTCACTTTGCTACTCTGAATTCATTCCGTCATTTCATTCCAATCATCGTCTCGCTTCTTGGCCACAACAGTCGTTACGTATATACATCTCCATCACTGCAACGTGTTACTTGTCAACTCCCGACTTTTGCCGTCGTCCTATTGTCGGTGCAATAGCTACCCGTGCTGCCCTCTCTGTCATAATAGCCTTGCATCTTGTCGGCACGATGGCTAAGGATCCGGAAGTCCATGCCACACAACACTTGGAAGAGCACCGGATAAAATCGATTGAGTCGCCAGAGCAAGTTGGCGGGATTCTATTTACCATTGTGTTAGTTTGTGGTTTCTTGTTGTTTTTATAGGTAAATGGTCGAAAGATTCGGGCATGGATACCCAGGATCATGACCTGGCCACGGAGAGCTACAACCGGCGAGGAAAAGTAAGTCGATTTTTTGTTTTGATTTTCTTTGTGGACTTCGATCGAGACCTATTATATCTTGCTATCACACAGCTAACCGAGGATACTTTCTCAGCAATGACAATATCGAGCTGAGAAACCTACCCCAGGCGGCGGCGCCCCCAAACGGAGACCGGAACGGAGACAGAGACATCGAGCCGAGAGCTCGGCTCCAGACGACGGCAACTCACGGAAATCCCGAACCCAGATACGAACGAAGACATGGGCACCGGAGATCTAACTAACAGAAGCATACTACGTACCTGGTTATCGGAGCCGGACGGGGACGCTTATTTATTTGGCAGGAGTCCACTCGACGCCTAAATCTTTCGGTGGTGATTCCGGCCAAGTGGGACTGATCCGGATAACGGTCGTCGGAGGCCCACCGGTTCACTGATCAGCGGTCAAGAGTGGCAGGGATTGTCCGCAAGTGAGGTGTTGCCATTCTGGGGAGCTGGCCGGCTGCGCACAGCTGCTGCCGAAGCTCAAACGCTGATCTCTTCCTCATTTCTTCCGGCTGTCGACAGCATCGCATCAAAAAGTACGAATTCACAGGGGCGGTTGGGTGGCACGCCATGCATAGGGCACAGAAACCCCAACTTTATCCATGCACAATTCCCGCGACCGCTATGGGGAAGAGACACGCAACGAAAACCTGGAGAACATATAACACGGCATCGAAACAACGCTATCACATTCTGCTATGATTTACACACCGTAGGATATCGGTGAAGGCGTCTTTTCGCCGGAACACTTGTCCGGAGCATTGCTTTTTTTCACTTACACCTAGCGGGCGGGATGGTTGAGTAGGATCCACTGGGGAAAATAGGGGACCGGGTACATGGTGGGGAATTGGCTATTTCAGGTACAATTTCGGGGTTTTCGCGGCTGTTGTTCCTGAATCTGAAACCCCAAGAAGGCTAGACCAGCACGCAGGCTGGGGCTTGATGGCACCCAACATCATCAACTGCAGTCTTGGCAGGGGGGTCCGACCTTGAGCATACGATTCGATGTAACCTGTTGAGCGGAAAGGGAAAGACTGCTAGGATTGTTCAAGACTCTTTCCCCTCGAGCTATTGAATCTGTCGTCCGCTTAGCATACTTCTGAACACAGCGCTAGAAGCCCAGACAACATATCCACCAAGCTCAAAAGGCGGTCCCAGAGATTACTGCGAGACAGGAGACGCAGCCAGGAGAGGATGAGGAGAGGAGGAACGACCACAGCCACGGTCGACGTGCTCGGATCTTCACTCTTCGACCCGTTTTGCCTCGAGCTGTCGTCACCAGTCGGCCCTACGGTTCCAGGAAGACAACATGATATACCCAAAGCGTTTTCACGGCTCTGTTTTTGTATGTAGGTATAGACAATCAGTCCAGCGAGTAGTATCGATTCTGCAATTCGACATACAGAGATCTTCATTATGCGTCGCAATCTCTGAACTGGGGTTCTCTGGGAGCACTGACTGAAGACGGACAATTCCGTCCCCAGACCCCAAGAAAATCATTCGTGGCTCATTTCCACTTGTATTATGACAGTCGAACTGCACAGATGTTGGTCGGCCAAGCTGGCTTACCGGCACTTTGGCCCCCAGCTTGGGTGCTTGGCTGGACCGGGGCCTGGCTCATCTCGTCACGAAGTTCAAGATCCAGCGAGCTAGACTCTTCATGGACACTCAGCACGCTAGCTCTCAACATCGGTGTAAGATCAGAAACACTATGAAAGGTGAGCTTGCCCACCCATCTGGCTCTTGTATCTTCTTCTTTTATATCCTCCCTACGTCCCTTTTGATCTTGTTCAACTCCATCATCAAACGGCGTGCTTTCCAGCCGTGCAAGCCTCGTGTTTGCGTCCACTCTTTGAGTCAATCTCATCACATACTCTTTTACAACACCTCATTTATCCTATTCCAATATCAAAGCTAATCATTTTAATATAATCATGCACAAAAGTCTAGTGGCAGCGGCCGTCTTGGCCGCTACCGCCCGGGCCCACGCCCTCACCGAGGCCAAGGTCAACGTTTACTGGGGACAGAAGGGAGACGCCAGGCTCAGGGATCACTGCGACCAGGCCAACTTCGACTATGTCACTATTGGCGCTCACTGCGATGCCACCTACTACACGAACGGCACAACCAGCGGGCACATGAATGGCAAGTGCAGCGTCGTTGCGTCGGACATTAAGCACTGCCAGGAGAAGGGAAAGAAGGTTCTGCTTTCCCTTGATGGTGTCGAGCACATGGGCTCGCGCTTTTCTCTGTCCAGCGAAGCCAAGGCCGAGGAGTTTGCCAGCTTCCTGTGGGGAGCCTTTGGACCCTACGATGCCAAGTGGACGGGACCCCGTCCTTTTGACTACGCTGGCCACCGCGTCTCGGTTGATGGTTTCAACTTGGATGGTGAGCTCAAGCTCAACGGAGGTATGTCGAGTCATTCTTGGGTTCGGAGAGTCAAATGATAGAAAGTGAACATTGGCTAACACACCGCAGCCGGCGAAGGTGCTTATGCCGCCATGGCCAAGAAGCTTCGTGAGTTGTACAACGGCAACGCCGAGCTCCTTCTTACTGCCGCCCCCGGATGCTCGCTTGATGATGTCAAGATGAAGGCCATCTTCGACAACGCCCAGTTCGATGCCCTGTTCATCCAGTTCTACAACAACCCTAGCTGCGAGGCTGCCTCGGCCTCTGGCTTCAACTACCTCCAGTGGGAGAAGGCCATCGCCGCCGGCATGAGCAAGGAGGCCAAGCTCTTCATCGGTCTTGCTGGAGCTTCTGATGCCGCCGGCTCTGGATACATCGAGCCCCTCGAGGCTGCCGCTCTGATCAACACCTACAAGACCCGCTCCTCTTTCGGCGGTGCCATGGTCTTGGATGCCTTCCGCGGCCAGACTTTGGCCAACGGAATGACTTTCCTCGATGTGATCAACACTGTTGTCTCCTCCGCCGAGGCTGTTGACCTGAGCTCTGAGTTCTGCGAGGACGAGTCTGCCCTTCCCAAGGTCCCCTCCGTCACCGAGGGTTCTGCCGGTGGCTTTTTCACTGTTGCTGATCCTTCCGCCATCACCTCTGGCCCCGTCGTTCTCCCCTCTGGTGGCAGCTCTGTTCTCCCCTCCGGTGGTAGCTCTGAGGACGAGGTCTGCGAGGACGAGAATGTCATTCCCAAGGTCCCCTCCGTCACCGATGGCGCTCACGAGGTTAACCCCACCATTGTTGATACTTCTATCATCACCTCTGTCCCCGTCGCTCTCCCCTCTGGCGACCGCTCCGAGATCATTGGCGGCAGCCCCGCTACCGAGGACGACGTTTGCGAAGGCGAGATTATGACCGAGGATCCTCTTCGCTCTGGCGTTGTTCCTAGCGGTGTTATGCCCACCGGTGCCCTTCCTTCTGGCGACAGCTCCGAGATCATTGGCGCTATTCCCTCTGGCTCCGTTCCCCTTGGCTCTGCTCCCTCTGGCCTCGTTCCCTCTGGCTCTATTCCCCTTGGCTCTGCTCCCTCTGGCCTCGTTCCCTCTGGTACCGTTCCTTCTGGCGACCGCTCCGATATAATTGGCGCTATTCCCTCTGGCTCCATTCCCCTTGGCTCCGCTCCCTCTGGCCTCGTTCCCTCTGGTGCCGTTCCCCTTGGTTCTGCTCCCTCTGGCCTCGTCCCCTCTGGCGCCGTTCCTTCTGGTGACCGCTCCGAGATTATTGGCAGCCCTACTGATGAGGACGACGTTTGCGAAGGCGAGGACCCTGTTCGCTCTGGCCTTGTTCCCTCTGGTGCTGTTCCCTCTGGCGACCGCTCCGATATCATTGGCGCTATTCCCTCTGGTTCCATTCCCCTTGGTTCCGCTCCCTCTGGCCTCGTCCCCTCTGGCGCCGTTCCTTCTGGCGACCGCTCCGAGATCATTGGCGCTATTCCCTCTGGCTCCGTTCCCCTTGGCTCTGCTCCCTCTGGCGCCGTTCCCTCTGGCGACCGCTCCGAGATCATTGGCAGCCCCGCTGACGAGGACGATTATTGCGAAGGTGAGATTACGCCCGAGGACCCTGTTCGCTCTGGCCTTGTTCCTAGCGGCATTGTTCCGACTGGCGCCGTTCCCACTGGCCTCGTCCCCTCCGGCGCTGTCATCGGAAGCACCGTCCCCGGCGGTGTCATCCCCAGCGGCGTCGCCCCCGGCGGTATTCTGCCCTCTGGTGTCGTTTCCAGCGTTGGCTCCAAGGTAACAGGCCCTATTGATGGCGATAACGTTGCCCTTCCCAGCGTTGGTCTTCCCTCCGGTGCTATTGCTTCCGGTGTTGTTCCTTCCGGCGTTGTTCCCTCCGGCGTCGTTTCCAGTATTGGCTCTAAGGTCACTGGCCCTATCGATGGCGATAACGTTGCCCTCCCCAGCGTTGGTCTTCCTTCTGGCGATCTTCCTTCTGGCGTTATTCCTTCCGGCGTTGTTCCCTCCGGTGTCGTTTCCAGCATTGGCTCCAAGGTAACCGGCCCTATCGATGGCGATAACGTTGCCCTCCCCAGCGTTGGTCTTCCTTCTGGCGATCTTCCTTCTGGCGTTGTTCCCTCCGGTGTCGTTCCCTCTGGTGTCCTTTCCAGCGTTGGTTCCAAGGTCACTGGCCCTATCAATGGCCACAACGTTGCCGTTCCTAGTGCTGGTGTTCCTTCTGGTGTTGTGCCCTCCGGTGTCCTTTCCAACGTTGGCTCCAAGGTTACTGGCCCTATCGATGGCGATAACGTTGTCCCTACCGGTATTCTTCCTTCCGGCAGCGTTCCCTCCGGTGTTGTTTCTAGCGTTGTCTCCATGGTCACTGCTGATCCCATCAACGGCGACAAAATTGCTGACCCCTCTGCCGTCACCGCCCCCGCTGAGTGGACCACTTCGACCATCTATGCCACCACCACCTCTACTATCACCAGCTGCGCTCCTGACGTAACCGACTGCCCTGCCAAGATCGGCCAGGTCACCACCGTTACTGTCCCCATCGGCGTTACCGTCTGCCCCGTTACCGCCACCGAGACTGCCGCCCGCGCTCCTACAGGCATCTTTACCTCGGTCCCCGTCGAGTCGATCCCTGCTGGCTTCACCACCTCGACCGTCTACAGCACTGCCACCTCCACCATCGCTAGCTGCGCTCCTGAGATGACCGACTGCGCCGGCAAGATTGGTCAGGTCACCACCATCATCGTTCCCGTCGGCGTCACCGTCTGCCCTATCACCGAGGCCTTCCCTCCTGCCACCTCGGTCCCCGCCGCTCCCGCCGCTGTTCCCACCGGTGCTGCTAGTGTCCCTGCTGTCTCCGCTGTTCCCACTGGTGGTGCGGGTGTTCCCGCCGTCTCCGCGCCCGTTGTTCCCTCCGGTGGTGCTGGTGTTCCCGCCGTCTCCGCGCCCGTTGTTCCCTCCGGTGTTGCTGGTGTTCCCGCCGTCTCCGCCCCCGTTGTTCCCTCCGGTGGTGCTGATGTCCCTGCCGTCTCCGCTCCCGCTGTTCCCACCGGTGGTGCTGGTGTTCCCGCCGTCTCCGCGCCCGTTGTTCCCACCGGTGGTGCTGGTGTTCCCGCCGTCTCCGCGCCCGTTGTTCCCTCCGGTGGTGCTGGTGTTCCCGCCGTCTCCGCGCCCGTTGTTCCCTCCGGTGGTGCTGGTGTTCCCGCCGTCTCCGCGCCCGTTGTTCCCTCCGGTGTTGCTGGTGTTCCCGCCGTCTCCGCGCCCGCTGTTCCCTCCGGTGGTGCTGATGTTCCCGCCGTCCCCTCCAACGGTGCCCCCGGCGCTGGTGTTAACAAGGTCGCTACCAGCTCCATCGTCTCCGTCTCCTCCATGCCATTCACCACCATCACCGTCGCCAAGCCCGCCGCTTCCGCCCCCGGTGCTCCCGGTGCCCCTGGTGCTGGTGTCCCTGCCGAGTCCGCGGCTGTGCCCGCCGGTGGTGCCCCTGCCGTTCCCTCCGCCGTCAACGCTCCTGTTGTCCCCAGCGGCGCTGTCCCCACTGGCACCGGCGTCTCGGTTGCTCCCTCTAGCGCTCCCTCCACCTACAGCATGCCTGCGCCGCCTGCTCAGACCGAGCCTGCGACCGGCTCTGAGCCCTCGGAGGTTCCTGTCACTGCTGGCGCCGGACGCAACGTTGTTGCGATGGGTGTCCCTGCTTTGATGGCTGCTTTGGTTCTTGCTTTGTAAACATTTTTTTTGTGATATGCATGTGGGAAGAATTTTGAATGGAGGATGAAACAAGTGAAAGGGATGGATGGGTGTACATGGATGAAGAAGCTGAAGAGCAAGAAGAAGAAGAAGAAACTTTTTTGGATATGCATGATTAGCAAGCTTTTTTTCCCTCGGACATATTAGAAAGTGTTTTTTACCTTACATAATGTACTTGCATCGTACCTGTTACCTACCCATCCATGTTGCATCTCTTTCTCATTCTTCTCCATGTGTCCAATCATGTCTGGCGGTTTACTATACCATTCTGCATTCATTCAATCCATCCTAGAAGTATGGACGGGAGAAATAACAACAAAGCAAAGCGCGCGAACGAGCGAGCGAGCATATCAGATATTTTGATTTATCTATTTTTTTCTAGCGTCACTTGTTTCCTAGAGTAAGACTTCGCTTCTTTTTGTGTTTTCTTTGTATACATAAAGCAGATGAATAAGATACCTACGATGAGTACTTGGGGATAACTATGCCTGGCGCCAACGTGAAACTGTCTCGATCCACTTCATCATCTCCATCGATGAGAATGTCGAAAACCTGTGGTCTAGAAAGGCCATGAGTTACTGATTACCTTTCATTATTCCCCTTGTTATTATCATCTCCCTTTCGTAAGGTAACTCATAGTGAAAAGACACCAAAGTAACATTTCCCAATCCCCATACCCTCACAACCAAATCAGTTTGGAGTTATTCAACAAAAACAATATTGAAAATCCGGAAGAGATGATCAAGACATGTGTAACGCACATTCCAAAAGCCAACAAAAGAATCATCAACGTCCTTCTCCGTAAACACCTTCTCTTCTATCCACAAGCAAGGCACCTCACCTACCTAGGTAACTAGCAGCTAAGGTAAGGTATCAACCTCATCGATCTACTTACCTACCTTACCTAACTTACGTACCTCACATCTACCAGACTTAAGTATCAGGCAAACCAAACAGCCGCATCGTACGATTGAGGGGTCCACTGCACAAATCTCTATCTAGGAAGTTGCTGACTAGACAGACCCTCCCGGCTTGGCTCGAACGAGAACCACGAGGTACATAAAGCTGGGATTCCGTGCCGTGCTGTGCTGTGCTGTGCTGTACCATGTTATTCTCGCTCATTAATACCGGGACGCATGCACGTGGGTGGGTTTATCTCATTTAAGGTAGAGGTAGTTGCACTGGGTTAGGGAAGTTTGGTCAATGCTTGACTTGGTTGTTCGATGGTTATGTACTTGCTTATGAGTGTCTTTCTCTAGGATGATTAGTTTGCATATGTCGGTAGGTGGGTAGGTAGTTACCTAGGTAGATAGGTAGATAGGTAGGTAAGTAGTCCTTTGCCTTGGTACTAGTTTGGGATTGAGAGAATAGTACCTACCTACCTTGGTGGAAGAGATTGTTTATTATCATTATTATCGCCAGCTGACTATCTATGTTGACATCACAGGTTATACTGTCCGACGAAATGAACTCGACGAAAGCGTAACTCCCAAGAAACACATAAGGGAATAAGCTTCAGGCCCGGTTTATGTTCTTCATCCTCTCTGATCGGTATAGTCCAATGCAATGTAGTTCAATATCAGGGCAGCCATGCCGAATTTTCTACCTAGGTACCTTTACCTATGTACTTCAAGATATATCAGTCCAGGTTCAGTAAATGAAATGTAGCGAACCTTACATCTATCCAATTCGGTGCCATGTCCCGTCTCGTTGGCAGTGAAGGCTATAGTTATGTATATGGTTTACTCCTACATTGTCTTCTCCGATCGCCCTGCAACACGCAGGAAAACCATCATCACTCACGTTTCTGGACTTACTGCGATAATCTCTAGGTTATTTGCTTACTGACTTCCCCCATGACCACTTGCCCCCAAATGCTTCCAGAAGGAAGTTTCCTTTCACACCTCACCCACCCACACACCTTCTGTGCTCCCTCCCACTCGGCTTGCCACGGCCTTGCCTTGATCGATCGATCATGAACGTCAATGCACTCATTCAACACGATGTGATGTGATATGACATGATTGCTCAAGGTACGAAGGAAGGCATCGGATGTCTCTGATGGAAACTTGACATATCAAATTGAACTGCCCTCACGAAAACTGACAAGAAGCTATTGACATGCAAGTTCTGTTTAGCTGCTTGGATAAGTCCTTACTCACCTTCACCATCCATCCCATTCCCATTCCTTTTTCAGTCTCACCCCAGCTTGCCAGGCCCGAGTTTTCGGATCTATTTTCCAATTTACCTAGCTATGATAAGACAGGTTGATCCGGTTATGGATCCCGACCTGATGGGGTTATGTAAGTACTGTACTTACCACATAGTAGTTACCTATTAGGGATACACCTAAACATCTAAGGTACCTACCTAGAGCTGGATTTAAATGTGCTTGGACTCGTGGCATGTATGCATGTCTCATTAAAATATAAAAAAAGAATATCTCGAACATCTACCTAGAACGCATGGCAGGCGTGGCATAAACATGGCATGGCGTGACCATGACATCCACATGGCACGATATTGCTGAAGGCGTCGCAGGTGTGTTGTGTGGCACATATCAAGCTGATGACGGCGGCGGATCGGATAAGGCTTGCCCATAAAGTCCTCTACCTACAAGTGCTCCGACTGGCTTGACGGACATATATCACTTCGGCTTGCTTTTTTCGGCCATAGAACTGCTGGAAGAGAAGTGTATTTCGGAACTTGTCCTGTAGGAGGAAATATGGACGTGAGAAGGGCTGAACTCGGAGGCCGACACTGCGCCCATTTCCCTACTTGGTTTGACTCAATCAATGTCTGAGTCCCCAAACGGGCCATGTGTCTGTCAACTGCAGCGTAGTGTGGAAGTGCGTATGTAGTGGTAATGCGTGGTGATAAAGAAAAAAAAAAAAAAATAAGAAGATGTGGCGCTCCATGGCGTTTATAATCGAACCATGGTGTTCTCATGCTTTTCGGTTTCAGCTCCGAACTTCCCAGCTCCGTGGGAATGGCATGTACCGAAAGAAGAAAGAAAGAGAAGCGTTCCAGTCGGCTCTGCCTGAGCTGCCTTTTACTAGGCTGTTCCTGTTCGAGTACATAATCGTTCATCACGTGCTTGATTCTAGCTACGACATAATGAGACAGTTACATACCGGCTGTACCTAAATTCGGGTCAAAGGCCCGAGTCTATCAACGCCCAGATTCCAGCCACGTTGACGCCCATAGGGCCAGCTACCTAGGTACCACCCTTCTTCGCGGGAGTCGAAGGTAAATGCATGTCATATGTAGGTCTCTCTGATTGACGCTGCACTGCACTGGACCCGAATGAACTTGGGGTTTTCGATCCGATCCGGTCTGGCGGGACACATTGCGACCGCGGATTGGAAATGAAAGGGATGCGTTCGTTCGGATGCGGTTTGTGTATCCGACGATCAGAGTTACCCGACTTGGGGATTGGGGATTTTGCCAAGCGATTGTGGGATATGCAAGTTAAAGACTTTACGAACGACTGGAACGAAAGCAAACCTAGTTGGGGATAATGTGATATAGACCTATAGGTACCGAGCCGGACCTAGACGGTTTTTGGTATACGGCCAGACTCAAGTGTACAACGTAAATAGAAAGCCAACGTGAGGTACGAAATGAATGTATGTCTCTCTTTCCCTCGTGAGTTCTTGTGTGTGTAACGGTCTGGAAGTATTCCCACCTCTCCTTCCCTTCATCCCCTTCTATGGGTTCGCTTGGAGAGAAGAAAGTCACGTCGGTCAGTCCGGGAAGATGCTAGGAAGGGGCGTGATTTGAAGGAGAGACCGAGCTCGATGTGTCAAGGGAGCGATAGTGGTGTAGCATATGTGCTGTACATTGGTAGCTGAATGAAAAAGATAAAGCACGTGTGATGACGGAGAGTGCGTAGACAAAGTAGGAAAAAGAAAGGAAAGCTTCTAGAAGGGTTGATAAGATGTCTTGCAACAAGTCCCTTCCGACTGCCGAGTGAAACTCATTGCTTGTTTTTTGCCCTGTACACTTGTGACGATGAAGGACTTCACCATCGCAGCACTGTTACGTTACTAGTATTGTGGTGGAGAGCAAGAAGAAGACTCTGCACATTCTGCACATCAGTTTAACCGGGGTTAACTTCCCCTTTTCATGCTTTCACGCTCTTCAATTACCGGGCCCGGATCTTGCGTGCCGATACACGACACTTGCCGGTACACCTACCCGACAAGACCCCGTGGACGATCAGTGGTTGGGTATGTGAGCGAACGGGGACAGCCCGGCGGTACGGGTGAAACACGGCTTTTCATGCTGGCCAATGTAGTAGTGTAGTGGAACTAACGATGATAGTTTGTTTCGGCACCGAATGGTGTTTTTCACACAGGGATCCTGAAAATAGATGACCTCACCATCCAATGTGTGGCTGATGGATGATTAGATGCTCAATGACAGTGTAACAGTAAAAACGTGTCGAAGTGATGCGATTCACACCACGTATGGGCACCCAGAGGCCAATGCCAAATGACGTTTGGGCAGTCAATGGTCTGGGGATCGGGCATGGCGATGAACTGGAGGATCCTCGGCTCTCACCTGTGCTTGGCTGGGCATCCACCAGGCGTGCTAGGTAACGATCAGGTCAAAAACGTGCTTTGATGATGGTAGCATCCCCACTAACGCCAGCACTCGTCGGATGCCAACTCACTCCAGGAGGCATGTACAAACACGTCTTCTTCCTCGTGCAGCGGGGGAGGCTAGAAAGGAGTTAGTGAAAAGTTCTCCGATATAGGCAAGCGAGGCAGGGTTAGGTAAATGGCTTGGGCGAACCAATTAACATACAGTGAAAGTAAGTTTTGGCAGACTTTTCATCGGACCACCGGCATCTTCTCGAAAGGACGTCTGTGGCTAGCAGGGCATGAATGCACCTCGGGCTCTTTGTGACATAGAAGGGGGCCCAAAGTATGCCAACCAACTCTGTGTAACTGTGATATTGAAGTCGATGCGTTCTGGCTACCCAACCATGATGTTGTAGGCCGTTGGAACTTTCATTGCCTGCACACACTCGTATCATACATGTGGGCTTGAGTGTAGGCCATGCGTGTGTGCGTCTGGACGCCTAAACGAGATCCTTCTGCGAGTGAACGTCTTGATGTTGAGACCCTGAACGATCAGGTGGATATTGGACAAGTCTCGAAGCGGTAACGGACACCTCTTGGTATTGACGTAGGTGGTTGTTCTCGCCACGGCACAGCGGAAGAAATGGTCCTAACTGTCAGGACGACAGGGTCGATTCGGGTCCCGGGATCTCCCTTTGAGTCAAATCCATCTCTTATTGAAAGCATTGACACCATTTCGGCACACGAGCCTCAGGATCCATCAGGAGTCGGAGGCTGGGCCGAGACCCTAGACCCAATACATGACAAAGACCTGCTCACGATAAGAGATTCCCCTCGGTCATACTATGTACACTAGTGTACATCTCCACTCGGTACGGGCCGGAGATGGAAGCGGTGACCACCGGGCTTCTCAGCTCGAAAGGTTGTCAGTCTGTAAAGTTGCCACCGGTCCCCGAGGAGGTTGTCGCATTTTGCATGAGTTTGCTTCAGTCTCACTTTTGACAGCGGATAGGGCGGGCAGTTTCCAAGGGCGCGAGGGCCTTTTTCTCTCTCTCTTTTACCCAGGCTTGCTGCTGTGAAACGACACGAAGCAGGGTAGGCTCGATGATGTCTGTTGCGCATCGCTAGTATGGAAGTGTGGATGTGGGCGGTCGGGGCTCACGCGGGGCGACCATGAGCTACCTACCTTCCGTAACGGATCACATAGGCAACTGCAACAAGCGTCAACGGCGGTGATGATGGAGCGCTTGATGGATCGCACACAGATCGCGGAATGAACTCGCGTGCCATCATCTCCACCCACATCTGTTTGAAATTGTGTACACTACTGTGTAGTGAGCTGGTATGGAGGCGAAGGTAAGGTAAGTCGTTGGAGGCGGAGGCGGAAGCGAGTCCGACTCCGGGCCAATGCCACCTTTCTTTTCTTTGCACTGGCATGGTCCCTTCCAGTCTTTGCCAGTCAACAGTGTGCCGGTGTTGGCGTGCTTCTCATTGCGTAGCTAGCCAGTGGTCCAGTACACTATATCGTGACGATCTGGGTATCCGTAACGTGTAGTGTAGTGTACCGATTTCCACGGGAAATGGGCGTGGGCAGGGTAAGCCAGCCAGTCAAGGAGATGGATATGAGGCTCCCTCGCGTGCGTAGATGGACATATCGTGGTTTGCTGGTTTCGCCATCGGGAAGCAGCTTCGGTTGATCATGGAGCTAATAAGCGCGGATCTGGCAGATGAAAAAGGTTATTCCGCGGAGGCATGGATGGCATTGGTGACTCGTGCGTGTACATCTAGAACATAGTCTAGATAGTAGGAACCTCTACACTAGTGTAGTGTAGCACCTCCGCGGTTGGCGGCTTTTGGTGGGCGTCAAACCTGAGGGTCGGGTTTACCGCAGTAGTGTATGTATGGTAGTGTAGTTGGCAGATGGTCTGGACAGGGCAGGGAAAGACAGCCCAGACGCCTGCTTCGCCACTCAGCTTCCGTCCACCGGCCCTCTGGCGTGCGAGGGTGGTCTTGGTGGTTCCTCAGTGATCCAGGCCCATCATCACCAGAGACATGCTACCTATGTATGAGGCAGCCCGGATGAGAGACCCAGAAGAGGGTTAGATCTCCCGAAGAGTTCTCAGCAGATGACATGTCAACATGCCAATGCCGGGGAGCGCAAGAAAGGTGTGCCCGCTGTCGGGTGTATCTCGCTGTTGCTGAAGACTTTGAAAGCTGCCGTGGTGGTGTCGTCGCAGCCGTGTAACCGTGGCCTAGTGAAAATAATAGCGGCTTTGTGCTGCCCTTTCCCTCCGAACCATTCAGTGCACACGACTCCCCTGACGGCGTCTCCTCCGCCCCAGGGGCATGCCCTCCCAACCCCCGCCATCTTTCCGAACCCCGTAAAGGGTGGTGTGGGTAGCAGCAACATAATGGAGGAGGCCATCCCAAGAGGCCGGGTGGGTAACCGCGTCGGCCATGTGAGTGGCCAGCGGGTTTGACAGAGGGAAGTGCCGTAAATGTCTTCAATTGCCTCCCCAATCAAAGTTAGGTGGCATTGGCACTAGCTCGTTCTCATTCGATAGCCGAGGCTGCATCATTTTTTTTTCCTTCGCTTTTTCTCTGCTGTCGTTCATTATTAACAATCAGAGCGACTGAGACGCCCAATGTGGCGGCGGACTTGAAATGGGTCGACTTGCAATTGCGGAATGAAACATGATGGATAGCAGACAGAGATGGAAGCTTCCATTTTCGAAATGGAACTGTTTTTCGGTTTTTATTTTTATTTTTTTCTTTGTCTCTCTCGCTTTTTCTGTCTCCCCGGCTCACCCCTTCTCCTCCATCCCACTTTCTGTCCGTCTATGGAGCTAGAGTTGCCAAATTCGGGGTCTCACTGACCCTTGGAACCTTGGGTGCATTCCGTAGACCGGAGCTGGAGGAGGCGAAAAAAGTCTCGATGATGAGAAAAAAAAGACGAGTCTTTGTGTTGGACGATCCCAGCTAAAAGTGGAAATGTGATGGTGCCAAGTGCAAGAGGAGTAGTGTACACTACACTACACTACACTACAGCACACAACAGCCATGTGAGGTACTTTGCAGTCAGAGTGGGAAATGAGAAAAAAAAAAAAAAAAAAAAAAAAAAAAAAAAAAAAAAACTTTGTGACAACTACCTGATCCCTTGGTGGTGACTAATGCGGACTGGTTGATGATGGATAATACATAATAGTATGTATTCCATGTGCCTGGCGAGCTTGGCCGGGGAGAAGGACCCGGGTGAAGCAAAGATCAACACACTAGGGAAGCGAGGGAAGGGGGAGAAAGAGGATGAAGGACGGGACCCGGATCCTAGTGTCCACTGCCCTGAGCAACAATGTGTAAGCTAACCCCACCCCATCAGATGGAACGGGTCTACAATCTGCAAGACTATCGCTGTTTCCTGGAGGACCGATATCAGGAGCAGTTTCGGGGACTTTTTGGACTTTTGATGTCACTTCACTTGTTGCTCATCCACAATGTTCTCCAGGCTTACATTCTCGGACTGGATCACGTAGTGTAGAGGTAGCCATGCCTGACCACGTACCATCTGGACATGTAGACTCTAAAAAAAAAACATGAGCAGTTGGATGAACAACACGAGTCAGGTACCGCTCCTCTGGTCAACGTTTAGTCAACTCAACTATACCTTATCCAGCTTCCCTTGTTGCCGGAAATAAACTCGATGGGACCGGGTACCTTGGCTGAACCCAGGCTGGCCATGACAGCTGACCAACACGTTGGATTCAACAAGGATGCCGTCTGGACGTTTTCCATCAGAATGTAATGTAATAGTACACTACATAGTACTCTAGAGATATTACATAGATGCTCGTGCCAAGCTACCACCTACCTAGATGTCAAGATCTAGATGTACTACGTATCTGCCGTTCGACTCCAGGTGCCAAGCTTCCCTTTCCAACGGCACCTGCACACACCAGCGCCCGCCGTTGTTTTTCGGAGGGGGCATAGCGAGGTGAGGTGGTACGTACAGTGCGGGTAGGTTGGTATGGAGGTAGCGGGTGGGACGGGACGGATGGATTCATTCCACCATTCTTTGGTTCTTCCTTCGCGGATTCGATTCTCTGGCCCATCGATTCCCACTACGGTGGTCCTAACGCACCCGCATGCAGTGCTGCGGGTCACCTCACCTCCCCATCAGGTCCCAGCCCAGGGCAAGTACAACCGCAGTTATCGAACGACCTAGTGTACCTAGCTTGGGACCCAATGGGGGCACGCTGAAGGGCCGCGGAAGTGGTGGGCCGCAAGGTACCTCCAGTGTACAGTGGGCAAGTCAACGAAAGCCGAGACCTCTCACATCCTGGGACCTCGTCCGAGAATCGTCCTTAATTCCAACTTCCTTTTTTTTCCTCCCCATTCCCGTTCATTGCCTCCTCTTTCCTCTCCGCCTACTTTCCTTGTCACGAGGGTAAACAACTGGTGTCTCAGTCTCGGTTTCCTACGCTGGTCTGTCTCGTGGACTTTGTTCGTTCTAGGCCTCGCCTTTCTTCTTTAATAGATCTCTCTTTCAAATACCAGGCATCTTGTGTTTATCAGACTCCGGGGAGAAAAAAAAAAAAAAAAAAAAAAAAAAGTTGTCATCCCTCCCCTACTCCGTTATCGTCACCACATATCACACTTACCACATTCGCGATCCCGTTGCAACAATCCAATCTCCCGCAGACAACTTAACACTAGATTTTCCTACGCATCCATACACGCTGTCGCCCTCAACGCCTCCGGGCCCCGCCTCGCCGACTGCCCAATGCCGGCTTCCTCGAGGCAACCCTTCCTCCACGATGGCTACCATCGAGCCACGGCTTATGCACCTCTCAACCGTACTTAACACCCAGCAAGCCGATAGCCCTTCACCTATACAGCTCGGTCCTATAACGGCCTCCGTGAACAGCAACTCGCTCTATTTACCTACCCTGCCCCGCGATGCTGGACAACAACCACAACAACAACAACAACAACAGCAGCAGCAGCAGCAGCAGCAGCAGCAGCAGCAGCAGAGAACCGACAAGCAACTGCCGACTCTGCCACCGATCCACACGCTCAGCAACGAGTCTATGACCAAGCAGACGCCCAGGATAGACCTGTTCGCAAGCGATTCTGCCGCTCGCCACCCTCCTTCGAGTCATTCACTCCAATTGCTGCTTTCATCAAACTCCCCAGAGACAAGCAGCACGCCCCTCTCTCTGCGCAGACCTGCAGGCGACCACCCCGATGCTCTTCAGGATGCCTACAACAAGAAGCGACAGCGGGC
Organism: Neurospora hispaniola; assembly: GCF_033458365.1. Taxonomy (NCBI): domain Eukaryota; kingdom Fungi; phylum Ascomycota; class Sordariomycetes; order Sordariales; family Sordariaceae; genus Neurospora; species Neurospora hispaniola. The sequence goes on along the minus strand of NW_026944411.1, from coordinate 2,712,351 downwards.
TCTCGCTGCCAAAGACGATTATGTCCAGCTGCCTCAGCCTCTCAAGAAGCAGAAATCCACCCAAGAGGTGGTTCTTCAACAAGTAGTCACGGTCCCACCCATCCTTAACGGCCTTCACGAACCGCCACCCAACCCCAACGCCAGCAGGTTTCCTCCAATACTCTCCGGCGTTGTTGACCATGAGCCACCGAGGATAAGCGGCTACATGCATGATCTCAGTCCTCCGACCCATGTCCCTGCCTCGGCAACCACAACTCCACCCGCCGAGTGGTCCATTACATCCCCACCCCCAACAGACGGAGACAAGACCAGTGGCGGAGCCAAGGCGAAACGGAGGGCGGCGAAACCACGGAGAAAGTGGTCCGATGAGGAAACCAACAACCTTTTACTGGGTGTCAGTCGGCATGGTGTTGGAAAATGGACGACCATTCTGGAGGATCCCGACTACAAGTTCAACGACCGGACTGCCGGTGACCTCAAGGATCGGTTTCGGACCTGCTGTCCCGAGGAGCTTCGTGGGGGTTCAGGCAAGAGAAGCCCTGCGGCCGACAAGTCTACGTCAGGCGAACCAAGCACGCACATGAACAGCAGGCACAAGAATGGCTTGTCGCTGGACGCTCTCTTGAGCAACCCAGAGGCTGGACCGAGTGATAAGGATAGGGGTGACTCCGACTCGGCCCCTGCAAAGCAGAGAAAGAGTCGGGCACACCGGAAGAAGATGGAAGATCTTGTCGAACTGGGAATTAGGGGTCCATTCAAAAAGTCGCACCGTCGTGAGCGGCGTCCATTTACGGACTTGGACGACAAGGAAATTCTGGCAGGACTCAAGAAACACGGGCCGGCTTGGACCAAGATCCAACGCGATCCAGAGTATCATCTTCAGAGCCGCCAACCCACGGATTTGCGCGACCGGGTTCGCAACAAGTATCCGCAAATTTACGCAAGCATTGAGAAGACCAATCCCCGGGATAAGGACCATCAAGCGCGCGGGAGTGCGGAGGCGTCTACATCCAGCATCAGTCTGCTGGAACCTTCCATTCACCCTACGATATCCAAATCTCTCGAGCCGACCATAGCACGATCGATAGAACCGCAAGTGTCGCGACAGAGCTCGAGGGAGGAGTTGCCAAAGTGGCTCCCGAGTACGACATGCGAACCGACAGAGACGCTACCCGGTCTGGCTTCTGTCTTTGCTGACTTGCCCGATGGTCCTCTGTCGTCGTCATATTTCGGAGGACCGCCCGACATGGACATATCCCGACTCCTGCTAAACGATGCCCAAGATCCTTCCTCAGCCTCGGAGCGCCTGAGATATGGACAGGGAGGTATGGGGGGAGGAGCGCCAGTTATTTCAGGAGGTCAGGATGGTCTATCAGGCGGATCCGCCCATCGGAGGGCTCTCTGAAGCGCGAGGTAACAGGTAGGCATGCAGAGAGCTTGCTACAACATTGCAATTTCTTGCCGCCAGCGCGAGAGATCTTTTGTCGTCTCTAACACACGGGAATTATCGCACGGTAAACGGCCGGCGTATTGTTTGAACTTGACAAACTTTCATTTGTTTTTTTGCTATGTTATCAGCGTATATGGGTTTCTAGATACAGGGCGTCACCGGTCATCAAGGCAGGCTTCGCGAAACACCTTTTTTATTTCTTTTTTATTTGCGTTTATACACATCGGGCGGCGTCAGTCAAGGGGCTGACAAAAGATTGGGATCGGGAACTTGGGGGCACGCATTTGTCTTTAAAGGACAGACAACTTTGGGAGGAGTGCGTCACACATATTCATGGAGAGCATCTTCTTGGTTGGGGCCGGGATTGATCCGCAGTCAGAATCGAGGCAGGAGCAACCGTCAACAATGGGAGGAAGACGAGATGACGAGAGATACAACCAGAAGAGATAGGAAACATCAGTGACAGTCAATTCACGCAAACTACTTCGCAGTAGGATGCCTAGTACTTAAAGTATATGAGCAAAGCAAATATGAGTTCGATTGACTTCAACAAGAGTGGTTGACAGTGGGTTTCTTTTCGAGTCAGCGTATCAAACACGAGCCTGGTGAGAGCGTTTGTTTGTTGATGATATGATGTCAGGCCACCGCTGGTGAGGATCTGGTGATGACATTTCAGGGACAACACCTCACAGCCGGGAGACAGATGGGCGATCAACATGGCCAACCCTAACCCCGAACGGAGCCTACCCTCAGCTGGTGACTACTATGCTACTCCACAGCAAGTGAGGCGTCGCAGTGGGGCGCAAAACAGAATGTGGAGCACAGACCAAGAATTCACGAAACTGCCAAGCGCCAAGTGCAATTGCCGGCTGTCACCGCCCACCCACAGGACGCTAGGGTTTTCGAGGCACAAAACGCTTTTCATATTTACCTGGCCGGCCTCTTCGACGAACTTTCCCTCCTGATTTTCTCGACCAGCAAATCCATTAGCCAACCGTCAAAATGGGCAGAGGACCGTAAGTACACCACCATCCATACGGATCGTTGACAACGATTCTTGATTCGACGATGCTTTCCGGCGACGCAGCATTTGGATGACCAGTTTCGAGTTCGGTCACGTCTTCGAAACTGGGCGCCAAACGCTGCAACACCAAAAGATCGCGTGGAGATGTCGCAAAATCGAAGCTTTTCCAGCGGCGGCAATGACTGACTCCGACTACCCACTGCAGGAAGAAGCACCAGAAGCGCCTTAGCGCCCCCTCGCACTGGCTTCTCGACAAGCTGTCGGGTGTCTATGCTCCCCGCCCTTCCGCTGGTCCTCACAAGCTCCGCGAGTGCATGCCCCTCATCGTCTTCGTGCGCAACCGCCTCAAGTATGCGCTCAACTACCGTGAGACCAAGGCCATCATGATGCAGCGCCTCATCAAGGTCGATGGCAAGGTCCGCACCGACATCACCTACCCCGCCGGCTTCATGGACGTCATCACCATCGAGAAGACTGGCGAGAACTTCCGTCTCATCTACGACACCAAGGGCCGTTTCACCGTCCACCGCATCCAGGATGAGGAGGCCAAGTACAAGCTCGGCAAGGTCAAGCGCGTCCAGCTTGGCAAGGGCGGTATCCCATTCTTGGTTACGCATGATGCCAGAACGTAAGTTCTGCCCACATCTATCAGCCGTTGGACCAAGCTTTGGTAGATACGCGTGGAAGTTCACCCTTCCACTCCCCCCACATGTCCGTCCTACGCGACACCTTTGCGGGAAAGTGGAATGGGGGAACTCATCCTCTGCGATCACACAACTACAAGCGAGATCTAAACGGCTGGTATGTCCAAACTTTCCCCTCCCACGGTTGACTAACCTCTTGTGCGTGACAAACAGCATCCGCTACCCCGACCCCTTGATCAAGGTCAACGACACTGTCAAGATCAACCTTGAGACTGGCAAGATCGAGGACTTTGTCAAGTTTGACACTGGTGCCATCGCCATGGTTACCGGCGGTCGTAACATGGGCCGTGTTGGTGTCATCACCCACCGTGAGCGTCACGATGGTGGTTTCAACATCATCCACGTCAAGGATGCCCTTGACAACACCTTCGCTACCCGCGAGTCCAACGTTTTCGTTATCGGCTCCGAGAAGCCCTGGATCTCCCTCCCCAAGGGCAAGGGTGTCAAGCTCTCCATCGCTGAGGAGCGTGACCGCCGCCGCGCCAACGCTCTTGCCCACTAAATGTGTGCAAGTGTGTTTTCTGGTGCTTCATGACTAAGGATTTCGGGCATAACGGGGGCTTTGACTTGTTGATACCTAACGTTCACTACAAAAATGCATGCTGGGATGGAGTTTATAGGGGAATGTGAAATTCAAGATACCCGTCGCGTAAGAGCGACGACCCTTAGCTCCGTACCTAGGTATTTCTAGTTTTAGCTGGATGCCTAAACATGGCTCCCTGATACTGGATCACAACAACCGGCCCTCTGGCCCCATGCCTTATTCAATCTTTGTCGGATCTCATTTTTCTCGCCTCCGTGAATGTGATGTGCTTACCTACTCTACTCATTCGCGATATCTCGACGTCTGACGACATTACACTAACTGAGAGTTCCAGCTGGAGTTTAATTCATCACGCAACAAATGTGTGTACCAGCCATGCCCAAGATGGCCTCATGCCGTGACGACACAACAACCAAGAACCCCCGATCACACGCCTTTGGACCACTCGGTCAATTCGACCATTCCCCCAAGGCACCTACCGCGTTACTCTACGTTCTTCCCGCCCTTACCCATCAGCATCATCATCATCTTCCAGATTAGAAGGGTCCCAGGGTTTTGACTTGACGCAGTACAAGATCCATAACATACTACAACATACGTGCTGACCATTAGCACCTGATTCGGTCTTCCTCTTCCACGACAACCCGGCCTCCATGACAGACCCGCAACCCATTCCAAGATGATGTGTGATCACTTCCGCATTTTCGTCTTCGTTTGCCACTCGACTTGGCTCTCTATCTGTATCGAGGCACCAGTGGTGATAATACTAAACCAGCCATGTCACTTTCCCGCTCTTTTCGCTGTACACTTGGTCTTTTCTTTTCTTTTTTTTTTTTTTTTTTTTTTTTTTTTACACTACCTACCGACCTACCTACCTACCTTACTCATTTCGAGAGCAGAGAGAGAGAGAGAGAGAGAGAGAGAGAGAGAGTAAAAGGGAGAGTCACCGTATGTCGTCACTCACTCACTCCTACAGGCAAATCAAATCGGGAAACCCTACCTAGCTGGCTGGAGACCTCTGTGTGTATGTGTGTAAATTATGTGAATCATTGATCTCACTTTTATATACCTACCTACATAGGTAAGGTAAAGCTACTTCCTCTCCTTACTTGAGCTTGACTTGCAAGAAACCTCAACGCTGTTAGCCTACCGGTGCGGGTTAAGGCGTTACATGTGTGGAGGAAGTAAGTGGTGGAAAGTGCTGGGAAGTGCTGGAAGCGGCCGTGAGCGCGCCGGGGGGATGGAGGAAAGGGTTCGGGGGAACGACAACAGCGGGTGGGTGGATGAGCGGGCGGCTAGGGGTATGCAAAGTTACCCCTTCAGACGAGCTGAGGAGGGGGAGAGCACTGGTGTCCTTTGTGATGGTGGCGCCAGAAGCATCATGTCGGGCATCCAAATAAGTCAGGAAGGAAGCAGGCTCGGCAGGGCAGGGCTGGGCTGGGCTGAGCATATGCAGTACTCGACTGCTTGGTGGTAGACTGTTGGCTTGGGGTTGAGACTCAAAGCTACCTACGGGAGGCAGATTCGCAGGATACCTGGGTAGGCGAGTGACTGAAAAAGGGGAGGGGAAGGACGCACGCAAAACGCGGTTACCGCGGTGTTGTTGGACTTGCTGGCGGAACTAGTCCGTTTGGTCGGAAGGAGTCGGGTGTGATGAGATACGCTGATATGCTAGATGCGATGTGATGGTATAGGGTTGCTTAGGGCGTTTACGAGAGTAAATAAATTATTTGATCTCTGTATAGACTTCCCTCGCTCCCCTCTTGACTCCAAGAACAATAACGGGCCATTATCAGGGCTCGGGTGACGAGTGTCTTGATCTAAGCAAATCATGGTGTTATCTGTTTTTTTCGACGACTTGACGGGGCGGAAGGGTAGCAGACCTCAGGTCGGGGCTTGACGGAGTAGAACTAGTGGCTTTGTTAGGCTTGATATGAGAAAATACAAGGGAAGAAGAGGATAAAGGGGATGGGAAGGGGATTGGGGAGGCTTTCTATTTCGGCCTTGGCTTCATTTCTATCCCTACGGGTGAAGTTTTGAGTGGGTTGGGCTGGACGTTGGTGCCACATGGATGAGAATATCCTTCTACGCTTCCACCTCTTAAACCCCTTTTGATGGTGGTATCCAGGTCATCGAATTCCAAAACACATCTACATTTAGGAAGATGCCATAGCAAACCACACTTTTACCCACCTGCATCGACTAGGCGTAGATGAGCCAAGCCACTGTAAGCTGTTATAGTGACAAAGCTAGCTCCCAGGGAGTCACTTAACTGCGCAGTCCGATTTACCAAACCACTCGGATAGGCCGAAGGCTTGATGTCTTATTTCATTGTTGCTTCGTGGATGACGGCGCTTTAGTCTCGTTCTTCCGAGTGACTGTACGCTATTCGCAAAATTGTATTGGCGACTGGCTCGATATGTGGTGTAGTTGAGAAGCCGGAGGAAGAACCGCCTTATAAGACTCAGCCCTTGTTCGAATTTGCTCCGTATCATGACCATTTGAGCCAGTCAAAGCTCTTGTCACCATGATCACTGTGTTATGCCGTTTCTTATTCCCTCCCTTCCCATGAAAGTGGCTTTTCAACGTCTAGTTTCTATGCCCGCGTCCTTTTCCATTATGTGACGACTTGCCAAGTGCGAGTACTGAAGCCTTTTGGGTCCTCAACATAAGCCGCTGTCCTTTTTCCAACTGTGTGATCCTGGAACCGCAAGTGGCTAGGATATGCCAACAGGAAATCGCCTACAGTTTCCCATGGTGAGGGGATGCTCATTTACCGATGAGCTGTGATTGCCTTCATCTGGTTGCGTCGACCTGGGTTAGACTCAGCAGCACTCTGAAGACAAGTTGTTTTCCGTGTCACTCGGCACATACTTGCCACTCTTATTATTCACGGCAACAATTCATTCCAGAGTTCCCTGTTTTAAGTCTAGGAACAGAGCAGGGACGACCAAGCCCCCGGAGCCACATGGTCACCAAGCCAAGCCAGGCACGGCAACGGCCGTTGGTGTCGAAGTAAGTGAGGCTGAGGCATACACGGACCCTTGAGACAAGTGCAGGTAGTACATATCGAGTAATGGTAAGACTGTAGTATGATATAGAATGGCCGGTACCACTCATATCCTCGTGAGCACAACATCCCAAGGCTTGCCTCGTGGTTCACGACAATTGATGAGAACAGAAATGAGAAATGGGGAAGGACCCGTGGCGAGAAGAGGTAAGAGCCCGGGGTAACAGGGTAAATTCATACTATTGGTGGGTGCCAGCATATTTCGTAGGTGTTGGCTAGCTGGGGCCTTTCTTGAACATTCACAGGATTGAAAATGGAGCGATGTTTCTGTTTGCTCGTATGTTTGTGTTTTAGCGTTGATGTCAATGTCGATACAAAGTAATCACTCACCTTATGCGAAGGCGAACTAGACTGGTTTGCCGTGGCTGGTTGGTACCCTCGAAGCTGAATGTTAGCTATTCAACTGACGTCTCATCTGGCCCTTCTGCCCAGTCTCGTGACCATCAGCTGACGTGCGGGTAAATGCTTGAAGGGTGCGGAAGGCTTTTCCTCGTTACGTTCATCCATCAGTCACCCGTTCTTCTGGAAGGGATGAGTGGTAGGTACCGTCTTGACAAAATTTGAGTTGTCAACTGAACTACACTACTTCCCAGCGATGTCCGGATGCTGATCATCGTACATGAGATAAGCAAGCGAGCGCAGTGGTCTCGATTCTATGTGATGTTTGTCGCACCGTCAAAACCAATCTCGGCTGAGGTGTAGAAAAGCGAAAGGGTCACAATTGATGGGCGCTAGTTCATCCATGATCTTCATTGGTTTCCTAACCATAACAAGCTCTGCCGCACCTTCTTGTATGAAGCGCTAGATGTACAAAATCGTACGCTTGGGCCAAGGGCACGGTCCGAAGCATCTTGATTGAGGCGTACAGTAGCTTCCTACGTGACGAATGCGGCTTCGGTTGTGAAGTTTAATACTGGCTAAGTCGGCGATATCCAGCTGGCCAGGGATTTGTCTTGGATGCTACCAGAAGGATGGAGATTGGGTAATGCAGTCCAGTCAATAAAGTACTCAGACACAAGGGGTGCTGTGAGGATGCACACCAGACATACACTACCGTAGTGACGAAGGCCAGTGAGAGGTCTCGAAGCTGCCATTGCTACTCGCCACACTTGATCGTTGGCTCCCGCCCTAACGGCGGCTGCTGGGCTTCTGGTTTCTGAGAGTTCTGGAACCCGAGTCGGCGCCGAGCTTTCTGCCTGCCGTGCCATCTCTCTCGATGAGTGGGCAAGCGGGCGGCTGTCTGACCCTGCCGACCTGTCAACTCTGCGTAAGACATGTTGCTTTTTCTGCTCCAAGAATTTGGAGGTGGCGTCTCGCTTAGGCTCTCGCCGATGTCGTCTGTAATGACAACCCGGACGCTTTATGCCTTGGCATCTCGGAAGCGAATTCGAACGCGAAGAAATTGACAGCAATGTTTGGGCTTGGAAGTTTGCTTTCCTACTCGATATATGGAGTGTATGGCACGTCGACCGAAGGAGTGGGCACTGTACTTGGAGATGTGATGCGGTAGGTGTGACGACGGGCAGTTGCGGTAGCTGAGGGCGTGGGTAAGATTTGGTGTATCATTGATGGATGATTCAACTTGATAGGTATCAAGAGGCCCAAAGAAATCAAATAGAAGAACGAGGAGGATTTCAATGACTTGGTCAGATTCCTTGGTTCTAAGAAAGCGGTCTGCAAGGTAAGAAATGGAAGCCGTTCCCACAGAAGCGCATGAACAACGTAAGCTGAAAGAAGACGAGGCAGGAATTCCGAGGTAGGGAGACTAGGTAAGATTCTGTAATGTCGTTGGTCTGGTGGTGGGACCGTGTAACACTGCTCTTCTCCCATGGGACGCAGGCAGAATGGCGACACTTGTGCCAGTTGGACAGGACTCACACGCTTTGTCTCAGAGACAATGAATGTTGGAAGCTGGTAGGTGGTGACTCATTTGCATTCTGAGGCTCAGCGATCTGTATCTCTCGAAAGCGGTCAGTCGGATCCATAGGTACTATTCCACTTGACGATTGAAATGATGTTGACTGCAGTGATGATGTGGGAGTGCGGCAACAAGTCTGACCCTGCAAAGTTCTTCCCCCCCCCCACTGCCGAGGATGGAGGGGTAAGAAATGAAAGGGCAGATTTGGCAAGAAGGAGCGAGGATGCTCACAGGCAGTCTTGAGCCGAAGCGGAGTGTTGTTCAGAGTTTGAAGTGGAAAGAAGGTTAGAGTAAGGGTCGTTGTCGCCGTCGTCGTGTGATTCGATCTCCGCGTGTTGTGCGATGAGTGTCCGTGGAGCTGTTGTGGGCTTCTGGAGCGGGAGGTGGGACCGCCCGCTCCGTGAAGGTGCTTCAATGTGGGGCAGTTGTACCGGCTTGGCATCTCCGTAGGGCAATCGCGGGCAAGGAGGGGCTACCTACCTAGGTTGTAGCGGCAGGCGCCAGGTTCCCCATGGGTTCCTTCTGTTCACATTTTCAAACTTCACGCATCTGAGCTGCGCCTTCCAACAATGTGTTGTCTATCACCAAAGGCAACCATCCGGTCAATCACTGCTCTTGCTATCCTGCTACTTTACCAGCCTCTTCGACAGGTTTCACCGGCCGCATTCCATCCATCATGTTTCTCCGTGCCTTCAATTTTCAACGAGGTTCGGTGAGTCCTCCAGCTGACCGATCGTGACTGCGTTGAGAAGCGAGAATATCTTTCACGCAACACAACACGACTCGGCGAGCATCCCGAACTTGGCCGGATTGGCGGACAGGAATTGATGGCAATTCCACGGGGCGTGTGAAAAGTTGCACCGCGGCATCTCAACCGAAGTAGTAAACGAAGTGCCAAAAGGCTCCCGATTGTTTCTTTCCCCGCACTTAATTGTCAGTCTTGAGCAGTCTGTCGCCATCGCCTCGCTCTTGTGGTCCCGTCTGGGGAAATGGATGACTCTGGCAAGTCTGACCTCACTCCACTTCTGCCACTCATCTTTCCAGGTTGTTTGTTCCCGCAGCTTACTGCCAACTGTATCACTTGTCTTTTGTCCTCATGACCTCGGCAGTCAAATCCAATTTCCGTGCTTACTACTACTGCTTTTCCTACCACGCTTCTGAGCTGAAGTCGCTGGACAAGCATTATGATGGGGTGGGGGATTCCTCCCACTAAAATATATAGTGCGAAAGAGGGTCAGGGATGATATTCATCGTATGGTGAGTGTCCGTCATGGTACAGAGTTTCACAAACTGACAGTACCAAAAGCACTCCAGAAGGTGACGAGGCCGTGGAGAGATGGCTGACATCTTGACTCCCCTGAAGTGGCAATGAGCGGCATTCTTTCACCGAAATAACCGAATACGGCCCCGGCGGTTCCAATAACCCGGTAATGAACACACCACTGCCATCTATACGTCTGCCAGATCAAACTATCCCGAGACTTCAAATACAGATATACGCTATGGACGACTTTAACCTTGGTACCCTCAAGTGACGGGATTATCGCACATTGCACATTCTTCACCGCATTTTCCGTTGGTGATTGCGGCCCGACCAGGTGGGCGAAGAGCTGATGCGTCAGACAAAAGCAAGTGATCAGTAACAGATGCGACCTACGCACGGCAACTCGACCTTGAGCGTTGCACAAGTTGCAAAGGCTTTGTCCTGGCGGGCGAGATATCCCGGATTCGCCAAGCTTTGACAGTAGTCAGGCAGCCAAAGGCTTGAAGGGCAGCAGGAATGCGCCCATGACAGCGCCTCCAATTTCATGACGCTGTAGATCATCAGGTTTCTTATTCCTCACGATTCGAAAACGAACGCCAAACTCGTCTGCATAGGTGTCGACAGCATTGGGACAAATTGACGGTAACCTCCATAATCATCACGTCTTCCAACCGCTAGTCAGACGGTCGATTACGAAGACCTAACGGGTAGTCCCCTTGACTCAGAAATGGCCAATCTCCAAATGAGATTCCCATCTCAGGAATTGCGATGCATGTAACGGTAATCATGGCTTATACCTACCTATTTCGCTGGCCTTGGGATGCAATCTAATCCCAACTTTGACAGAAGAAGAAGTGTCAAGGAATCTCCACTTCAATGGCTGGCACGTCACTGCAAACGAGCGAATTAGCACCGCTTGCACAGAGGGAAAAAGGTAGCCGACGACAAGCGACGCTTTTGGGGGTTCCAGAGATGCTACCGAGCAACTCGGCCCGCAAGATGTCATTCTTCTTCTCCCCCACCACCCAGAGCCAAGTCCATCTTTAGTTTTCACTTGATGACACCAATTCAGGTACCTGAAGCGCGGCGTGACCTCTAGCTCGCCAAATATATAGCCCGAGCACACTACCAGACGCTACTGCAGTGCCGACCTCCGGTCTCTACCCCCGCCAATGCCATGTGAGCTACGCGTGGGAGGATGTGGGACTCGAGTCTTCTTTGTTTCTCTCATTTGTCTTTCTTTCCTTTCCCCACGAATACCCCATCTTTTGATACCCAGTTTGCCCAGTCTCCTCCTACAACAGGACGCTTTGCGCAAATGCCAAGCGATGGGCTAACCTGATGCTGCCCTATACCATCCGGATGAGATTTGTACCGGGCATGTTTAGAGGTACCCACGATCTAGATCCTCGATTTTTGTGGGGTCAAGGATAACCTGTCTGCCTTTTCACTCCTCTCTCGAGATCCTCTCGGCTTTCGTAAGACGACAACTCTGTGGCCGATTACAAATACAAAGGCTCATCTCTTTGGCTAACCCCCTTCCAGATACTCATAGTGTTAAAGTTATCAGACAGTTTTTATGCTTTTTTTCCCTGTTCATTTACGGCCGCCCTTTTCCTTGTCCTCGGCGCCAGTTCCACGATGCACTACATCACACAACCCCCTCAATACCCTTGATTCCTCCAAACCGAGCTGGTCACGAAAACAACAAGTACTCCTATACCCACTTAAGAAGCTCTCTGTCCTGCCTTGTTCCGCCACCGTTCATGTCCTGTTGTGCGGCCCCTGTTTTGCAAATCGTCAGATCCAACCGGTGACGACGGGTGCTATCCCTATCGCTCCTTCTCCCAGGCCTTGGAGATTCCGGACAGACCTGGCTTACATTAGGGTCCTTTCTGTAGTGCGGATGGCAGTTCATCATGCTTGACTAGCTAACCCGACATTATTCTTTTATTGAGCCTGTCAGCTACTCCGTCCCGGCATCTCTCTACTGCATCCATCCCACATATGGAAGCGGCTCTTGCTTGCTCTTCACAAGCACCCTTCGAGTATGCCCTTTATGCACACTGTTTTCTTAAAAGTTTAATCATTCGATATAAATTCATCACGATTTGGTCATCAGGTCATCCACACGCAACCTCGTCATAGCCCATCACCAATTTCTAGATCTAGGTTTCATTAGAGCTGACTTCAACCTTTAAAAGACTAAGACACCTAACCTTACCACAGACGGACTGATCGTCGTTTGCTTGTTACAACAAAGGCACGGTGCGTGGTTCGGTGAGCTGAGTGTGTGACTTCGGATACGCTTTTCCAAAGGCTGGGTCAATCCGGCCTAGTCTTCGGAGTGGGTACTCTCCTCGGGTGCAGGTGTGCGTAAGAGCCAAGCCACGAGTTGATAAGTACGGCGTAGTTGAGCCGTCCCTCTTCCGACCTAACTCTACATGAGGTAAGCGAAATTTCATGTCCATCGAGAAAGCAAAGTTGTTTGTGTCGTATTCAGTCATCAGGCTCACAAAACATCACAAGACGAGCCCATCGGGCAAACCGGCGTTGGCTACTTCGCCCCTCCCGAGAAGACGAGAATATTCACAACATATATTACCGGTCATCAACTGTGAAGTTTCAAACATTAGACTCGGCAATAACGGTGCACTGTAATCCTCCACTCAACCATCGTGTCTGATCCAGGCTTCAACGCTGACCGGCATGTCGACAACCTACCTCATGAAAGCGGCGAGGCCCATTCGCCGGGTTGTTGCTGGCCCCCATATCAGTGGGAGTACTTGGGGCATTGCCTTCCGCCAGCGATTCACCACTTCGGCCGTCCGAAGCAACATCTCTGGAGAGAGCGGTGGTAGTAGCAATGGTAAAGCACGCCAGACACGATGGGCTTCGACGTGGCCTCCTGTATCAGGAGCCATTGTCATCGCCACTACCGCCGGTCTCCTTGGCTGGAGCCTGTCAGAATTTCGGCATAACGGGTTTCCCGGAACTATGTTGATGGATAGTATCTACCCTACGCTAGACTATGCAAGTCTACACGAGATGGAGCAGGTACGTTGATGTGACCATTTTCCAGACCTGGTCATAATCAAGTCACTGCCTTCCCACCCCATTCACAAGTCACGAGAGTTAAGCTTGGACTAATGCGAAAGTTGATTATACCAGGCTATTGCTGAGATCAGAAGAGAGATTGAGGGCGAGGACATCATTTCAACGGACCCGGATGACCTTCACGCTCATGGATATTCGGAGTGGTCATCATCCAACCCAGAGGGATTACCAGTTGCGGTAGCCTACCCCCGATCAACAGAGCATGTGTCCACAATCGCACGGATATGTCACAAGTACCGCGTACCTATCATTCCGTACTCTGGAGGGTCCAGTCTGGAAGGAAACTTTTCTGCGCCTTACGGGGGAATCAGTGTCGATTTTGCCTTTATGGACAAGATCGTGCAGTTCAACAAGGACGATATGGACATTGTCGTGCAGCCGAGCATTGGTTGGCAGGATCTGAATGAGCAGCTGGCTAAGATGGCGAGTGGTCTCTTCTTTCCCATTGATCCAGGTATGTATTGTGCCCGCAAAAGCATGAAGACTGGCGAGTACTCAAGACACTAACCAATATCACAGGCCCGAGTGCCAAAATTGGTGGTATGATTGGCACCAACTGCTCCGGTACGAATGCCGTCAAGTATGGCACCATGAAAGACTGGGTCATCAACCTGACTGTGGTCCTCGCCGACGGCTCCGTCATCAAGACCCGCCGGCGTCCACGCAAGTCCTCAGCCGGCTACAATCTTAACAGTCTCTTTGTGGGCTCGGAGGGAACTCTTGGTCTCGTAACAGAAGCGACTCTCAAGCTGGCCGTCGTCCCCGAGGAGCTCTCTGTCGCAGTCGTCACCTTCCCCACGATCCGCGACGCAGCTGCAGCAGCCGCAGAAGTCATGCAACGGGGTATTCCTGTCGCCGCCATGGAGATCATGGACGAGGTGCAGATGAAGGTAGTCAACATAGGTGGTGCCACTGCGCCGCGGGTGTGGAAGGAGATGCCGACGCTCTTCTTCAAGTTTGCGGGGACGAAAGCAGGCGTACAGGAGAACATTGATTTGGTGCAGAAAATCACCAAGACAAATAAAGGGAGCAACTTTGAGTTTGCCAAGGATGCGAGAGAGCAGAAGTTGTTGTGGTCGGCGAGGAAGGAGAGTCTGTGGAGCATGCTTGCTTTGAGGAAGGAGGGAGAGGAAGTTTGTAAGTTTTCTTTTTTTCTTCTCTTGTGCTTGTTCGATGAAATCCTGACAATGAGGGGAACAAACATCACCGGGCGTTTGTTCACACAAAGACATCAATACTAACACCACTGGTGATTCTAGGGAGCACCGACGTCGCAGTCCCTTTCAGCCGGCTAGCCGACATCATCGAAGTTAGCAAGAAGGAGATGGACGATTTAGGACTGTTCGCTAGCATCCTGGGCCATATTGGTGACGGAAACTTCCATGAGAGCATTATTTACAACCGGCAGAAGAAGGAAGAAAGGGACAAAGTGGAAGTGTGCGTGAAGAATATGGTTAAGAGAGCGCTGGAGATGGAGGGGACGTGTACGGGTGAACACTCGATTGGTTGGGGTAAGAAGGAGTCACTATTGTGGGAGGTCGGGCCAGATACACTTGGTGTCATGGTAAGTCTTTTAAACTCCGGGAGAGTTGGGTAAGGGGCTGGGTTGCGTGCTAACTAAGCGTACAGAAATCGATTAAGCTGGCATTGGATCCCAAGTGGATTATGAACCCGGGTAAGATCTTTGATCGTCGAGCGTGACCGGGAGGGCGAGGAGGTAGGCGCTAGTGTTTAGACGATGGAGTGGCCATAAAAGGAGCACGACCAGGAGACGCAAGGTTAATGGCTAAAGGGATCACGGAAGTGAGTGCATCTACTGAGAATCAAAACCACTGTCTGCACTGGATGCTGTGGCAGTTTAACATTGATTTCAACGCTGAGTTTAGTTTCAGAGGCCGTAGGGCAATGAATACATCAATGACTGAGGCACAGGATACCAAGAAAAGCGGCACGCGTATATATTTCTCGGTTTGGTTGAGACTCCGTAGAGAGGAGATAGGGTTTGTTTACATTTATCAATCGATCTGATGTCCGGCGTCGTAAAAGAAAGTTCCATCTTCCAGACGAGGAGGTTGCGACGGAACCGTGAGTACAGTGGGTTCGGATGATAAACGGGCAGCGGTGACGAGCCCCTCTCTTATCACATATCTCAGATTGAAGGAAGGAACGACGGCAGGGAGGCCGCACGAAGCAAGCATTCGCAACTGCTTCAACCGTCCAAAGGTGGGTACCTAGAGGTAGGATCATTGGGGCTCTTTCCTCAACATGAACAGGAACTTGGAGTTGACAAATTGATTGTCTAGGTACCACTGGTATTCCCCGGATCTTATCATCTCCACGGAGCATCCGTCAATCATCTCTTTTCCAATAGCAATTACCACACCTCAGTCTCACATTTGTTTTACTTTTACATATTGGAAGAGCAGTTGGAAAACAGCTCAGTCAGCTTCAGCTGTAAGTTGACAACATTCTTCTTGCTCAATCCCAGCTTACGGTACGGCCTCCTCTACCTCTACGGTTTCTGTCGTCGCTTCTACCCTGTCCACCACCTCTGTCTCAAGACTGCCTTTTCGATGTTCTTTCGTCCCAGTACACATAAGACACCTTGTAACGGAAGCTGAGAAGTTCTGCGAGTTATCATCTGATTATTGTCTTTGCCACAGCCACGGGTGTCCTCCGTCCGGCGTTCGAGGCTCCAAGGCCAACAGTGCTTTGCCGAATATTTCGTCCCAAGACTTCTCCCGTCATCCGTTACTTGGTAACCACCCCACCATTGTGCTCTCCCGCAAAGTCTAGAGAGGCGCAGATGCCTTACCCTACGGTAGAGGTATTTAACGAGTGCTTTTCTCGTCCATGAGCATGGATTCTTTCCCCATCCACACTCGCCGCCTTCCTCGCCATCTAAAAGACCAAGCAACATCAAACTCAACCAAGGAATAACAGAAGAGGTGTGGTCAGTAACTACTTGCACAACCCCTCAACTGTCACCTGCACGTTATCAGGCACTTACCTCGTGGGTTTCTTCCCCATTACCCCACAAACCGATACATCTGAGTCTATTTCAAGGAACACCTGAAGGCTGACTGTGGCCAAGACAGATATCAACCATGTCCGGAATACCCAACTGGGTAGAGCAGGCGCAGCATGCCATTCTTGTCTCGCCGGACAGAAGCCCCAGAGATCAGGACGCTCGTCCGAGGCATCCTAGCCGCCGCAGATCCAGCCAGCAGCGACATCGAGAGAACACACCAACACCTCGACCCCCCTCGCGACCCTCCTCCAACTCTCCCCAGCCTCGCCCTCGCGCTGTTCGGCAGTTCTCACGGAGCAAACCAGCCTCATTCGCATCTCTCCCCTCTCTCACACAACCAGTCTTCATTTCCAGGGAGTGGAAGTGCGCCAGGACCGCTGCCATTCGCGTCAAGGATGTGCCGCCTGGAGCTAAACTCCAGGACCTTCACGATCTCTTCTCTGAGTATGGTCACATCAGTTACCTTGAACTTGATGAGGACCGTCAAGATGTTTCTGATCGTGGCCGGAGAGCTCTGATTCGCTTTGAGCCACCTCCGCTATCTACAGACTTTCTCTGTCGAGGCATCTGCAGACTCAGGATTGGACTTGTCGACCACTGGCTGCCTCTCGAGACAGTGGACCCAAAGCGCGAGGATCGCAAAGAACGCACCATCAAGACTCAGCTCGGCAACACTTGCCCGCAAACTCTATACGTCTTTCCCTCAACACTGTCTTTCGGTCTCTTAGTTCAGCCTGCAGTATTCATGAAGAAACAATCCGTTCAAACCCTCTCGTCCGACTCTTTACTGAGACTTGAGTTCGATTTCAAGCGCATGCGACTGGTGATTAAATTCTCCCTCCACTACCAACGCGAATCTAGTGGCTTTCGCAGACAGAATGAGCATTACAAGCTCCAGATCAAGTTTGGAGTCATCAAGGAGTTATGCAGAACCATGGTCGGTGAGGAGCATCGTCAAGCTTTGGTCATGACTCTCCGGGATCCGCCGGTTGCGTACAGGAAGAGGGATGTCTCAAAGACATTTGGCGAGAATCGGCTGACTTGGAGCGAGAATGACCTCTGGGAGAGAGTGGTCAACATTAGTCCTGGACTCGATCTCAGCAGAAACCCAGTTTCACTCGCCGAGAACCACCAGTACATTGACCTGGGACGGTGGCTTACCTATTGGATTGAGCTGGATCAACAATCAACAAGAGTCTGGGATCAAGTTCAACAACATTTGCTCGATTGGAATCTCAGGACTAAGTTGACTGTCTTTCCCGAGCCACTTCCCAACCAAAAGCCAAAGGTATGGGATTTTCTGGATGATAGATACGGCCATGATATTCAACAAGTCTCCTCACGGTCCTGGAGCAACGACTTCTCTCTTTTAGCCGCACCGCCCCGTATTTCTCTACCGTTTGATGTTCGGTATCAGCTTGAAGTTTGCATATCGCAAGGAATCATCAACGAGCACAACATTGACCGGCCATTTCTTGAGAAGCTGATGGAATTTTGTGATAATGACAACAGCTTCGGCAAAGATCGGGCTCGCCTCATCCTCGAATATGTTGCCGATGAGTATGCCGGAAAGCGTATCTTCGACCCGATGGAACTCTTCAAGGATAATGCAGCTTTAACTTATTTCCCAACTAGTTTCATGATACCCAACCATTGCGCTTGGGTTCGTAGGGTCACCATCACCCCTACTCGTATCTACTTCAGTACCCCCTGCGTCGAACCCACGAACCGCGTCATCCGCCAGTGGAGACATGCACAAGACTACTTTATCCGCATTCAATTCACCGATGAAGTTCTTGAAGGACGTATCAAGAGCGGCGAAGCGGAACTTCCCCTATTCTTGCGTGTGTACAGGGTATTGGAGAAAGGGGTTGCCATGGGTCCGTGGCATTGGAAGTTCCTTGCCTTTGGCAACTCTCAGATTCGAGAAGCCGGAGCCTTCATGTTCTGTGAACAGAGCAACTTGACATGCGATATGATGCGAGCCTGGATGGGCCGCTTCAGTCATATCAAGGTCATTGCCAAGTATGCGGCTAGACTTGGGCAGTGTTTCTCAACTACCCGTTTGGTGCCTGGTATCCCGGCACCGAGGATCGTCACCATCCCTGATGTTGAAAAGGACGGATTTTGCTTCACGGATGGAGTAGGCAAGATTTCCCCTTTGCTTGCAAAGATCGTAGCGCATGACTGGAGCATTGACCCGCCGCCGTCAGCTTACCAGTTTCGCATGGGAGGTTGCAAGGGAGTCTTGGTAACTTGGCCTGATGTGAAGGGTATGGAGGTTCATATTCGGAAGTCGCAGGAAAAGTTCGTTGCCGAATTCAATGGCCTTGAGGTTGTCAGGTGCTCGCAGTTCTCAACCGCCACTCTCAACCGGCAAATCATTGCCGTTCTCTCGTCTCTTGGTGTTCCCGATCAAGTCTTTGTAGACATGATGGAGCAGCAACTTTCCGACTTCAATGCGGCGATGGAGGACACACAAAAGGCGACGGCGATCCTGAAAACGTTCATTGATGAAAACCATATGACTCCCATCATTGCAGAGATGCTTGCTTACGGCTTTATGGAGTCCCAGGAGCCTTTTGTTCGCACCCTACTTCAGCTGTGGCGATCATGGTCTATCAAAACATTGAAGGAGAAAGCGCGACTCAATGTCGAAAAGAGTGCGTTCCTGCTCGGCTGTGTTGATGAGACTGGCACTCTGAAAGGGCACATGAAGGTCATCGAAGACTGGAAAGACGTGTCCAGTGAGAAGCTTCCACAGATCTTCCTACAGATTCCCGATGATGTCAATGGCGGGTACAGGGTCATTACTGGAACCTGCGTCGTTGGCAGAAACCCGTCTCTCCATCCTGGTGATATCCGTGTGGTGGAGGCAGTTGATGTCCCTGCTTTGCGGCATCTAAGAGACGTGGTGGTGTTCCCCTTGACTGGGGACAGAGACGTGCCCAGCATGTGCTCTGGTGGAGACCTCGATGGTGATGACTTCTTTGTTATTTGGGATCCTTTGCTTATCCCGAAGGAACGCTCCCATCCCCCAATGATCAGTGAACCCATTGCGGGCAAGGAATTGGCAACCGAACCGACCGTAAACAACCTGATTACCTTCTTTGTGTTGTATATGAAATACAACAATCTGCCGTTGATCGCTCATGCTCATCTGGCGACAGCAGATGCGGAGGTGGAAGGAGTGAAGAGCCCGAAATGTAAGTGAACTGTATCATGTTTTTGGAAGAGATACCTATTGACCATTCAATCTGACAGGCCTTGAGCTCGCTTCACTTCATTCCATGGCTGTTGACTACGTGAAGACTGGTGTTGCCGCCGAGTTTCCGAGACGGCTTGACCCCAAGACCTGGCCTCATTTCATGGAGAAAAACAGACACACTTACCACTCCGTAACAGCACTTGGAAAGCTCTACGATATGGTGAAACGGGAAACATTCGACATGAAAGAGAACTACCAGCTGCCGTTTGATAACCGCATCCTCAAGCACACAAAGTGTCGCGCTCTTAGGGATGAGACGCTGACCAAAGCCCGTCGCATCAAATCTCAGTACGACACCGCTATACGCCGCGTGATGTGCCAGCTCGAAATTGCAACCGAGTTCGAAGTCTGGACTGCATTTATCATGTCCAAGCCACGCGTGGGCTCAGACTACAAACTCCAAGACAACGTCGGTCGCGAGTCTTCTGCCCTCAAGCAACACTTCAAGGATCAGTGCAAAAAGGAGGCTGGCGGTGATCTCCTTTCCTTCGTATCGGCCATGTACAGAGTCACTTTCGAAGAAGTTCGCATTGCCCTTTTCGAAGCCAAGCAGCCGCACGTTAGACCTGACGGCAGGCTCGGAACCAGAAGAATTACACCAAAGACCATGCCACTTGTTAGCTTTCCCTGGCTGTTTTGGGACAAGCTCGGTGAGCTTGCCAGGGCAGGCGCCGTATTGCAAAGGAGACTTGACGATGGAAGTGAGGATATGGACCTTTTGAGCGACGTCCCGCTCGTTTCCCAGAGGCGCAGAGGCAAACATAATGCAAGTGGTAGCAGTGACTTTATGGATGAGCATGGTGACCCCCTTTCTTATACACGCACAAGCGATGGCAAGATCATTCACTATGGTCAGATCTTGAACCTTTTCAGTCACGACGACGAGGATGGAGACGAGAGAAATGACGCCCGGGGCAGAAACAGCTCCAGCGAAGATTCTACTCATGTTTCTAATTCGTCCAAATCTAGCTCCAACCTTAGCCCGGTTGCTGAGGAGGACCTTCTTACTTTTGAGTCGCCTCCAGCTAGTCCAGGTGTCACTCCTGCGTCTCCGCAAGTTGACCTCCTAGGCCCGACGCTTACGCTCACCAAGGCCGAGCTCGCTATCGGTCTCGCTGGTCCGGTTGCCACTACCTATACACCTCCGCCTACGGATGAGGAGACAGCAATCTGCCGTGGTCACTCCAACCGCACCCGTCACCTCAGTGCTTCGTCTTTGTCACTTGAACCTCAACCTCGGCTTGAGGAGACTTCTGGGGAGAACGAAGATCTCCTGCTAGATATTTATTCTGCGTCTCCCCCTAAGGCGGGTGGCGCTGGATTGGCCTCCACCGTTGAAAGCGATGTTCCTGTCAAGGGCGGGCCTCCTCCCGTTTGGATGGAGCAGGTGATCAGAATGGGCCACAGGATTCCAACCCCTCCTCTTGACTCGACTGCGAACCCGAATGTAATTGGGGTTCCGCAATTCGAGAGTCCGCTCACTGGGACTATTGTGGCTTCTGCTATTCAGGATCCGTTTGTTTCCCCTTCCCCTGCGGTTGCCACTCCTGCTACCGGTGGTAGTGGTGGTAGTGGTGGTGGTGGTGGTGGTGGTGGATACATTGGTAGTCGCGGTCCCATCAACAAGGAACTCGTCATGGGATTGGACGCAGGAATCAAAGAAAAAGATGGCGAGGAAACCGACGAGGAGGCTGAGGAGGTTGAGTTGGAGATTGACGAGGACCCATGGACAGTGCGTTTTGCACAGATGGCGGCGCTTTAAGGCGCGTTGAGACCACTGGTACCACATTCATTTTCAGTGCTTACCTATTGATTGGTAGCCTTTGAATCGTACTTGATGAAGCAATCACAGGTCTATCGTTGAGTTAGTTTAGGTTTTCAGCAGTGCTTTAGGATTGGTGTGGTAGTAATGTAAGTTGATTATGCTTGCCTGCAAAACTTTGATATCGACCTGTTACTTGATTGGACTTTATACATCACCACCTCCCCCGCTGTCTTTTACTCGACTCCTCTCATACTGATCCTCATCCTGGTCTTCCATCACCGACTGCCTTCCAGAGTACTGTGACTCACAGTCACTCCACATCTTCTCCTCTTCCTCGTCCTCATCCTCCTCGTCACTCTCATCCGACGCCTCCGGCGGTTCATCTACTGTGTTCCCATTGAACCAATCCATACCCATACTCTGATTAGACAGCGCAGCCAAATCCAACATTGCAGCATTGAAGTTGAAAATCGATAGACTCCGCGCTACCAGATCCAAAGCTACTTTTCCCTTGGTTGAGCTCGCGAAGGAGGCATGGCTGAGATTATCATCATCGTCGTCGTCGTCGTCGTCGTCGTTGTCAGCAGCACCATCCATACTTTTTCTGTTGCTGTTCCCCTCTTCAAATACCGCAGGCCCTTCTTTCGTTGAACTTCTTGATGTGATACCATGTGTTTCGTTTTGCCTTCTTATTGGTATAGTTGGTTTGTTGTGCTGAGGAGCAGGCAGAAGAGACTTGGGGGACTTGGACTTGATATCCTCAAAGCACGTCGTCTCCAGCTCTTTTAGAGGGATCATTTCGATGATGCCTTCTCCTCCATTTTCTTCGTTCTGCCCGTGTGTTATACACATCCTAAAGGGTTCACCATCACCCCGTTGTTGTCGTTGTTGTTGGCGGTACTCTGCCCCGATGAAGGTGATGGACGACAGTGCGTTGGTGCCAGAAAGTTTGCGTTTTTGTTTGTGGGGGTGCCAGGTTACTGAGGATATACTGGGAGGTTTTTGTTTTGTTAGTCCGTTTTGGTCGTGTTGTGTGCGTGTGTGTGTGTGAGAGAGAGAGAAGAAAAGTTAAAAGACGGACGGATGGGAAAGGAAAAACGTACCAGATCTCCCCACTAGCACCCTTATCCAAATTCACCACCGGGACACTCCTCCTCCCCTTGATTATGGGTTGATCGCTCCTCAACCAGAGTCGATCGCCCACGTCGTTGGCCCAGTTTGCTGTGTGCACGATGCCGTGGATTGGGGAGGTGTAGCTTTTTAATGTCTTTGTTCGGGATTTCTCATTGTCATTGGCCACATTGCTGTCACTGCTGTTGACTTTCTGATTACCAGCTCGAACTCGACTTTCACCCAAATCAGTAACAAAAGAGGGAAACTCTTCGTCACTAGCTGAGTCAGGATAAGGAATGATGTCGGATTTGGATACCCATTGGACGTGGTTATCCCCTGGTCCACCCACTTGCCGGATGATAAGCTTATCTTTTGAGGAATTAGAAGCTTGGAGGAAGATGTTGGTGGGGGATTCAAGGTGGTGGTGGGGGAGGAAAGTGTTTCTTGGGGGAGATAGGCTAAAGCTGAAGCCGGAGAGTTGGGGAAAAGTAGGGCGGTACTGGTAGCGGTAGATTGGGATCGTCATTGACATTGTGATGGAAGTGGTGAGGATATTGGAGATAGTTTGGGTTTGGAATGGGGCGTGGGTAAATGGTTTGGACAGAGACTGTTGGTTGTGAGGATGGAAGTGGAGATGATCAAGAAGATGGATGGACTCGATCAGAAAATGGAAGGACACGGCGAGGAGATCTTTAAAGATCAAAAATAGTTATGGAACAACATCGTCAAGGAACGAGCAACAAGACATGGAAATAAACAGACAAAGACCATCGGACTTGAGAGTCTCTCGATGCCCAGAGCAGAGCAACATCAGTCAAAGCGTCGTCACACACGCACACACACACGCCGTTTGTCGATCTGGTGATTCAGGGAACAGACAGCCAACTCGGTGCTTGGCTGTGTCGCTGCGTCGGGAGGGCGTCCCTAGGCATCTGGCTTTCTGCCGTGAACCGTAATCACGAATTGCTATTAAGCAGTTGATTCTAAATTGTGATAAGAATCTGAAAGACATTCGGGAATAAGTCTGGATCGGGACGTACATGCACATGCCATACCATATCCGGATCATGTCCAATATCATAACATGATTATGCGTGTGTGTGTGTAGACTCTGTATATACGCAGTTGCGGCGCGAGTGGCGGGTAGCGCGGTTACACTCCCAACAGACACCAAAGAAAGCCACCTCAAACGGTTGACCCCTTGCTGCGAGTTCGCAGCCCAATCAATGAAAGTTTTATGTACAAGGGATGGCGAGGATGGGAAGGGTGTGTGTTGCAAGACAAACGGTCTTCTAAGGGAAGCTGGGAAGCTATGTGAGCCATGTGGCAGGCGGCAGAAAACCCGATGGAGGGGGCCAAAGGTGGAAATTAGAAATAAGAAAAAAAAAAAAAAGAAGAAAAAAAGGCGGGGAGAGAGAGGAAGAGAAGGAGACCATTACTATCCAACACACTCACCGCAAAATGTAAGACACGAGTTCGAGAACACTAGTTCATCGTTCGTTCGTTCAACAACAGTTTGGTGCACTGGGCCAGGCGGCAAACATGTTGCAGTCGTTTCCTTTCCTGAATGAGAATGCATGCATGAGCACTCAGGGTGTCTGTCAGGGCTAATTACACGCCACTTCTTATTTCCTTGTCTTGACGATATCATGAGATTTGGGGTTCTGGCGTACAAAGCCCTGAAAAGGCCAAAGAGAGGGCTTCGTAGTTCTTGTTCCCTGACCCTCTTGAATTGGTAGACACACAGACAGGTTGACAGGGAGGAAGGATTTTGAAGGGAGAGAAGCCGGGAATGTCCCATTGGCTATGTTTCTCATCCGCGGGAACAGCTCCGAAAATCCATAGGCAAACAAACGAGTGCAGGTAGTGAATTGTCTTTCAATAACCCGTTGTGCAGATAGAGAGGAAGAAAAGAGAGGGGATAAAGAAAGATAAGTCGGGTATCATTGAGTAGTGTTAACTTCCTTTGCTGTTCCTGCTGCAGAGACCACCAGTTCACGGCTTCTTAACAGCCTCCTCGCCAAACATCTTTCCCTTGGCCTCCTCCTCCGCCTTCTCCAAATCAATCCCCAACGTCTTGGCCACCCACTCAGCGACCTCCCTCTCCGCCTCCTCATCCAGGTTCGCCTCGGTGCCGCCATACAGCGTCCTGCGCGCCTTCCTTCTCAGGTCCTCCACCGACAACAGGTCAAACGCCCAGCAGGTGCCGCCGGCGGCCATGGTAGCGAAGCTGATGACGTTGAGCGTGGCCAGGTTGAGCGCCTCGACCGCGACCATGGGGTCTCGGGGGGCCTTTGAGTTGATGTTGCCGGGTCGCGCCATGCCCGCTATCATGTTGGGCGCAAAGATTTCCATTTTGGAGGCCTTGAGATGTCGGGCCACGGCGCGCCGGGAGACGGCGACGGAGAGGGCGAAGAAGGTGGCGCCGCCGAAGAAGAGACCGAGCTGCTTCAAGGAGCGCTCCGAGAAGACGGGCGGGTAAGGACGTTCCTCCCACTGCTGTGCGGGTGGGTAGCGTGCCGCGTTTGACGAGGATGAAGGTGAGGCATTGATAGAAGCTGAAACGGGCGTTTGTGTTGTTGATGTTGTTGTTGCTGCTACCGGTGCGGCGGGGGTCGATTGTTGCTGTTGTTGTTGTTGTTGTGGGGATTGCGGAGGCTGACCGTCGGCCCAGACCAGTTTGCTGATGAGGCTGGAGATAATCGGCATCTTTGAAAATGAGTGTGTCTACCAAGAGGTCTGGGTGGGTGGTGAACTTGGAAGAAGACTGAACGAGTTGGAACGGAAGCAGCGAAGACGGATTGACACTGATATTGCTTGGAGCGAAAGTGGAACTGAGGGTGGATGGTGGCTGATGGAGTGATTGCGTGCAAGTGACTGAGCCCGGGACGGGATACAACGAAAAGCCTGTCCACTGTTCCCGGTCGTTCCTGCAGTCTGCAATGCCTCTTGATGGAAGTTGTTTCCGCTGCCTGCCTGCCTGCCTGCCCCAGATTTGCATGCACTGGCGCTTGGACCAGGTGGTGGTTTATCTCCGCCAAATAGAGGTACAAACCCTAACCCTACGGAGTGTTCTTCCTTTGTCGTGCAGTATCTCGGATGCTGTTTTCGGGCATGAGATGGGGAGACAATCTCCAAGCTTGGACTATCTTCTCAGAGTCTGCGCTGTGAACTCATGGCTTCCATTGTGAGCAAGGCTCATGTCCGTATCCTAGGTTCAGCTCGTGGAGGTTCAGCTTGGGCTGATCTCGCGGCCCCGCCCGCTCAGTGAGGCTTCGTGGGGCACCTGAACCCTGAAAGGCAATACCAAAATGTGGGGAAGCCTGGGCCTGTCTCAGTTCTCACTCATCAGCAACTCGCAACATCACCAAGTATCCATGACATCTTACAGGGCTTAATTGATTCGGAGTGGACACTTGAGAGGCTTTCACTCAACTGCAACTGCTTCTATCTGTCATCCAAATCGCAAATAACCGGACTGTATAAAGCTGCAATTCACATTCTGATACCATCCCCGAAGGCCCACATCCGAAAAGCGACAGAACAGATCGCATCAACATCTCAGCTCAACCCTCGCACCCAGAGAACGCTCCATCGAAACCAAACCTCATAGTCAAAATGCCCAAACCAAAGAAAGCCCCAGCAATCAACGGCAAGCCAGCTCAAGCTTCCACACCATCAGCAGCAGCACCACCCGCCAGCAGCGCCCCGCCCTCCTGGCCCCCCTTCAAGCCCTCTCTCCCCATCACCGACCTCACCTTCGACACGCTCGTGGACGACAAAGTCGTCGTCCTTCGGAACTTCTTCCCCAAATCTCTATGTCGCGAATACGTCTCCTTCCTGAGCACGCTCCCACTGATCACCACGCCTGGGAAACCCAAGCGGGGGATGGCGGTGCGAGTCAATGATCGGTTCCAGATTGACGATCAGAAGTTTGCGGATAGGCTGTGGTATGAGACGGGGTTGAAGGAGGCAGTTATGGGGGGTGGGTTGGAGCATTTGTGGTAGGTTGCCTCGTCTGTCCCCAGCTTGAAGAAAGTTACCGGCTAACTGGAAAAACGAAAAAGGGGTGGTGAAGTCA
Source organism: Neurospora hispaniola (assembly GCF_033458365.1). Taxonomy (NCBI): domain Eukaryota; kingdom Fungi; phylum Ascomycota; class Sordariomycetes; order Sordariales; family Sordariaceae; genus Neurospora; species Neurospora hispaniola. The sequence continues at coordinate 2,686,002 of NW_026944411.1, read as the reverse complement.
TTGGCCTGAACCCAAACATCAGGATATACCGATACACAAAGGGACAGTTTTTTGATGCGCATTGTACGTTTCCCTTAATCACATTCTTCCCCCTTTTTTTTCTTATCCCCCCCTGCACACTCGCATTAACGCTACCCACTGCAGACGACGACTCAAACAAAATCACCCTCACCCTCCCCCCCTCCGACGATACCCCAAGCCCGAACCGACAACAAGTCCCCGCCAAAACGACCTGGACCTTACTGCTTTATCTCACCTCCGCCAGCGAAGGGTGCATGGGCGGCGAGACCGTCTTTTACCCTCACGACCGGCAGGTGGCAAAGGAAGCGATTGCCGTAGCTCCGGAGACGGGTATGCTGTTACTGCATAAGCATGGGAACGACTGTATGTTGCATGAGGGCAGGGAAGTGACGGCGGGCGAGAAGTGGATTATTCGGACGGATTTGTGTGTCGCTAGAGGAGGGAGGTGAGAAGCGTATGCGCGAGAAGGTTGAGGTGATGAATCCTGAGCCTTTTCACTACAGTGGTCGGGATTAAAAGTAAGTCATGGTGGGAGGAAGGCACCAAAGAATCCGACCGAGTTTAGAGGTTGGACATCTCGGGTATCAACGGATACCAGACTGCAGTGATAGACACAAACTGGAAGTGCGAGTAGGAAAAGAAAAGAAAAAAGAAGAGAGAGAGAGGCAAAAGAAGGAGGATGGTGGAAGGTGAAAAGGCAAAAAAATGTGCCAAAAAATATTGAGACTCGGATACCGGGAGTCGAACCCGGGGCTGTTGAGAGAGCAGTCACTCCTGAGAAGTGAGAGTCAACGATGTTACCGCTACACCATACCCGATTGAACTGATATGGTCCGATGTTGTTGAAAGAGGTTGCTGTGGATGAGCTTATATTCATACAATGGTAGCTTGCCGATACCTGTCGTGTGGCATCTCCAAATAACCTTTGACGCTCATCAACATTCTCGCAAAAATGGGCATGTAAAGAAGACCGGCCCTGTTCAAACGAATTGTTGACCACATGCCGAACACTCTTGGAAATAATTTTCGAACGAGGTTCAGCCATTTCAAGAAAAGATATAACCGATTGTGGTTTTCATGAATGTGCCTGCATTGGAGTTAACATCGGTCTGATATTTCCATGTCCTTTCCAAACCGGAACGAGTTCATGCGATCATGACAATTGACATTGGCACTCAGAGAGCTTTTCAATCATGCGTCAAAATCACAAGCACAACAGTTTCGCGGGATTGATTTGGTAAAATAATCTTATTTTCAAGCCTAGGGATCCACATCCAACCGCGGATACACCAACCAACCACACCATCCACCACAAGCTTCAAGACGAGAGTAACATCTAGAACACTTTCAGAAAGTTAGCAACAGAATAACCAACTTCTGCTCTCGATAACATGACAGTGTTACGGGATATAAACTCAGAATATGTAAGAATATACTATCAATTACTACCAGGTATAGGACACCCGGCGAAAGGGTCCCACCATAGCAGCATCAATCGCAAATTACTCTCATCACAGGATATATGGGGTGTGTATGTATGTCAAGTACGGGAGAACAGCAGTGAAAGAAACGTACCTTGTGATGTTTGGTGCAAAGGAGCAATGCAATGAAGCGTGAATGAGCTATCACCACCCATTGCCCCATCATTGCATACCCGTTGTCGAGCGACTGAGCTTGCCGTTGCTGCTGCGAACTGTTCCGAGAGAGGAAGCCAAAAGACGACCGAAAGATAAAGTAACTTCATGTCAGCGTCAATTGCGGCCCTTCCCCAGAGCAGTATATCGCAATACAGCGTAGGCTTGCTCAATACGATGCAGCACCGGCCACCCAACTCTGAACTTTCGATCAGAATTGGAGGCTGTGTTGCTCGTACGTCGTCGTTGTCGTCGTTGTCGGACTGACTGGTTGGAAGAGAGATTGACAAGTCCAAACTTTGCGCAGGAAAAGTTTTGTGTGTCGTTAAATCTTTGCGGCGGATTATGTAAGGCGCGGTTATTCTGTGTGGAGCCAGATGATTGGCGTCTGTTTTTGTGGTCTGTGCTTGTGGCAGCTGCCGGCCAATGCTTGCGGTTCATGCGGGCCGGCACTGCAATATGGGGCTTCGAAGCAGGAGCACCGACGACGACGGGGAACCATTTCCCAACCTTGAAGCCTACCATAGATTTCACAGCATCGCCTCGTCAACTTGATACTGGTTGCGCTCTGCTTTTGAATTCTTGCAGAATAACTGACACGTCGAACAAAGCGTGCGTGACATACTAAGAGGCTTTGAGATTTAAGGGGCGGTCCTTCCTGCCGTGGCTGAGCTTCGATGAAAAGGGGGATGGGATTTGGGTAAAGTGATCAAACATAGGACATAACACAGGTAGGACTTGGACTTCACCTCAACTCTCCAGTCAGATATCGTCACGGTCACGGCTCTGCTTATGTTTTGTTTGGCAGGACAGGTCAATGGATCCAACCACAAGGAACACTCGACTTCTGCGGAGCATGGACGGATCTTCCGAGTTCCGCCGTCATCACCCATATAAAGAGGGCTGTGCCTGACAGATAAGTTACCTATGACGTTGTGATATCTCCCGCACCTTATTCTCTTGAACTTCAGCTGTTGTTCTTCAAACCGAGAACCATGGTCGAACTCGATTGAGTCCAGCGCTTTATCATGTAGCCGGTGTTGCTGTGCCTCATCAATGGCGAAGGTCGCATGGAGGCTGTGCAATGCAGCCTGTGAACGACGGCAGCGAACTGTCTGCATGGCGCGAACAACTGTCCCACGTCGCCCAACCTCCATTGAACTTTGAGACAAGCAAATGGAAAAGCAGCATTGAAACGAAAAAAACATGAGATGTTTTGATCAATAAATCGAGACCATGCCGTTTTGGCTCGACTCCCACAGAGTACCGGTCTGGAACAATGAGAAAGGACCCAGAAGGGAAATATGTCACCGGGCACGCTGGGGTCAGCATTGCACTCTGTCCCGGGGACGGCCTCCGGGCCAAATCCGTCGACACCCTTATTAATATCTTCAAATGATACCACAAGGTGAGCAATCCGGCATAGTGTATGGTATTTATATTGTCGCAAGTAGTATCCCAAGGGTTGAATGTGGATATTTGTCCACACAACTCGGAGTTGGCGAGCCGCTGTAGCGCCTCACAATCCCTGAGCCTGTGATGAAGGTTGATCACTCAGCTCGTGTTGTGGTCGCCAATCTGTAACGGTAGTGATCGCCAGCATTGAGCGGGTTGTGGCCATTGACAGTGGTCTGTTTCTATTGTAAGGCCTTCGAGTTTAACCTCTTGGGGTATCAGGGTCGTGGTTGGTCAGGGTTCTGGGGGTGATTTATTGGGGTTTGTTTGGGGTTCTCGGTGGGGATCACAAGGTTGTTTGTGGATTCACGGTTTAGGGGAGTGATGACTGTGAGGCGGTGCTGTCGGGCTCCCGAGACTCCCCCACAGCGGCCGGAGCGGCAGACAGGGACCGCCTTTGATGCTTCATTCTTCTCTGCATCAGCATTGGTTCTTGACCAGTGAATCAAATGGGAGTTGTCGATTGGTGCTGGAGTTTGAGATGGATGGTGTTGTGAGTTGGCTTTGTTATTGCTTAGCTCGGTGTACTGCATTGTATCAGGAGATCAGGTACCAATGAGATAATCAAGTAACGCATTTGGGCACTACTCCTGCCATCAAAACCAAAACATTGCTAAATGAGCTTGTCGAGAGTAGTGGACAGGGGGAAAGGGGCAAAGGCAGATTGTGGGGGAGATGCAGTTCAAGTGGCAGTTGTGCAATGGTTGGCGAATGTGCGCATCGCACCTTCATCCTGCCAGAAAAAAGAACGTGGTTGCCCGAGTGTCGACGACGAGCAGCAGGCACCACTGCAGCCCATGAGCACTGCACTGCCAGCAGAAGCCAACAGAAAGAGCACTAAACTCTAAACTTTCAACCTGCCCTGGGCATCATCGCCATCTTCACCTCCTCACTGCTTCGAGCTGAAAACCATGATGCCTTACCATTAAATCAGCCAACACTGCGCTGTCTTGGGCGAGTTCAACTGAAAGTTCAAAGGAAAGAATGGATTGTTAAATCCGCCCAAACAAACAGAAGACTCGAACATGGCGAGCAACGTCAACGGCAACGGCACTCCAGCCTCACCACCCCCGGTTTGGATGACACCCTATCTGACCTGCATTCCCAGCTGGCCTAGCGTCAACACCGAGAGAAGCTTGCCTAGCTTGGGAACCACAGGCAGTGTGACTAGGGTTCCCTCCCTGTCTCACCCAGGCGATTGCAGCCTCTGCACAAGCTGACTGGACGTTCCTGGGCTTAGAACCGAACCATCAACCACCAAGCCGGGCCACCAACCGACGAGAGCCACGGTCGTCAAGGACGCTGGCACTGCTAGAAAATCAATCCATTGGCTCTCGATTGTTGCGCGCGGGGCAAGGCTCTGTTACGCAGTGAGCTGAGCATCCCTTTGTCCCTATCTTAACTGCTGACATCTGCTCTCCATTTCCCCTTCCCTTCTCTTGTTTCCTGGACTTTAGTTCTACTCCTTCGTTTTCCCGATACCAAGCCATCGATACCAGCACGACATCCCGAAATAGCTTCACGTCCCCTGTGCGCAACCGGTATCAACCGTGGTGGACCCAGCACCCTGAACAATAGCGAACCTCCTAATCCTGGTGCCTGGAGATCTTCGGCGCGTCCACTAAAGTCCCCAACCACCCAGGGCGCTGGGCCGGGCGGCCAAGCCGCATCCTCAAAAGAGGACCCAGACCCAAACCCATCGAACCGGGCGGGACCCCTGAGGCTTTCCCATCGCCGAGGGAGAGGCATCAAGCGAACGAAGGAGAAAAACAAAAAAGCAATTGGACAATCTGAAGAGCTGCGGGTTTCCAACAATGTCGTGCATACCGGTAAGTCTTGGTTGATCAGGCACCGTGACATCAGCAATTGACTAACTGCCTATAGTTTCGTCGCACGGCAAAGAAGAAGAAGGAGAAACCGTCGTTTATGCGGAGGATGACAACCATGAAAATTGCTTCTCCCAGTCAGCCGACCTCCGCTTTGTTCATGGCTTCCCTGCTTTCGTCAGCACAAGTCTTCAACGCTACCCACAAACCCATGTACATCCACGATGCGTTCAAGAAACACGCCGTGAGGGTTTGGAAAGAAGCTCGCGGAAGCGACAAGCTACTCACGCACGAAAAGCTCCTCCGCTTTTTCGAGATAACCCAAGGTGTCACAACCACGGCTCTTCCAGTCAAGGACGTGTATACCTTCGAGGAATTCTTCTGGGCTTGGAGCAGCAACAAGGCAGCATGGAATGCTGTACGACCTCTGGATCCTACCGAAATCGACCTCACCTATCCGATTAGCAATTATTTTATCAGTAGCAGTCACAACACTTACTTGGAAGGAAACCAACTATCGTCCAAGAGTTCTGCAGAGGCATACAAAGCCGTATGTATGCACAACCCCTCGCCGCTATTAACAATGTCTAACAGGCCTCATAGGTGTTACGGAACGGATGCAGATGCATCGAAATCGACGTGTGGAATGGTGCCCCGTCACGAACCCCATCCAAGTCTCCGAATGGGGAACATCGCCGACATATGTCAAATGTTTCCGCCATGTCACGAACGAGTGTCCGACATGGCTCAAGCCTGAGCGTCGATCAGCCAGGTCTTTACACAATGCGAACTCCCCGAGACAGCGGCACGAGTCTGGATCCAAAGGAACTGAGCGACCGTATGGATCGGTCCACATCATCATCATCCGGGTCCGTCAAGAGGGGTGAACCCATCGTGCACCATCATGGAACCATGACAACCACGGTACCTTTTAGGGAGGTTTGCAAGGCTGTTAGAGAAGAGGCGTTCGTAACGAATCATCTACCGATCATTGTCAGTTTGGAGGTTGGTGCGGACCGTGAGCAACAAGAGATGATGGTGGAGATCATGAAGGAGGAATGGGCCGGTTTGCTTCTCGAAGAGCCTTTCGAGGACTGCGATCGCCTAAAACAGCAACCCCGACTGGAACAACTGCTCGACAAGATTCTGATCAAGGTGAAGCGGCTGGATGATTGCAATGGCGAGATACAGGAAGCTCAGCGTGGGCGATCTCTAAATGTCAGCTCCCTGCGCTCCAAACCACCAATTTGCGAAATGCTTGCTGCCCTAGCCATTTATACGCGCAGTGAGCATTTTGACGATGTCAACTCTTTATCCTCAACAACTCCCAGCCATATCTTCAGCGTTAACGAGGACAAGTTCCTGGATATGATAGCCCAGGATAAGGCCAGAATGAAGATCATGGACCACAACAGGCAGTACTTTATGCGAATATATCCCAAAGGTCTTCGCTTCGACAGCAGCAACCCCGACCCTACTATTCCGTGGCGACGAGGTGTGCAGATGGTGGCCATGAACTGGCAGAATACCGACGAAGGCACGATGCTCAACGATGCCATGTTTGCGGACACAAATGGCTGGATTCTCAAGCCCACTGGCTTTCTGAAAAATCAAGACGAGATACCGACAAAGACTGTCGACCTACGAATCACTGTTCTCGCAGGACAGTCGATCCCCGTACCTGAGGGTCGGCAGGCTAAGAAGCTGCGCACCCGAGTGAAGGTGGAGTTGCACGTCGAAAATCCAGACAAGGCGCGTGACTTGACGCGAATCACTCAACCACAGTCAACCGAGAATCCAGACTGGGAACGTAATCCATATCCGCTCAAGTTCCCGGGCGTGAGTGGGGTTGTGGAAGAGCTCAGCTTTGTTAGGTAAGTTTTATGTTCTTACTTCCTCCGGTTTTTCTTCCCTACGTTTTTTGAACTTCTGCCCATCTTCACACGACGTGTCATCAGACCACAACTACCGGTCGCTTGAACCTTTACTGTCCACCTGTCCATTTGAGTTGAATATTTGTTGTCTTGTTTTGATGTGATGACTTTGATGCATGGAGCCGCTGCCGTGGGCAAACTTCCTTGGTCATTTTCTTGTTCTCCATCATGTTTAATGTTCTGTTGGCTTTCCATATCAGGGAGACAATGACAGGCAGGATGCTTCAGGCAAAGTTGTCCGGACAGCAAACTCTCGAACAATGTGCTGGGTTTTTGGGAGTGGAAGAAGTCTCTGTCCGAGAGCGAGGGATACATAGTGACCTCCCCCGGACGAGTGTGACTGTGTGACACGGGAGTCTCGCATACCGACATCGGCTTCCTTCCGGTCGGCCGGCTCCGTCCACTCACTTTCAATCTCCCTCTTCTTTCTCCCCCTTCAAGCTTTATTCGACACGCACCCTCATCCTCGCCCGCTTCTCATCCACTCATAATCATTCAACTCACCCTACTTCGGCTCACGAAGCTGTTGCTAACCTAGGCGTGTCTCCTTTAGATTCAAAGTTGAAGAGCCCTCCTCAAGTGGCTTCGGCAACGAGCTTCTCGCTTGGGCTTGCATCCGTCTCGACCGCTTGCAGCGGGGATATAGATGTCTCGACCTTTATCACCCCCTTACCCGTCGGCCACTCCGCCGACACGGCGGACATTCCGCATCGCAGCTTTTTATCAGGGTCGAGAAAAATGTTCGACAGGGCTTCCCGACAAACCGGACACATGCCGAGACTGCCGTCGGGTCGAAGTGACATATGGCCACATGACAGCGGCACCCGGTCGTCATCCATTCTATTTTTATTTTATTTTTTCGTTTTCCTGATATCCATGTTTTAATATGGCGTTTTTCCTGACTCCGGTATTGGCGTGGAGAACATTTCAGCATGGCGTTCAAGGTAGCAGGTTTCTATTCGACTGCATGGTATAAGGACAAAGAAGAAGAAGAAGAAGAAGAAGAAGAAGACATGCGCAAAGCAAAGTAAAGACTATTTCAGGTGGAATCGTATGGGTATTACATTGATTTTAGTGGCTTACAAGTTGGATATTGGAAGTCAGTTGGACACAGAGCGATGTTGCCTGATGAAGTTCTTGGATGGGAAATGTGTTTGGAAAGGATCAGATACCCTTTGTTCGCTCGCAGTTGGTCCTCGAATTGGAGCAACTGGCGATGAAGTTAGTAAGAAATGAACAATTTTTACTTATCTTTTTTTTGTCTCTCGCTTCATTCGCCGTGCAAACCGATATGCTTGACCTCAGGTTTTCATCGAAATTCATAACGAAGAATCACACATAGCAAGAATCCCCTGGAGAGAAAACGCTACAGCCACGAGTCAACTCCCACCTGCCTCTGGGATGTCAGAGTCTCTATCAGGTTGATCTACAATATGAATAGCAATTTGTAGAGGTATGAAATTGAAACTTTTTCCCTACCTGTTTCCCTTTTTTTTTTTTTCTTTGTTTGCGCCTGTGTTGGGAAGGTGAAGCCGAAAGCAACTGTCTGTGGTCCACCAAGACCGGGTTATCTTGTCCTCACAACCACTGTTTGTTTTTACCATTATAGGCTTAATATTCCTACAATATGTGCAATAACAACACTAAGCGCCAGTGGTTTAGTGGTAAAATCCATCGTTGCCATCGATGGGCCCCGCGTTCGATTCGCGGCTGGCGCATTTCTTTTGCATTTTTTCTAGCATCTTGGTTCCCTTCAGGTGAGATCATCTAGTTTTCTTTGTTTTACTCTTTTTTTCCCCTTTCCTTTCCAAATCCCTCCTTTTTTCCGTATCCCTACACCGGTCTGGTGTTTTCTTCCTTTTTTTCTGTCGGAACATTTGTTTAGCAAAAGCATAGTTAGGGGTTCGACTACGAATCTTGTTGCTTTTTTTTTTTTTTTTTTTTTTTTTTTTTTTTTTTTTTTTTTTTTTTTTTTTTTTTGGTTTTGGGTGCTCTTGGAGATTTATCTTTCCTTGTCGATATGATAAACGATGTGCCAGGGCCAATTCACCGCCAGACGGTTTCCATTTTTTTATTTACTTCTTTTCTGGTCGAGTTTTAATCTAATTCAACATCTCGTGCCTTACGCAATTCGAGTTTCGTATGACGACAAAGTTCATCTATGAGTTCTTTGCTCAACTTGTGCAGTCATTATCATTCCTACCAACAATCCGCATGGCAAACACAAAGCTCGGGAAAACGCAACATCATGTTATCTTGCTGAAATTTTCTCGACAAGGTCGGAAAGACTACGAGACTCCTTCCCAAGGCGTTGATCATTCTCCGTTGCTTGTGTTGTTGCTTGTCAGAAATGATCGAGGGCCGTTGTTTCCCTTCCGGCCTTCATATCGAAGACGGCACCCGACGTTTGGCTAATATCGGAGTGACACGGAGCGAGTGAGGTTATGGGACGGGGAAAACGGAAGACGGGGTGCCGCCGGGCCAAGACGGGCAGATCGGGCAGGCCGGTTTGCGTACTTAGCGTACTGACAGCCACGAGAAGGGAAGAAAGTAAAAAGCCCATGGAATGATGGAGTAGACGGCGGAGGACTGAGAGTTAATTCGTTCCCAACAGTCCGGTTCCAGGACGGAAGGAAGGACGGAAGGGAAGGGAAGGGAAGGAAGGATAGGAGAAAACCACATCCTTCCGTGACCGCCACCGCAGACCACGAAGTTTCCCGTGGCCAGATATTTCCGTGCAACACAAAGGCTGGGATCTTTTCCCGTTACTCGTCAGGTCTTCATAAACTGATCGTCTTGAAGTGGTACTCAATGTTTGCGCCGTTTGGGAGAGACATCTCCTCGGAGTCAATTGTCAACCATGACAGAGGGTTCTGGAAGGGCATGGTTGCCCTGAAGTACCGACGACCGAGGGTTCCGGGAGGGCAACATAGTTTAGGGATCCATGGACCTATCTCACTCGCTCGTGAGCAAGTATCCATCAACCTCCTAGGCATTTTTTTTGATGCTCGCGTAGAGGTGTCGACACTTGACGACGGTCAGGGTCTTGAAGATGGGGCTCCATTATCAGATCATTTGCTGGCACAGTGAATAAGCCTCCCTGCAGTTGTTCCTGCATGTACACAGTGTGTGATTATTTGGTGCAGACATGTCGGGGACGAGGTGGGCGGCAGATTGGAGGCGTCCCGAACGTTGTCGGCGAGGAGAGATTCAATCTGCATAGCAAACGCAAGATCCCGGTGTTGAATTGAAACCGATTTCAAGCTCTCTCGTGAAGCATAGCGTGAGAAAGAGGATGGCATATCTTTGAATAGTCAGCAACGTCATGTGACCTATTGGTGCAAATTTTGTCAGTCAGCGATATCGCACGCTCTGCCACTGCTGGGATTTCCTCTCAGCAAAAAGTCTAGCATTGGTTCACGGTTGTCACCATGCCAGATACCTCGCTACAGCGCTGGCATTCAGGAAGCATCTCATCGTCATCACGACGAGATCTGGGTGGAGCATATGGGTTAAGCCCTTCTCTTTCGCCAGGGCTTGCCCGTTGCGGTACAGCTTCAATTGTACTCCGATAGAGCTTCAAACTCATCGGCGGCCTGTCAGGCCATCCGTGAATGTTGCTGGTTTCAGGAGGGCGGTCCTGAATGAAAGTTGATATCACAACAACAACGACGATGCAGGGGCGCTAATGTACCGATGGAAAAGCCGACAAGGGGCGGGCTTGACGATCCCCATTGTTGGGCTCGCTGTTCTTCGGTCCACCGGGAGTCTGGAGAGCATCACGTCAAGTGACACCTTGCCGGTCATAACAGCCGAAAAAAAGGTAGACCAAGGTGCCCAAAAACATATGAATCGATGCGTTTATTGGGTACCTTTGAAATCTGATGGGCTGCAGAACGCGGTTGCAGGATACTCGAATTGCGAGGGTATAGACGTGACAGCTGGCATAACCAAACTTCGTTTGATTCAGAAAACGCCAACGAAGGTAAGGATAAGATCGAGAGAGAGTATGGTAATCACGGTTCGAGTGTGGAGAAGAGGCCAGCAGTGATGTCCATGAATATGATGTCAGTGGACTCGTTGCGAGTCGGGAGTTGAGTCGTCAGGTTGACGAGCAGACCCAGGGGCCAGATGTGCGGGGTTGAGGTGATGTGTAAAAGAACGACTCGACGAAGTAAGGTGGATTAGCATGAGGCTCCCCAGACTTGAGATCATGAGCCGGCCGAGGTCGGCTTGGGCTATAGGTTCGGTAGATGTCTAGTTTGAGCCGAGTGGATGTGACTTGATCCACCAGAGCTCTCATCTCCTGATTTGCTCGGGCGTTGAAGTGAGAACGAGAGCATGACCAGAAGGGCAGACAACGGTCTTATCTTGTCCTGTTGGCCAATATTTCCCTCGGAGACCCTGGCAAAAGATTTTTTTCCTGTTGGCTGGGTGGTTTGATCTCGATGGGTGATGTGCAGAGGTTCATGATGACGGACAAATCACCATCGACCATGGCGTTGGACGTTGACCGTCTGCTCGGGAGTTGAACCCAGACGCGCAGGGGGTCATTGTGGGATTGTGGGATACATACTAAGTCTAGTGGGCGCATCGTGGAAGTGCCAGTGACAGTGTAAACGGAAGAAGGGGGAAGCCGGGGCAGCCTCCATGAGCCATCATATCATATTGACTCGCGGACAACGAACAGGGACGGGCGGTACTAAATCAGGTCGGGAATATGGATAATGGTGTTTCTGTCGTTGGAGGCTCCTGGGGATTGTCAGTTGGTTCTTGGGAGAAATGGATTGAGAGCAGCCAGACGGGAAAGGACGGGTCGGAGAAGATGGCGGGCACCGGCGCACACGTAGCACCCAATTCAGGCAGAGTTTTTTGCTTGTGTAATTTCATGTTCTTGCCGCCATCATGTGTCCTTCTTTCTCTTGGAGAAGGCGGAACTGAACTGGAGTAGGTAGCTTCTTTTTCTTGGTAGTTGTGACCGTAGTTGTGGGGCGCTCTTGCCAGTCCCAGAACTGGGTTTACTGACTGGTCACAATTCACATCCCTTCCACGCCCCATGGTCCCGTTCTTGCAAACCAATCTCTCCCAAGCCAAGCAAATTCCCAGACCTCGACTCAACAAAAAAAAAAACACACAAAGAGGACAAGTGGAACTGGACTATCACGAACCGGGAGTGGGTGATTCGAACGATGCCCTACCTATCTCTGGGTAGGTAGTTTCTGGGCAGTCTCTGAATGGTAAGGTAGTCTAGCGCTGCGCTGTGCCAGTGTCAAGAGTCCAAGGACGGTTACAGCAAGCCGCAAGCTGCATGATCAGGCTTCAATGTCATGGAAAAAAACACGCCCTGGACTTTTCCATTTCCTGCAACTCTCCGGCAGACGGCGAGCCCTGCGCAAACGACACTTGTCTCAGAATTGAACCAGGCTAGCCTCGCCTTGCAGTGCGCTACACAGCATACAGTAGGTAGATGGCACGCTGAATGCCAAGCTGGACAAGTGCAAGCTAGACAAGCTGCGACCGTTGAGACTCTCCCAGGAACCAAATCGCGCCCGGTCCTTGCATTCTTAGGTTTGTCTCGAGTGTTTGAACGATGGAACAAGACATACATAGGCGATATGGAGTCCTCGGAGAATCCTGTTGACCAATGGCAGCCCGGCATCTACACCAAGCTGTGATTTCACCAACGACCAAACGGGTGCTTTTTCGCCCGGCGGGTCTGTCTGTCTCTCTCCCATCTTGTCACCACTTCCAGGTTGTGGGCTGGTGATCGGTAGGTACCGGCCCCCATATGGACATCGTTTGTCGGAGACATGTCGTTGCCGTTTCCCGGAGAGGGATCCCGGTCCGGCCGTTCGACTTTCCCACCTGTGTGCTGTCTTTTGTGCGTCAGTTCTAATGCATAAAACCGTCGAGCCGCTGTCTCGCCGTTCGGAAAGACGCCGTCCATCAGACGACGGCTTCCTATCGTCCCTCGTGTCCATGCCGAGCCTCACCAGTATATGGCCTTGGTTCCTCATCTCCGTTCCCTTACCGCCAGCCGTCTCCCGTCCGAAGAATTCGAGAACGATCACGGTTCATCCTAGCTTCCTTGATCCTTACTGTCGCCAACGCAATCCCGCCTCGTCACCCGCTCAAAGAAAAAGAGTCCGGCTTCATGCTACATCAGCCAGGAATGCATATATAGACCTGCCCTCTGCTTGCTCTTGTCCTCCTCCTCAGCACCATCATCATCATCAACAACAACAACAACAACAACAACAACAACGAACAACGACAACAACAGCAGACATTGACCACTCGGACAATCTACAAGCACACTTGAACCCATACGCTTCCACGACCTTGAACACATCAACACTTCCTCACTCCACTTCCTACAACCCCATAATCTTACTTTGAACCTGGAAACACGACAAAAATGTGCCACACAATCCCCGCCCACGCTTGCCACTACAACATGAACAAGCCCGAGCAGCAGGAACTGGTCAACCGGCAGGGACAGGGAGCCTTGGTTGACTTTGCCAATGTGAGTACCAAGACAGTTCACTGTTACCCTTACCCACCTGGGCCACCACCCCACGTTTCCGTTACTTGTATTTTACATACAAGAGGGTGGCGGTCCGGTTGGTGCAGTTGATATGCAGTGCAACACCGCCATGTGGTAAATACAGTGACTAACACTTGTGCCTTCACAGCTTCCCGGTGTTCGTTGCCCAGAATGTCTCAAGAAGGGCACTGAGACATGGGTAATCCGAGGCCGTGCCTGCCCCGTCTGCAGGCATGAGTGCCTCTAAGCCAAATGCCGAAATCCATCATTTCAACAGAACTACTGCGGAGGACTTAATACTGGGCTTTTCTTTCCCTCGCGTCATGGTTTTCGGAATGGACAAAAAAAAAAAAGGACGACAACGGGTCGGAGTTGGGAAGCATGCTAGATTTTGGGGAGGCCTTTTGATACCCTTGCCTTTTCGGATTGCTTGATTTTCGTTTTCCATCCTTGGGGTCACGGTGTTACGGGCATGGCTTAAAGGGGGGCCGATCAGGTGGAAATCCGGCACAGGATAATGAACATCAAGGGAAGGAGGGAATCATACAAAAAGGGCGATGGAATGTCCGAGACGACGAGCTGGGAACTAGATTGGGATAGGAGATAATTAAAAAAGTACTTGTGGCTCACGCGCACACAAAAGTTGGTACACCTATGGAGAAACCATGATACTCGCTCAAGCACTACATGAATACCGGAAGGGCTCCTATTGGGCCACAACTAGTGGCATTTTAGAACGAGAGCTAATATGAAGGCTTGAGACACTCTTCCTAAACCTCGACAGTTCCTGACAAAGAACATGGTGTAACAAGACATAGGACCAACGGGACTGATGTGGCATTACCCTGAATCGAGTGGCGCCCATCAACTCATCTCTCCACATCTCCGACGTAACACTGCCTATTTCTCCTCCAGTTCATATCAGCTTACACCGGATGGACCACTTGAATAACAGGTACGACACTACGAATGTGCAAACATATGGGTCCAGCATCCGACAGCGAGAAATTTCGAGACAGCGGAAAAGGAGGAGGCTGTCCGTGGCACGATCACACAATGACACAACAGAACCCATCAGTAAGGATGAGGCGAGACACAGGCTGCTCATGATATACCAACCGATCCAGCAAATACACTACGTTGCCCTACCAAGCACATATAAACACATATATTACTTTCCAGGCAGACAGTGAGAACACCAACTACGACGCAGCCGATTTGAGGTTACAAGCTCATTATAAGTTGGGCAACAACACTCCAATCGGCAGTATATGATCTTAAAAAAAAAGAAACTGGAAGAATATCACTGAACACACACACACCCACGGTTCACCAACCACCAATCCCCCAACATGACGCGGCACGGCACGGCACACCAGCCTAATAACCAAACCACCAACACGACGGCACACCAAACACACTCCATCACACAGACGCAAGACCACAAACACAGACTGAAGACAACCTGACACCAAAACAGGGCCGAAGCCACAGGCGACCGGTGAAGATCCTTTCATATCGGAGTGTTTCCCAGATAGATGAAAAGCATGGGAAAATCAGCTCATGGCCCACAACGGTGGCTCTTCTGTCGTATTGTAGATTGTTGGGCAAGATGAGGCGGCCTTCAATGGGTCTAAACACATGACAAGACGACCTCACCTTATAGAACACAAAGCAAAGATTCTACCTACAGAACAATGGTGAAGTAGCATCATGACCTCACCTCGCCTCACTGATAACTACAAGACCTTGAAGTAGTTCTCCATAGTGAACTTGGGTTTCACCAATCCAAAACAAGAAGAAGAGGAAGAAGGGAATCGAATCAAAGGGGAAAAGTAAACAAACCCCTAGTCTCAAGAGCCCAGTTTGGCCCGTCCTCAATTCCCGAGTGCCCAGTCCCCCAGTCCCCCCCCCACCTTCTCGCACATCACACACACTCTTAAAAATCTGTGCAGTTACATGGGCGTTCCCTGTTTTCTCAGCGACGGGATCGACCGAATGTACCGCTGGATATGGACCAACTAAAAGCAGATATCTAGTTTAATGTCATTGATAAACTGCTGCTGGATGGATGGATGGATGCAACCCATGGGATGGGACGAACCTACCTCTACCTACTGGGTCGAGATAAGCAGACAGATATGACGACAGACAGCACTGTACTACACCACACCACACCACCGAGCAATGAAATTATCTGAGGGAATCGAATATAGAGGCTTCTCGAATGGGTTAGAGGTTAGATACAACACACAACATGCGAGGGCCTCGTGTTGAGTGCTAAGCTTCTATTGTGTAGGTACTAAGTAAGGTGTGGAGAAGGTAACGGAGAGATATGGCATCACATGCCGCAATCGGATGAAACTACCCACCAGAGGAGGCGCGATTACCTTTGGTACCCGTGTCTTCAGGGCGGCTTGAGCAACCCAAACAGAGCTGACTGTGAGCAACAAAAATAGGTCGCCATGGTAACAGATAGGAAATCACGACAGTACCTTGGGTCAGTACTCTTCGAAGCTCGAACAATGCACATCGACTGAGCTGTGAGCAGCAACTTGGAAAACCATGGAAGCAGAGATCTCTAGGAAGTTATACCGGGACCTAGTTGTTTGATCAACTCAAAATCGAGAAAGGGTCCAAGACAGTGAAAGGCATGTGGCTCCAACATTGAACGGTGTCAAAAGCTGATGCTTGATTATTTGTCGATGAGTAAAAATGATAGAAATGAAGGGTCCACGCAAAAGGAGGTGGAAGTGGGGAATGGAACCTTGATGGCCACCCCCTCGGCAGGCAGATCCGGGGAAAGTGGGGAGGAGTCCGAGCAGAACTCCGGGCCAGCTGGGCCAGGCCCCCTGAAGGCCCCGCTGAAAGGGCACGGGGCTGGGCAACAGGGCTGGGGCTCACTGGCAAAGACAAGGGCTTGTCCTCCACAGGGCCGGCCCCACTATAGTTCTCTTAGCCTCCACCACCACTTCCACTTTCCGGCCAGCATCGGCAGCCATTGGCCGCCATGGGGAGCCATTGAGCCGTTGATTGGCACACATGGACAGCGTGGACGACCAGGGATGGATGGCGGACTGTTGACCGTCTCCCGCTGTCGGGTCTCAGCGCAACCCTCCCGTCGCCCGGCCTTGGGAATCCGAAGATTAGATTAGCAAGCAACCATAACCATGACGCCGGAGCAGAACGGCATCGACATATTGTGTGACGCCGCGGGCTCCGATCTGCTATTGTCCTCGCTCGACTATGCGACGAACACTGCCTCGTCCACCTCTTCCGCCAGCGCCAACCACCCCCATCCACCTCCGATCGCCATCCCGCCCTCAAGCACGCTTCCTCCAGGTCTCCCTGACACTCCTCTTCACGGCCACCAGCAAACAGCGGGCCCGCCCCGAGCCAAACGGCCAAAGACCGAGTCGCTTCCCTCCTCCGCCCCGGCCTCGACTTCCAACCACGTCTGTCAGATCTGCAAACGCGTCTATGAGCGCGCCGACCACCTCACCCGTCACCTGCGCTCCCATGAGAATGCCCGCCAGTACCAATGCACTCGCTGCCCCAAGCGCTTCAATCGCGCGTACGTATCGCCCGGCCCATGCTCCACGTCCCAGCCCACCCTTCACTAACTTTGATATCCCATCGCAGAGATCTCCTCACGCGCCACGAGACAACACACGACAGGGACAGCGATGGCAAAGGACGCGCCATAATCCGCCGGAGCGATCGCGCCGCCGAAGCATGCCTCAACTGCGCCATGTCCAAGGCAAAGTGCGATGACATGAAACCATGCACTCGCTGTCGGCTCAAGAACCTCGTCTGCGAGACCTCCAACAAGAAGACACCGCAATATCGGACGGCAGATGGCACCGATGCCGGTTCCGTCTTCACACCCTCTGAAAATGGTACCCCCATTGCCGCCTCGGCCTCCATGACGCCCGTCGACGGGACCATGCCGTCGTCTTACGGTGGCTTCAACGGCGGTTACGGCATGCCTCCTGCCAAGCAATCGACTTCATATGGTCATCCGCAACATCATCCCCAACAACACCACCTACAGCATCCGTACCCACCTGCGCATCACCAGCCACATCAAGACGTAGGGGCAATCAATCACCTCCATCTCATCGCAGGGCCAATGATGAACGCCCTCCCCGAGGATCTCCTCTACCCAGTCCACTCCAACCCCACAAACCCCTGGTTCCAAGACATCGACTTCACCTCATGGGACATCAACTTCGACGGCTTCTCCGTGCCCCAGATCGATTCCTACAGCCAGAGCCCGCAATCCACGACCGACACCGCAACCACGTCTTCCAGGCCGACAGCCCACAGGAAGACCAGTCACCGCGACCCAGCTCGGCGTCACGCCGCCTTCAAGCGCTCCCCTTGGCTTTGGGAGCCCGCGGACAAGCAAGACTACGTGCGGAAAGAGACGGAAGCGGGGCTCCGAAATCTCGACGAGGATGCCGTAACAGCCATCGCACAGTCCCGGCTTCCCAGCCGGCCATCAACCTTGATGAAAAAGATCAAGATCGACTCAGGCACTAGGGACCGGCTCTTCGCAATAGTCTTGTCGCAAATAAACGACCCTCACCGCGTGCCGTCATTCCCGTCGTTGGAGGTGCTCAATTTCCTGCTGCAGGCCCATCTGGTGCATGACGAGTACCAGTGCGATAGCTGGATACACTCGCCTTCGCTAAACCCGGCCGAGATGTTGCCGGAGCTGCTGGGTGCGATTGTGGCGAATGGGGCCAGCTTCATTGCGGTTCCGGCTATTTGGCAGTTTGGGCTGTCGATGCAGGAGATTGTGAGGACGAGGATAAGTAGTTTGGTAAGTTTCTTTCCACTTGAAGGTAGGGTAACATTTGACTGACAACTAGACACCAATAGTTCGAATCGCAAAACTCGAATACTCGGAAGCTGGAATGTCTTCAAAGCTTTGCGTTGCACCTTGCTATTGGCATGTGGAGCGGGTTTAAGAGGAAAACGGAATTGGCGGAGGCGTTTTTGCAGCCTCTGTTGATTGTAGGTTGCCACCCCTTTCCACCACCAGGCACTCGATATTGACCAAGTTACGGACAGATGATGCGTCGTGCCGGCGTCTACACCGCTGCCGTCTATACACAGGCAGACCTACCATCGGTTCTTCCTCAAGCTTCGGATACGCCTGAAGTGTTGGAGAGAAAATGGCGGACGTTCATCAATAGAGAGTCTTACAAGAGGTATGTTGAACCGTCAACCTAGAGGAACACGCCCGCTAACGGTACAGACTTGCCCTACATATGTTCCTTCATGATGTGCAAACTTCTGTCACCCTTCAGACCACACCCCTTCTCTCCTTCACCGAACTCTGCTTTAGCCTCCCCTCCTCACGCGACCTCTGGAAAGCGCCCTCCGCCAAGGCCTGGCGTGACCTGCACTTAATGAAACGTGCACCACCTCCCGACCGGCCCATGCCACGTCTCAATGAAATCATGCACTGTCCCGGCCTGCTCGACGACTTTGTCGACTTTGTTGACATTGAGCTCGTCAATACCGCCGTTCTCCACTCCTTCTGGGGCCAGATCTCCGCTTACCGCTACGGAATGAGGCTCTACCAAGAGCCTTCCACAGTCGCAAGCATGTCAGGCAACTACGGACATTACTCCCAGCGCAACTTCTCGAACCACCGTGAAGGACTCAAGGCCATGCATCGGGAACTTTACAGCGACGCGCAGGACTTTGCCGCCAGCGTCGTTTACGTGCACAAGAGCCAGCTGTACACCCCGGTTTCCCATCGACGATATCCAATTCCGTTTCCGGCGCCGGAAGGATCACATGCTACTTCTCCTGCCCCTAACGTCTCCTCACCAGTGTCAATCGCAAACTCAAATATGCCGATAACCTTTGAGATGTTCATGGTGGCTTTACATGTTGATCTCAACCAGCTCCAGTCCTATGCGGGGAAAGCAGGTGAGGAAGAAACCAGGAGGGCATCGGCGTATTTTCTCCATCAGGACCCTTATTCAGGCACTGGGGTTGAAGGAAATGGACGAGGAGGAACAATCGGAGGAGGGTGGGTGAGAAGCACAGATGCGAGGTATGCCGTCTGGCATGCGGGACAGGTGTTCAGAGCGGCGAGGGCACTACCTCCGACGGGGCTGAGGGGATTTAATGCCATGGCTGTGTATTTTGCTAGTTTGACGTTGTGGGTTTATGGGTTGCTGGGTGGTCCCAATCCGGGATCGCCGAGCTTACCGTCGCTGTTTTGGGGTAGTGGAGAGCATGAGATGGGTCGTGGCGGTCCTGGGGTTAGCGGAGGCTTTGGGATGGGTCATCATGGGCAGCAGCCGTTCAACGGCGGTGGAATGGAGGATCCGAGGAGGTCATCCGTCACGGTTCCGCTGCCGTCCGGTCATGGATATCAGATGCAGACGCCCCATCAACAACAACAGCAACACCCACCTTCGCAAACACTACCTTCACAACAACCCGCGCCACTGCCTCATCAGTACCAGCAACCACCGGACGTTCCCTTCGCGATTCTCGACGGTGAAGAGACGCGCGAGATACGTACTTTCCTACAAACAGGCCGTGGAATTCCAGCACTCACCATTTCGCAACAACCACCGCATCCCTCTGGTCCCTCCAACACCATGAGCATCCTTAACCCGGTAGTGGAATCCCTCCTCGCAAACCCATCCCTCCCCCTCCAAACAGCCTGCTCCATCTTCCGCGAAAACTTCCCCTCGCTCTCGCACAGCGAAAGTGAGCCGCTGCCGCCACTAGTCGAGAGTCTGGGGACTTTACTGAAGGATCTTGGCAGGGGAAGTACGCATGGAGGGAGTCGGGCGGGGAGCAGTGCTGGTGATGACGAAGAAGAATTAGAACGAGATGATGATGATGACGAAGAACAGGATGGAGACAGAGATGAGGGACGGGGTGGAACGGCGAGTAGGGAAAGGAGAGAGGATGGGGAAGGGGAACGACGTAGATGGGAGAACAAGACGACTGGAGTTGGGGCTGGGATGAAGGAAGAAGATAGGAGGAAAGAAAGGGGCAACTAATGGTGTAAGCGGATGAGGAGGAGAGAAACGGTCAATTGATGGTTGTGATGGGGTTCGTCGGAGTTGGTCAGTTAAGTGAAGATAAGGCCAGGAATGGTGGCGTCAGGGTCAATTATAATAACTAATGGGCAATAGTCTTGGGTACTGTCATGGTGTTAAACCTTTTGTTGTATTTCGGTAACTAGATGCTGGTTACCATGAAAAGGGATCGCAGGGCGGTCATGGAAAGGAGTACATAGGGCAATATAACTCGGAAGAATGGATAGAAAGGAGGAACTGGCAAGAATACAAAGGGATATTCATATATATAACGGAACTTGGTTACCTTCCAACGATTTCGAAAAGGGAGGGATAGATATACTGTGACTTGGGTGTCATCGCCCTGTTCCGCTTGAATGGCATATACCTCTTTCAATAACCACTACTTGCACTATCTTCCCCTTCACTCTATCACTCACTCATCAAACCATCCATCCACTCACCACTCACCACCCTTCTTCCACTCCCCAATTATGATCAATCACTCCCCAATAACATAAGTACATCCCTCCTTCCCAATCCAAACCTCATGTACTTGCCCCGCATCCACATCCAATCTCTCCCCAGGCCCATGCGTCGTCTTTTCCTTTTTGTCTTCTGAGCCCGGGTAAGCGATGGTCAGAGACCCAGAGAGGATTAAGTGTGTAGTTAGAGAGGAGTGTTTGTGCGGGGCGTAGTCTGCTCTCGATGTTATCTTATCAGTCTAGAAGATGATAAGTTGAAGTATATATGAACAGAATGAGAGGAAGGGGGGGGGGGGGGAATGGGGAAATAGGAAATGGAAAATGGCACAATAGGAAAGAAGAGAGGTGGGACAGGGAAAATAAAAGAAAGGGGGCAAGGAGAAATGATGCGTGGAGACCAGCGTAGAGCAGAATGATAGATGTGATGATTCTTGTTCTGTCTAACTCTTATCTTAGAATTGACTGTCTGTCCGTCAAGCCTAATATGCTTGATTCTAGCGAAGGTGGACGCTTCCCTCAATGGGGCGCCACTTCCCTTTGACAGACAGGGTGCTAACGGGGGAAAACCCCGTGTCAAGAAAGGAAACTGAGAAAGAGAGTCAGAAGAGAAAGAGACATACGAGCACCACCCCCATCAGTCCACGTAAACACATGGGAGAATCCCCACGAGCGGACCTGAGATTCTGCTTCTTTCCTGGATAGAGACGGCGGGGACGTCATATTTTCTTTTTCTTCTTCGAAAATTTCGAGATGTTTGGATTATCTGTGTGATGAGATCACGGCGGGGGTTCGGTTTGGGACTAAGTAAGTAGATAGATCGATCGATCGCTATTACTGTTATGTTATGTCAATGTTTATGTTACTGTTAACAACACTCTTCGTTAGTTTGTTTACACTAGTTGGTTGGTTCGCGGTTTTGTCGGGACTTGTGTCGAGTGACCGACTACCATACCATACACTATGGTATTGGGTTGATTGACTGACTGACTGACTGATTGACAGGCGAGCTTTACCCGATACATATAAGTAAGTGAGTGATCCTTCAGATGTTCATCAACTGCAGTGCTCACATGGACTGTACTGTACTTACTATACTGTGCATCAGGCAGTGCCGCAGTGGTTGTTGGGTGTGTTGCGGATGACGTCACTTCTGGCAGCGTTGACACTGCACGTCTTCTTGGCTTTAGGATGATGGACTATTGATTGATTGTCTCGATGGATGAACTACAGTTGAAGGCCGGGACCAAAAAAAAGGGAAATAGAATTGACGTGCGGGCAAGTTAGAGAAAGCAGTCATTAAGTATCAATCGCACAAGTTGCTAAAGCTGCTTAGTTGGCGGGGGGCTTCCGCGCAAGCCGTGTCTGTCCGTTTTGAGATTATTTCCCTATTTCGGACGTCTCACATTGTCAAGATCAAAACAAAACAATTGATGATATGAACGATGATTACAAGAGGAACTGAAAAGTAATTGAACGCATTGAAAAGGAATGGGAAAAAAGATGTAAAAGAGAAAAAGAGATGCCCAATAACAGGATTGAACTGTTGACCTTCGCATGGACTTGATATCTCGTAGAGAAGATATTAGTACGACGCTCTAACCAGCTGAGCTAATCGGGCTGTTGATTGGTTGTTGAAAGCAGTTTTGCAACAATATTCTATAATGGAAATGCGGAAGCAGGCGTCCCGGATCGAAATCAACTTTACTTCCGCTAAGCGTTACCACGCATCACATCCAGCACAAAGAATTGCATATCAAGAACCTGGGTATGTAAAAGTTACTACAAGGTAAATTACATGTTTTGCATCCCCTATATAGTATGCGGGAACAGCTATCCTCAGTCTCCCTAGCGATTCCTCCCAACCCAAACCAATAAATTCTTCCAGCGACCTTTTCCTCTCGGTGGCAATTCCCTTGATTTCTTCCTTCCTACCCTCTCCTGTTTGCCCCTTCCCTGTTTTCCCTGGGTATAGTAGTAATGATAGTGGTGTGTGTATATATAATATGTACGAAGTAGGATATATATAAATTCCTCGCCAGCGATGGCGGACGCAAACTGGTAGTATCCAACATAATTATCCAAGATGATGGAGGATGAAGATGATGATGATGCCAGATCCCCAAACCAGAATCGAAAATGAACAAGAGACTGCTAGACAAAATGTCGTACGTAGTGCTTGTAGCCAGCCACGAGAAAAGGTAATAAAGGATAAGGAAACAAAAAGATGTCGATGCTCTGAAAAGCAGTGAATAAGTGGGTTGATGAGTTAAATTTCCAGAAACGCCCAAGTATGCATGACGTGGTATCAATGATGAGATGAAGGTTTATGACGAAATGATGAAAACTGATACAAAGAGATAGAAGGAGTGTTGGCAAAACCCATCCATCGCTCATTAGCCCCAGATTGGGGCATTGCGGTAAGCTGGTGAGTTGTAGCTGTGAAGGATCCGATAAGGCGGATTAGGACCCTGCGAAGTGTGCATGCTCATGCTACGCTTCCTATGATGGCCTGTCTGTCGGGGAACGTAGGACGGGTATGTGCTGTCAGGCACCACGTGCCCTTGAGTTCCCCTGTAGTCCATGTTGGGGTTGCTCCAGGGTTCGTTTGCCAGCACTCCGTAGACACTTGACATGTCCGGAGGGTTAGCATTCTGGAGGCGCAACTGCTGATAAGCGTCATGACTGGGCCTATGACGAAGCGTCTGAGCCCGCTGGATGTAGGAACTATGGCGAGGCTGGGCACTGCTCGGCCTTTGGATTCCGTTACTAGAATTGTGATGACTCGTTCCATTCGAAGATGTCATGGACGACTGACGGCTGATGTCACTCCTGGTTGGTGGATTCCAGTCGGGAACCCTGTAGGTAGGAGGCAAGGTATTCTGGCGCTGCCTGAACGCGGCGAGCCGTCGAGGGTCCATCTGGGGAGGAGCAGCCGAAGTGCCCAAGTAGTCCTGGCCAATAGTCCCCAATTCCTCGTGAGCACTGTAGTTCTGAGCTGCCTGTTCGTGCACCGGGTAGCTGTGGATGCTTTCTCTGCTCGGTCTGCGACTAGACTGCACAGACGGATAGCTGTGAACATCCTCACGGCTGACCTCATGTCTCAAGCTGGAAGTTGACGATTGTGGCCGCAGATGAGGTTGGGGTACCCGAAGCGACGACCGTCTCGTCTGCATGCTGACGGGTGGTTGATTATGCGTCGTATTGTGGTCGAATGTCATGGACGCAGTCCGGAAAATCATTGGGCTCGGGAGTGACGCCGGGGGCAGTTCTGTAGGCAAGCCAGCCAGGTTCGAGTGCGCTCCAACCATCTGCATATTGAGAGTTCGCTCAAGCGAGACAGTGAGACTCATTGTCCGATCGCATGGTAATCTGGATCCGGCCATTTCCGCCTCCTTGAGTGCTTCGGACCCAGAGCTGCTCTTGACGGTACTACCGTAAACCTTTCCACTCTTGGGTGGAAGAATCGAATCATAGATGCCTGGTTGCTCCTCTTCGCGGCCCTCCCTCATATCGTCTTTGCTAGTACGTACGGGCTTCCTGACCATCGACTTCCTAATCGACTTTCTCCAGGACACACCCTTGGTCGCGGCAAGTTCGCCAGTTTCCGCCTCAGGAACGGTGGTAACCGTCGGTTTGGCGGTGGTTGCTTCGAGGCTTGCTTCAACACTGCCCACACTAAAGATGGTCTTCAGAGTGTCCATGCTGGAACGGGGCTTGAGAGCCAGCCTCCTAGCGGTTATGGGAAAGCGCCGGCCGTGGTCACGGAATCCGTGCTCGACGTCTTTCGGGATGGCTGGAACGCATATCTCTTCAGGTGCATAACGGCTGTGTGTAGGCAGAGAACTGGTGGGACGGCGAGCTCCGCTCAAAAATCTCTGCAGCCTGCTCGGCTTCTGTGACGTGCTGCTGATGCTGTGAGCCGAGTTTGAACGATCTGACTTGCTGGACTTAGTGCTGGCTGGAGTAAGGCTGCTAAGTTCGGGAGACTTCGGGCTACTGCCACTTAGTGAAGGACGCTTTTCGCTTTTCTGCGAGGACTTGGGAGTGAGGAGACCGGCTTTAGCTTGCTGACCGCGGAGAGAAAGACTCTTCCGGAGATTCTCAAACATCTGGCCTCCCTCGAGAGGAGAGACTGGGGGAGTATCTTTAGCAGGGACTGATGGAGGCGCCTCTGATTCGGGCGTCATTGAAGGAGGAGAAACACTGAGTGGAATGTCGAGGCCAAAATCTTGAACCTTGACTGGACTGATCTGTATCTCGTCTGATTTGTTCTTCTCCCGATCGGAGATCTTGGCCTTGGTGTGGAGCGAGCGCAAAGACACATTGGAACTGTATCCAGAATCGGCCTTGGCCAAAGGCTTGGTGTTAAGAGATTCGTCAAAGATGCTCATGAACCCGCTGTCGGTTCTGGCGACAGTCGTAGCCGCATCACTGCTGGGGGATGTGCTAGGCTGCGACTTTGCATTCGGGTCCAGACGGACGTCCAGGACTTCGTTTGAAGAATATTCGGGTTGAGTTGAATTCTGGGACAGAGCAGCCAAAACGTTGTTGGCTGGTTTCACCACACGCGGCTCTGGCATTTTGACTTGGAGGAATTGTGACGCCTCCGCACGTGAATCAAGGCTGCTCTGCACCCTCGAAAAATAGTCTACTCTTTGTCCCTTCCCCTCGAGCTCGGGGCTCAATGGGCTCGCAGTACCGTTGGTGATACGCAACGTTCCCAGCTTGAAAGCTCCAATTGACTGATATTCGTCCTCGCATGGTGTCACAACCCGCTGCAAAGCCAATGGATCTAGTCCAGGTGGCGGCATGGACAGAATGCCCTCCCTAAAAGACTCAATGGACTGCTGGCGCGAGATCTGTGGCGTTTGTGGGTGGCTATACCGGACTGACTGCGAGTGGGTCAGGCCATCTCTTGTGGAAGTTCTGCGCGTTGCCACACCGGGCGTTTGAAGTATCGATCGTCTGCGGACTGGCAAATAGAGAGAAAGATCGGAGTCTGCGCGTCTAATAGGAGCGCCGTCGTACTCAAAGTGATCCCCGCCGTTCCACGAATGCTTTCTATCAGGAGCTCCGTTGTATTCAGAGTGATCCCCGCCGTTCCATGAATGCTTTCTAGCAGGAGCTCCGTTGTATTCAAAGTAATCTTGGCCGTTCCATGAATGCTCTGTCATGGTCGTTGCGCGCTCGGATACGGCAGTTGTGTGTACGAAAGCCGGCTCCTCAGCAAGGTTGATCAGTCGCTGAGAGGCATAAGTAGTTGTATCGTAGTTCCAGGTTAGGCGGGTTTGGGGCGGATGAGCCCAGCTATGGAACAAAATTGTTAGCAATCTTTAAGCGGATCTCTGTGATGAATGGAACTTACCTCTCCTGGTGTGGCTGCAGATAACCGGCGGCGGCGGCGGATTCAAAAGTCACGGAGTTGGACCTGGGACTGGTGGCCGTGGTGCAGTTCCGTGACATTGGCCGAACAGTACTGGCCCCCTTTTCCTTATGTGGATTCCCTTGCGAAGACTTGGACCGGAACAGACTCATTCTTCTGGCTGCCTTTTCTTGCATCAACCTGAGTGAACCCTTCCTCCCTCCCAGCTTCGCCTTTACTTCCTCCGAATTACCCTCGGACACATTGGCGGATGGGCACATTATTGGCGCGGGGTTGGTTTCGAGAGCTGCATTTTCAGGACGGGCGGGTAGGACGGCGCTCTGGCGATTTAGACTAGTAGAAAGCCCTCCGGGGTGCAAGGAAAGTAGGCCTTCGTTGGTAGGGTTGACGGTTTTGGGCTTGGACAGCCTCGAGGGAGACAAATCGGGGTTTTCGAGTGATGATTGTGTATTCCCCATGATAAGTTGGTGGGTATTAATGCTGCTGCAGGAGGAGGGAAGGCTCCCTGGCGCAGAGACAGCGCAGACAGGATCAAAGAGGACGGCAGGGTAATGCTATGCCTTAGTATACTGAAACTGCTGCCATGCCTTGATCCGTGAATCGTGAATCGTGATATGCGTGATGCGGTGATGATGGTGGTGGTGGTGACCTGGGGTCTTGGTATGGGGAAGGACCCTTATGGCGGCTTCATGTAGATGGACCTCAGCCTCTACACTTGTATTACTTACTATTAGGAGGAGAGGAGAGGGAAAGAGGAACTGGCGATGAACATAATTAAAACGAGAGGGAGCAAAGGTGGGCCGGAGCTAAGGAGAGATGTGCTCGGGTCTTATCAGGAAGGCAGCATGGACAGGGTAGCCAGGAAGGAAAGAAGGAACGAAAGGTACACTACTACCTAGGTAGGTACGGCCAGATCCCAGGGCCGGGCCAGGATGTTTGGTCTTGGTCTTTGGGAGATGGAACCTGGGAAGACCCGGGGGAGGATTGAACGAAGGAGAAAGGGCTCCATCGTCAGCTTGGTTGGCAATGGTGTGTGCTGGGCTTACAGTTGCCCTGGTCCCTGCCGACTTGCTCACTAGACTAGTCCGTTGCCGAGTCGCTGCTACCTCGTCGACTAGTTGGTATTGACCGTACGGTAACGTAACTTTCCCTTTTTTTCTTCTCTCTCTTTTTGTTTCCCCCTCTTGTCTTTGCATTATTACCCTGCGCCGGTCTGAGACGGCTGACACCAATTGAAGAAAGCAAAACACCACAGCAACGCTCTGACGGTGGTGGGGGAGGGGAAGACTCCAAACGGGAGGTTGGAACTCTTGGAACAGGGCAGACATGACAAACACGGAAAGCACAAAGACAAATAGAAAGCCGAAAACGACTTTTTAGCAGTCTTGGCTTCTATCAGATCGCCTTCTCAGTGACGCCCACAAACACTTCAGGTTCCGTGAAGAGCCGCACAGCATTCGGCTTACGGCAAGAACCAAAGGTACCTCTACGCTGCGCTGACTACCTAGCTACACCACTGTGGTCAAAGACAAGGGAAGTTCTCTGACCTCGGATCAGCAACATGAATGAACACCACACACAGAAACTCTTCCCTTTTTTTCCCGAAATTTACTTTTGCCGTACCGGTCGAAACCTGAAAAATTGCAAAGGGCCAATATGGTGGATATGAGAGCACCCTTTTTGATGGGCGCATCTTCCAAGTTGTCGGATCTGCATGCCAAACCGGAGAAAGTGCGTCACTGAAGCGAGAATTGCCAAGAGCAGCATTCATTTCACCTCTAGGCTGCACATGTACCGTTACATACAAACCACGCAGTCACTATACTTTCCGTTCGGGGTTCTTGATGAGAGCCCGGCGCACTGTAGCCTGAGTCGGTGGACTCCCGTCGTCTGATGTCCCGCCGACAAGGTACCTGCCCCATGTGCCTGTGTGTGCTTGTCAATGTACCCCAGCATTCTGTATGTACGAGCATCCAAATCTGCAAAGAAATCAGGCGCGACATGAGATTTTCTTCATAAAGAAGCCTTGATGCTCGTCACATCCTTCCATTTCTTGCGGTTCATCGGCAGTCAATCGTCTTGTTGCGTGCCATTTCACCGCCACGATCGATTTGGATAACAACTGAAAGGAGAGAGTACGAAATAACAACAGTTGACGGCGTGGAGTGTGTGGTTATTGGGTCAGGATGAACCCAAACATCTACGCCCTGATGTCTTGCGGTGGTGTTGTTTCGTTCACGATACTTGCAACGTCCCCTTCTTCCACTTGATGAAAAGGCCGGCTGTTGCTCTCTTTGGGGTGGCACAGCAGGAGGCTCCTTCCACAGCACACATACACACACATTTTCTCTCTCTCTCTTCTCTCTCCCGTCATGAATGGGCGAGAGGAACCGGGCGACAGGGCGGGGATAAGGGAAATGCTGCGACGGGGAGCTTTGACAATTTGCACCACCCGAAAAAGCGATGATATCTCAATCGCAGAACAAGACTTGGGCGCACTGCGGACAACCGACCAATGCGAAAGGTCGTGGTGCTTCCCGTACAATGAAGAGTGCTGTTATCATTCCAAGGCCTGGGCCAGCATGATGACCATCCAGAATGCCATGCACACATGATTTCACCATCGATACCTAAAATTGAAGATGAAACTGAACACATGGGAATGATTCGGCGCGGGCTCGAGTGGCGACAGCATCTGCTTCAGGCTCTTACTCAGCGGACTCGATTGACACCCAGGCGGAGACTACACTACACTACATGCTGGGTAGGTCAGGTATGTATTCTTCAACCTCAAGGTACCTCTACCTCAGTGTCTGAATGTCAATCGCAACCAAAACACCAAAGTCTGTGACAAGCTCAAATGTAGATTAAAGCAGATCCCCCCTTTGCACTCTCCTAATTCGCCGCCTTGTGGACTCTAGTCTGTACACTGACGACGACGACGACGAAATCGAACCGTGTTTGGGACTGTCGCTGCAACAGTGCAATCGATTACACGACACAGCTGCGCAGCACGGGCAATCAATGCACACCATCTTTCGCTTTTTCCCCAGCGGTTTCCACTTGTCCATCACCTCCAAGCGCGCAGCGTGCGTGGGTTGATGGAGATGGGTAATTTCTCTGAAATTTGACGTTATTCGCATCCGGCATTACTCCATGTCCCATCACTGTGTGAATCAGCTTGGCGGGGGTTTCACAGTTTCTGCTCCATTCCATGTCTGCACCCTGAATGTGTCTTATGGTCCGTCCGGATGGTCTGTACCTTCACCGCGACTGCGCGACACCTAGTGGTTAGCAGAGTTTTGGAATGGACGGGATTGTGGTCTCGATCTTTTGATTTGCACTTAGGTGCAGCAATAGGGCATCGCGTCGCCCACAATTCTCGTTGGACTGGTAAGCTAGTGTTACTTGCTTGTGAAGGCGCGTCGACAGCGTCCACAAAAGTCCACAGCGTCAGCCAACAAATCAATTGGAGGCTCCACTCGCGCTATGTAACATTTTAGGCTTCCCCTTGTCCAGCCCCACAATTGGCCGAAGATCGCTGGCCAATTCCCACGAAGAAGTGCAAGTCCCATCATGAGGCTCTGGCTCTTGTTTCTCCAAAACAGAACCCCGTGTGCGAACAAGGACGTCATCCTCTTCATCCTAGTGTACACCGGGACATCCATTCTTGGCCTGCATAGCTCGCACAAAAATTAGAAACACAAACAGAAACAGCAGCAAAGATTATCTCCGGATAATGCATGTTTCAGATAGGCAGTCCGAGCGACTTAGCTCCAGCCATGAACCCGACACAGCGACATCCGAACATAGACTACCCGACGTCGTATCCAGACCGAGTAAACAAAATCACGGAGGTTGGGTCGATTGGTGGTCAACTTTCCGGCTCGATCGCGTGCAGTGGTGGAATATATTCTCCGCAGCGTGCCCGGCTCTGTCCCTGGAAACTCCCCTCCAGCCTCTCTCCTCAGATTCTTGGACCTATCGTCTGAGCCCGTGTACGGTACACGCGTGGCCTGTGGAAGTGCGGAGCGCATCGTCCCAGTCAGGAACTTCCCGGCGCGAGTCGAACCTTCATCCTGTTACCGACGGAGACATCGCCGGCAGCACTAGCGGGAAAACGAAACCACGGGCAAAAGAAGGTTGAAAAAGGGCACAGAGACCATTGGACAGTTCGGCTCCAGGTGCATGAACCTAACGTGAGACTGATGGCACGAACTGCGAAACCACGAGGCCGACGACATGATACTGAGGAATTGGCGGTCAGATCATGATCTTCCACTCTAAGCCTTTTTCACCTTTTGATTTCCAGCTTCTTCCGTGACCGCCAGAGTTCAAGTTTCCGGGCTAAGACACGGAGATTCCATCAACTTACCGGTATGTAATTTACAAACGTGATACATCCGGTGATGCGAGCCAAGTATGCGAAAACAACCTCAAAACTCCGGTCGAGCGCGTTCCATTTCTGCGCATCCTTTTCCCGCTTCCATTTGGGCGGGAGCACTTGGATCGATGATCAGAAGAAGAGTCCCCGTTGTCCGCCGTTGACTGCAACGCCAGAGTCCCATGGGCTTTACGGCCGAAAGTGGGATTTCGCGACCATTCCAAAGGGTCCAACTTGTTTTCCTTCAAAAACCTGGAATCTTCTGAGGATTCTGGGCGCCTTCTAGGTGCTAAAACCGTTCAACAACCATCCTATCAAGTAAGTTCGGCACGTTCCACCCGCCATAACAAGCAAAGTGAAGATGGTGCAGGCCAGGCAGGTCTGCCCTGGTCCTGGTTGCATCCATCGATGCCGAATCCCCATTCCCCGCACGACTCTGCCATGAACCTGTTCCGAAGCCGGTTTTTAGCCCCTAGCCCCCCACCCCCTTGTCTGATCGGAAAAGTTGTCAACAATCACAACAATAAAACGTTCGTCTGACATCACCATCAACAAACTGACTGAAAACACAAGACAAAGGGTTCTGAAGGGGGGGAGAGAAACAGTCCCACAATCAGGGCAGATGAGTTCGGATGTTAAACCGAGATTGGAGGAAACTGGCACCCCGATTTTAGAGGGCCTTCCCTTTCTCGAAATCACCTGCCATGCCCACACTTTGAAGAGAAAACAAGCATGGAAAAGTAGAAGATGGGGTTTCGGAAATATTGACCAACTACCGTTACCGTATCATACCTTACCTAAATGCTGACAATAGATGACCGTCGGCCTGTCCCCGACCC
The DNA here is from genome assembly GCF_033458365.1 of Neurospora hispaniola. NCBI lineage: Eukaryota > Fungi > Ascomycota > Sordariomycetes > Sordariales > Sordariaceae > Neurospora > Neurospora hispaniola. Next base: position 2,654,433 of record NW_026944411.1, on the reverse strand, counting down.
CAGAAAACACCACCATCGACGGATCTGACGTTGGAATTAGGTAGGTAGTATCATACATTACATGCTACATAAACCGATACGCTGAACATACCAGGTCAACGGTGTCAATCTGCACATGAAATCGAATTCAACACCGGCTAGGCCCTGTCTAGGGCTGTACAAGTATGTATGTAAGTGTAACAGGCACAGCTGCTACATTAACGTACTCGACTGCCAGAACCCTATAACAAGCGGTTACTATACATTTGACTACATCTGACAAGAATGATGAATGGAACGTAGAACGGAAATGTCTCCTCCTTCTCTCTTGCCTTCTTGATGATATATCCGCTCGATCCGGACTGGAACCTCGATCCAACCGATTGACTGATTGGAACTGGGGAATGAATACTAACCACACCTTGCTGTCTGTTGCCATCTTTGCAAAGTCTGGTTTCCTTCCAAAAGTTCGCAAGAAGATTCCTCGACATGTTACACTTACGAAGACCAGACATCTATCTGTCATGTGAAGCAAGATATCGGCAGCAGGTGAATGAATTACTCACCTCTTTCATATTGGATGCGAAATTACATTTTCTGACCGAAATGAACGAGTGTCACCAACTACCTGATAGAAGGCAACGAAAATGGCGAACGACGTACACTCAAACTTGGCACCTACATCAAAGGTAACAAGGAAAAAAAAGAAGAAGAAACAGAATCAAGGCTTTGTTTGCATCAGGTCATGATGAACCTGTCCTGCTCCAGCTTTTGCTCTCAACCCTCTTCACAGTTCCCCCTCCCATCCCGCTTTCTTCCTTTCCCGCGCGCGCGCTGTTGTGCAACAGCGACAATGGTTGATGATGATGTGCCTGTACGATGTCAGTCGGGACTGCACATGCAAGGCAGGTAGGTGAGTGAGCTGTATGTATGCAGGTTCACCGGTACCAGGAATCCTAGCTCGAGATTAGGTACCCAAGTAAAAGACCTCGGCCATGATGCTCTTCTCATCTTCACTTCGAAACTATATTCAGAAAAGACTGATCGATCCTGAGAAGATTCGCATCGGGCATCTAATATGGTCATCGACCTGAGTTACATAGTACCTATTATTCAGCCTCCTAGGCTCGTTAATAAGATGAAGAAAGATTCAAACATGCAAACCAGAGACAAATACCCACGAACAAACATGGATGGTATCGTGCTCATGCAGTACAGTCAGTACATCATGTACGCGTGGCATCCATCCATCTCCCTCCATCTCCCTCTCTCCCTCTTTCTCCTTACATACACATACACATACACATACATACATTCATACATCCACCAGATTGAAGCTTTCAACCGCAAACTACCTACTTTTACGCTCTCACACCCACCCACCTACATTCCTAGGTAGTTCCCGCGATCGACGAGCAAGCTAAAAAATTGCATAGAGGTAGGTATATGCATTGATTGCATCCTGCAAGTCTTATTCTCCTCCTCCTCCTCCTCCTCTTCCTTCTACTCTTTCTTGCTTCTTCTTTCCCACTTTTTCTTTCTCACACTTCCTTCCAATCATCGATTGACACCACCACCACCACCACCACCACCATCACCTTCATCACCACGGCATAGTACCGAAAAGCCCGAGCAGACCTAAATCTTGTTTTCATCTCGATACACATTCACACAACGAAAATTACCTGACTAAGCTATTTGACATCGACCTCCATCCCCAAGCTAGGTAGACAGCTCTATCAAGTACGCAACCCCCAAACGATGGGAATAATGGAAACCACGATAATTACGATAACAAAATAACATAATCGTAGTGACGGCCCCATAACCTGACACATGCCACTGCCGCAGAATGCCCTTGATTCGGTTGATGTACATGATTTCCGTCGTCACTTGTCAGGAGAAATATCAAGGAGGAAGTGAGCAAGTAGCTGGTTACTATCTATCTTGATAATACTCTCAGTTTTACGTTGATACCCTTAATCAACTTCGACTGGGATTCTCCAACCTCTCTCTCCATCTCTCCATCTCATCTCTTTACTCTTTAAGCTTCATACCTGTACTGTTTGCCTGTATTTCCTTCCTTGCTTCAGCCCTTCTCAGCCCTGCAATTCATCACCTCACTCATCCTACTATCGGCGGCGCGGAACTCCTCGGTACCGGCTAGACGTGCAATCTCAATCAAGCTACATAGGTACACAAACCCAGCCTTCGCTTCACCCGGCTTCACCTTCAACACTGGCTCACCTTGTCCCGTCCCGTCCCGTTCCCCACCTTAGGTTATGCCGACGGCTGAATTAGTCTATGTGAGGTAGCGAGGCTCACCCCGCAATGGACGGAAGGAAGGTTGAATATCTCAGACTCTGAACTGCGGAGGACGGAACAAAAGTATTGTATGGTACCAAACGAGCTTGATGAAATGAGATCTTAGTGAACTTTCGACATGAACAAGACATCCAGCAAGAATCCATGTTTAACGCAAGTCATTTCAACTACTGTGTGTTCCCACTGACTACCGTAATTGCCAGTCGCGCGCAAACTCCGAACAAACCGGGAGCGGAAGGATCCCAAGACTAGCCAATACGAAGACACACATTCCTCACCACTCTGTTCAGTAATATCCAGTGATGGAGCAAAGCCAGTTGCAGGACACGAAGAGAACGTGCCTAGTCAAAGGCATGAAGAACAAGAACATCACAATGTCAGACTCAAAGTTGAAGGAACATGATTGTTTAGTCTAGTCAGCCCCTCGTGTTCCTCAAACCAGATATCTTACAAAAGCCCGAATCCTTTGGTCCCTCAATAATGCTAACCTTTCTACTCAGATAATATCAACATGACCCTCCGATAACCGCCATAGTCTCTTTGCACTCCATAACATGAGATACTATGGTCCATCAGACATAAGAAAGGAAATTGTAGCCATGTTCATCCTAGACGAAGAGAAGAAGAGATCCCCAGCCGATCATGACCGTGACAGGAATGAGCAGAAGACCGACAGAAGGCGTGTTGGTGTCAGCCAGAGAATGGGTGACCTGTGCTGGAGGCGCGCCGTTTGCTGGTGCTACGCCCGATCCTCCATTGCCATTACCGGGCGCAACTCCGGAACCTCCACTGCCGGGCGCTGATCCAGGGCCGCCGTTTCCTGGCGCTGATCCTGAACCACCATTGCCGTTCCCAGGAGCCACTCCAGAGCCTCCATTGCCTGGTCCCATGCCGCCATTGCCAGGTGCTACACCCGAACCGCCGTTGCCATTACCAGGCGCAACTCCTGAGCCTCCACTGCCGGGCGCTGATCCAGAGCCACCGTTGCCGTTGCCAGGTGCTACTCCTGAGCCGCCGCTGCCCGGTGCGGCGCCGGAAGCATCATCGGGACCACCATAGGCCATGACGTTGGCGTTCCAGTATTGCTTCTTCTCCACAACTCGCGCAGGCTGAGGGACGGTGATGGTGAGGACAAGGAATGATGAGGGACCGGAACCTGTGGGACAAGGGGTAGGTGCTGGAGCGCCTCCGTTGCCAGCGCCAGCGTCGTTGCCATTTCCATTTCCATTGCCGCCGTTACCACCATTGCCAGCGCCGTTGCCGTTGCCGCTACCGTTGCCATTGCCATTGCCATTGCCTCCATTCCCATTGCCAGCACCAGATCCATTGCTATTGCCACTGCCACTGCCATTACCATTTCCATTACCGCCGCCGTTTCCAGCTCCGGATCCCGGGACAATGGCTTCGGGGCTTGGAGTTCCAATCACAAAGATGGTTTGGACGAGGGGACCTTGCATTTGAGCGGGTGAAGGGAGAGGGCCGCCAGCGCCACCACCGCCGTTGCTGCCGTTGCCACCATTTCCATTCCCATTGCCTCCATTGCCAGCGCCATTGTTGCCATTTCCGTTTCCAATTCCATTGCCGTTGCCGTTACCATCGGGGCATGGTGCACCGCTGCCAGCGCCGTTGCCATTGCCTGAACCGTTTCCGTTATTGTTAACGTTACCAGCGCTGTTGCCGTTACTGTTGCCGTTGCCGTTGCCATTGCTGGTACCGCCGCCCGGACCTCCGGAGCCGTAGCCAAGACCGCCGGCGCCATTGCCTAGACCTCCAGCACCGCCACCGGGACCTCCGGCACCTCCGCCCATGCCACTGCAGTCTCCCATGCCTCCATTGCCATTGTTCGCACCACTACCGCCATTTCCGAGACCGTTGCCAGCACCACTGCCCAGGCCGCCGTTTCCTGCACCATTTCCTGCTCCCGAACCAAAGGCTCCAGCACCAGCACCAGCGCCATTCCCACCATTACCAGCACCATTCCCACCATTACCATTACCAGCACCATTTCCATTTCCATTTCCATTGCCATTGCCATTGCCTCCATTGCCCGCACCATTGCCCGCACCAGCACCATTGCCATAAGCACCAGAACCATCACCCAGGCCGCCAGCTCCATTTCCGGGACCGCCGATGCCATTGACTCCGAGACCGTTGCCAGCACCATTGCCAGCGCCATTGCCAGCTCCATTGCCAGCGCCATTGCCAGCACCGTTGCCAGCACCGTTGTCATAAGCCCCAGCTCCGGCACCCAAGCCTCCAAGACCAGACCCAGCACCATTGCCGCCACTGCCGTTGCCACCATTTCCGCCATTGCCAGCGCCATTGCCAGCTCCATTGCCGTAAGCACCCGCGCCGCTTCCTGCAGGTCCAAAGGGGAAACCGGGAGGCAGGCCGCCGGCACCGAGACCGGAACCACCATTGCCGTTGCCATTTCCACTGCCGTCAGGGCAATTCTCCTTGACAGAGGTGGGATTGGTGGTGAAAAGGTGCAGAGTTGGGTTGAGCGAATAGGGCATGCGGTCAACAGAGGGAGAGACAATTTTGGAAGAGCCAGAGATGTAGCTCATCGGGACAGCATACTGAGCCTGGCCGTGATTGATGCAGTCATTGGAGATGCGCGTGATGGCAGGGTGGTACTCTTGGGCGTTGCAATTGGCCATGAAACACTCGAACATGGTCTGTGGGAGGGTCAAGTCAGTCAAGAGCCATAACCCAAATGATGCAAGAGATCAAGGGAAACTGACCTGGAGTTCATGAGTCCTCTCACAGAGGCACGCAAGTGTGGCGCATCCGGACGAGGCGAGCGCGGGAGCAATGCATGGCTGACCACAGTCGGGAAAAGCGAGAGCCGCCGTGGCGGGCGTGAGCGCCAAGAAGGAAGACTTCATCGTGAAGAGTAGTCGTGAGTTGTTTCAGAGAGCTGATATCTCGAAAAGCCGTTCGTCGGTCGCGTGGTGTGTTGAGACTCTGTGGTGGTGTCTCGAAAAGGAAGAACACAAAAAAGAGGAGTCGATAGTTGTTGATTGAGAGCTGATAGCTGACTGCAATTCAAGTATGATCTCCAAAAAAGAAGAGGAATGATTGAAAGAGTTTGGGATACCTAATCCAAAAAGAGAGGGGAAAAGAGTGTGCTGTTCTGAAGAAGAGAAGAGAGGAAGAATCTGAGAGTGGGAGGAGGATGAGTTTAAGTATCCGGTTTCGAGGCTTTGGGAGCCGAGTGATGGTGAGCTGGGAGGTTGACAACAACGAGTGCAGAGCGGTAAGAACCGTGATGGCCATGGTGCCATGGCGTGGTGGGCAACGACATCGGGGAAGGAGCAGAACGAACTAGGTGAGGCAGTTGAGATGTCAAGCACGGTACACTTTCGCTGAAAAAGGGAAATCAGCAGAAAGGCCCAGGTTGAACACAGCAGATTTACTTGGACTGACTCTGCTTCTTGATTCGGTCCTTGAATGTGTGGTCTGGAAAGTGCATTTGCGACAAGAGAGTAGGCAGGTATCATTAAGAGAAGAAACTGAAGTGAAGGAATACCTGTGCTCAGTAAAAGATCAAATCCACATGCTTCTCCTCGGCCGAGTAGCGGTCCTGAAGCTCCTTCCTCGTGAGGAGCTTGATCAATGGCATCATCGTCTCCCTCATATCAGCGATGCCCCGCTTCTTCTGATCGATGTGGGAAGCGTCCACAACGATCCTCTTCAGGCTGTCAAGAGACAATGACTCTGGTCGAACGAGTTAGCAAAAACAGAGAAAGCGCGTGGACTGGGCACTGGCAAGGCCGGAATAGCTATCGTACCATTTTCGATCAGATCAATCAGGCGCTGAGGAGTACCCACGGCAATTCCCGTGCGGCTCTTCTTGAGGAAGGAGACTTGCTCCTCGACCTTGAAGTGCTTGGCGAACTGTCGAACGATCATTGTCAGCAACTTGTCCTGCTTCCTTCCTTCACATCGTTATCGCGACTTACCAATTTGGCGACCGAGTTGCCCTTTGTCTGAAACTTTCTCAATGATCTGGCAGTCGTCGTGTTAGCGCAAGTCAAATCGACGAAAAGACTATGGAACCCATCACCGGACTGAACATACCTGACCAAATCCGCAGCGCGCAGACCCGCGCCCGCCACGACCAGTGTGTGCGGTGACCCGTTCGACTTGGGCGCCTCGGACAACTTGACAGGATTCTCCGAAAACTCCTCCAGGAAGTCTGGCAGGTTGTCCTTGTTCCGGGGCTTTTGGAAGGAAGTGGTGTCCTTGATCGCGTTTGCTGTGCATCACATGTCAACGCCAAGGTTCTCACTCACTCATGATACTTTCCTTTCCTTTCCTTCTTTCCCCTTGTTCAAGAATTTCTTGGCTGGCACTCACCAGAAATGTAAAGATCCGAAAGCTCGACGGAGCTGAGATCGGTCCCGAACCGTGTCACCTTCTGAGCAATGTGATCGGCCAGGAGCTGGCCGTCCATGCGCTCGAATGCCCTGTTCAAACCTGCCTCGACGTCGAGATCACCCTCGTCCTCGCGCGCCTTCTTGGATCTCTTCTTCTTCTTGGCGCCGCCCTCGTCGTCGGCCTTTCTTTTCCTGTTGATCATTTCGGTGGCCATGACTGCTCTGTGTGACTGGTTGTTTGCTGGAAGAAGGTGGTGCTTTCTCACAATGTCGTAGGCACTGATGGGCAGGTAGGTGTTGATGGTGCTGATGTTGGTGGTGGTGGTGGTGGCCAATGGAGATGGAAGCACAATGCTGCGATTGTGGAGTTTGATGGCTTCAATGAAGATTCAGATTGCGGTTTGATAATAACAATTCGTCTGGTGAATATTTCCCGTCGTTGTCTGGTTCAACTTGAAGTCTCGATATCGATTGGAAGATCTTGAATGAAGGTTCCTGAAGCTGCCCGGCCGCCGAAAATTTCTGGAGTAAACAGTGCGGGATATCTTGGCGGCAGACAACACACTGTGACGTTAAGCTTACAGCGGAGCCGCGGCGATCATTTTAGCGCAAGCCGTACAGTCTGCTACAGTGCCAGACCTTTCGCAGCGGCTGAGTTTGCCGGCTTGTCGCTGTAAAGACATCTTTGCTGTTTCTTCAGTTCAGGGCCTGGGCGCCTCAGTCGTTATACCGGCTACCTACCTAGGTACGGTACCTCTAGGTAGGTGAAACGAGTCCATTGTTCGTTGTCATCAAAATATATCTGGTAATCAACCTCAAAACACCATAGAGGTAGTCAACACAACAGTTTCTGTTTCCACTATCGATGCTCGAGGCAGATTCTAGTCTAGACATCTAGAACAGAGGGCAATTCGCCGTCCCAAATCATGAAGTCGTTCCCACACTCAATCGCCTGTGCAGTCTTGGCAAGAGGTGTGTGTGCGTGCACACACACACATACACCGCACTTCTGTATTACACAACTTCGTCAAAATTCATTATTTTATAATAATTTCTATATTAATTTAAAGCCATTTCAATGTACAAAATAATTACAATACTAGTAATCAATCAAATCCATTACAACAATACCTCCCAAGACAATCCTTAATTCAAAGCCTGCCGGTATAAAGCGATCCCGTATTTAAAACGGCGTATTAATAGTTTACTTCGACGAAGATTAAAATTAGGAAGATCCTAGCCTAATAACTTTATAACGTACTTTATCCCGCCCTAAAAAGAAGAGTCATAAAGCCGAATAATCTATTAAAATTATCCCTAAAATTATTCTACCCAAAAAAAAGGCTACTCCTATTAAAACTATTATTAAGAAAACCGCTATTAAAAAGATTACCGTTAAAAAGGGGAAGGCTACTGTACTAAAACTAGAGCTAATCCCAATCCTAGTCTTAAAATTACTATTATCCCCCCCTAAACTTACAATACCTATTAAAATTTCTAATAGTAAAAAGGACTTCAATAATAACAATAAAGTCGAATAATAATTCCCCGTCCGCTTTACCCCTAAAAAGTAGATTCTTAATACTTTATTTTATTTATTAAGTAATAATAATAGCGAAGTAACCTCTCTAACTAAATTAATTACTTTAATACTACTAGCCTAGCCCCGCGTTGCCTATAAGCCGGTTGCTATAGTACTACCGCCGCTACGTTCTAAATACTCTTATTTAATACGGATCTAATTTAATATAATTAGTTTATATATTACTACTAGCTGTACTAAATTACCTACTATTAAAGAATATAATTTATTTAGAGAGGTTAAAATTGAATAAAATAATAATAAATTCTATAAGTAGCGGTTTAGGATAATACTATTTAGTAAGATCTTATATATATAATAAAGTTATATAGAAGATATTATTAGCGATAATATAGCCGCAAGAATAAAATAATTAATCTTTTTATATAATATTATATATATTACCGCCACCTATAATAACCGCCGCGCCCGGATTATTATATACAACAAAATTATTCCCAAGAAGGATTTTTATAATAAATACAATAATATTAAGTATAAGACCGTTATAAAATCGTACCTCCACTACACTAGCCAATACTACTATTTTACTATATTATTCAAATTTCGGTTAACCGACCCGCCTACTAATAAAATCCCTACTACCCTATCCTCCCGTAGTAGTATACCCTTTACTCCTACCCCCTCTCGTAATTTAATTAATCTTTTTATTACCCTAATCCTATAAATAGTTAATATACTATTATTACGAGGGTTATAGATTCTAGTTAGTATTAAGAAGTCTAAATATATTATAATAAATATTATATTAATAGAAATTAAAAAGAATTTAGAAGAGGACTAGTAATAAAAGGAGTATATAGAGGTAAAATTATACGGTACTATATATTAGGAATTAGTATAAGTATAAACGTATAATCTTAGTTATAAGTATAAGAATTATAATAAAGCTATTAAGTACTAAATATACTACATTATAGATAGGAGTATAACCTATTATAACTTTAATATTAAAAATATAAGTAAGTAGGTATATACTATATTGTTGGGGAAGGCTACGGTAATTAATCCGCTATTTGAACTAGTACGAAATATATTAAATAATAAGGTAATAGCCGCTTTTAGTACTAATAATAGTAGTAGTAAATATAAAGGAAGAGGTAATAATCTACTAATTAATATTAATATTATTAATAATATTAATAGTAGTAATAGTAGTACTAATATAGAAATTATAAATAATTTACTACAAATTATATTAAAGAAAGACGATTTTAGAAATTTATATTAACTATACCCTCCTCCCTTATATTTACTATATTCGCTACTATATTAATACTTCCCTCCCTACTTTTAATATTCCTAAGTCTAGCTACCTTATACTACTAGCAATTCTATTACTAATTCAACAATTACTAATAGCTATAACTATAATATAACGGACGCTCTCCCCCTACTAAGTAAAATAATAATTATCAATTCGTATACGCCGTTAAAATATTTTACTACTACATTCTATAGGCACCCGACCAACTACGAGACTCTTACTACCAAACGCACTAACGCTAACCCTCTTCCTATTTCTATAGTAATTATAATATTTATTTAACTACTAGTATTACTATTAATTGTATTACTATTAATAGCGGATAAGGAGGACGAGGGCGAAGAGATTAGAAATTCCCTAGTAGAGGCCGGAAAATTATTTATATTATGTCCACCTATACCTTCGATTCTCAATCTTTATTTATTACCGCCACCCCCCGCCCTACCTAGTCGGCCGGCTAAAAAGATTATTACCGAATTCTTTAAAGCATTCTATAAATATTATTATATTGGATTATTAATTAAAGTAATACTAGTATATAAAATTCTAATTACTTTAAAGAATAAGCTCCGGAATAAGGAGGCACTGCCTAATATATTCGCGTTTAGAGAATAGCCGGTAAAGTAGTTTACAAGGCTAGGGTTTAATTATAACCTCTATACGGTATTTAAGGACGGTATTAAAAATTTCCTTAAAATTAAATATATAGTACTAGTAATATAGTTAAGTTATAGTAAGTATACCTTTTAACCCCTATTACCGTAATTTAATTAACTAATATATATTTTAGACCCGCAATTTAATACTATATTCAAATATAGTATTACTAGAGCTCTCGTTTCTATAGCGGGTAGTACTACTACTAATAATCCTAACGAACGATAACAATATTACAAATCGATTTATAGCGAAAGAGGGGGGTTTCTAGCATTTTAGCATTATTATATAAATAAATACAATTTCTAATACTTTTAATATTTCTAATATTTCTAGTATTTTTAGTATACAATTCAATTTAATATATATAAATCCATCTCTCCCTTTTATATTCTCTACTACCGCCTAAATATAATATTCGTTTCTCTATACTCAATTAATTTATTAATATATAATTTACTATACTCTTTATTAATATTATTAAATCGATTTATTACTAATTTTACATTCTTAAAATAACTATAAATCTATTACACTCTATACCCTATATCCTATACTAATCGTTTAAAAAACGCAATAAAATTATCGTCTAATATTTTATTACTACCTTCGTTACAATATACCCTCTTGAACTGCCGCTTAAAATCACTAAAATATACTTCAATAAGGTTGAATTCGGGAAAGTACGGTAATAAATATTACAATAAAACCCCCTTCTAATTATACGCGTACTAGAATTCAGTACGGGGGTGCTAACTAATATTATCTATTACTAAAATACTATTACAATAGCACCGCAAAATACCTAATTAATATAACGAACACCGTCCCTTCAGTCTATACTAAACTCATTATAGAATACAAATATCTCTATAATAAATAAAGAAATTTTTAATATTTATTCGGCTACTAGTATAGGGGATTATTATAATACCTTTATATAGAGTCGCTTCTTCTTCCACTTATTTTATCGAAGGTACTACCATACAATTTCGGTCGAAATATATACGTTATATTCGTTAACTAGAAAGGCACAAATCTTATTAAAGTATAAATCGGGTTTTAAAATAAGGAAGTTTATAATTTCCTTTATAATATTAATTATAATTAATAAAGTATAAGGAGCAATATAATATACACTATACCTTAAACGCCTATATAAGAAACTTTCCAATATTCTAGGAAATTTACAATAGTAAAAATACTTTACTAGTATCCGATAGAATACGCTTATATTTCCACACACTCCTTACACTTATACTAATAATCTTAATAACGTTATTAGAATATTCGTTATTTACTAATATTATCGTTATTAATACCTTCTAGCGGGTATTAGGGTAGTACACTATATCGACAACAGTTTAAAAAATAATATAAATAGTAAAATAGATAATTATACGACGTAGAATATTAAAATATCGACTTTTTATACTAGTTTTGGCCAAATTTCGATATTAAACGATTGAGTTGAGTCGTGTAAAGCGATGTCAAATGGCCAGATTTGTCAAATGCGGTGTGTGTGTGTGCACGCACACACACCTCTTGCCAAGACTGCACAGGCGATTGAGTGTGGGAACGGTACCATGTTCTGGACTCCTATTCGGGCCATCCCCTGCATCGTCAGTGCTCTTCTGTACCTTTTTCTCCACTGCAGTCCTCTAACCAGAATTGGCAGCCGCTTTGACAAACAAAGCAAAGAACTGCTGAACGTTTCATCGCGTTCTGGGTCCATCGTAGTGTGCGTGCATCTGCTTCGTTGAAGGCTGGAATAGCTATTCGCCGCTTGACTGAACTTGGGATGAATCTGAGGCGTACATACATCGATGTTTTCATCCTCCCAGCACACCTCACCTCGGTCTAAGGCGGGCGCTTTTTCGGCATCCCATTCCGGGAATTTTTTTTCTCTTTCCTCTTTTGGTTTTATATTTCTGCATCTCCATGCATGTCGCCATTGATGCACACTGTTGATAGACGAGCACATCATCACTGCCGTTCTAAATTTTTACTTGTCGTTACTTATCAGACCGCAAGTCTTTATCACGAACGAATACATACATACCTACTACACAGCTATACCTCGGAGATTGATGAGTATCCATCATCAGCCCCGTCGCGAACAACAGACAACATCAAAATAAGTAATTAAAAGAAAGGTTACTCGAGACATCCATGGCGCCTCAAACAGAAATCCCAGTTGTACGTCATCCCGCTCCCCGCCGTTTGGCAAGGCTTCGTTGTGTTACCTGCCTGCTACCCCACGGTTACCGTTACCCATTGCCATCTGAACCATCGATTGGTATCATGGCATCGATAACGGCATTGTACAATACAGCCCCAATTGATCGTAATGGTGATACTGACGGGCAATATCACAGGCCGCCAATGTACTTGGGACGATAGGAACTGTGTAAGCCTCCCCAGATACCAAACCTCCTTTCCATCTTTTCACACTGAACATTTCATATCTAACTAACCATGCCGTATTTTCCAGCTTCTGGTGTGTCCAGCTCATCCCGCAAATATGGACCAACTACCGCACCAAAAGCACAACTGGCCTCCCGGGAACCATGATGTTCCTCTGGGCGCTGTGCGGCGTTCCGTTCGGGGTGTACGCGATAGCCCAGAACTTTAATATACCAATCCAAGTGCAGCCGCAGGCGTTTATGACGCTTTGTTTAGTTGGTTGGGCGCAGATTTTGATCTATGGGTCGTAAGTAGTCTTCCCTTCCTATTTTCTTTCTGTGGTGTTGGAATCAAGTTAGTGAGACGGTAAGATGGAGACAGATACTGACAAGGCACAAACAGAAAATGGCCAACTTGGAAAGCCACTGTCCTAGCCTTGATTGTGGCTTGCGTGTTTGCCGGTGTTGAAGCTGCCCTGATCTTCACACTACGGGTGAGTTATCCCTTTCCCTTCCCTTCCTTTATCCTCCTATTCAAAAACTGAAGATGACTAAAACAAAACGCAAAAGCCACTCTACGAAGCAGGCAACGAAACCCCCGTCCGAGTCATCGGTATCATAGCCGCCATCCTCCTCGCCGCCGGCCTCCTGCCTCCCTATGCAGAAATGTACAAGCGGCACGGTCGGGTCGTCGGCATTAACTGGATCTTTCTGTCGATGGACTGGTCAGGAGCCTTCTTCTCCCTCATGGCCGTGGTGACGCAAAACACGTTTGACGTTCTGGGTGGTGTGCTCTACATCATTTGCGCCTTCCTCGAGCTAGGCATCTTTGCGTCGCACTTGATTTGGTTGGTGAGGACGAGAAGCATAAGGAAGCAACTCAAGAAAGATGGCAAGACTTTTGACGATTTGTTGGGCGAGTATGAGAAGCGGGGTGAGAGTTGGAAGTGGGCAGAGAGAGATTTGGATTTGGGGGGGTTGAAGTTTTGGGCGAGGAAGGACAAGAAGGGGGAAGAGGAGGAGGGTGAAGGGGAGATTGAGCAAAGGGATTTGGAAAAGCAGGATGTCGGTAATTCTGCTGCTGATGCTGTGGGACGGCAACGTGATGGGGCTTTGGACAGTAAGATGGCGATGGCTGAGGCACATAATCAAAACGGGAACGCGGAGGATACAGACGCGAGTACGCCTACCATGGTGGATGGGGAGAACAAGGCGGTAGGCAGGACGTGAAGGGGACGGCGTGATGGATGAATGCCTGATGAGGATATACAGAAACGAAGCTGGATGTTGAGGAACAACAAAAGAGAACTGGAATAGTTGGTTTTGGTTTTGGTTTTGAATATGATACCATGGCTGGGACTTCGTTACGGGATACGAAGGCTGTGCGAGTGAACGCATAGCCAGGGACACATCAGCTGGTTGAACATGAAAAATGAAAGTAGGAACGAGGATATATGAGGAATGGAAGCCGCTGACGGCTAGCAGATAGAAATAGAATCCAAGTAGATAATTGTTATCATTGTTCTACTAACAGCCGTGTTCGAATGTATCCCGTCTGGGGATTTATTCTTCCATATTTTTGAAAAAGTATATAAGCACACGAGAGACATCGATCAGATGTCAGGGTATCGTAACCAAGGAATGCAGGAGGTGAACACCAACTTGCCCTCCCTCATGATGGCGGAACAAGAAAATACGAAGGAAAGAAACGAAGGCGGCTCAAAACGTCAGACAACCTCCAATGCAAATGTCAAAAAGAAGGAAAAAGGAAATAGCCTGAATGATGAAAGCACACAGTGAAAACGGCTCGGGTCGATAGATGCGACCGGTTACCCTCGGCAGCTTCCAAGTTCAGTTGGAAAATGCAGGCGGGGATTCGAGCTGATAAGACCTCGAGATCTGGAAAAAAAAAAAAAAGTTAAGAGCCGGTCCTTTGGTCCTTCCTGATATCCTCGGCACCTTCCGCTCCTGCCTTGACTGTTCTTATCGAGCCTTCCTAAAACGTCTCTAAATCAAAATATCCTTCTTTCTATCCAACTCGTCCGTAACCCGAATTTCCCCTCATCCCGCCGGGCCGCAGTTGGAGCTTCTTGCTTTCCCCACACTAATTTTGAGTCGGAGGTCTCGAAACCTGGATTCAAACTAAGCCAAAAAAAAAAAAAAAAAAAAAAAAAAAAAAAAAAAAAAAAAAAAAAAAAAAAAAAAAAAAAAGAGTTCCTCAATCCCGAGACCATCGTCTTATTAACGCTGTGAGGCAAGGTGTTATGTAAAAGGCGTTCAGTTTGCTTCACATGATTATGCACTTGTGGTCGCCCTTCCTCTTTCTCCTCCGCTTCTTCTTCATGGGCCCATGACCATCCTCCTGTTTCCCTTGGCCGTAGCCGTACCCGCTACCATTGCGTGCGCCGTCGTCGTCGTCTACTTGGCCGCTATCGTCCCTTCGGAGCATTTGGCGGCAGAGGTCGATGAAGACTTCGTCAACGTTTGCTTTTTTGAAGTGTCAGTAATCTGTCTCTTTTTGAATAAGGACATGAACAACATACTCCTCGTCCTAGCGCTAGCCTCGTAATAAGGCGCATTCCACTGTTGAGAAATGGTAAAGGCCTTTGCGCGATCGACGGCTCGTTGGTCTAGCAGGTCGGCCTTGTTGCCCACCATGACGATGGGGATGTTCTCGTCATCTTTGATGCGTATGATCTCCTCACGGAGCGTGGCGAGCTCGTCTAGCGAGGCTTGCGAGGTTATACTGAAGACTAACAGAAATCCTTGGCCGGCCTTCATGTACAGGTCTCGCATAGCAACTTTTGCCCAAAGTGTTAGCGAGATAAGTTCCAAGTTGGGGGGTGTTAGTTGAGTTAGGGCGGTGCTGTTACTCACCGAATTGTTCTGTACCGGCGGTGTCGAGGCTGATGAGCTACATGTTAGCATCAACCGGTCAAAAGTGAAGTGTAAGTGAGGAAGGTCCCACATTTCCAGTATCACTTGTCGTCCCTGGAGGTCCTCGTTAGCAAATCTGAAACATAAACATCCATTAACAGAATGGGCAAGTTGACTTACATCGACAGCCACTTGTGTCCTGTACGAGTCCTCAATGGTTGGATCATAGCTTTCAATCCATTCGTTGTGTACGAATTGTGCTGTTGTTCACAACATGTTCAGTATAGTGTTCCGTTGTCTTGTCCACACAGGTGACAGGGGTCATCATGCAGGTGTGGTTGAATCGGGTTTAGACTTTGGGGGCGCACAACATACCAGTTAAGCAACTCTTGCCGACACCTCCTTAAGTAAGCCATCAAAGTCAGCAGTTGTAGCATGTGATGCGCATGTCTTGGCATAGGGGGGTTGTGTGATTTTTTTTGATTTTTTTAATTTTTTTTTTTTCCACGATGAGGTTCACAGCGAAAAGTCAGGTGAAAGAGGAGGGTGGAGCACAACATACCGGTGCCTAGGACAACGATATGGAATTCGCGGCTATAGGACGAATCAGCATCAGAGCAAAGAGGTTAGGGAGTGACAGAGCGTCTGATGAGCACTGCTGTGGCCCCATTAATGTGTAAGGTAGGCTGTGCTCTAGAACAGAGATGCGAGGGGGCGTCTCAAGATGGAGGCCCATCAAACATTGATGTAATATAAGAGAGTGGGTGCTCACCAAGGCTGGAATCCGTAAGTGCGCATCATGGTCAACGGGAGGAGTCCACCTCAGACAGCTGGCAGGGCTTATACGAACTGAAGGGCAGAGTAAAAGCCAATGCACGCGTCCTGGCCCGTCACACTCTGCCCGTTTCGAAGATGCGAATGCGTTTGCGTGTGCGGTAGATATCGGGGTGGTTGTCGTCGTCGCTTTGGGGATGGGCGACTTTGATCTGATATGCTGCCCCCTTTTGCTGCGCGCCGTGTTATTTTTTTGCTTCAGTGTTTGGGATCGGCTCGCCGGAATCTCCAACTTTTGCAGATCAGACGAAAAAGAGGTCAAAGCCTAGCCAGCTCGCTCCAAATAGCTCTAGCTATTCGCGGGGCGCTATATTGGCGGATGCGACGATATGCCCGCTCGGCCGTCACACCATGCAGCAGGGCACCGGGAACAATCCGGACCGTAAACCCAGAAGGATGGGGGGGCAGCACCTTTACGTGAAGGTAAATTTCTCCCAGCAAGCGATTTTGAAAGCGAAAGAAGGATGAGTCTCGAGTCCGTTCTCGCCTTCTGGGAAAGGGTATCGGTATCGGTAGGTACGTAGCAACGACCTGAGGGGAATCGCTCCGAGTCGGGATTCTGGACCGCTTTAGAAAATTTTAGGCCTCCCAATTTCGCAGGGCTCTTTTTCACTCGACTGAATTGGCGGCTGGCCCCCTCTACACAAGGTTGTTTTGTTCTCGCGCGTCGTTAACGTGACTGTGACTTCTCGATTCCGTCCCAACAATCCACCCGCATGAACTGTAGAAAACTGAGCAGAGCACAACACGAAGCAACAAGCGCCTCCGGAGTTTGGGGGGTAAAGTATACAGCCTGTGAAGTACCTATCTCTCTCGAGGAGGGGTTGAGGGCCAAAGCGCCGGGGAAGGGCGGGAATGGATGAGCTGGAAGGGCGTGCTGAACCGTTGCTTTCCAGCTGGGCGCAAGCAAATAATTAAGCATCGATGGTTCCAACAGAAAGGCGAGAAGCCTAAACGGGTCAGAAGGGTCGTGAGGGCCTCGTCCGCCGCTTGTGGTGCCGTGGTGGTGCCCAAAGTGGTGCCCGGTGGAGTCTGGTCCGGGATGGCTTCAGAAGCCAAAAAGGCCTAGATGAGTTCAAGCCCACCGGCTGATGAGGAACCAGCGCCCCGGTTACAGGGCCGAGCCTCGCGTGCGCGTTGCTGGGTCCCAGATGTCCCGATCAAACCAGCTAGGGTTGATGTTGAGGATCCCGGCCACTGCCTTTGTAGAGGATATCACGAGACGTCGACAAGACGGGGGTGTTTAGTGACTCCAATATGCCATATGCGAGCTCAGCGTGTTTGTATAGAGTCCAGACCTGAGATGGAAACGGTTCGATATCTCAAAAAAAAAAAAAAAAGAGAAGAGAACACGAAAGGCAAAAGAAAGTCCGGGCGACCAGATTGCCCATCGTGTCCATCATAGGTAACTCCTCTTTATCCACCTCCATCATCGGCACTTGTACTTCCGCAAAGCCGCCGCCTCCAGTCATGATATGCTGTTCAGTAACCGCCGCGGAGCAATGGCCATGGTCAACTCGACGGTGGCGTCCAGCCCAACTCTGGGGATACACGACAGCCACGCCAACAAAAGAACCGTGAAGCGGAACCAAACGGACAGACGAGACTGCCGTCCGGATGACGGATACATACTTGGTCGACGGTCCGTACCGTGGACATGGCCAAGCGACATATCTTGCTGCAAGAGACGGCGGGCGCATGACAGCCCGTCCATGTCTCGGACGGAAATACTGTGTCGTTTCGTTGCCCATTTCTTTCTCATGAAGCCATCAACTATTCGCGACTGACAGTCCGAATTTATGGCTCCAGGTGGAGGCTTTGCTCCAATTGGCCTGAAATGGTTACATATCAGTTGGGACTTGGTTGCGCATCAGCTCCCCACCTCCACTCGCTGTAAGTGCCTGTCAATGCTGCAGCATGGTGTTTATTGCCCCTCGATTGATACCTACCTATTCAACTTGCAAACCATTGTGAATGGCACATGATAGCAGATTGCCAGGTGTTGATGCCCATCTATTGCTCGTCAGGTACACACACACACACATTCGCGGGGTTGGTGGGTATCTGGAGCCGAAAGAGGAAGGGCTAACCATGGCCTGCCGAAACCCAAGTGTGCAGCGAGAGCTCCCTTCCCTCTCCCGTCGTGCTCACCTGGCCGGTCCCGCACCTGGAGCATCAGATATGGTACTGTAGTAGGTTATGCAAGAGACTGAGGGGCTCGCCGGCCGCTTCAACTTAACCTAACTGAGCTCCAGAACACCCACCGTTCGACCATCCTCAACGGCCAAGCGGCCTCACCTGCGACCTTTCATTATGCAGTGACCCATGCACTATATGTCATTCAGTCGAACCAGGGTATTTAGGCGAGAAGTCAGGGTCTCCAATGGCCGACATTGAGTCCAGACCGACCTCCCTTTGCCAATCGCTGTTTTCTTTTTCTCCCAAATTGCTAACTTTACGTCTTCTGTTTCTGCCCAAATAATCATCAGACGCTCTCGCCTCTTTTGTTGTCTCATGCAGAGGAAAAAAGTAGGATCCCTTGGCGATCAATAAACCCCTCTCTGACTGGACGGGATACCCTGGAAGCAAAGATCCGGCATAACTCACGATCCACGAATACCGAGCATGTTCGCCATGTCAATATCCCGATGTCGGTCGGACTGCGACGTCTATCGGACTCTCTTCAGCCATTCCCCTTGTGTACTTTCTGCGAAGCTCTCACACATCAGCTACGACCTGGCACAGCACAAGTCAATAGGTTACGTCGCAGCTCGTATCTTGCTCCTTTGCCCTTCGTTCGTGCTCCGATGGACAACAACCTTCCGACGCCATCTCTACCAACTAGCCCATCAACCTATACCCTCGTTTGTCGGCGATTATCTTTTTACGAAGGCTTCGCCATCCGATGTTGTATACCTACAAAACACGCCAGCAGCGGCGGCGGCGGGCAACTTTCCCTCGACGAAAACATCGGGGGTTGTCATCTCATGGCCCGTGCGTCAACACATCTAGTCATCGAGTTCCAGGACCGATATCTTGCAAACCAAACTGCCCCAGCCCACTTGAGTGACAGCACTGTTGAAAAAGGCTAAGAGCTTGTAATATCTGCAAGTCGAGCCTTCCTGCTGTTGTCAGGAGAAGAGCATCCATATGGGGGAAAAAAAAAAGTATTGGGTTCTCCTAACCAATATTGACCTTGACTTTGCCATCCAAGACGGAAGCCAGACATTGGAGCCGTTGGCCGGGCTTGGGATAGGGTATCACTCCTGGAGATGATTCCCCGAATGACGAACCACTTGTACCTGCCAGCTTACGGTACCGAATCGGAATGCAACCTATCTCTGGATGGCGGTGTCAAAGCTGCCAGGTACCAGGCAAATAGATGCATATCATACCAAAGCGATTGCTATTCCTGGCATACATTTACGCAGTAGTGTATAGCCGGCAATGGGTTGAACAGGTTGACAGGTTGGGGTGACATTGAGAAGTTACCGCTTTGGACTAGTTGATGATATTCTCAGCGCAAAGAGCATCAGCTTGGCCTCTCCTGGGGGTTTGGCATGGATATGCCCACAAGGAGGGCGGCCGTCCACAAGCCATTTGTCGTTCAGGTGGCTCAAGGCTCCAACAACTGAAGCAAGCCGGCCAGAGCTACTTAGCAACAACAACCGGTGTAGCGTTGCGCAAACCCTAGAGAGCATCACTCCCAAAGCACAAGCTGATACCCTCCCTAGTCGCTGATCTGGGGCTCCCTACGTCAACGGCTGCCAGTATTGCGTCACTACGGGATCATGAATCTCACGATCACTCTCTTCCCCGTACACTCGCTCGCTGCGGTGGTACTCGATTCAGGTTAATAAATGGTGTATCAACTCACTAACGTTAGTAAAGGTTGGGAAACCGGTGGCAATCCAATATGCTACAGCCTTCACTTTGCTGAAAAGCTGTGCTCAACCGGAGTAGGTTTGTTCAACGATACCCAGTTAGACTTCTTGCGTCTGGATGATACATATCCCCAAGTCTCAATGAAGCCCGGTATGACGGAGCACTGCAGCTGACTAGCGAATGCTGTGGCCGTCTTGGGCAATTTATCTCGGGGACTGAATGAAAGGTAAACTGAAGTGAGAGTAAGCTTGCGGCTGGAGCTGAGAATTGCGGTTGGACAGCCCTTAAACCACTTGAGAATAAGTCTCTCTTCGTCGATCCCAGGACCGTCAGCGTTTCCCAAAAACGGAAATATTAATGCTAAAAAACTCTGGTGACGAGTAAACATAACCTTCGGTGGAAGTCATTTGCTCTTGCTTGCGTTTGTGAGGCTGAAAGGAACAGCTGGATGTCGCGCAGAAACAACGATGCACAGGAGTTTGAGCCTCCTCCGAACGCGGTACCCGGCTCGAGGTAAGGCACGTGTAGGAAGGTAAATCACAATTCCAACCAAAAGAGGCGCGGAGCTCGCCGGGCTTTTTTTTGCCCCTGAACTTGTTACTCAACATAGTCCAGTTAACCTTCGCTTGTGGAAGTGGCTCAAACGGTCACAGAACTTTGACATGACTGAGCAAAAGTTTGACGGAGTGAACAGGTAGATAGATGTATAGCAAACGTCAAGAGCACCAAACAATAGCAACGACTTCTCCTTGGGGAACTCGACAGTCGATGCGATTTTCTTTTTGTCTGAACACCTAACCCCTCAACGTATTTACTCCTCGCTCTTTACCTTTAAATTAAAGACTCCTTCGACTCATTTTTTTCTGATATCACTCAACACCAATGCGACAAGATCCGCATCACCACCGCCCCCAACTTACATCATCGTCGGTGGTGAGGCGGGGGCCACCGGGGGCCTACGAATCAGAAACACAGAGATTGCGAACACAAGGGGAGATATTTAGAAAAAAAAAAAAAAAAAAAAAAAAAAAAAAAAAAAAAAAAAAACCGGTGACAACTTCGCGGTTTTGTCATATGCAGGGCGGAAAAAAAGACAGCCAGATAGCAAACCAAGATGGGCAGGCCGATGACTGACAGCCATGACAGGCAAAACACATCCACACACCCACAAGCACATACACTGGGGCAAGAGAAAAAAGAAGAAAAAAAAGGAAAAAAAAAAGCAAACATGACACCGCCAGATCGGTTACGGTCAAGCCTCCAACTTTACTGGTGGTTACTTTAGTGTACATATGACGTCCCGGGACTCCGTCCGATCTTTGGGTGATGCTAGCAACGCTAGCGATGCCTTCAATCCATAGATCTGTATACTATATATTTGCTTACCTAGCTAGCCTCAAGGGGTTCGTCGTGCGGCCGGTGGCACGGCATGTATGTGTCTACATACATAGCTCTACCTTTAGTGACTGACAGGAGAGTTGAGTTCCCTCCAGTTCACTTGCACCTATTCGTACCTTTTCAGTTCTGTGGCTTGCTGAGATGCAATTCAGATTGCCCAGCCACTAGCCGGACTTAACCCGAATGATAGACGCCGCCTCTGGCGCGAACTGGAGTGAACTGTAGAAGTGAACTGAAGCAAGCACACATGAGCAAGCTCGAGTTTTAGGCGCACGCAAACAGCCGATTGACGCTTTCGCCATGTAAACCGAGGGATCTGGCATTTGGGCTTCGGCGTGATAGAAACATGGTGGCGTAAGAGGCTTGTGATCTGTCGAGGTACTCGTTAGGGCTCAAAGTCCCTTCTTACCTCCCGGGTGTCGACCATGCATAGTCATAGGTCTGTGACAATGCTCGGATACGATCAACACGTCACCATCACCGTAAGGTCGACTTTAAGAAAACGCAATAAAGGAAAGAGAAAGATATGCAAGAAAATCCACGGAAATCACACCGAGAGAGAGGCATTATCATCACCATCATCATTTTCATCATCGGGGAGGCGGATTCAGAAGATGACTTGTGGCTTCAACGTTGTCCGGGGTGCGCGGGTATGGCAAGGACTCGAAATCACCTCTCTGATTCTCTGACCAAACTTGTCGTCGTTGTATCAGATAAATGCCCGATACAGCCAGTGATACACGACCTACTCGGAAGTGAATAAATGAATGGAAGAGGTGGGTCGACGAGTTCGAGTCTGTCATTTTGTGGTCGAGTGGCTGCCGTCCGTTTGCTAGACTCAGACTACCACGGAATAGCTTCTGAACGGGAATGGCGATTTACGATCGGCAATTGTGAGCGGAAGAGACGGACCAAGGGCCATCGCAAATCACATTTCTGCATTTGACTGCCCGCGGTGGACGGAGAAGCTGTGATGGGTCATTCGATAAACTCTCAATGTCGCAGATAATCCAGATCCGATGATGCTTCACGCCAAGTGCCCTGGTCGGACAATTGCTTGAGAAGTGAAGTGGAAGGGAAAGCTCTGGCCAAGAAACCTAGTGCCCTATGAGGTTTCTCATCCAGCTTAAAAGCATAGGGTGGAGCTGAAGACAGGTGGAGCACAGACCCCACCACCGCGCTAAGACTGTGAGAGACTCACCTGCGGGTGATGGCGACGCTAGTGTTTCCGATTTGGCCTGCGTGAGGTTGCCATGAGCTGATTGATGGATTGGGGGAAAAGTCCAAGGGGTGGGGCAATCCTTTGGCAACTGGCGGGGGTTGGAGTGGTGTTCCATTGACTCTTCCTCCCTTTCCATCTTTCGAAACACTTACCTCGCTACTTGTCCAGTTCATTACTGTACCTCAGCTGTTTCTCTCCATCTTCAATCAGACCGTCGGTGGTTTCTACGATCATGTCGTCGAAGTGATCAAAGTGCGCCTCTCCCGAGGAAACCGTTGGGTTGTGGCTTGAGCGGCGATGAACACCCACCCCCTCCCCTCCTCCTCCTCGGCTCCTCATCCCACGAGCAAGTCTGACGCCATGCGAGACACGCCAACAGGAGACCTGCTTAAACTACCTAACTACTTCTGCCTCTGCCGACTTCCGCACGTGTTCGCCCTAACCCTTTCACCTGGCGGCCTCGTGTGTAGCCGCCGCCGTTTTCTGTTTCGCCCGTAAAATTCCCACGACCGCGACGCCGCATGTCAGCTACAAAAATGCTGGCATTCCTCGTGTTGCGGCTCGCTGGTGTCGCACAGAAAACGGCGTGGATGTTCTCAGCGCATGTGGGAATCCTAAGTGGGAAACGGGAGACCAGGAGAAAGAAAAAGTGGCTGGCGCTCCTTGGTCTTCCTTGAGATCCCGATTAGCTATGTCTTGGTTCCGTCAGAATAATATCCAGATCGCAAGCGCTTTTGGATGGACTCGCGATGGATAGGCACATATTTAGCGGGAGTTGGATGGACATCATCAGCTCATACTCTTGTATGTACATACGTATATATGGATGTATGCACCAGAGTGATCGTCATCTCTGGCAGATCGAATGGGGTCAGATCCGATGTCATGGCACGAAACAAGGGCACTACCGGGTGGACGGGCGCGTCTCTTTGGGCCTCTTGTCTTTCTGATGCCAACATATCGGTCTTTCCAGGCCTCTGTTTCACATCTCCTTGTCACCATCGACGAGTGTTTGATGAGGGTCTGGCGGGACTCGCAAGACTGCGACCTATATCATGCAGGGTAATTAATATATACATAGTAAGGCTGGGTGGTATCGGCTGGCACCCCCCGGTCAACGAGGGCCGTGTCTTGCCATCGACCCGAAGGCATCCAGATGCCCGTGTCCCCTTCATTTCCTCATTCCCATTCCGGACTCTCGGAACTTCGCCTTGGGCTTGTTGCGCTGCTGCTTCAGTCCTTCACCCGTTCGTCTGTCTGTCTGGATCACAGCCTCTCGGGTTTCTCCCCTCTTCTACCATACCCCCCCGCTCCGTCAGCTCCGTTCCCCATCACTTCTTTGCCTTGACTCTCTGGCGGTTGCAGTCTAGTTGCTGCGATGTTGCAGAAAGCAGGTGTTCCAAACAGAAATCCGTCAGTTCGGACGTGTTGTGCTCGAGCCACATCTCCAACACCACCTCACCTCATACGGTCACTTGCTTCTGCTTCTGCTTCTTGCCTTGCCTTGCGTCGCAAGTCTTGTTCTCTGAGCCAATCGGCTTCTTCCACACTCTTTTGGGTCTTCTGCTGATACCACTCTCTTCTTCTTTTGCTTCCTAACGCACGGTCTGGTTGCCTGTTCTTCGTCTTTCTTGGGCTGTAAGCTGCAAGCTCTTTGCCTCCACCGACACGCATCTGACAGCCAAGCAGACAGACTGGTTGCCCTTCTGCATTCAACAGACATCGAAATCAGCCCGTAGCTTCTGTCCTGTGTCCCGCTGCTCATTCCTGGAACCTGGATTTCAACAAGAGAACCTGGTACATTTGGCGTACCTAATAAAATCCAAGCTATCATCACGACTGTTCGGAGGACTCACCCTTCCCATATTTTCGGCCCTCCTTTCCTCGGCGCCCTCGACACGCTGACCTACTTACCTGCAAGGCTGTGCCTGATCGACGACTTCAGACGTCACCTCCTTTACACCAAGTAACGGCGTACCTACGGAGTCCCTGCGTCTCCCCGTCCGTCCCACAAAGCTGAAACACCATTGGTCTTCTGGGGGCACACAGCATCTGGTCGTACTCTACCATCATCAACTCACCTCAGATTTCCAAGGTGCCCACTTTGTTCACTTCCCTTCTCTTCCGAGCCGGCTCCTTGCCGGTCGTTTGGCTTCCGTTGCTGCAGATTCTCGGCCGTACGCGAACCCCAGCAGCTCAACTTGGATCTTCATCATCTACGCATCCACACATCATCGTCATCCACTCATCCATCCCCTTCGTCTACTCGACTAGAAGCTTTGCTTCGCCACGCATCTGCAGCGGCCGGGACAGCAATACCATCCTGGCAAATTTCGGGTGATCCTGGCAGGTACAGAATCTTTTCCGACTCTACTATCATTCATTCTTCTCCATATGGGAGCATTGGATAGTTCACGACTTTGAAAGCTCTTGAGGTGTCGCCAAGACGTCCATGCACAAGCTGTAAGTGGTCTTCAAATTCTCCCCTCCCCCTTGGCTCGGATGTCTAGCACTCCCTTTCTTGCCTTGGGCAGTGCAGCAACATTCTTGTACAGTGGTTGGATCTTATGGCAGAAAACAACAAACAATCTATAGAGAAGCTGGCCCCACAACATAGACATACTGGTCTTGTCTCTGCTTATCCCATGTTCCTTGGTGTACAGACATTGACTGACTCTTCTCCATGTTTAGATCCTCTACGCATTTGAACTCGCTCGGCCAGGATCTATCCTCCTCAAAGTAACTTCAGATTTCCAGCCCAGTAGCAGCGCTATTTGTCAGGCTCATCCCGCGCGTCACGGAACAATTTCTTGGTTTTCTGTCCGGCAATTTCAGAAACCAAACCCTCGTTCGTTTGTTGCGGATACTTACACCCAGAAACCGGTTCCACAACCTTGCCTTTAGAGTTATACTTCGACCCGTTTGGAACATCCCAGCTATATCAGAGTCAGGGAGCTGGTATTGTGTGACCTCCCGGGGGGCAGGAGAATTTCGGTTACGAAGGGCCGTCCTACGTTCGCCCTTCAGCTCTTTGAAACCCTTTTTTTGTCCCGGGGAATAGCGAGGCTCTGGTGTGTGATTGCCTTTTGGGTTTATACACCGCCGAGTGGGTAGTTTTGGTCACCTGGAAAAGAGCTTGGTACTTCTCGATCGAATGCGAAATCAATTGTGGTGGCTTCACATAAATGAAATCTCAAAATGGGAGAGACATGGACCGACAGCCACAGCTAGGATCTGCCAGGAGGGCGAGAGAACAGGCTGGGCTAAGGGAGGGTCCTTCAATTCGGAGGGTAGAGGCAGAGGACAATGAGCCTCAGATAGCCCAGCCCATCAGGGCGCGAACAGCAGGAGCTGGGATGCAACAGCAACAACAACAATCGCGAACTCGACGGCGACCACCACCGGCAGGACTTCAGACAAGGGAAGGCGGGATCGGAATAGCCATCTCTAGACCAATTCCGGTGGTTCCACAATGGCCATTGGCATCACAAACCGCAGTTCCTCTCACTGGGCAGGGGCAAGATCCATATCGACCTCCAGTTGGAAAGTCACAACCACCAGTGCGGCCACCGCGACCGAGTAGAGTGCCTTCGATTTTGGACAGCTCTAGAGTGCAGGACCCCACGCCAGTCTCAGGCTTTCAGTATAGGGGACCACAGCAAGGTGGCATGGACCAGCAGCAAGAGATCCTGTCCACCGTCCCCGAGACGACCCCTTCCCTTTCCCGGTCATCCACGCTTTCGTCGTTGGGGACCATTCCCGACTTCCCGCTGCCCGGCCAAATGCCTGCACCACCTCCACCTCCACGACGAAGCGTCATTCTCGGACCACCGCCCTCATCCAGACGCGGAGCGTCATCCTTCTACTCAAATGCCTCCTTGGTGTCGCCCATCCCCGAAGAAAGCCCAGGAACACAATCGAGATCTCACACGTCCTTTGCGTCCAGCGCGGCAATACCCGACAACTGGGGCACCGTTTCCCCGGGACTCAGCCCACAGTATCCCTCTACTGACCACGAGGAGCACGTCATGGGAATCCACAACGACAATGGAAATGCACCCCCGGGATACGAGGAGGATGCCGAGGACAGTCGCCTGGTCAGGAACGCGAGTGTGGGGAAGAGGGCGAAGCCTACGTTGGTGGCGGCGACAAGTCCACGCGTTGGGAAAGGAGCAGGGGGATGGGCCGGCGAGAATCCAGGGACTGATTCCGGTCCGGCGACTCCTGGTACGCCCTTCCGGGACCCCTTCGCAACGGGGACGGGTTATATCGAGAACTCCAGCTCGTCGAGTACAAAGACTCCGCAGATCAAGACACCTATCGGCTCGGCTATCACGACAGATGCGATCTTGGATGCGTATAATAGTGCCAGCTCGTATGATCCAACGTCGTCGTCGAATGAGAGGATGCCTGGAGGACGGACGTACAGTCGGTTTTCGGCCATTAGGAGACCTCCGAACCTCGACATGGATGCTGTCCGCAAAGCTCAGGCCAGGGGAAGTTTGACGAGTCTTTCGGAGCTGATACGGCGAGCAACTCGGCTGGAACAGAGTCTGGAGAACGGCAAAAGACCCGCGAGTAGGATCGAGGACCAGCTGTATGACGAGTTTGGGCACGAGAAGGACATGTCTGGTAAGATCACCTTCAACTAACTTGTCTGACTCCAAAGGGACCAATGCTAATAATCTCTGCAATAGCAGAAAACGAAAAACACCAATCCGGCTTCTCCGACATGCTCGCCGCCTTCCCACCTCCCGCCCAGCCGCGAATCCCACCCCGCCGCTTCCGTGACTCCCTCCGAGACCAAATCCAATCCTGGCCTCTAGCTCTCACCCGCTCGCCCCACAACCACCGCGGCGACGGCAGCGACCAACCCCCTACCGATCCCAGCAATGGCGCCCAACGTGCCAACAAGAGACCCGGGCGACGCATCTGCCGCCTGCCCGTCTGGGGCTTCATTCTTCTCCTCTCAGCCATTGTCCTCCTCACCGTTGCCGCCGTCGTCATCCCTCTCGAATTTCTTGTCCTGCAAAAACACAAGGGAAACGGGTCCGCCCAGCAACAGCTGCAACAATGCCAGCAACAAGTGACGTGCGAAAACGGTGGGACCAACATCGTCTCTCAGGGCTTCTGCTCCTGTATCTGCCGGAACGGATTTACAGGTTTCAATTGCAACGCCACCGCCACGTCGGGGTGCAGCGCTATGACTTGGCCCGGACTTGACGGGAACGGGGCCACGGTAGGGGCGGCCATCCCGCGCTTGGTAGCCGATGCGTATCGAAATTTCTCGATCCCTCTTAGCGGGTCAGAAATAGTGGCCAAGTTCAACGGGGAGGGTTTGTCCTGCGACGCGGAGAATGCCCTGGTGACGTTCGATAGCAGAGCGCTGAGGCAAGGGGATGCGAGGAGTCAGGTGGTCAGTTTGGATACGACTAATGATACCAATGGAAACGGAAATGGGGGCGCTGATGTGAATGCGGCTAATGTTATTGTGGATGGAGTGGAAATTACGACCATTTCGATTTTGGTCGGGCAGTTGACGACGATCACGCTGCAGGCGCCGTTGCCGGCTACGTCGGTGCCGGCGGCTTCGACAAGTGCTGCTGGGGGAGGGAGTGATGGAAGTGGAAGTGGTGGGAGTGGAGGAGGATCGGGGAGCGGTGGTACCGACGGTTCTGGTAATGGTGATGGAGGAGATGGCGGCGGCAACGCTGGCGGAAATGGATCTGGTGATACCGCTACGGCTACTGCAGGAAGCGGCTCAGGCTCGGGATCTGGTTCAGGATCTGGTAGCGGAAGTGGTTCAGGCTCCGGTGATGGCTCCAGCTTCACCACTATAACTACAACGGGCACGACCTCCGCCAGCTCCACACGAACCATTGCGACCACAATGACCATGGCCTCCCAGGCTCCCGGCGCCAACTTCGCCGTTACCGAAGAAATCCTCGACTTTGCTAGGGTCGCAGTCCTCTACATTCTGCAGGAGGAAGACCTCAACAGGGCCGAGGAAGCGCAGACGGCCATCCAAAAGGTGTTCTCCCAAGTCAGCGCGGCGATCATCAACGCTGGAAACAAACCTGTCAGTCTGGATACGGCGAAAAATGTTACCGTGGGGAATGGGAACTCGGTGGATTTTGTAGGGTTCAGAGTTGATGTTGGCAATGGGTTGGTGGGGGGTGAATCGCATCCTACGAGGCTACGACGGGCAGAGGGGGTGTTGGGGTGGAACTTTTTGCAATGAGGCATGTTGTTCGATCCTGTTGAAGGCAACGATTGAATATTGGGTAACGCAGTCACCGAACGAACGAACGAACCCGTGACGAGAAAGACTGGGAATTTTTGCACATTCACACGCGCATTCGAGCCACATCTACTTTCTCTGACTCGAGCTCACAGGAGCAAAGAACGTTTGAATATCTGGTTCTTACGAAGCAAAAAAACTGTTATTCTTTTTCATCTCCCCGTCTTTGGTCACGCATATTAATTCCCTCGCTTTTTACCATGTATTAGACATATCTTTACACATCTTTTTTTTTTTTCTTTGCTTTGGTTTATGTATTATGGATGGATGGATGGATCGCATGGTATGGCATGGTCACTGGCGCGAGCGGGACCGGGAATAGGGACACTTCTTGATTTATATATACACCGACACCGACACACTACGAATGGAATGGCCTTTCCTCTTTTTCGTATGCCCTTTTTTTGTTCTTTTTGGCAGTTTCTGTTTGGATTTCGCCATGGTGGTGTATAATGAGGGGGATGGTTTAGATAAAGTCAACTGCGGTTGTAGGAGTACTAGACGACAAAAGCTGATAGCGTTCAAACGACAAAAAGTTGGTTTCGTCCAATCTGTCCAATCATCTTGCGAATACCGTCCGAATTGGGAAGGCTTGATGCTGTAGCTGCGGAGGTGATGGAGTCTTTTTGCTGCAGCTTGGGTTGGTGGAGCCCCATACGTACATACGTACCACTGCAGCTTGAGGTTCACAGCAGCATATCGAGACGTGATGATTACAGACTTGTGATATTTATGGTTGCGTCTCACTGTCGTGGCGATCATACGAACATGAATCGAAAACCAAAGCACAAAGCAAAATAAAGCGGTTGGGGCTTACTGAACCTGCGAAACATGCAGCAACCTTCTACAAGCGTGGCTATGCCCTGACGATCACCTGACGCTTACGTATGCTTTCATTTCACTTGTGCTTCATTCAACGTTCCCTACATGACAAATTACATGAGACCACGTTCGCCTGTCGAGAATATGGCCAAAGGTTTCATCATTTCTGTCATGGGCGAGGACAGACCGCTGGGGATTGCTTGGATGGCCCCATTTAAAGCCTACGACTGTGACGCGTAATTGGCTCCGCTCCTTTGTTCCGGTTGGCCCGGGCGCCGGCTTGATCGATTGGCTATTATTACACTAACAGGCCGCTGAGGCGAAACATGAGGCGGAAGTGTTTTGGGGGGGGGGGGCTTTCCATTCCATTCACTGGCCTTCATTCTCCCAACGAACCAAACCATAGTGTGGTTCTGGATTGAAAGCTAACAGAAACTGTCTTATTTCGTTTCATCTCTCTTTCCAACAAGCCGCCATCTTCTTTTTTCCACTCATTTTCGTCTTTCAACTACCCTTACTGTCCAGTCTGCCGAGGACTCGTAATCAATTGTACGTCATTGTACGTGTTAGTGCCCAGCTAGCAGCACTTACACTGCCCATTTCCCCCTTATCTGGGACTTACACTACACACCTCGTTTTTCGAACTTCTTCCATTCAACCAACAAACAACAACCGATCTTTCAGCCACAGTCACCGACAACACCATGATACCCAAACAACTCACCACCGTCGCCGCATTCTCGGCCACCCTCCTCTCCGCTAGCGGCGGCGTGTCCGCCTTCCTCATTCCTCCCGAGCTCTCCGACACCGACATCGCCTTTGCACAAGAAGTCGCTTCCGAAATCAACAACCCTCCCGCTGCCACCGGCCTCGACCCCATTACCGCCGCCGCCTCTCAACACCAACTGATCGAGCTCGCCTGCCCCGGCTGCCCCGTCCTCATCAAGGACCGTCACCACAACAAGCACCACCCCAAGGTCTTGACCGATAAGCCGAACCACTTGGAGCTGGACTTCAAGATTGATCACAGCGCTGGCACCGCGGGAGGGGACAGGTTACTGGTCAACGGGTTCGAGCTATTTCCCAATGCTGATCCGTTGAGGGCAGAGTTATGGGCTGGACAGATTTTGGAGGGGGGTGGTGCTCCGAAGCCTTTGCGCGACGACAAGGAGTGGGTTGAGAAGATGGAGGAGGAGGACGACGACGACCAAAGTGACCACGATGATTCCAATGACCACGAGAAGCAACAACAACAACAAGAACAACAACAACAACAACAACAGGACGACGATCATAAGAAGCAGCACAAGAACAGGAAACACAAGAACCGCAAGCACAGAAACCGCAAACCCAAAACCCTCCCGCAAAACCTTGGGTTCGGCCTTCGCACCTCTTTGCCTCAAGTTTCTACCGACCCCGCTGAGCAGGCTACTGCCGCCGCTAACCAAGAAGTCATCGATCTGAACTTGCAAATCGTCGAGGTCGGCAACGCCTTTGTTTCGGGAATTCCGAGCGTGGAAATCAAGCTTCTGAGGGATTCGGTGACGCAGAAGTTGATGATTGGGAACATTGAGACTGCTGCCTCGAACGAGGACAGCGGCGTTCCGGTGCCTTTTATGGGCGTTATTCCCGACCCAACGAAGCAGGAGCAGGAGTGTGATAACTTCTTGTGTCGTCTTTTGGAAGGGTTCAGGGAGAAGGTGAAGGAGGGTAAGGAGGCTTGGGGGAAGAAGATGGGAGGTTGCCATGGCGACGACGATATGGAGCATGGTATGATGATGCCCGCTAAGGAGGAGGAGGGCAGTGAGCGGGAGATGCCAGTGGTGGAGATTGATGTGGAACGGATCGACATCACTGAGGGTCAAGACGGTACTTGGGAGATTGTTGCTTCCCCCGTTCAGGAGGACGTCGAGCAAGAACAGAAGATCAAGAACCTACTTGATGAGGTGCCCCAGCAAGAGTCCGAGGAGCATGGTCACCACCATGGCGGCATGCACCGCTATGAGCACAGCTGGGGCCAGTTGCTCAAGAGCATCACTACCCATGTTCTGTTGCCGGTGCTGGTTGGTATTGTTGCTGGTGTGTCTGTTAGCTTGTACGTTTTTATTTCCGCTTTCCCCCCTGTCTCTGTTCGAACGATCGCTAACATTACGAAACAGCATCGGCATGGCCGTCGGAACCCTCATCGTCGCTCTCTACCGCTTTTTCTACCGTCGTGGTGGCTGCAACGGTCAAAAGTGCCGTCGCCGCGGTGGTGCTGGTTGCAAGCGTGCTCAGCGCCACGGCAAAGACGAAGCTGAGGCCCCTGTTGAAGAGAAGGCTGGTTTGTTGACTGCGCAGGAGCCTGAGGCTGAGGTTGAGGCGCCCCCGGCTTATGAGGATGCCAAGGTGGCCGAGGAGGGGGAGGTTAAGAAGTGAAGATTGACTCGACTTGAGTGTTCTGCATGCCGTTTTGAAACAACAGGATGGGAGGAAGTCAGGAAGGAAATCAGGAAGAGAGAAAGGGTGATACAATATGTGATACCATACGATTTGTGGAAGCGGAAGGATGAGATGGATGGTCAAGCTACACCAGATTGTCACGCACATAAAGCAAATAACTGACTAGGTACGCCCCTTGGGGCAAATACCATTTCCATTTGCTGTACACAGTAATACCAGACATATGTCTGACCACTGCTAGCTCGCTTGGGTTGATGGGTGATACTATTGTCATGATGTTATTGTGATGCTAGTAAGGTAAAATCTTTTTTTCGCTAGGCCTGCCTTTCTGCCCTCGCCCGGGCGGCGGAAAAAAAAAAGTTTCAATGTGGTTGCCCGTAATCCAATTCTTTGCTTTGTCCGCTCCTTGTTCTTCCCAATGATAAATTGAAACCCCATATTCTGTTCGTCGCTCATGGCCAAATCGGTTGGTCGGTTGGCGACCGGCCGGTTGAGTCGTTACCTAATTACACGCCAACTTCTCCAGTCGACGAAGCGATGCAGGTTTCTGTCCCCTTACACCATCCCCTGCCCCCTCTCAGTTCTAGCCCTTCTCCACCTTCCCGCCCACGCCGCAAGACCCTGAAGGGGAACTTTGATCATGACTTCGTATGCATCCTTCCAACCAAGTTCCGGCTCTTCTTCCTCTTCTGGTTTTTCGGTAGAGGTGGTGGTTATGGACTGTTGCTCTTGGCAGAGGTAGTTGAGCCTGTTGATGTCGAGCCCGGTTTCGAGCTCGGGGAGGAGGTTGAAGTTGATCGTGGCTGTGCGGGGACCGAGGAGGTTGGGGTTGTTGTTGTTGTTGATATTGTTGGAGGGGGTTGAGTTGTTGGTGAGGAAGTTGGTTGCGCTGGCAGATGATGGAGACACTGGCGGCAGTGTAGTAGTACTTCTGGTTGTGGTAGGTTGAGCCGTAGCGGGAAGTGGAAGGCCGATGGCGTGTTGCCCTTGATGATCGGGTGCGGAGGAGGCGTAGCTCGATAGGGTGCTGAAGCTGCCAGCCCCTGGAGAAGACATCTTGGGCGTTTCTTGAGCAGTTCTGTACTTATGGATATGGAATATACTACCAAGTATTTGATAGTGTTGTTGATGTCAAGTAAAGCGAATGAGGACAGGCCAGGTTTGACGGATCGATGTTGGGTTCGTGATTACCTAGCGAGCGGGAAGCAGAAGATGGAAAGTGCACTTTTTTTCGAGCCTGAAGTGGTTTCCTTAGTTTTCAAGTGGTTTGAAAAAGCACTTTGATACACACGAGCGGGTTACCTCTAGGTAGGGGTATGAAGCCCGGGCCTGCCTTACCATGTTTTGAAGCTGCATTCAGGTGCTTCACTGCACAATCAGGAGGAGTGGCTAATCACCGCACAGAAGCAAGGCTTTACTTTCAACTCAGCAAACGAATATAAAGACTGGAGTTATACACCACCGACATTCCCAAGTAACACACAGCCTGGTGAATCTCACATCTATGGACCATCAGGGTGTTTGTAGTCCGTCTTCAAGATGACCCCCACGGTCCCTTAGCAACCATCCATCACTTACACGACCCCTGGTGCCAAGCATTGGTGGGGCGGCACTCAGGAACTGCACCCAGCGGCCCCGGCCGTTCGGATGGAAACGCCCCACACCCACCACCAGCGGCAGCGGGGCATCGCCCAGAACTGGACTTTGATCGGAGCAAAACAGCAGCTCCACCGAGAACTTGCTTTCCTGTGTCCGGCAAATGACGAAGTTTGTCCGCATCTTTCCCCAGCTCCATTTCCGTCACATGCCGCTCTTTGTGGTTGCTTGTTGTTGTTGTTGTTGTTATTAGCAGCAGCCTCCGATCCGTTCTCTCAGCCACCACCACACAACTACCTACAGTACCTATCTACCTCTTCGGCCGATCAATCAACCGACCGACGAAACGAGCAAACGGACAATGGCGGCCAGCGGGAGCATATTCCAGTGCCTCCTGCGCACGTCGCAACAGAGCTTGGGAAAGAGGATAATCCTCCAAAGACAAACAGCGACAGCCCAAGCAGCAGCTGCGACGCGATTCACGTCAACTCGACTCGGCAAAAACGCTGCCTCTACTCCCCGCCGCCAATTCACCACCTCGTCCACACGCCGACAGACTCAACAACCCGGCGATGATCCCAACTTTACTTCCATCCTCGATAACCCTCCCGAGCTTGTGCGGACCGGCAGGAGACATGGCAAGGGTTTGATTATCCTGGGTATGTCCTGATTGAGTCCCAACCATCTACAGTCTCAGCATGCGCTACAGCCGTAACACTGACTAACGCATTTACCTCCTCCTCCTCTTCACAGCCATCATCCCCATCACCGCCCTCTTCCTCGGAACCTGGCAAGTCTACCGACTAAAATGGAAGACGGACCTAATCGCCAAATGCGAAGACCGCATCATCCGGGACCCTCTCCCCCTTCCCCCCCGCGTGGACCCGGCCGCCATCGCCGACTTCGACTACCGCCGCGTCTACGCCGAGGGCGTCTACCGACACGACCAAGAGATGCTGATCGGCCCGCGCATGCGCGACGGCGAACAAGGCTACATGGTTGTTACGCCCCTGGAGAGGGGAGATGATCCGAGCTCCAAGGTGCTGGTCAACAGGGGGTGGGTGAGCAAGAAGTTTGCAGACCAGAGGAGCAGGCCGGATTCCGTCAAGCAGGGCGAAAAGGTCCGTGTGGAGGGCATGCTGAGAGAGCCGTGGAAGAAGAACATGTTTACGCCGGACAATAGGCCGGATATTGGCGAGTTCTACTTCCCGGATGTGAAGCAGATGGCCGAGTTGACGGGCAGTCAGCCGGTGTGGATTGAGCAGACTATTGGTGGGTATCTCTGTTTTCTTCCCTGCCAGTTATGGACGTGGCTGGCCGGG
The DNA here is from genome assembly GCF_033458365.1 of Neurospora hispaniola. Lineage (NCBI taxonomy): Eukaryota > Fungi > Ascomycota > Sordariomycetes > Sordariales > Sordariaceae > Neurospora > Neurospora hispaniola. Next base: position 2,619,116 of record NW_026944411.1, on the reverse strand, counting down.
CCTGCGTCCTATAATGATATAATGGCTATTCTAGCTAGGTATGGGGCTAACGTATGTTTGTGCGCAGTTCCCGATATTATCACCGTCTACGACTACGAGGCTCGTGGTATCCCTATCGGTAGAGTCGCCGAGGTCAACCTTCGCAACAACCATGCGCAGTACATCTTTACATGGTATGTTCCTAACCAATGCTTCACTTCCCCTCATTTCTTGACGTACCCCTGCGGTATTGCATATCAGTGCCCGACTAACTGGTACTCAGGTACGGTCTCGCTGCTGCCACCTCCATCATGTTCTGGCTCGTGGTTAAGAAGCCCGCGAACCAGATTACCAAGCGCGTTCGCATGAACAAGAGCTGGTAAACATGAGTTTGTGAGTGGGCAGTGATAGCTTTGCTTTGTCACACATCAATGGTGACAAACACTCTCACGTCACCTCTTCGTCTTCGCCGCCAACCCCAGCACGGCTAGAAGAGGCAGCCTTTCGGCGCTTCTTGACCGGAACAGGCGGCGTCATCCTCAGTTCCTGGAGGAGCTCTCTAGGAAGGTATCGTTGCGCCAAGGCAAACGGCGTGGTTTGGGCGTTGGTTTGACGTTGTCTATAAAAGAAAAATTGTAAGTCAGTCCGTCGTGTACAATAGCTCAAAAAAAGTGTACAAAGAACACTACACAGGATATAAACAATCGGATACCCAGGGATCAAAACAAAAGCACCAAACATACCTCTTCATCAATGTAAGCATATCACTCATATCGATAGTCTTGCGATGTGCGTGCTTTGCGTACGCCGACAAGTCATCTCCCAACTGCTCAAAGAACCAGTCCGAAGCTTGCATGATTGCCTTGAGCGCTTCAGGCGAGATGTTCCCCTTCGCGCCGCTCGTCTTGGCGAATGTTTGCGCCAACCGCTTGACCATGGCCGGAGGCAATGATGTGTACTCGATACCGTGTTTGGATATCTTTTTGGTGGCTTTGATCTTGGAGAAGCCCCCTCGTTCACCATCCTCTTCCCGAAACAATCCGAGTTTCTCCCGCGCCGCCGAAGCTGAAAGTGACACCCTCGCCGCTGTTGGTGTGTAGCCTGATAATCTCGTCATCTCCTCATCCGAGCCTGCCTGGACCTGGTCGTCTTGGTTGTTATCCAGATCCATACCCATACCGTTGTCGTTATCGTAATCGTCGTATGCTGGTCCAACATCATTTCCATCATCGTCATTGTTGTCGTAACTGTCGCTCCTCTGGTCCATCAACTCCGCGAAACCTCCACCTTGGCCGCTTGTTGCCGCCGCTTCAGCAGCTTGACCCATCTCAAACTGCCTCGTAGGCGAAGCAATCATAAACGTGCTCTCGTCCATCCCCACCGGCACCTCAATGTGGAAATCACTATCCCTCCCTCCAGCTCCAAGCAGCAGCCCCATCCCCCCTTCCCCACCGATCGTCTCCCGTCTCCTCGTCTCGTCCGAGTCCAGCCTGCTGAACTCATCCGGTATCCTATCCTCGGCATTTCCAAAGTCGTCCTCATCAATTGCAGCAGGCGGAAAGAACCCCGAATCGATCCCATCACTCTGTTGTTGTTGTTGTTGTAGTTGCGGGAAATCACTCAACCGCCCCATCGAATCCCTCATCCTCTGCTGGTCCTTCTCCGGATCCACCCGTCTCGGCAACTCGATACTCTGCACCGTAAAGTTCTCCGTCAGATCTTCAAGCCCTGCACTCCGATGTGGTTGCGGCAGTTCATCATCATCTTCCCAATCATCGCCCTCCCCATCCCCCGCCCCTAACCCCAAGCTGAGTCTCGGCCTCTTAGGCAACTCCTCCTCCTCTTCATCCTCATCTCCATACCTACTCCGCGTGGATATGTCAAAGGTCAACTCCTCTGACGTGTCCCCCTCCTCTTGCTCTTGTCTTCCCCCAGCAGCAGCAGATCCAGAAAGCGCCGAAGCAGGACTCGAACTACTACTCGGTATCCTCTCACTCTTGGGCGCCAAAACTTTGCCTAACTGCAGCAGGAAGTTGCGCGGGGTCTCGCGGGCTTCGCGCAACGAGCGCCGGCGCGCATGGTGAGGCGTGAGGATGGCGGCGCGTCGGGAGTCGATGGCGCGGTAGGCGGCGCGGACATGGGGGGTCGCGTTGGGGTTGGGGGTGTTATGTGCGGAAAGGAGGAGGCCGCGGGGGGTGCGGGCGCCGGGGGTGTATGCGCGGGCGTTGGGGCCGGGGGTGTAGGCTCGTGGGAGAGCTGGTACGACGGAGAGGCCGGGAGTGGTTCGGACGGGGATTTGGGAGGAGGAGGAGGGTTTTGAGGGGGTTCGGGCTGGTCGTGATGGTGATGGTGGTGGGTTGTTGGGGTCGGCCATTTTGATGGGAGGAAGGCCGGGCCTGGCCTCGTCTGGCGGAGAGGATTGCGACGGATGGGATGCGATGAGGTGGGCGTCGGTGTTAGAGATGGATGGTGGTGGTGATGATGGTGTTTGGAATGCGCTGCAGCAGTGTCGCAAGCTGTCCCGCCTGGGAATTGTTGCGATGTGTGGCGCAGGCTTCTAGCATTACAGATTTGTGAAGCTTCAGTTGGCCCGATGTGTTGTGAACCTCGATGACGACGAAGTTCGGGGAGCAGCAGACGCGACGACGCGTTTGGGCTTGCCAATTGATTGTAACGGGTGCACTTTCGCAAATGGAACCCGACAACGGGGGGTGTTGATTGCATCGGCCCCGCTTTTCTTCGAGTTCCTTGTGAATGCCGGGCCTGCCCCCCCGGCCGCCGTTCGCCTACCCCATAATTCCGCAGTGGGGCGGGTGCGCCCGACGGTCAACGCCCGGACCACAAAGGTCCCGTCGCCAGGGACTTGCCCCCTTGGATCATTACCTTGATCTCCATTCTCCACGAGTGAGCGTCCTGCTGATCTTGCGGTCGTTGTGTTTCCGAGGTTGCAAAAAGTCTCGCTTGTTTTGCTCAACTTGGCTTGGGCCATCCGTACTCACGGCAAAGCGGAGTGATGTGGTGTACGGAGTCAATGTCGGCTTCGCTTAGTTTTGGAAACACTCTATCTACGTCACAATGCTTTGGACACTGCGGATAGGTTACTGTGCACAAGGCTCCCGTCCCGTTGTAACGTCCACAGGGCTCGCCCCGACGATACAAGTACACCGCCAAAAGACGGAGGTTCCGTCCGATAAGGGGGATATCGCAGCCGCTGTCAATAGTGATGGCGATAACCATGTGGGAGCTTCGGTGTTTTCGTGCTCAGGCAATATCAGACAGTTCTATAACTTTTCCCACCTCCCGCCAGCCATTGCCTGAACTGGACTTGGCTAAAAGCAAGTCAGGGGCACCCCATACACTACAACGATGCCTGGCGCCTTTTTCATGGCTTGGCTTTCTTCCTCTTGGCGGTTGCTCTGGCTGGAGATATGTTACAGATTGTGCTTCAAGAGCCAAATCTCAGACGTAGCCATCCGTCGGCTGATTCTAGTGTCGCTGGACGTCTGTCAGTGGCCATTAGACTTTGGCGTGACAGCAAGCAGCACCATTTACTCCACTTGGGTCGAGTTGAAACCATTGTGTCGGCAATGATATCACCAACAGATCGAGCTTCTCCTGTCTCTTGATCCTTAGTTTCGAAACGGGTGAGTTCGGTCACCGGATGCTGATTTCCCCTATCCTCCGAAGGCCAAGACTTTGCAACAAACAAAGCCCCTGATATGGATATCTGGTTAGCGCCTTGCTTCAAGTGTCCCAAAGCATTTAGTACTCTGTTGCTTGCTGCTTCGAGCAAAGAGATCTGGTCTTGTCTTTGATTACCACGATGATTGAAGCATTTGACGCCGAGGTGTGAGGAGACTTTGACCAACTCCCCAATCGAATGCCATGCCGCCGACAGGAAAAGAATGATGGGATCTGAAAGGCTAAATAGCGGTCCACTTGATTTGAATCGCCAGACGGGAGAAACGGGCTACCCTGTGGTTCAGTGCGACTTCCCCCGCCACGCCGCCACTTGTTGCAGTGACTGGAGGTGGGAAAGGGACAGTGCGCATTCCCCTTTGGTCTGTCTGGGCAAGCACGCAGTCCGTCTCTTGAGATCGATATTATCTTGAGCCGTGCTTTTGAGCGCACATTGTTGTTAGGTAGTGATTGGTGGTCTGTCTGTCTTTTGTCACTGTCAGATGAATTGACCCAACCATCTACTGCTACTTGACCATCATCACTTCTTCGTTACCGCAGTACACTGCCAAGTACTCGGGCTGCCAGACTGCAATAAGTAACGAACCAAAGAGTAGGACCAGTGGTGAGATGGCACAGCAGCGACTCCAGCGTCACAAAGAAGCTACTTCCCAGACCGTGATACAATAAAGTAACAGCCGTAAACCCTGCCCGACTCCCGTCCCCAAGCACTGACCAGTGACGGGGCTACATCGGCATGAATGGTGGCAGCCAGCGACCAGCCAGCGGCCACCAACCAGGGCACTGGGCTTTAACGGGCGCCCAGTCCAGGCGCGCCCCAGGGCAAATTCCCAGCCTACTCCCTGTCTCCGCCGCCCGCTTCCCGCCTCTTGAACGAGGAGGACCACTTTGGCAAGACCAGTGCACCATACAGGGAAGTCCACAAGTGCACCACACCTGTGCTGCCAGCCTCAACCGATTGCACCGACCGACCCAACCCTTTTTTTTTCTGTATCCCAACGACTTTCTGCCACTCCGATCCGTCACTGCTGCTTTCACATCGACTACAACAACATACCAAACCTCTAATCACGAGTCCCTAATACCAATCCCACCCCCAAACCATCTTTCTCAGCCATTCCCACAATGGCTGCTATCGGAGGCGTGCAGTCGATCAAGGTTCGTAGACCTCGCCAGTCCTCTCTCCGCTGACCTCCACCACCGCTCCGTATCGACACCGACACGGCCACCGCAATCGCTACCGTCCTCGTCGCGAATCCATCAAGAACCGCACAATGCTCACAAGAGAGATACTAACACTCGATTTTTTGCTTCTAGTGCGTCGTCACTGGTGACGGTGCTGTAGGAAAGGTAAACTCACTCCCACCGCTTCCCCTCTCAGAGTCACCGTGTCCCGCACCCCGCAAGGACTAACCCTTGATTGCCAGACATGTCTTCTCATCTCATACACAACAAATGCCTTCCCCGGCGAATACATTCCCACAGTGTGCGTTCAACCCATTCGACACTCTTATCTGCGATAACTAGGCCACCACTACCCCGGAAACTGACACGCGCGCTGCGATAGTTTCGATAATTACTCGGCGAGTGTTATGGTCGATGGCAAGCCCGTGAGCTTGGGTCTCTGGGATACTGCTGGACAGGAGGATTACGACAGACTGCGCCCGCTTTCGTACCCCCAGACCGACGTCTTCCTCATCTGCTTTTCGCTCGTCAGCCCTCCGTCGTTCGACAACGTCAAGTCCAAGGTGAGTAACTCTGCAATGAGGGGGGGGAGGGGACGCCACGCATATGGACCTACATGCTGACTTTTCCGGCAGTGGCACCCCGAGATCCAGCATCACGCCCCCGGTATCCCCATCATTTTGGTGGGCACCAAGCTCGATTTGCGCGAGGACCCCGATACCATTCAGAGCCTGAGCCAGAAACGCATGGCTCCGATAACGTTCGAGATGGGTGTCAACTGCGCCAAGGAGATCGGCGCGAGGAAGTACCTCGAGTGCTCTGCCCTTACCCAAAGGAATCTCAAGTCTGTTTTCGACGAGGCCATCAGGTAAGTCCACTGCCCACCCGACCCCTCTCAATCAGATAAGAAAACGAAACGCAATATGCTGACCCACACGAAACAACAGAGCTGTGCTCTACCGCGTCGATACGACCCAAGAAAAGAAGAAGTCCAAGTGCACTATCCTCTAATTAATTCACCACAACCAACCAAACCACACCAGACATACTACCACCATCACAACACCATTACACCAACGCTCATGAGGCCATTTACCGAGGGCGCAGCGCACGCCTTGACATCAGCACAAAACAACAGGGTGTTCCATGGGGATAATTGTGAGGGGACACCATCTATACCCGGCGGACATAATTAGATGTTGATGAGATTTTCTTTTCCTGGTTGTTCCGATCGTCTCGAAATAAACTCGCAAGCTGGTTTTCGTCTCTTTTTTTTTCTGTCTTTTCATTCTCATCTTTTTGGATCTATCCCTCTACTACTACTACCCCGAAGAGAAAGCAGAAGTGGACCGCTACGATCTCATCTATCTAGTGCCGACCGATGATGCTGGTGTGAAGTGCATCCATTCATCCTCCAAAGTAACGGATAGGGCGGCGGGCGTATAACATGCGACGACACTCTTTTTGCAGGCAGGTGATTATGGGGGGAACTGATGCAAGGAAAGGTCACAATCGGCGGGTATGGACGAGAAAAGGGAAGAAATGAGGGATGTGCCGTCGATCCCATGGTACAATTTCACTCGCTTGAGTAGAAGAGAATATACAAGGAGAGTCTAGGAGAGTGGGGGTGGATAGGAGGATCGTTTAGTGGAGGAAGGGAGGGTTAGACAGGACGAGAAGAGGAAAGAGTAGGACCGGGGCAAGGGGAATGTAGTCGTAGGTCGGTAGGCTAGATCGAGGGAGTGCCATGCAAACTAGTTCAGATCAAGCCGTGGTCCACTGCTTTTATGCGCTTTCTCTACGGACACAGATGAGTTCCGGTTCACCATAGCAGTTATCTACCGGGTCATTCTTGTACCATGTTTTGTGTCATCCAAGCTCTTCCATTACCGTTCCGTAAGTCGTCGATGTGAATACAACCTGAAAACGAAGGGCCGACATTTCATCCCGTGATCAAAAACCTCCATAATCCTTCTCTTACATAAGTTGAGTGATCGTGGAATCAGTCCCGGGCGACGGACTGGTCGAAGGTAAATCAAAGTTTACAATGATGGCTTTCTTCCTACATGCCTCGAGCCTCGTTGGTGCCTCTGTTCATCGAGTCATCGCATACAAAAAGGGGAACATCACATACAGTCAGTGAAAACTGTCGATTGAGGATGAGCGGCGCAGCAACAGAGGGAAACTCAATTTGATAGTCTGCAAAATATCAGTTTCTCCGGCTTTACCCATCCATCTATCAAAAGAAAAGGCTCGATGAAAGGCACGTATTTTGGGGTATCATAAAAGTTCCTTGCTCTCGGACTCCTTTTGACTGAACTTGAAGTCGATATGTATCCATTTCTTCTTTCCATCCCACACATTTCCTTGGATGAAACTGTAATCCGATCGTCAATGCAAAGTAATAATAGTATAAACAAAACGTGGACAACAACACGCTGATAACAACATGAAAAAAGAAAATGAAACAACGGACACCCCGCCAGGGAACCAAAAATCAGAAACCAACTGAGGTCTAGGCAAGATTCCCATCCAGAGGCGCTTTCAATGCTCAGACAAAGCATAGCAATAGCTTGTCCAAAACGTATTTCAGGAAGCCATGACCAATGCGATTCTCAAACCCCGGATCAAATCAGTCCAGCCGGAGTTTTCCCATCCCCAAGCCATCAACCGCTCCATAGGCCCTCAAACCGTCGCAGTAGCGAGTCCTACTACCACTTCTTGTAGCCACCACGACCACCACCACGACCACCACCGCGACCACGTCCACCACCACCACGGCCACCGCCACGGCCACGTCCACCACCACGTCCACGACCGCGACCACCAAAACCACCACCACCACCGCCACCACCGTACGAATCCTCCTCATCAAAATCACCACCGCCAGGGTTACCGTCGTATGCGACACGCGCTCTCCTCGAAGGGTGGATAGCATCCTCGTCGTTTCTCTCCGGCGCAGGAGCAGCAGCACCATCAGCAGCAGCAGCGTCACCGTCACCATTGGCCTTGGCAGCGGCCTTCTCCTGCTTAGCCTTCTCCTGATTCTGCTGGCGGTTCAGACGCTCCTCGTTGAGCTTGCGGTTCTTCTCCTTGATCTTGTCTTGGCGGTGGGCGGTCTTGCCTCCTCCGCCGGCGCTGTTGGTTTGGGCAAAAATAGTCATGTTAGTTAATTTTTTTGGTCTTTTGAAGAAGATAGAAAAATAAAAAGAGGGAGGGAAGGGGAGATGCAAGTTTTGGTGGGTAAAATAAAACGAACCTCAGCTCAACGTTAATCTTCCTCGGCACGCCCTTGTCATCCAACATTTCGCTGTGGTGGAACTTCTCGAGCGCCGTCTTCATGTGGTCGAAGCGGCCGAACTCGACAAAGGCGGTCCCCTTGGACTTGGTCGGGTTGTCGCGGTGGGTGAGCAGGCGGACAGAGATGGGGTGCACCGACGCGAAGTGCTCCTTGATGTTGTCGGCGGTGACCGAGTAGGGCATGTTGCCGACGAAGATGATGAAGCGGGCTCCCTTGGCGCCGTTGGCTTGCGACTGTTCCTCCTCGTTGGTGGCCTCCTCTCCACCATCCTCAGTCTTCTTCTCCTCGGTCTTGTCCTTGTTCTTCTTCTTGTCCTTCTTCTTGCTCTTCTTGTCGGTGGACTCCTCGGTCTTCTCCTCGGTCTTGGATTCCTCGGTGGCAGCGGCCTTGTCCTTCTTCTCCTTCTTGTCCTTCTTCTTGTCCTTCTTTTCCTTCTTCTCCTCCTTGGGCTCCTCTGTGGTCTCGGTCTTGGACTTCTTCTCCTTCTTTTCCTTCTTGTCCTTCTTCACTTTGGGGGCCTCAGTCTCGACCTTGGTGACCTCGGCGTTGCCAGACTCGTCGAGCTTGCTCTTCTTAACAACAGCGATGGAGTTGACATCCTCCTCGGCGGTGCGCGAGCGCTTCTTGGAGTCCTTGGTAGACTTGCCCATGTTGATTGGTTTTCGTTCGTTCAGCGAGGGCAATAATCTCAATTGATTTGAAGAGACAGATCCAAAGAATCGTTCTTGACAGCTGTTCTGGATCGTTTCACAAAATGGGAAAGGGAGGGAAGGAATGCCTGCTTCGTTTTCCCCGATTATTTTTTCTGCCGTTTCAATTGCAAAGGCGGAGAAGGATAAGAATTGGGGTCTCGCACTTCCACTCGCAGCGCGTGGAGCTCGTCCCGCATTGGTGGGGCCGTTCGCTGCAGCAGTGGAGAAGTACCCACCGAAATGCCATCCAAGGTCACCCCCAGAATCACTTATCTCCACCATTTTGTGATTCTCATCATCTTCAAGGTGTCAGCCACCTACAACATGAGAGTTTACAAGATCTCATAGCCAGTCCGAGCCATAGAAACGATCAGTTGGGAACTTGGAAGATGCTCACACTCACCTTCTCTTTCCCAATGCTCCGTTCCAAGTCCACGAACCACCGAGTCTCCTCCTTCGAGTCTTCCAGCAGGACCACCCTCGACCTCGAACTAGCACTCAACTCACGAGCTGCGTCTTTGTCGTTGCTTTGAAGGTTGCTTCGCCGTACTTTACCAACACTGCGGCGTTTCCCTCTGAGCTATGAGCCGCCGTCAGATGCATTGATGTGCGTTCATAGAGACAGTCTTTGGCTTCAACATCGGCCTGGGCTTTTATGACGAGGAGCCTGACAAGATGTTCACTATCCGGGACCCTAGGAACCTCGTGCTAAGGCGTACACCCGAGACGTCGCGGGCTAAAGTATCTGCTCTATTCTCAAGCACTGAGTCGGCAACCCTCGTGGACTGAGACTTCACAGGATAGTGAAGCGCAGACTTCTTCTCATCCGCAATACTCGTACCAGCGCCAGACTCTAGGGAGAGTTCGGCTACCGCCGGCTAATCGAGAGCAGCGGCCTACGCAAGTGCGATACGGCCAAACAAATCAATAATATCGAGAGAAAAAAGCTTAACCTCGAGGTATCGGGCACAGAGAGCGGGATTCTCTAGGGTTCGGACTATGGCGAGTTGTTAAGGCGGGAAGTTGAGCGTGCCCAAGAGCTCATCATCTTCGAATAGGCGGCGGATTTCAGAAGAAGTATCGACCCGAGAGACAGCCACAAATGCGGGCGCAACTTTTTCGATTGCTATAGTGGAGGCAGACACATCGGTGTGGTCCTCGAAATTCTTGTTCACGACATGTTCGAGCAGATACTCGCACATATCGGGTCGTTCAAGGTCGACAGCAAACTGCAAAGCCAAATAATCAGCGTCTAAAGACTCGCCGATATACAAACAAGCCTAGGGACCAGGATTACTCACATACCGGAGAGACTTGCCACCCGGGTTCACGTTGCAAGGCAACATCTACCTATCCTTAGCCTAGGACACTAACAAGCTGCTATACAGTTCCATAGTTGAGGATCCTCTTTACAGGCTCTGCGTTAGTCAACATCATCGGAATGTACAGAGTCTATAAGCCATAGGTACCCTGGAGGCTGCTCCTATCAAGTGAGAATTCTGGCTTAGAGCCCTGGATACCAGCGAATCCTATTCCGCTGGAAAAAGAGAGGAGAGAAAAAAAAAAAAAAGAATAAAAGAAAAAAAAAGAAAAAAAGATGTCTTCCGAATCCGCACCTGGGTCGAACAGGTACCTAACCCCAACCCACCCACTCTCCTATCAGGGTCCTGGAAGCAGGCCATAGCTTAATGCGTCCATCAAGGTATGCGCTTCTCGCCTGAACGGGAGGCCTAACACCGCGGCAGTAGACAGTTGCAGGCCTTAGCTCTCTCTTCTCCATCACAACAAGGTGCGTCCACCCGTAATCGAGTCAAGCTAATCCCAACAACTAGTAATACCGGCACAATGCTTGGGCACGTATGTACAGATCAGGTATTTCTCCGTCCCTGCAACTTCTCACAAACTGCTAATATGACTCTATGTGTCTCACCGAACGAGTTGCTAGAATGCTCCTCTGACGATAGTGGTAGCCGGTGTCATCTCTCTTTGGGGAATATGACCATACTCTGGATCAGGGAGTTGGAAAATTCCCATGTGACTGTTCCCGGTCCGGGTCGAACTGGGAACCTCGTGGTGGTAGCAGTCATACCGGTTTGTGGAAGTATGGGTTGAACAAGGTTGTGTGCTGCCCATTACACCAACGGACCACCGCGCGGGTGTGTGGAAGACTGGATGTGGTGGAAGGAAGGCCTGGAACTGGGATTTATAAGGGCAGAAACCACCACCGGTTGGGGCCGCCTGGGCGGATGAGACGGGACGGAAGGGGCGGCCGGCCGGTCAAAGCGAGGTGTGCCTGCCAGTAGGAAGCCGGATTGGGCGAACGACGGGTGCCGGGTGGTTGTCAGCTGGAAGGAGAGAACGGCAGAAAACATGTCCTTAGGAGGGAGCGAATACCTTGGAACTCGAAGATACCCCGGAGAGAATGATTCCACTACCCTCCAACATGGACGTAAATCGGGGATTTCAACAGCCAGCACGAGGACACTTGAGGAAAACATCCGGTTCCGGGACGACCACCGTGCAATGACAGATGAGCAGCCGCTAAACGGACCGCCCAGTCGGCATCCCTGCTGGCACTCGAATTAATAAGCATATTTCGTCGGGCGAGGGTTTAGTTAAGCTGTCCATCTATGTTCCCAGCCTGTGACACAACCCTGGGCTTTTCTCCTGTCCCCCGTTTCCTCCAGTCCTGCTCTGTCAATAGCCATTCCTGCCCCCCTTTCTTACCCCTCCCTCTCCTCTCCTCTCTCCCCAAAAACCCAGTCTTCACCTCTCAGCCCTCAAGCTCCTTCAAAGCCCTATCAACCATCCTCCCCACCTGCATCCACCTCATCGACAACAACCCCCTATGACACTCCCTCCCCATTACACCTTCATGTCCCTCCCCCCACTCCAAGTTATCCAACCCGTCCCGAATCTTCTTTTCAATAACATCTGAGCTCCATCGCTTCAGCGCTTGTGCCAGCAAGGTATTCAGCTTCGTCTGTTCCTCCGGTGATTCCTCCCACGGGTCTTGGCCGTAGTCGATGAAGGCCCGGAACTTCTTTTCACCTTGCGGCCCTGGACTGTCTGCAAGAGCGGCAAGGGCGCGAAGTGCGACCTGTGTACGGTAGCAGCCTGTGGGGTTGCGCGGATCGAGGTTGTAGTTGCCTAGGAAGCCAGTTTCCTCGAGGACTTCTTTGGGGGATTTTGGTGGTTGCTGTTGTGACGCTTGTGACTTGGGGTCTTTTTTGCCTCGTTCGTTGAGTCTTCGAGTTACTTTCCTTGGTGGTTGCTGCTGCTGTTGTTGGGATCGGGAGTGGGTTTGGGCTTGGTCGAGTAAAGGAAGGATGGCATCATCTATGCAGACTTCGTCCCAGACGTTTTCATCAAAGAGAAAGCCATATTCGATTAGGAGGAAATCGTTGGAGTGGTTACCGTAGCAGATGTAGACTTCTTCGCCGGCGGCGTAGGGGCGGGTGGTGGTGATGGTGAAGGCGGTCGGTGAGAAGGCGACTGAGCAGGTTTTTCTGTTGCCTTCCGTATCTTCGGCTGATGGGTCGTAAGAGGTGTGGTTAAACAGGTCTGCGACTGGCTGCAGGACCATTCTGTCTTCTTTATTGAACTTCTTCGTCTTTGGGGTTTCGTGGTAGAAGGTGCGGGTGTTGACAAGAAGCCAGGCGTAGAGGTAGTCTTCTCTTGTTATGCTCTTATTCAGTGTTCCGCATTCTTCCTCTTCCAAGCTCTTGTTCTCTTTCTGGCCAGGCTTTGAAGAGAGGAGCTGAGACTGTTGGACCATGGACCAGTCCTTCTCAAATTTGGCCTCCTGCTTTAGAAGTAGCTCCAGCGCCTTTTTGGGCAGGAACTGTCGTAGTCGGTGATCCCATGTTAGAGGCAAATAGTCCCAAATATCTTTACGCGAAGGACAGACGGCGTTCCATTGCCGGTACTTGGCGGACGGAGGAGGGTCAAAGGCAAGATCGGCAGCTAGGAGACCGTGGATGGAGATGTCCTTGGGTAGAGCACGGGATATGGAAGGGTGGACGGTTTCATACGTCCGAAGAGTGGTAGAGGGAACTGTTAGAATAGTTTCGTCTTCCTGATGATATTGTTAGTTGATCGAAACCAATAGTTTAACATGATGAAAATTACTTACCTCGAGTGGCTTTGTAGCCACTATTCCCATACCTCGGCCTGGTATCCGCCTGGGCTCGACGCCGTTGAGATTGATACCTTTATCTTTTGCCCATATGAGCAGCTCTTCGTATGCTTCCATATCGAGAGCCCTTATCTGGCTTTTTTCTCGGGTGTTCCTCTTCTTAACCTTCTCCTTTGCTGCTGCCGCTTCACGTTTCCTTTTTGCCATTTTGATCAGATACTGTGTAAACGTGATACGGATGGGGAGTAACCAAAAGAGTCAAGTATTTGTAACAAAGCCTTTAAGTTGGAAGATCAAATGTGAAGGCCAAAGAGAGATAAAAGATGATGTGTATTAAACCAGAAAAGCGTAAGTGAGGGTGAAAACAAAGGCATAAATCCCAGGGTGTCACTGCATCGTGTCAAGCAACCAGCTGAAACCTTCCACCTGTTCCCATTTCTCGCCTACATACCTGTTTCTAGAGACTATGGATCTCGATGAGAGGTCTTGGATGGAAGCTTGATTTCCTCTTTGGGAGTTGTTTGAGCGGGACTGGTCACACTAGCCCTTGCATAGGTCCAAGATGTTCAAGTGGTCGTCAAGAAAGAGCGAACTGAAGTGAAAGTTACGCAGTTGTCCTGTGCAACGTAATTTACGGTATTTATCATCTCCCACGGTGAATTGTCATACCTCGACTTTCACCGAGCAGGAGCTCCCCTCACCTTGAGCTACCGCGGCCCCTACGGTACGTAAGTCCTTATCGCTGTCGTTATCGCAGTTGTTACATGCTCGGTTTCCGCATCCGAACGGATCGAACCACCACTTACGTCTACAACTTGACAACCACTCGAGCTCTGGAGGAATTGCGTGTTCCTCGTCCATCCCCATCTCTACTCCAACCCTAGGGCTTCCTCCTGGTTGTCCGAATTGCGCTTGACAATGGAAGCGACGGCCCTCAGACGATCCGCGGCTCTTGTAGCTCGCGCCAGCGGCCAGAATGCAATCCGGCCTGCCGTATGTGCCGCCATCAGCAGCACATCACCAACACCACCGACCCAGATCCAGACACAGCAAACAAGACAATTCTCGGCCCTCAACCGCCCACCACCAAACTACCCTGGCCATGTCCCTCTCACTCGCCTCGAGCGCTTCGGCCTCTTCGTCGGCTCAGGCCTCATCTCCCTCGCCGACCCCCGGCGCGGCGGTCCGTTTCGTCCCCGTCCATCTCTCTCCACCTAGTCTCCTGTCCAACTGAACTAATCATCCTCTTGATGTTCCCACAGACCTAATAGCCTCCTTTGCCGAAGCCACCGCAACGCCCTACTTCATCTACCGCCTGCGCGACGCCATGCTGTCTCACCCCACAGGGCGTCGCATCCTGCGCCAACGACCGCGCATCACCTCCCAATCTCTCAACATCCCCTACCTGCGTTCTCTGCCGCCCAATACCGTCGGACGGACCTACATTGACTGGCTCGACCGCGAAGGGGTATCTCCCGACACGCGCTCGGCGGTGCGGTACATCGACGACGAGGAGTGCGCGTACGTGATGCAGCGGTACCGCGAGTGCCACGATTTCTACCACGCTTTGACGGGCCTGCCGATCGTCCGGGAGGGTGAGGTGGCGCTAAAGGCGTTTGAGTTTGCGAATACATTGTTGCCGATGACGGGGTTCAGTGTTTTCGCGGCGTTCACGATGAAGAAGAGCGAGCAGAAGCGGTTTAGGAAGATTTACTTCCCCTGGGCAGTTAAGAATGGACTGCGGGCCAAGGAGGTGATCAACGTCTTTTGGGAGGAGGAGTTGGAGCGGGATGTGAATGATTTGAGGAGGGAGCTGGGCGTGGAACCGCCGCCGGATTTGAGGGAGATCAGGAAGCGGGAGAGGGAAGAGAAGAGGAGGAGAAAAGAGATGGAGCGGATGCTGAGTGGGCGCGGGACAGAGGACATCATCCAGAAGGCGGAGAAGGAAGCTGAGGTGGTGGCGGAACGGGTGAAAGAGATGAAGAATGAGGTGGTTGAGAAGGTTGGCGAGGTTGTTGGGTCTTCGGCTATAAGAGGATAGACGGATCATGGGGCATCGTTGGGGAGATGATGGACCCGAGCCCCTCGGTGAAACTAATGTAGAACATATTGTATTTCCACCCTCAGCGAATTCATTACGACGCCTCTTTGACCCCAACTCGTTCATACTCCCAAACTTGAACATGGACTATCGTCCTCATGTCATTCATAAGAAAGCGATAATGCCATTAATAACCGTTAAGGCCATGAAACTCCTTCGTTCCCCCTTCCTCCCAGGTATATATCTCTGTGTCTCAACCCAATGTCCCACCTACAAATCAAACAAGTCATCATCATCATCATCTAACCCCCACCCCTTCCTCCTCGTCACTACAATCTTCTCCGCCTCCTTGTTATCCGCCACGGCGTTCAGCAGCTCCTTGAGCTGCTCTTCCGTCACTTTCGAGCGGAGCTGGCCCGTCTGCGCCAGCATCATCAGCCGGTTCTCAATGTCGGTCGCGCGCTCCTCCTTGACGAGTCGGATGCGGCCCAGCCGATCGGCGGCTTCGGGCATGAGGATCTGGTTGAGCATAGCTTTGCGGGCTTCGGCTTCTTGTCTGTTTGTGGGAAGAAAGGAGGTTGTCAGCATTTGCAAAGGGAGAGGTGGGGGCGGGGGAGGGAAACAACGGAGAGGCCGTAACTTACTGTCTAGAAGCTTCCTGACCACCTTGCCCACCGGCGCCGGAGGGACCACCGGCCTTGGGACCACCACCGCCGCCGCCTTGCGCCTTGAGCTGTTCAAGACGGGCCTTCCTGATCTGTCATGAAGTAAAAATGTTAGTACATACAAAAGGTGATGTTACGGTATACAGCCATCAAGGTGTCATTCGTGCGCCGCATCTGTGAATGTCTGTTGATGCTACTATGGGCTGGCGGTAAAAAGGAGATGGGATGCGCACCTTCTCGAGCTCAGAGTCATCCATCTTTGACGAGTTGGATGGATTCGTGGTAGGTTGGCGACTAGCTTAAGGGTTCGAGAAATGGTTCTTGAGTGTTTGAAGTGTGGTAAAGCGCTTGGTTTGCTGTAGGAGGTTTAGGTTGTTGCGATGATGGACGGAAGGGAAGCACGGCGATCGCGGGGTTGCTTGGGGTCTTGAGGGAAGTTTTTAGTGGGGCAGGCATAGCGATAAGTTACGTAGGTAGCGGATCTGATCAGGGGTCACAATAGGGGTATCACAACGACATTGTTTACACAGCAGCATCTAGAATAGTTGCTGGAGGCACCTCGAACACCAACGGATTGGGGACGTCCCCAAAGTCAAGACAACGCGGCCAATGCCAGTATAGAGATACACTTGAGAACAGTATTAGACCGGATCTTCATAATGCCATGCTATTCATATGCAAAACTAAAAATACAGGTATGTACAGGATGATCCGTCTCCAAAAAACACGACCACCTCCGCCATAACACCTTATATCGCCATAATTCTGTTTATCCGTCTATATATGCAGTAATATTGGTCATACGACCCCGTGATCTATACATCATCTAATCTTGTTGAGGATATTTTTGAGAGGCATGGGCCAGAGCCTGTCGGGATAATGGGTATACGGCTCCGGAACATGAGGAACAAGTTTCGGCTGATAAGGAACCTCGAACGGAATCTCCCTCTTCCTCCTCTCTGCCAAAACCTTCTGCTTAGCCTTGACGGCTGACCAGATACTGTCAAGAGCGTTCACAGAAAGACCGAGTGTCTTGCCGCGCATGACGAAATAGCCAGTCACATATCCAATATCAGTATCCAATCCCCTGGCAGTCAACCTGCGCATGGGACTGTCAGAAGTTCCCTTCCTCTTTAACCTGTGGAACACTTCCGACCGCATGTACGGTAGGGTATTGGCAACGCGGAACTGCTCCAAACCCTTCAGCTCAGGCAAGTGGGAAACCACATCGGCAACCTCGGATAGCAGCTTGTCCATGAGCTGACGAGCGTGTGGGTTCTCAGGGATCTTGTCGTAGGTGGAATCCAGAATTGTCGCCAGAGGATCAGCTACCGCTCGGAACGCCACCGCTGGTAGCTTCAGCTGCAAGAAGTCGTCCGTTCGGTGACCGGTGGCATTCAGGTCCGGAATTGACGTGAGAAGTTTGATCAAATGCGACCCCCTTCGCTGATACAAGGTGGGCGGGTGCTTCTTGATCACAACGGGCGCGGCCGGGCCGATATTGTCAGACTGAGGGGTGTAGACGGTCAAGAAAAGCCTTCCAGGTCGCACCTCGCCAAACTCAAATGTCTCATCGCCCAACCCCAGACCAGTTGTCATGTGGCCGAGGATGAACACCGGCCGCTGGCTTTCAATGGGGAAGTACGCTTTGCAGATAGCCTCGGCGACGCCCAGTCCCTCCTGGATTAGAACAATGGTCGAGTTGTGGTCAAGTCGGTGCTTGATCTGGCCGAGTGCTTCGACGGTATGCCCGGCTGGCACAGTCACTATGAGGTTACTGATATGTTCGTCCTTTTGCTTCCGTGGATCATGGCCATGGGTTGGCGGCGTGAACTGGGCCTTGATCCTGTCACGGACAATGACTTCCTTTTGCCGGTGAAGCTTCAAGCACTTTCCCGCCTTGACCCACCTCTTGAGCAGGTTCAATCGGTTGATCATGTAAATCGGCGGTGGTATCGTCTCAGCACCGGCTAGCGTGTGTGCAATGTATCGTCCTTGAATATTGAGGCCCATAACGTGAATTAGATCGGACGGTTTGAACAGATCAGTCCATGGCTTCTTCTCGCCCTCTCTTCGGATCGTCTGTGCCAATTTTTGCTCATCCAACTCCCCCTCGTTCAGCCGATCGAAGAACTCCTTGGTCGGGTTTCGGTATCGTTCCTTGGCGGCTTCTGGTTCGCTCCCACCATGCGCAACTGGTTTCGACTCGGTTTTTGTTGGGACATGCGCATCGAAGTTCTTGGGGAGCGGCGCATCCGGCGTAGCCGACAGTGTAGCCGAGCGGGCGTCTGCCTGTGACGAGGCCTGTCGTGTTTGCTGCCGAGGGTACGGCGGGACTTGCACGTGGGTGCCTCGGAAGAGGACGTCGCGGAGGGGAGAGGACGAAGCGACAAAGAGCCGACTCTGAACCTCAGGCTGGATGGAACGGAAACCGCTTGCGCTGGCCCCCCGGCCCACCGAGGTGTTACTGGGACACCATCGTGTGTGCCTGCAGGGTATTCGCCCAAACACCCGCAAGTGCGGTCGACTGCCGGTAAAGGAATACAGGTTGGCGGCTTTCACGGACGACACCGGGAGCTCATGATATGGTATTATCGTGGTGGTGCAAAAACCCCGCCGGAGG
The DNA here is from genome assembly GCF_033458365.1 of Neurospora hispaniola. Classification (NCBI taxonomy): domain Eukaryota; kingdom Fungi; phylum Ascomycota; class Sordariomycetes; order Sordariales; family Sordariaceae; genus Neurospora; species Neurospora hispaniola. Next base: position 2,600,793 of record NW_026944411.1, on the reverse strand, counting down.
ACCTGTCGCAAGAGGTCCTGTCAGGATTTATGTCCCGCGCGGGAGCATTGAGGACCGGGGAGGGACCAGGGGCGAGAAGGGTGAAGTGGGTGGCCGGGGAGGAAATCCGGAGGGGTGGTAATGTTGTTCGAGCAGGTGGTGGCAGTCGTGATGGTAGTTTGCGGTACAAAGACTAGCTGAATTCGGTTGTCGGACGACGATGATTTTGTCAAGACACTTTCCGACCAAATGTTCGATGGCGGCCAAACTTTTTTTTTTCCCGGGAGCGCGCCCGCGGTTGATGCACTGTCACGCTAATCGGCCATGGAAGAGAAACTGCTCTCCCCTGATTGGCTTGCTCGGCCATGGCATGGTCTTGGCATTACACTGTGCAAGGCTTGTCGCAGCATGTGGAGCGCTGGATCTGGAACCAAAAAAGTGCAACTTGAACGGTACGCAACTGTGTGGGGCCGCTTTCCTCATCAAGCAGTCGCATCCAGATTCGCATCTTTGTTCATCAAAACACCATCAATGTCAACAAACCGCCGCCTCCTCAGCATATCTGGGTTTTTATATTGAAATACCGCACTCTTCTTCTCAGCCAACTTCGACATTTACAGCATTTACTCAACATTTACCCCACATATATCTCAACCATGGATGTGCCCGACATTACCCCCTCGCTGGAGAAGCTCAACGTCGACCTGGACCAGCTAGAAGCCGCCTTGAAGCCTGTTCTCGGTGATGTTGGTGATGTATCTTCCAAATTGCCTCTTTTGGACAAGGCCAAGCTCTACGTTATGGTGACTTATGCCATCGAATCGATCCTCTTTTGTAAGTCAAGCCTAGCACGTCGATGGCCAAAGAAACGTCTTGCTAACATGATTAAACAGCCTCACTACGTCTGAACGGTGTTGATGCCAAGGAGCATGCCATTTTCACAGAGTTGACCCGCGTCAGGCAATATTTCGAAAAGATCCAGAATATTGAGAACCCGCCCCAGGAGCGTGAGCAGACGGTCAACAAGGAGGCCGCTGCCCGCTTCATCAGATCTGACTTGGTATAAGTTTTCGCCACGGATCTCGCTGTCAGGGTAGTGCTAACAGATCAACAGGCCGATGATGAGGCTATCAAGCAAAAGCTGACGGAGCTGATTGCCAAAGAGAAGGCGAAGGCAGAGGCCAAGGAGGAGAAGAAGCGAGCAGCAGATTCGAGCTCTGAGCCCACTGCCAAGCGCCCCAAGACCAAGGGCAACAAGAAGAAGTGAGAGATGCGCACACTGCCATCTTTGTTGAGTTATTGTGCGATGACCTTGACCGCGGCGCAACGTTTTGGCATGGCGCTTTAGGCTCGTGCTAAGAAGCCCGATATATGAGGCATGCCGTGCGTTGTTCTTTTGCGCTTCGCGAGGCCGCAGAAAGGCCAACACGACCCGGAGATCGTTTGCCCGGAAGCAAACCCGCGGCCACCGGAATTTTATGTTGGTCACTTGAGATACCCACCAGCTGGAGTTTCGAACATGAAACCATGACTGGATATTGTCCCAGCATCGATGTGGCGGAACACTGCGTTGCTAGTTCTGAAAAGAGGGACAAAGGTGCCCCGGAAACATCAGGATACGCCTCTCGATGGAGGCAACCGGTCGGAGTTAAACACAGAGGGAAGGGCTAGACACCGGAGTAGATGAGTCACGGATAGACAATTTCGAGTTCACGAACCTAAATAATCTCTATAGAACTGAGAAGTTAAGCATCGAAACCCCTGAAGATAAAACATGCGGCTACAACCCTAACCCTCTGACGGTGGTCACGCGCCCTATTAGCCTCAACAACATGATGCTCTCTCGCCTTCGATTGGCTTCCAGTTTAGCTTCAAGACCGCCCCAAAAGAGCGGCAGAGGCCCCAAACTCACCCAAAAGAGATAGTTCACAGGGGAAAACAGGGGTCCAAGCTCCGAGCTCTCGACTCGGCTTTCAGGGCCTCGGCCGGCGCGGAGGCGTGAGAAGGGCGAGCGGGCGACAACTCGCAATTGGAGTCGCAACAACTGATGAATGGCAAAATGTCGCCCGGCTGATCATTCCCCACTACGTTTTTGCCGATAGTATGTAGTACCTTTTTATATATCATAGCTGCTTATCCCCATTCCTTCAACGATCATCGTCGCCATCACAACCACACTCATCCACTACCTCAAACCGCCAAAACGTCGGTCGCATTAATCTACGCAACCCAACAACAACCACACCAACAAGAAGCCAAAATGCCTCGCCAAAGCCGTGGTTCCGCCCGCCCTTCCGTCCCCGCGCGCAAGCCCGTGGCTTCTACCAACCAGCAGCAGCAGCGTCCTGCTTCCACCTACGCTCCTCCCACCGCTGCTCCCCACGCTCCTCCCGCTGCCGCCGCGCCCGTTTCCCAGGGCCCTGGTCTCTTTGGTCAGATGGCTAGCACTGCTGCGTATGTTTTTTTTTTTTTACCTTTCCCCTCCTGCCTGCTCCCGGACCCTGTCGCGAAACCCGTACTAACAGACTGGTATGAAACGAACAGTGGTGTCGCCATCGGCTCCTCCATCGGCCACGCCATCGGAGGCATGTTCTCCGGTGGCGGTTCCTCCGCCGCCCCCGAGGCCGCCGCCGCGCCCGTCCAGGCTCAGGCCGCCGCCGCCCAGAACTCGTCGTGGGGCAACAACTGCTCCGAGGCGACCAAGAGCTTCACCCAGTGCATGGACCAGCACCAGGGCAACATGCAGATCTGCGGCTGGTACCTGGAGCAGCTCAAGGCTTGCCAGGCCGCTGCTAGCCAGTACTAAATACTGAGCTTATCTTCTCTCTCTTTTGCCTCTCTTTCTCCTTACTGAGGCATTGAGGGGGGCTGAGGGTTAAGTAAGAGGAGGTGAAGATGTGAAGGGTTTGGAATGAGAGAGAGAAAGAACAGAGTGGGGCCGTGGGTGTGTGTACGATTAGTTGAGAGGAGGAGAAAAGCAAGTAGCTTCGTTGCTTGGCTTTGTCGTCTTACGGCGAAGGCGCCGCTCAATTTACGTCTCCCATTCTCTCGAAGAAGCTCGAAGAGGGGTTCACGCAGCATATACCAACAACAACATCAAGATACCAGCATTGGAGTTCAGGAATTGGTCTCGAAGACGGTGATATATCATCATTATCATTATAAGGGTAACACAAAGAACTGTACAAATACAAGATTTTTGCCTCCCTCTCTGGAGGGATTAAGCTTTTTTTTTGCTTCTTCGCTATGCCTGATGGTGACTACAGTACTCATATGACATCTTCCTTTCTCCTCGTCTATGACTTTCACTCAAGTCTGTCCCCTCTTACTGTCCCCAGCTTGTGACTGCTTAATTATCGTCGTCATCATGTCTCGGCTCAAAGTTTGTCTGCTTCTCGTTAGCTATTACCCTCACATCTCCAACGAGAAAAGAGAAACGGGCTTACTTACCGAGTTTCCATTGTAAAACTGTTGATCGTTCCTCTTGCGCTCCTCATCCCTCCCCTCATCACCAAACCCCTTAATCCTGCTTCCCGTGCCCCTGTTCACAGCAGCACCCGCGCCTCCTCCACCAAGTGACCTCCCACTAGCTCTCTCCGCCCTAGTAGCTTGGTGCTGCTCGCCTCTAACCTCAGAAGCCACCTCCTCTGGCGTAGGACCAGCATTGGGCGGTCCAGAAACACTGAACAGCGTCGAAAAGAACGCCACCACCGTGCTGAAAAAGGCAGACAGGAACCCAATCAACCGCTGGAAGATATTACCTCCCTCGTCTGCCTGAGCCGCCGCAAATCCAACCCTGCCGCCGCTTCCCGACCCGCCAGCCGCCGGAACCAAAATCAGTGTCGAGCTCGGCGCCAGCCCCAGTTCTCCGAGCGTCTTCCCCTCCTCCGCTTGCTCGATCCTTCTGCTCGGCTGGGGCGTCAACAGCACCTTGAATGTATACCTCCCCTTCTTGACAGTAGAAGATTCAGCGACAGTAGCCTCCACCCACTCCCTAACCTCCCTAACCGTATCCTTCTCCGCCGAGAATCGAGACCGAATGGTCGACCCGTCCGTCAACCTCACTTGCAACGCACAATGCCCCGTGCTCTTGACTGGCTGGTTACCACGGGGTAGCATCGGACTGGCTGGCGCAAAGGGCAGACCCTCCGCCTTTTCGTTATCGTCTTTTCCGCCAGATTCTTTGGTGGCGGCAAGTGCTTCCTTCTCCCGCTGCTTCTCCGACTGCCTTGCTTTGCGAGCGGCTTTGTCGTCCTCGATGGCTTTGAGAATCCGCTGGCGCTCTTCGCGCGCTTCTTGCTGTTTCTTGCGCAGGGCGTCGGCGGCTTGGCGGGCGGGGGAGTTGGGGTCTTCGGCGGCGGCTCGGGCGCGGGCGGCAGCGCGGGCGGCTTCTTCTTGTTGTTTCTTTTGGGCGGCGAGGCGGGCGGCGCGCTCGGCGAGGATGGCTTGGATTCGGGCTTGTTGGGTCATGTTGGTTGTGGGAGTGGTTGTGGTAGGGGATGATGAAGAGGTGGTTTCGGTGGTCTCGGTGCTTGTAGTGATGTCGGTGGGAGGTTGTTGAGAGATTGTATCATCGGTAGATGATGTTGCCGGGACTGTTGTCTCCTCCGCTGATGGTTGAGGTGCTGGCTCTGATGGTGCGGCTGCCGGTGAGGCTTGCTCTTGGTTCTGTACTGTCTCAGGTTCCTCCACCGAGGCCGAACCTGTATTAGCAGCTGTCGATACCGCCTGTTGCTCACCAATAGCAGCCCCCAGCCTCCTGACAAATTCCTCCTTCGTGACTCCAGCAGCGATATACTCCTTGAGTTGCCCGCCCCTTATATCATCGTTAGCTTAGCAACGCACTATACCCTCCCCCTTTCGTCTTCAGACCCAAGGTAACTCACCTAAGAACAACCACAGTGGGCTTCTTTGGGAGTGGGAACAACTGAGCCAAGTATCCCTCCTCAGTACTGCCCGCAACCAGCTTCAGCATCACGGCGCGGGACTCGATGAGGGGGGATATGGCTTCATCCTTGAGGAACTCGGTTTCCCATTGTTGGGATTCGGTGTTGTCATCTGAATGAGGTTAGTACTTGGTCGATTACCACAGAGTCAGAGTCCGATATAGTGAGGAAAATGTGGAGGTTCAATGTCATGAGAGCCACATGATGTGAAAGGATATGCTCAGCTCGGCAATCCGAGAGCAATACAGATCCAGGCAGGAGTAGAAGAGTCATGATCACGAACCGGTAACAAAACAGATCAAACTCCTGGTCTGTTGAATAGCGGCGGCGATGCCTTCTTGGAGGGTGCCTGTGAAGAACATGTTGTCTCTCTTGTCGTTTGAGTATCCAATAGCAAAAAGCAAAGTTGACTGATGAATGAATCAATTGCTAGCCAGGTCGATCAATTTCTGGGACTAGTAGAGTAGACTGCGATGATTCACAGCTATGCGTGATACCAACTCGATTCACGGAGTGAACCAGATCCAAGGTGTAGAATTGGATGACGTGATGAAAAGCCTGCAATGGAGATTGAGTCGAATAACAGTATGTAGACAGCTTGAACTTTAAAGGTTGAGGTTGAAATTGAGGTCGAGGTCGAATGCCAGAAAGGTAGAGGTCCATACACGTTTCCATGTTCCCGCTGACGTATTGGTGTAGCGCCTAGTACCCCGGATATGGGCTATAAATACAGCGTATGCAGAAGTACCTCCACCTGTAGGTTGACAGTGTCAAGGTCGCTGTCGGGTGTACAGTAGCTCATGGAGGCTGTTAAAGGACACGTTACCTAGCCAATAGCCGGCCGTTCTGCGACCAAGCAGACCCACATTTGAACCCTCGACGTTACCCGACTTTGAAATTGCATCGATATCAACCTCGATGGCTCAGAATTTCAGCTGTCTAATATGCTCAAAGGATCTATTCAAGAGCTAGTCGACTTGTCGGAGCGTATACAAGACTTCACTTTTCCTCCGGCTTCGAACGGTGATCGTTGCAAATCCGGCCACTTGTGCAAAGCCGATACAAGACTCATCCAAGCACATAGTCAAACAGGTATCATATCATATCAAGCAAACATAGACCGAGGAAAGGAGAACTACCCAGCCAAACACCACCTCAACGCCAGCTCGGTCAAACGAGAAAGAGAGAGGATCAAATATGAACACATAATAATCATCATCACCATCGTCAACCGGAATGCTCGAGCCACTTTCACATAGACGCCATCATCATCAATCACCTCACTCTCACTCTCACTCACTGTTACAGACAATAACGCCATTGCAATGAGAATGCTAAAACCGTCACAAGACCTTTTTCGAAGAACGCCATCCCATGAAACTCAATTGTTCAAGATTCTCTGCTCAACGACTAAACGCAACCCTTTGCTACTCATTCATGGTCCCTCGCATCGAGCCAGCCTGATTGTAATTTCGCCGTTTCCGAAACTTTATTGCCTTGGACGAATTTTCCCTCCTTCATTTCCCGCGAACTGAGAGTAAAGCAAAGTGATCCGTACCCTTCCATACCGAAAGAAAAAAAAAAAAAAAAGAGAAAGGAAAGACAAGGAAAAAAAGGTGAACCAGCGTCCAAAAGAAATAAGAGAACAAAGACTGGAAAGTAGTAGTAAACCCAAAGGAGGACCATATCGAGGGTTTGTGATCAACTGGCCGGGTAAGCAAGTATCACCAATGGTCGCTCGAGTTGCATCTGGTAATCTGAAAACGGCCGAGTAGTCTAGTTGACGAAGGTGTCCCTGGATGGTTGATAGTCGGTGCTCCAGTCTATCAACCGTTCTGGGTCGTGACCAGATGTCCTTCTCCAGAACTCGGAGTTTGTTGTGCTCCCCAGGATGCTTCAGCGGAAGAGTGTAACGCTGGTCCATTCAGTCGATTCCGCCAGTCTTTGTATTGCCATTGGAGGCACTCATAGTAGCAAGTGCATGGCATAGTCGAGGGTCCGGATGTTGAACGCTATGTGATAGAAATGGAACCATAAGACCCCACGCTGGCATCCTCCTAAAGTCATCGATGTACCAAACATAAAACATAGCCACAGACATATGTGCGTTGGGAAAGTGCCATGCTGAAACCAAACTGGGGTAATATTGACCTTTTCCATATCAATTCTTTCGAACGGTATCGAAATAGAAGAGGATAGCACATACGAACCGAACCAAGGTGAAAAGGAGGTCCTTGTTGAGCCTGCTTTTAGCCGGGATTCATCATTCGTCAACGACTACTTGATCGAAACCCATGAGGTGTGTTGCCCAGTAATGTTCATACTTGACAGTTGTCGGTCAACTTTCAAAGTCCGCGAACTCGGCGTCGTCTCCTTCCTAGAAGCGCATGTGTTCCGTCTTAAAGCCACGGTTGCCCTGCTGGTTGCTCTACTCCTGGCGAGGGCGCTTGGCCGGATGCGCGTTCTGTCCCCAGCCTTCCGATTGGCCACCAGCGTTGAAGAAGCCTGCATTGAAGGGCTGCATTCCTGGAAAGCCTGTATCATCAGGAGCATGTAAGTATTACATACATGGCAAACACATCCGGACTAATCATGGCGACTTACCTCCCATACCTGGGTTCATCATACCCATACCTGGGTTCATACCACCAGCCATGGGGTTCATGCCGTGCATAGGCATAGGCATGCCTCCCATCATGTTGTTCATTCCGCCGCGACCGCGCATGTTAGGGCCGCCACGCATGTTGCTGCCCATCATGCCGCCGCGCTGGTAACCACCTCCGCCAAAGCCACCACCATAGCCACTGCCGGCCATGGGGTTGTTGAAGCCGGCATTGTTGTTGTTGAAAGCCATGTTGTTGCCCTGGAAGTTGCGGTTGAAGTTCGGGTTCATACCGCCACGAGGACCGTTGAAACCGCCACGGCCACCACGGAACCCACCGCTAAAGTTGTTGTTCGGAATGAAGTTGCTCTGGCCGCGGTTGTCGAAATTGTTGGGCCCGTTGGGAGCACGGTCACGGATCTCCTTGACAGCACGGTTCGGGGTGTCCTTGGGAAGCGTGCGGAAGGGGTTGACAATCGGGCTGGAGTAAATCACGGAGTGGCGTTTCTGGCCAGGTTGCTGGCCGACCTCACTCGACAAGTTATCAATCACATGCTTAGTTGCGCTCGCGGCTTGCTGAGAAGTGAATTCAACGTAGGCTTGTCTAAAAGATACAGTTAGCAACATTCGTGATATGACACTCGCGAGCGGTTCCACATACCCCTTGCTCTTGCCGTTGACCTTGTGTTCACTAAATGTAATATCCTTCAGCTCAGACTCGCAGTTCGCCTGGCGCACCCAGCCGCGGATGTCGTCGTCCGTGGTCCACCAGTGGAGATCCGAGATCATAAGGGCAGTAGTAGCGCCCGGATCGACGGGTCGCTCATCGGAACCAGGGGCATCCTTACGCTTCACGCCTTGCTGTCGCTGCTGGGGCGCTTGATTCTGTGATGTTTGGTCCTGGTTGTCATGTGCGCCGGAATCCTCTCCATTATGGTCCTCGTGATAATCGTGGTGCTGTCCGTCACCGTTCTCGGCATGGTCGCCATTGTCATCGTAGGCGTGGTGATTACCGTCACCCTGCTGCTCGCCAGACTGGTCATTGCCAGCATCGGCATAGACGTCGATCTCAAACTCCTCCTCGGCCATTGTGACTGGTCCTTGACAGGCAAGTGACTAAGTTGTGAGACGCGGATGCCTGAGTGTTCAGGTCAACGAGTATGTGCTATCTCTCTGGAAAGCAAGTCTGAATTAAGAACCTGGCTATTGATCAGAAGTACAAGATTGTCTGTAATGCGAGAACCCCGAATCAGTAGCTGACAAGATAGGGATCTGAAAGAAGAGTAATATAGCCGATACCCATGCGATTTCTGGCTAAGCAATGGAGAAAGGCAGAGACGACGATACGCAATAACGAACGCGTTACGGAAAGGGAAAGCGGCCATGATGAAGAACGCAAATAACAACAACCAAGGAAACAAGATAGGGAGAGGAAGGAAAGACAGAAAAGGTAGAGTTTGCGAGTACGTACATTCCGATCCCCAATGACGCCGGAAGCTGTTAAAGTTTCAGAAGACAGGAGAGGATGGCCTCGGTAAAAGAGATTGTTTGTTAAGACGGAAGCTCTGTGCTTGCAGTCTTGCGTTGTTCTTTTGCTTCTTTTTTTCTTCCTTTTCTCTTCTTGTATTCCGAGCAGATCTCAACTTTCCTCCTTCAGATTATGACAGTTCCCCAGAGACGCTTTCCGTGCTTGACTCGCGCAACGCTATGGGACGCGACAACTCGCAGTACCTTGCTCTGGTCCTGTTCGTAATGTGCTGGTCGGCTGGAGGCAAGAAGACCAGAGGAACGGGAGACAGCTGGATGGATGGCAATGGAGATCTGTAACTGAGTTAATGGCAAAGAAACGTCTGGCTGATAACTAGACTTGGGTTCTCGTCGGTGCTGGACGAGAGAGGGCAGTCGAACGAATATGCTGAGGGAGCCAGACGGGTTGGCAAAGGTAGTCGATTGGGGCGAGGTCGAGCCAAAGTGATCGACTGGCTTCGGTTTCTCCCCACGTCGGTCGCCTGCGTCTCTACGGAGCAAACAGGCCTTGGGAGTAGGGCCGAGACCGTGATCGTACTCTTGTGCCGATGGACAGATCTTGAATCCACTGGTGGGCAGAGCGAGTCGAACCGACCTACGCTAGAGGTTGCTTTGGAGCTTCCGATGCTGGGTGGACTCGAATTGGTCGCCTGTTGTTGTCGGATTGAATGGAAGAGAAAGGTTCGGTGTTGGAAGGGGACGGAATGGAAGATGGTGCACGGGACAAAAAAGTGCCCTGTTGAACGGGGAGCTTCGCGGCATGCAGTGGACAGGGCTTTGGTCCAACACGGTACACAGCCTGGCAGGTAGGTACCTTTGGGGCTCGGGCTGAGGTGCCCGTACACGACGGCAGTCAGAGAGGACCTCGCTGGGGCGCTCCGGCAATGGCCATCCTGCTGTGCCAATGCCCTGGCTAGGTGGGCGTGGTCTGGGCTTTGGAGCACGTTCCCGGTACCTGTCTGCTCGCGGCAGGCACCTCCACCGACTACTCTCAATCGATCGCCAGCTGGCGGCCTGGCAGAGTCTAATGTCACGGGTTAGGGTTGGTGTAGAAGATCCCCGATGTCATGCCTAGAGGAAGGTATTGCACCACGATGATTCCGCTCGTTTGTCTGTATAGACTGTCTGGAGTTTCCTAACATCCTGGCCGTCGTGTACTCTTTGATTAATCACATCTCGGATCTGAAGGCTAAACGTTGTACACAATGTTACCCATCCCTCGAGTACCACTCCATCATCAAACCCAGGTATGGAAACCGAGAATACCGGTGGGGAGCACTCCTCACAATTCAAGGCATTTTTCCGTCGGGGGTACGGATTGCTTCCAAAGCTAACCAGCAAAACATCATGTGGAGCACTGCCGTATCCCCAATCAGAAGAAGTCATCATCATCGTCATCATCATCATCCACAAACCCTCGCAACCCACGCCAGTTGAACAAGCCCTCGTCTGGTTGTATCTTTTCGTTAACCGACAAGCCCATTCCCGGCTCGGCCTCGTCAGAATCGTTCTCGTTGTAAGAATGCAAGGTCGCCGTTCCAGCATTCATAGTAGGTCCGTTCCACGACGACGCTAAGATGGAAGGTTAGACGAAAACCGTAAAGAGCAGGGTATGCAAAGCGAAAAGTTCAAGATAACTCACCAACAAGCAGCGGCGCATTAGGATGCCAACCCACATCCCTGACAAGCGTCATCCACTCTCTCCTCGTCGTCGCTGGCGAGTATCCAGGAATCCTGAGACCCTCGGTGACGCTCTTAACATCAATCTTCGCCGCAATGGTTGCGTCTAGGTTCCAGACATACACAAACCCATCGTAGGACCCCGAGTAGACATAGCGCGAGTTGGTGCTACCAGGAGGCGAGAAGTGACACCGGATCAGTGTTCTCTGCACTTTGTGTCCCCTAAACGTGACCAGCGAGTTATCATGCGGGTGCGGCTGCCACATGTAGTCGTGATACTCTGCAAAACGGTAATCGAACTGATACCGGCGTCTGGCGGTAGGTCTGGTGGCGTCAAGCTCTTCTACGCGGGCTGTGGACATGGCCATGCGGAGATCCCATAGCTTCATGGATTGATCCTTGCCATTGCTGAGGATGTAGCGCCCGTCACCTTTGCTGTCGATGTATGTGAGGCCTTCCATGTGGCCGACGAATGCGCCCGCCTCACGACGGGAGGACATGCTTCGGGTGTCCCATACTTTGATGGTGCAGTCGTCCGATCCGGAGTAGAGAATGTGTGGGGATTGCTTGTCGGCGAAGCAAACGGCGTTTACATCGTTATCGTGGCCCTCCACGTTGTAAAGAGGCTCTCGGCGCTCTATGTCGTAGACAACTATTGAATCGGCACCTGTGCCCGCCACAAGGGTTCGTCCATCGCCCGAAAAGCGGATGCTGAAGATAGGAAAGGCATCCCTCCAGCCTTGACGTACCATTCCACCGGCAAGATCAAGCGTATAGGGGTCACCTGTGTCATTGGGATCCGTGGGGGCGAAGCAAACTTGGCTTGTTAGAGATGTATATGCAAGCCACTTGTTGTCAGGACTTAGGTCCGCATCTGTAAGAGTCCATTGGCCAAAGGGGTATCGAACTGTCTTGTAGTGCTTCCAGTTGTACGGGTTGGAAGTGTCGTACATGCGTACTTTGAAGTCCTTGACACAGGCGTAAAAGAAGTTGCCATCATCGGAGAACTGGCCGCAGCACACGGGATCATCGTAATGGATGACCATCTCGGGCTTCGATGAGGGAATCATTTGTTGAGCCATAAGAGCCAGGTTGGTTTTTTGCTCTGTCCTATCCCCCAGGCCCAACTCCCGATCCAGTAACCGCCGAGTAAGTCTTTTTTTCCTGCTATCTGGCTCCCTGAGATCAAAGGCGCCGAAAACACCGGATTCCATGAGCTTCTGACCTTGCTCACTGGGTACTTTGGGAAAGGCGGGAACATAGCCCGGCCTCATCCGTCTGGGCGGTTCCCAATAGCTGTCATCGTCGTCAATGTCACCCATATGATGACCTTGGATAAGCGCCAACAGTTGTTGTGAACCTAGGTGAGCACGACCGCCGCCTCCTGAAAAGCAAATATTCACCCGTTAGCATACAATTCTTTAGCGTCTTCTTAAGAGGAAACATCCCTGAACGGATGGCCATGACGAGTGAATATCTTACCACGTATTATCTGAAGAATCCTCCTCTCGAGTGCATTTCCAGCGCCATTGAGATCGTCATCGTCGTCCTCTCCATCATCATGGGCGCCCGGTGCTAGTTCGTCAATAACCAACTCAAACTCAAGACCACCACTCCCATCGAAATAGTCTTCGTCATCTTCATCGTCTTCGTCATCGTGCTCATCCTCGTCGTCATAATCATCGTGTTCGCCCTCTGCTGAGTCTGCATGTTCTTGCGCCGGGTGATACATATATCCGGCGTCGTCCGGTTCCCCATGTTCGTGGTGCTCTGCATCATATTCACCACTTTCCACATTCCCGCGCACACTTCTATGTGAGCTCTCAAACGCGGCATCGCTTCCATTACCCCCCTCGGGCGGTTGTGTTATCGGGCTGCTGCTCATGGTTTCCTGTCGCTGTTTGACGTTTGAGTGATAAGCGATGACACTAAGTTGCTAGACGAGTCTTATGACGGGGATAGCGAGACGGATGTGGTCATTAGTGTAGCTTGAAATGGCCACTGAATAAGGGCTATAGTTCACCAGAGAATAGTGAGACGGAAGGTCACATTTACAAAAGACGTCGACCGGGGAGGGATCAGATTGATGGAGGGGAAATCGGCTTGCTTAGTTCAGCAAGAGCGATGGTGGGCAGCCGTGTCTCCAATGAACTTCTGCGGTGTCTTTGGTTCCTTTGCCCGCGCTGCCGGTGACGACATCCCAGCGCATTTATGTCTTTCTCCACTGTAGGGGAAGGTCCTTTGTGACCCCGGCCCGCGGGTTTTACTGTGCAGTGTAGAGGTAGTGTAGGCCCGGAGATAACGAAGTTTGATGAATAGGGTTAGGGTTTCCTAGCACACACCCATCTGACCACCTTGCTTTGAGCTCTTGCGATACTTGTTATTGAATAAGTACCTATACTCTTGCTTTTTATGTTTCCATTTGTTCAAGCCAAAGTTATTTGCCCCTAACCGCATGATCGTCCTGACTTTTATTTCCCCAGGGACCTCGAACGTGTAAGACAGTTTAGGTAGCTCAACCCCAACGCCAGGATTGAATGTGACACAGAAAAAAGGCACAATCTTTGCCACCCTCAAGATGAAGACATCATGGAATTTTTGATTCTTCCCACTTTGTTCACTCACACTTAACCTGTTCAATCCAATGAACAATATCATCCCCGCTCTCGTTGACACCCAACACCAACGCACTCAACTTTCTCCCGTGCCCGCATCCTGAGTCGAGACCGTACGCATATCGAATTCCCTTAAACTTCTTAGGCTTTTTCCTATTACTTTCAACTTCCAAATCTTTTCCTCCATCTGGTGATCTCTTTTCCACCGTTTCCGTCTCCGTTGCTACGGCCGTGTCCGGTGATGCTGCCGCCGCTGTCATTGGCGCATTCGTCACCATAGTATTCGTTGTCAACGATATAGTGCTCGGCGCCGAATCATCATCGTCGTCGTCATCATTACCATCATCATCACTACCCTCATATCCAGTCTCGATCTCCAATTCCACGTCTCCTCCGGCGGCCAAGATGACAGTTTGATCCCCTGTTCCGATAATATGGCGGGCGCTGAGTGGGATTGGGCTCTTCCCGGGGTCGATGGTGATGTGTTTGTCGACTTGCAGACCAGAGCGGGCGTCGTGGCCGTAGATGACGACTACGCGATTGGATTCGCTGCTAATCAGATTCTGGTAGCGGTTCCAAGCGCGGGACCAGGGTTCACCTTCGCGGGTGTCGAGAGGAATGGTGGTTATTCGATTATGGGTGATGGCGGTGTCAATGCTTCCATCATTGTTCTTCTTCTCGTCTTGGTTATCGGTGTTATCGTCAGAGGTTGATGAAGTGGAGCGCTTGTAAACCAGACTTCGCACGTTCATCACCGCCCATGGGTCTTGCTTCTCTAGCGGGAGAGATGGGATGAGGCCCCCGTGGACGACGACAACTTCTTTGGCGTTCCATGGCGCGGTCTTGGCTCCGGAAAGGTGGCCGACTCGGAGGATGATGGGACGAGAGGCAAGCCAGTGAAGCTGAGAGAGGGTGAGGGAGCGGGCGACGGCAATGTGTTCTGGTTTCACCCCCTTGGGCTTTTTTCTCCGTCGTCGTCCTGAGATTTCGACACTATCCTTCGCTTCCTCTTCTTCGGACATTTCCTCATCGTCTTCTCTCACACTATCGCCCTCGTTCTCTGTCTTTCCCCACTCTTTCTTGCCCTGCTTTATGCGACCTAACCACTTCGCGGCCTCGAGTACCTTGTCGTCATGGTTGCCTCTCACGGCACTCGCTCCTATGTCCCTAGCGAACTGCACCAAGCCCTTGCTATCCGGACCTTTTGTAACTAAATCTCCGGCAAGAATGAGATGATCTGTCGTGTTGTCGAAAGATATTTTGTCCAGAAGAGATTGTAGAGCTGTCGGGCGACCGTGCGTGTCGCCTACAATAACCAAACGTTTGTTCTTGGTAATATCGGAAGATGATGCGGACGGTGGTGAAGGGTTGGTGGTAGATGGGAGATGTTTCTTAGAGAGGTTTGATATTAGAGTTACAGGAGTGTGGACTGCGTCGCCAAGTTCGAGGTCTGAGATAATGGGAATATGGTGCCTATCGTCATTATCCTGGGTCGTGAGAGCTTGAGGTTGCGAGGGTTCTGTAGCCATCATTAATCAAGTGTTCCAGTACTCTGTCGTGAGTGCTGTTTATATCATTCTGGAATTGGGGCTCTAAGCAATTAGGCAAATAATGCTAATTAAAACCATAAAAAGAAATGAAAAGCATTGAAATCGAAATAGTATGGAACCAAAGAAAAAAATTGAAGAAAAGAGGTGAAGAGCTTGTGAGGAGGCTAAACCGCGCCTAGTCGCTTGTAGCAGAAATCCTCAATCGGGGAAGGCTACACCTTATGCGGACGTTTTGCCATATGCGCCATCTCAGCTCGCCAACTGGATTGGCTGATAGACCTTGTATTATCCGCAAAGCATTCTTGTTACGACTGTGCAGATGCGGTAGACGCAGTGTGCACTATCGCAATGTGGGACATGTGACGATGAAACATCGGAAGAAAACAAACAGACGCATGATGTGCTTGGTGAATGTGGGGACAGAAATGAGGACCCTTACGGTACGACGTCATATCTGGAAGCTTTTCAGAAGCTTTTGTCGCCGGTCGATGGAAGAGCGACTCTTGGCCTGCGTTATCTGGCCCAAGAAGGTGAATCATGTAGAACGTCAAAGACGCAAGCAATATGAAGCTGGTACCGACAGCGACGGAGCAGCGCCGTCGACAAAAGAAGCGAGCCATGGCTTCGGCGATCATGGAGTTGAGTTTAGGTATCGCATGGTTCTTTTAGGTTGGTTGTAGGATTGAACGTCGTGAGAAAAAAAACAAGGTCCCGGTCAGGAAAGATGAAGAGAGGAATTTGCGGGGCTGGTTTAAAATGGAGAAAAAAATGGAAACCACCAAGCCTTCAGCAGGCAGCAAGAAAAAAGAGAAGGATTCACGATGAAGATATATACAAGACAAATAAGCAGTCCGCTGTAGAGCCAATGTCTCGGGAAGTTCTCGATAGTCTGAACAATAGCCTCTTCGGTTTTTGGGTCATGTGTGACGGAGTGAAGTCCGCCCCTCCATAAATTAGCGTTTGTCTGGGCTAACTCTACTTTGTATGACGAAGAAGCATGGATCTTGCGAACCGGTACACGTACCCGTTTCACGCCTATGTACTTGTCTATACACGTGTAGATGAAAAACGCCCCAATAGGTGCGCCTTTCATGGAGAGAGTGTGTGTTGGTCTCAACTCTCAGAGATTGTGGACTGACCGTACTCAAGAATCAGACAACTGCGGAGACTGGGGTTCGGGTTTAAGTTGACGATTCCACCGAGTTAAAAACACTTGGTGTTTATCATTGCGTAATCAGGGATTGGACATTCGAATGCGTGACTTGTGACCAAACTGATAACTTTCTTTCTTGAACCGGCGGGTTCAATTCGGCAAGCTCAACAAAGTTGTTGGATTGTGAGCCTGGTGTCTTTGAATTTTCGCAACGCAAGCGCAAGGCGGTAGAAGACTGAGGACATTTTCGCGCAGTGACAAGGCGGCAAGTGGTACAATTCAACCTCCCATTTCGCCGTAAAATCCAAAACGCCTACCAATGCTGATACTTGTATTCCACCCATAGCCTATAGGCCCGAACCGTCGCCTTCTTTTCAATCGTACAGCTGATTATCCTCGCTTCCGTGACCTGAACCTGTTGTGGTGTGATGTAGGTGTAATGCCCTTGTATCCGTCGTGTCGGCTCGATCACTTCTTGTTCGCCGCGGCAGCAGCCTGCTCCCTGAACTTCTGGTTCTCCAACTCTCTCCAGTCCGGCTCGGCCGAGTTATTGCCATCTGTGACGCCCTTGCCGCCAGCAAAGGCCGACTTGCCGGCATACAACTGGTAGCCCTCGCCTGATTGCTCAGTCTCCTGTAGCTTCTGGAAGGTGATGGGCTGGTTGCCACGGAATCGCTTGCGCATGTCGATCATGCCTCGCCTGCAGTCACCGAAAGCTCTCTTGAACTGCTGGCATTGGGTCGGGAGGGTGTCGACGAGCGGAGGACGGAGGCAGTCGGCGGCCGAGTTTCTGTGAACCATAACACATTCCGACTCCTGGAGGCATTGCGCCAGGGCGGCACCTGGAGGAGGGGGCGCAGTTAGCGGTCTATCTCGACAAAGCAAAACAAGATAACAAAGGGCCATTGGCAACTTACGGATCTCTTTACATGAGCTCGGCATGGTGACTGCGTTCTGCGATGGTTGACCTGGGAAACTGGGGCGGCAAGCGAGGGACGGCGATCGGAACTCCAATGTCCAGAATCCCATCGCTAGTAGGGTGCGCTACTAGTCGCGGGGCCGAACGGGTTGTTCTGAAAGTGCAGGAGCGTAGGGCACAAGGCGGCCTGTGCACTTACTTACACAAGCAGCGCTCTTCCGAAGCTCAGGGGTTCGACAATTCCATTGGTCGGGCATTCAGTTGAGGTTCTTCTTTTTCCGTTCCTTGTCTTCACTCTGAACATTGACATCGCATGCCACGGTTCCCAGCTCGAGCGAGCCTCGAGAAATTACACAATGTCTTGAATGGCCAAGTACCAACCTACCTACAGTCCACCAGGAATAAAGTGTGCGGGTTCACCAGATCCAAGATCTCTCAGCTCTAGTCTACACTAGGCTTTGTGCACCCATAACCCCAGGAGCCAGGTAAGGACCCCTCCTTGATCGCCAGGTCCTCCATCGCCCACTGACATGGGATCGAACACAGCAACCGGGTTTGGGTCACATCTCGCATGGTTAGTCATCCTCCAATATTCATGCTAAACGGCGCTTGAGAACAAGGAGCCAATGGCCAGACCAAGAACACTTCACTCTCGAGAATGAATCGTTCACATGAAGATTCTTCAGAGTCCTCGCATATTTGCATGTGACCCTGACATTGTGACATCACATTGGTTCAGACTACCCCTTCTCGATCTTTCGCCGCCTTTTTTTTCCCCCCTCTTCTTCTCTTACCACCAACCGACCAGCAACCCGACTTCCT
Organism: Neurospora hispaniola; assembly: GCF_033458365.1. NCBI lineage: Eukaryota > Fungi > Ascomycota > Sordariomycetes > Sordariales > Sordariaceae > Neurospora > Neurospora hispaniola. The sequence continues at coordinate 2,583,000 of NW_026944411.1, read as the reverse complement.
GACCCCATACATTATATATAATATAATAATCTCCCATTCATCGCTGGTAGCACATTTGTCTTGTACCTATACTCCTCCGCACAGTCCAGAGCTGGACAGTTCCCATTCATTATCCTATCCTGTCCTTGACCCAGGGCTGTTATAGCACATCTTTAGCTATCAATTGCTTCAGCCCCCTATTCTACCTGACCTTGCGCCAATGAGGGTATAGTTGCCGAAAGCCGCCAAAATGCCAGTTCCGTTTCTCGGGCGACTCGATGTGTGAGACATGCCTCTGTTTCCCCTACCTGACCATCCCGTATTTCGGTGCACTTTGTCTAACGTCTTATCTCGTTTCCAACAGCACCGAGTATGTTGCGCTTATCGGGTCCTTCTTTCTCGTGGGATTCGAGGCCCTCATTCGTGTTCTGACGCTCGCCCTACCTAATACCCTGATTACCCTTTTCTACCGGTTATCGAGACGACTGTTCAACAGATGGACAACACCAGCACAGAAGCGGGCGGAGGAGAGGAGGCAGCGTATGTGACAATCACTCAACTCCTTGAGCCTTTGTCGGATCGTCACGCAAGAAACTAACACTGTCCGATATGTACAGCCGTCTCTGAAGCTGTCCGAAACGCCTCCGATTTTGTCGATCTCTGCGCCCTATTCGGATACACCGCAGAAGAGCATGTTGTGCAGACTAAGGATGGATATCTGCTCGGTTTGCACCGGTTGGCTTACAAGAAGGGCGAGGAGGATACAAAGGTCAACCGAGGACCGAATAGCATCAAGAAGCGCGTTGTCTACCTACATCACGGTCTGCTGATGAACAGCGAGGTTTGGGTCTGTCTGACAGACGAGCAAAGGTGCTTGCCCTTTGTGCTTGTTGAGCGCGGCTTTGATGTCTGGGTACGTTCATCTGCCTTTGCTGTGGCTGGGAAAACATCTGACAAAAGTTTACCTTTCAGTTCGGAAACAACCGCGGCAACAAGTACTCCAAGAAGTCCGTCCATTGTTCGCCCATGTCGCAAAGATTCTGGAACTTCTCGATCGACGAGTTCGCCTTTCACGATATTCCTGACAGCATCAGCTACATTTTGGAGACCACGGGGCAGCCGTCCTTGTCATACATTGGTTTCTCTCAGGGCACAGCCCAAGCTTTTGCTAGTCTGTCCATCCACCCGAAGCTCAACGATCAGGTCAACGTCTTTATCGCTCTTGCTCCAGCCATGTCCCCGGCCGGCCTATCCAACGGCATTGTCGACGCCCTCGTCAAGGCATCGCCGCAGGTGTTATTCTTGCTTTTCGGAAGACGCTCTATTCTGAGTTCGGCAACTATGTGGCAATCGATCCTCTACCCACCCATCTTTGCGAAGCTCATCGACATGGGACTCAGCTTTCTCTTCAACTGGAAGACCCAGAACATCAGCACCTCGCAGAAGCTTGCCGCATACCCGCATCTTTACTCCTTCACAAGTACCAAGTCGGTCGTCCACTGGTTCCAGATTATCCGCACCAAGTCCTTCCAGATGTTCGATGACGATGTGCAGCCCCCGCTCATGCTATCCACCAGCAGCAAGTACACCAAGGTCGCCAAGTATCCCACCCGCAACATCAAGACTCCTATTGTTCTCGTCTACGGCGGCATTGATTCGCTCGTAGACATCAAAGTCATGCTTCGCGAACTGCCAACCCAGACGGTGGCCACCGAGATTCCCCATTACGAACACCTTGATTTTCTCTGGGCCCGTGACGTTGACGCCCAAGTCTTCCAGCACGTCTTTGATGCACTCGAAAGTTTCACCGGAGCCGAACACACAAAGGAAGAATACGAACGCTACCGCAGCGCCCGACATGTCAGCCTGAGCGCCAGTAACTCCTTGAGACGCTTCAAGCCCAACAAGAATGGTGATAGCACGGCTGTCGACAGTGACGTTAGCACTGCCGTGGCTGGGAGTGTCCATGATGGCGAGGAGCAAGTTATTGATGCCGACGAGCGCCAGGAACGGCTGGATCAGGTTAAAGCACCGCATCAAGCGCGTGAGAGCCCCCTTACGACTTCTGTTGGCAGCCTCAGCAGCACTCCTGGTTCCAAGCGCGGAGGCAATATTCTTAGGAGACCGAACTCGAGGCCGACGAGCCCCATGTATCCCGGGTCCTTGGATACGCGCTTTGAGAACGGCTCGAGAGCCGAGTCGCCGTCGGACAGAAGTCCCGACTCCGAATATGTAGGTGCATTACCTTCAGTTACGCCGCCCAAGAGGACTGGAACGGGCGCGAGCCAGATGAGTCTGAACTCGCTCAGGGCTGGGAAGGGGATCAGTCTTGGTGCTAGTGAGTCTCCTTGATTCTGCGTGCAAGCGTGCAAGCGTGCGAGCGTGTTTGTATGTTTTTTATGTTTTTGATGAGTCTTCTTCTCCCCTTTTTATTATATACGAGGTGTATGTTGATGCAGGTCGAGTTGCATTATACAAGAGCTGGATACTAATCGCGGAATTTCCTTACGACATTCAGGCAGGGCAGTAGGTGGTGTTACTACGAGTGGTGCTGAGGTTCCACTTGCTGCTTTGACGGGAGGCAGCTCGGATGAAGCTAGGACGTTAAGGGACTGGAGGAAGAGTCCGAACAAGAGGTAGTACCTTGGGAGCCGGGGCTACAGCCGGAGCGGCAGTGGTTCGTGGAATTTGCTTGGTGCAGGTGACCATGGCTGCCGGGTAGCATACACAGTAGTAGAATCACGATGTTGAGCATGACGAATGTGGGCAAATAGCAAGAATCGTACAGTATCTCTAGTCGTGCATCTCAACTGCCCGATCGCCATGCCATCCCTCTCTCCATGACTCGCCTGCATTCCTCGGCTCTGCTCGCTCTTATAGTCTTCGTCATTGAACAGACGAAAGTCACCGCCATCAGCAGGTTAACATATTTGTCATATGCTACTCTCAACTTTGCTGTCGATGATGGGTTTACTACAACAACACATGATTGATAACCACCATACTACCTTTTGCTCGCCGGATTAATTTCCCTTTACTCACTCCGTCTTCTTCGCCCCCTTCACAACCCTCGGCATATCCGGCCCAAACAGCCCCAGTAGGTAAGCCGACCTCGTCAGGAACAAGAACATCTGCACACGCCTTCGTCAGCATCCGTCATTACTCACTGCCTGTGATCTCAATGCCTTGCCCCCTCAGGCCAAAAAAAACAAGAAAAAAAAAAGAATTATAGAGAGAATTTGACAAAAAAAAAAAAAAAAAAAAAGCTTCAGAAAGACTCACAGTAACTCCCAAATTCCCCCAAGTCATGGCATTCCACCCGCTCACATCCATCGTCCCCTCCCATCCCAGTGCCTCCGCCGTGATCATCATGTGCCCCAGATCCGCCACCCACAAAGCAATCAGGTAGTTTTTGACAACTCTGATCTCGGAAGAAGAGTACAGCACGCCTACCCCGACAAGAAAGGCGAGGAAGTACATGTTGCCTAGTTGGCGGGTGGTGGTGCGGCTGGCGGTGGGATAGGCGATTAGAGGTGAAGAGGAGGAGGAAGGGGGTTGGATGAGTTGTTCGTGGGTGAACCAATCGGGGGAGAGGATGGCGGGGAGGAAGCCGGATAGTCTGCGCGGGGAGGTGTCAGTGTTTTTTTGGTCGAAGAAGTTGTGATGAGAGGGAGCGAGGTATGCATACAGTGAGAGAGGTTCGAATTTTGTAAAGACGAAGCGTGGGAAAGGGGGTAGTTGGGAGGCCATTTTGTTTATTTTAGGGGGGGGGGGAATGTGTACGGGTGACGGTGAGTGAGAGGATGAATGAATAATGCAACAAGCTACACAGGGCCACGCGAGGTAATGATTTCTGAAAGCGAAGAAAATGTAAGATGAGAGAGGTGTCGTGATGTAGTCCGACGCTCAATATCTACGCTCCTGGTGCCAATGTCTCGCGGACAACAAAACTATCCGTCGCCTCGTCCCCTTGCTGTTGTCCATCAGGGTCCTCCTCTTTTTGATTGTTGTGCAGGGTAGGTAGCAATCAAGCGAGAAGACGAGTGGAACAGCTGCACTTGGCATTGCTTGGATCCAGGTATTCTTCCTTTTTGGGACGGGAAGCCTACCAGAACAACCACAATACATATGTGATCCGCGTTAGTACGTTCTTCACTTGCATCGCGCTGAAACAGACGTCGTATCCGTTGCACATATCGAAGTCCGTTTACCATGTGGCATCAAATTTACCAGTAGTGCGTTGAAAAATGCCCGAGACTGAGACGCAGCGTCCGGTGAATCCCAAGGTGACAAGAATTAGGTCGACAAGCTGGTCAGGGTTAGGGTTCATCTGGACAACAATCGAAAGGTACCTCGCAGCACGCAGTACATATACTTGTATTAACCCTGTTGGGCATCCCCTTAAAATTGTTTTCTCTTCTTTTCCAAATCTTTTCGGGTTTTCCTGAGAAAGCCCACCAAGAGTAAGACAGTTACAACCAGTATTGCTTTGGTTACTGGAGTTTGTGGCGGTGCGCTAGGGTCAAACTGTGACTTCGATCGGATCGGTAGAGGTACGTCACCCGAGATGACTCTTATCGGCCAACGATGTCTAGCGCGATAAGAACGCCCCACTGATGCTTGCCAGGGAACTTTACAGTTGACGTCTCATAGCTTCAAGCCCGTCACGGCCAACATCAACATCAACATTAGCATCGAACGGTTGACCCGACAATTTGCAAACTAGGTTTATAACTGAGGGGCGCCCCATTCACAACCACTCGCCGTTGCGAAAACTCTTTGCTTCCACTCATCACCGGAAGCAGCCATCGTTCCCTCTCCCAGACGCCAGTAACGCTCACCTTTCCTCATCACATTCGACAATATGGCCAGCAAACAGGAAGACCTCCAGCGGAGGCCCGTCTATCTATACGACATCGACGCCGACATCCTGAACACGATCGCCCTCAAGTCAGATGCGGACATTATAGCCGAGCCAGTCGACAAAACCGCCAAGCAGACAACCGATACCACAGCAACTGAGCCCACAGCATCGGGGTCTCAAGCCAGCTGTTCACTATGCAGCCTCAAGTTCGACAATGTCCAGGAACAACGGAGTCACTTGAAGACCGATTTTCACCATTACAACCTAAAACAGAAACTGAACGGCCTCTCGCCAGTAACCGAGGCCAAGTTTGAGGAGCTCGTCAACAATCTCGACGAAAGCATTTCAGGTTCCGACTCTTCAGACAGCGAGGATGAAGAAGAGGGGCAGGACAAGGATTCCAGTATGCTATCTGCCCTCTTGAAGAAGCAGGCCAACATTGTAGGGAAAATGGCAAAAGACGGTGGCGATGATGGCGAGAATGACGGGGACAAAGTGAAGTCGTCAAACGGATCGCAACCATTGCTCTGGTTCAGCTCCCCGAAGTTACCAGAGAACTCTTACTATGGTGTCTACAAAGCTATGTTCACCCCAGAAGAGCTGAAGAAGGAGGACGCTATTGTCGACGCTATCAAGTCCAGGCAACTGGCATCCATCACCATGGGCAAACCGCCAAAGGACGCCAACGACATCCCACCAAATTACACTGGCAAGCATATCTTTATGTGCATGATTGGCGGCGGACACTTTGCCGCCATGGTTGTCTCGCTAAACCCACGGAAGACGAAGCATGGAACAACCGGACCTCTCAACAAGGAAGCCGTCGTCCTAGTGCACAAGACTTTCCACAGATACACCACTCGTCGCAAGCAGGGTGGCTCGCAATCCGCCAACGACAACGCCAAAGGCGCTGCCCACTCAGCCGGTGCTAACCTCCGTCGATACAACGAGCAGGCTCTCGTTGAGGATGTTCGCGGGCTGCTGGCCGAATGGAAGGGACTTATCGACACATCCGATCTGCTCTTCATCCGCGCTACCGGCTTAACCAACAGGAGGACATTATTCGGCCCTTACGACGGACAGGTCCTGCGGGCGAACGACCCCCGCATTCGTGGTTTCCCATTCATGACCCGGAGAGCTACCCAGAATGAGCTGATGCGCGCCTTCATCGAGCTTACCAGGCTGAAAGTACGACAGATCGTCCCCGAGGCAGCCGCTCCGACTACCGAGTCACCGAAGAGACCGAAGAGCCCTAAGCCGGCTGCGGCTTCGAAACCAAAACTTTCAGAAGAAGAGGAGACGCTCCTTTTGCACACCCAACAGATCCAGGCCCTTGTCAAGCGCTCAAAGGTGCCCGCCCTTCTATCCTACCTCAGCACAAACGACATCTCCCTCAAGGATTTCCGCTTTTTCCCAGCAGACCACCACACCCCAACGCCCCTTCACCTGGCCGCATCCCAAAACTCGGCGCCGCTCGTAACCGGTCTCCTCACCCGCGCCGGCGCGGACCCTACCATCCCTAACGGCGACGGCAGGACTGCCTTCGAGCTTGCCGGCGACCGTGCCACTCGTGACGCTTTCCGCGTCGCCCGCTCGGAGATTGGTGAGGAAGCATGGGATTGGGAAGCCGCCAAGGTCCCTGTCGCGCTATCGCGGGACGAGGCGCTGAAGAGGACGGAAAGGGAAAAGAATGAAGCGAAGGAGAAAGAGGACCAGAGAAGGAAGGCTGAGGAGGAGAGGCTGAAAAAGGAGGGACCAAAGGTTGATGCGACGAAGAATGGGAAGAAGGCTGGTGGCAGTGTGTTGGCGGCTGCGATGAAGCTGACGCCGCAGGAAAGAAGGGAAGAGGAGGCGAAGGGGTTGACGCCAGAAATGAAGATGAGGTTGGAGAGGGAGAGGAGAGCGAGGGCGGCAGAGGAGAGGATTAGGCGGCTGCAAGGTGGGCAGTAAGTCTAACGTGTGAAGCTGGTGTTAGAGGGGTTGGGTAATATGAGGGAAAATGGCATGGACACTTTGCGATTGCATGTTGGGTATACCAATGTCAAAGCGTTACCAACGTATGACTCAGTTTGAGGTGACTGGAATTGACTCCCTCTGCCCATCATTATCGGCAATCTGTGGTCAACCAATGAATAATCTATCATGAGCAACTGATTGGGCTTGATTCATGGAACAGGTGAGCAAGCCATGCTATTTTGGGCTGATTTCGGCTCATATATAAGATGGGTACCCAGCCCAAACGTGTCTCAGGGTAAGAAGTAGGGCATTGGAGATGGTCTTAATCATCATTGAAGCAAAAATGAACATCAAGTCTATATTTCGCCCTTGCAAGGCTACTCCTACAACGACAAGCATGAAACTAAAAACAATGCGAAATCTTCCTGGCCTTAAACTATCTGATGTAAGCTAAACATTACCGTCATAGTTTGTTTTCCTCGAAATATTGCGACGAACAAAACATCAACAGGTCGAAGATTACCTATTTTCATTTAACCGAACGTCTGCTCTGTTGGCATTGAACTTGTGTCGCTAATATATTTCGAGAAAAGCCCCTTAGGTCTAGAAAACTGGAAGATATCTTCCTGTCAAGGTTCCGATCAATAGATATAGCCATATTTTACAAAGCGTGAGTGTCGGGTTCTCGCCGTTATTGGGTTCGCTCTTGTTTTTGCGAATTTACTTTATTGAAGTGTATCTGATGTATCACGATGGCTAGAAGCACGTTTCCTGGCCTGAGCAGGACTTATCCGAAATCACTGGGGTATCAATTTCTCAAGAATGCAACTGATGAAGTATCTGGAGCAGGGGATTAAATCTCGGTCGGATGTACGATTGAAGACTTGTCTTCGTATCGTCCCATTCACTGAACCCCGTGCCTTTCATCACACAATAACAAACGGCTGATGATGGCTCACCGGTTACACTCTCGCTCGAACGACTGTATAAAGTTGACTCCTCAGGATTTATAGTTCTTCCGATTCGTTTCCTCCTTCACCAAACTCTAGAGCTTCACGCTTTTGACACTCGCCGAGTCCACCAACTGCTACACTACGCACCTTCAACCAACAATTCATCACCAGTTCACTCACATCCCAATGTGTCTCGAAAAGCGCAAGCTCTACACCGTCTGCGGCCACCAATCCTCTGGCATTCGTCTCTGCCAGCGACAGCGCGAGATCTCCAATGATCTCGAGGCCTCAGGACCTTCAACCCCAAGCGGCAGCGACACCGGCGCCGCCCTTGCCTCCAGCATCTATTTGTGCTCACGCCTCACTCGCCTTATTTTCCCTGCAACCCAACCGGTCTCCTGCCGGCCTCCACATCCCTACTTCACCGAAACTCGCTTCGGCTTTTGTTGTCGCTGCCAGGCTTACTACCGCAGCGCCGGGTTTGCGCCCTCCGAGTCCGACACTCGCGACGACCAGGTCATTCTCAAGTACTAGAAGTACAAGAATGTCCGTGGTTGGAGCGAGCCGGTGGATGCGGAGTGTGTGCCTGGGAAGATCATCTTTGACGGGGGGACGGAGTACGTGGAGGACCCGAAGTTGGCAAGAGGGGAGATTATCATGTTGGGAAGACTCGTGCCGTTTACAGGGGAGGATGTGGGAGACGGAATTCAGAAGTTGGAGGATATTAGGTGGAAGACGATTATGTGGGCTGAGGAGGGGAGGAAGAAGAGGGAGTGGCGAGGGGAGCTTGAGGAGAGGGAGAAGGAGTGGGAAAAGGAGGAGCAGGCAGAGGAAGAGAAAGATGGTGAGCGGAGGGATGTGCAGTCTGGAACTGGTTCTCAGCATGATGCCGCTACGGAGGCAGAGGCAGACGAAGCCAGCCAAATCACCCACAGGGCGCTGGTCGCGTCGTATCATAACGTCCTGACAAGACTCGCTGCCTCTACTTCCGAGTACCAATCTAACCTTTCCCGTAGCCACAGCGGGGAGACCGATCTCACTCACGTGGTCCAAGGAGAACATGACAAGGACGAACACGAGAGATTTCATGTCAACGAAAACATCGTTGCCGAACAGAATGACACGGCTAACATAACCGACGGCCTCCAGCCCGAGTCTTCCGCCTTCAGCGTTGAAGACCTATATATCTACGACTACCACGAGCTTTCAGAGATCCTCGAGGAGCGCTCCTCGCAATTCACCAAGTCCCGACCGTCCAAGGAGACATCATCCAAGCCATCTTCCGGCTCAGCCTCCGGAATCACAGCCGCTGGCCAGTCTCCAGTCGTTGAGAAGGAGACGAACCTCTCGCCGGGGGGACAATCAGCCATTAATTTTAGCATGCCTTTGACGGGTTTCATACGACTGACGAGGAGTAATTTAGCCCGTCTCCGTGAGATACAGGAGCCAAAAGAAGAAGGCAAAATGGCGAGTCCGTCAACCATTCAAGCAACAGTTCGACCACTGAATACAGCTACGCCCTTCTGTCTGGCCGGTGCTGTCAACGCCACGGACAGCTTGGGGAAGCTTACAACCTCAAATCCATCGCAAGCCCTTCGCACCCCCTCCCGGGGCGGGCAAGAACAAACTTCCACTACCTCACAAGTTACCCCCAGTGTTGCTCCAATCCAATTTTCTTCTCCCAGCATCGCTCCGAGCACTACTCCCGCAGCAAACCCCGCCACGACACACTCAATCCAATCATGGGAAAACTTCACCATCTCCACTCCTTCTCAGTCCATTCAATCAGCATGGAGAAAATCATCGTCATCATCACGAGCAACAGAGGCAGGCGAGACAGGTGGTGGTGGTGGTGGTGGGAGAAGAACTACGAGCAACATTACACAGCTCGGTCTCAACCAGCTCGTGCTGACCACCACCAACTCCAGCCCGAACCCGAGCCCCTCAAACCACGCTGGTCAAAACACGCCCCGCTTAAGACGCACGCCCCGTCTTCAAGCATTGAATGAGGACATTTATCTCAGACCCGGACCGGAGCAATCTGATGATGATGGCGATAGTGGGTCTGGACTCGGAGCGTCGGTTTTCGGGGAATTGTCTACGGGGATTGTCGGGAAGGAAGGTGGGGAAGGGAAGGGAAAGGGAAACGAGAGGAAACTGGAGGAGTCGGGGGAGGGGTGGTGAAAGGGTAGGTAGGTAGGTAGGGAAGGCGTCACTGGTAAAAGGGGGGTGGAGGGGAAGGAGGGAAGGGATGACACCCTGGCAGGGAAAGGAAAAGAAAGAGAAGGAGTTTTTTTATGCGAGGGGGCAAGAAGAAAGAAACAAGCGATCTATTCCGGGGTAGGAACAGTCATGTAACCGTGCAGTTCTTGAATTTGAAAGAATGCACGCATTCCTCAGAGGCCGGGGTACAAACAACTCTTTTCCGTCCAGACCTTAGCGTAGTTCAAGTTGCATGTGCGAAACCATGAGGCGTCGTGATGAGAGTTCTAGGGTTTTGAACTCAGAGCCAGACAAGATAGAGCGGACCGACATAACGGTGATTGTTGGTTCACCTTGCCAGCATGAGATGGAAATCGAGGAGGTTTCTTACCCAACCAACAACAAACATGACAACCAAAGTGAGGATCCGATTGGATCACCGTATATGCACTCCTTTCATTGAGGCTTGCTAACTCCTGACTCTCGATTCAGGTTGACAGAATGTCCTTGACTGGCATCCTGATTGGGCTGGAACAATTGGTGAGGAAACAAGTAATGCTGCTGGCCAACATTCCTGAAAATCCGAGAACGAGGAATGTCGACAAGCTTTTCGTGACTATGCAGCTTTGATGATCTGGACTCGAGTGATTGGAGTTCATGCTGTGCATATCCTTCGTTTTATCTGCCCTAACTCACTTTTCAATTGCAAGAACTCGGGCATCGTTATTGAAATGTGTATACTCCACGACTCAAACCCACAATTCAAGTGCTTGAGGCGACTGCAGAAACGAGTATGAGAGTACTAACCAATCTTGGTATTCAGCACCTCCAGTAGCTTTAGAAAGCATCTTCGGTTTTGTACCACTTCCCACTCTATATGGGCTTTTTGCTCGGCCCCTCGGAGCAACGGAAAAGTTGACTCTGTCACTCTGCTATTGAACGTTGCCCCGCGGCTGCTCGCCGTCAATCTACCGCTGTCACTTCGCCGCCTTCACTGCTGCCGCAGCCGCCGCCGCACAATTATTGGCAGACACCGACATCTTCCTCAAGCCCAGCTCAAAGTGACCGAAGTGATTGGGGTCCGAAGGATCTATACTATGTACTGCGTTTGTAGGTGGGGAAGGGAGCCGCATTCAACATCGCCCCTTAGGGGATGAAATAATAGAAAGAAGAGAATCTTTCAGGCCGGTACAGCTGTACGTAGTACTCTGCCGCTCGTGCGAGTTATGTGAAGCCGACGCGAGGGCAATGGATTGTGGCAACTACCATTTGATAAACTAGAACCAGTCAGTGACCAGTAGTACACTGCCAGAAAGACGAAGTGACGTGGGTTGGAAAGCTGGGACATCTCAGCGTCGCGATCTCTCATCAAGCCTTTTGGAGCTGAAGAGAGAGAACGTATGGTTCATCTGCAATGTAAATGAGGACGCTCTCTGTGATAGCTGGGTGAAAATATCTACCTATTTGCCCGCTGAGCAACAGGATACAGACGTAATCAATCAACAAAAATTTCCTTCGGGAGATAACTCAAAGTGTCTTGGCGAAGCATTTTATCACTGTTTCTCCAAAAACGGTCAGTCTTGCGAAAATGTTGGGTAGACATTGTGAGTGTGGATCCAGAGGGGTCTACCCTCGGCTCCGTCGATGTCCGTGGCCGCATTCGGTGTCAAATGTTCCGGTCACTATGACAGCTAGCACACGGGAATTTGCCCGGCCCCGCGAAGAGACGACGGCCCAAATTCCGGTGAGGGGCTCGATTTCGGAAAGCGGCTGAAAGTTACCTCTATAAACATGGAAAAAGACTGGTTTAGATGTGGAGCACATCTGAAACAAGGGGCCTTTGAAACGACTCCTCTGGAGATCTGCCGTTCATGCCTCACCATCATGTGCGCATTTGACTTGGGAGTCTGGCCGGTTCGAAAAAAGTTTGTTTGTTCCTATAAGCCGTCTCGAGACCTATGGCGGGAAAGAAGAGCTTCCAGTAATTGGTCTTGAGAAGAGTTGCGACGAGTGGCTGAATGGCTGAACAGAATCCGATTCAGTGAGAAGTATGAGATGGGCGTGAAGGTCGTGAAGTGCAAGGGATGCAAAATTTACATCAAAGGTCCAGGAATGGCTGAACACTCGAGGAGTCGAGAACTGTCTGGTTCTGAGTGAGTTTAGACTGTTGAGATTCCAAATCGGATGTCGTCTGAGGGAGAGCAGGGAAGCAAGGACTCGATGACTACCGACAGACCGGAAAACCAATGCGCAGGAAGCTGAATGCCACGAGATTCTCAGTAGACCAAAAGCTTATCTTGGCAAAACATGTGCGGATGTGATGAGCGAAGCCATAGACAGTTCTGAAACCGCCCAAAAGCTCAGCCACCGTCTGCCGAAGAGAAGGTTGGAGTTTGGAGGTCTGAGAGTCGACCATTTTGAGGATGGTGTTGAATTTCTAGTCCCTCTCGGGAAACGTGCAGAATGGATGAACATGGGGTGCACCAGGGTTCCATGGGCAGGGGGGGGGGTTTGTCCGGCTTGGGTTGCTTTGTGAAGATGCGTAGCTCAGGAGAAGCGACCATTGCCGAGGGCCCGAGATGAAAATGGAGGGGTAATGAGTTGCATTGAGTGTCGCCGTCAACAAGCCTTTTTCTCGTATCCAAAGAATCTACTAAGTGCCCAGACTGCCGGGAGCTGTGTTTGCATAAAGTACAGTAATTAGATAAGGACCCGGAAAGTTTGCCGTTGTTTCTGGATTGAGGCTCAAAAGGATGAACAGGATGCCGACGGGTGTGGGGAGCGTCAGATCTGTAAATCAACGAGTGGAGTGAACTGGAAGCTCAGGGCATCATGCAAGAGGCAATCGTACCTGTCGATCAGTGCTTAAGACCCGCTGAAGGGTTGCTGATTACGGATTCTGGGCCCTAAAACTGAGCTATGTACGTAAAACTGGAGCGATCAGCAAGTTGCCCACATGCCATCGCATGGCTGTTAGTGTTAGTGCGGTGTCGTTTCGATATGTCAACCTCATCGCAGGTTTTGACTGTGAATAACATCAAATCTCGACAACTTGGCATGACCGAGAGGCAGATGTCCACGTTAGTCAATCCCGTGCTGAGGTCTAGAAGCACTTGGTGTCTTTGTCTTTAGCCGCATGCTAAAAATGGCAAAAAGTGTCGATAGGTCGCACCGCGTGAACTTTGAAGATGATGACACTTGATCAACGACAGCTGCTGAAGTGTGGAGCAGGCTCATCGACAGCTACCGAGCCACTGTCGCCGGCGTCGCTTTGGCGTTCCAGGTGAGACAACGAGGCGTTGACAGAAGAATCTTATCCGAGCGGGAGAGACAGCAGAGCAGAGGAAAGCGGGCGACTCGCCGTCAAAACACATATTTCGGGAAATTGCATCCTCCCGTCGTGATCACACAGCATACGGGGCCAAAGTGATGGTCGCCCGCAATCCGGAAGCACACATCATGGGCAGCTCAGCAGCTCAGCTCACAGAGTGCAAGCCCAAGGTGACTGGAGTCTAGGCTGCTTGTTGTTGATGTCTTATCTAAGCTGGAATGATTGTTCGCTCGGACGTTATCCGTGCGCTGTGCAATATTACGCTCCACTATTTTGGAGGTAGGTTCAAGCCAAGTTCTTTTGTTGAACAACAATCATCAAAGAAAAAGCTTTCAACTTCTTGTTCAGGGCAGCTCGTCTTCATTTCCACTTCTTCAAAAAAAAAAGACCGGCGTGAAATATGATCTCATCAACGAAAGAAAATGGCCGTCGAAATCTAGAATCGAAGCGCCCGAGATGACACTGTTTGAAGCCGCCGAATAACGTGGGCGCTTGACCTTGGTGCTTGACCATTGGCTACAGAGCAACACTTCTCCTTGGCGTCTTTGCTGCCAGTCAAGGGGGCCGATGGGAAACTCTTGGTGAAAGTTAGTTTCATGTTTCAGCATCACCAAGCCACAATCGGGTTCCATTCGGTCGGTGGTATTTTGACATCTCGCCCCCTCAGCGATGTATTTTCCGAACAGGATAAAAATCTGGCCATAGATGGACCAAGGAGGAGATTGTTGGCCGGTAACTCGGACCATATGAAATGACGAGGTTGCCTTCAGCATGGTAGAGTCCATTGATAGTGACAAGACTATCAGATCCCAAGAAGTTCAAAGCGGCCACTATAGACAACGTGGCCAGGGTCGGATGCTAGATCAGGGAACATCAACCGATGCCGGTGATTAATTCGGCAAAAGAGCTTGGGTCCAAGGCGGGGTCGCCATCAACGCGAGGAAGCGAACTCAACCGGGGATAGAGAGTGCTGCCGAGATCGGGATGTGGTGAGATGCACCGCTGTCTATACTAGTCTCTTGCTTTTCGCTTAGAACATCCGAATCCTGGGGAGACAGGCATAGGGCTCCCTCCACTTTTGCTGCTCTTCTTGGCCGAAAAAGAAGTCCGTGAAGTGAAAATCGTCCTGATCGAGAGGCAATCGGCGAGAACATCAACAATTGGCTGTGGGGGCATTACTGCCCCTCCATCCTTCATTCTGCTAGTACCTGCAGTAGCGTATGCGGCGTGGCTGAGCAGGTGTTTTTGTTTTAAGATCCAATGCTACCTCGCTTCAGGTGTACCATCCTGGAGATGGCTCAAGCAGTTGGCTGTTATAATGGTGTACACTAGAGCTCGTGGGGATGACGTACATGCTGGACGCTGGGACACAGACGTTAATCTCAAATCTGACCAAGATGTCAAAAATTGCCAAAGGTGAGATTGGGCCATGCTGGTCTCTGGCACAGAGGGGTAGCAAGCTAAGAATCGCCTGAGATGAGAACAATATCAAGAACTTTACCACAGCCGGACGGTCTGACATTTGATAGGCGAGACACTGTAGAAGAAATCTGTCAAAGGCACAGTCAAGTGCCGATATTGCTCTCGCTGGTTGAGGTAGCCATCTTGAAGTGAAGTATCTCTTCTTTCCTGTTTTTTGGAGTTTGTCAGGTAATTCTTTCATGCCAATAACCAAACAACAAAAACAGACATGGAAAGAGCAGCGCGCTAACAAGCGATTGGACATGTGGACGGAGGGGGGTAATTGCAACCCATGCAAACCCCTAGCCTAGCCAAAAGAGGACTAACCAGGGGTGGTGAGACTGTTGGAGAACCCCTGTTGGTCAATGTTTCGACAATGGACGACGGAGCCGCGCGACAGCATGCACACACCCTTGCAAGCCCCATGCAAACCCTGGCACACACGTCTAACCCTCACGACTTCCGAACCACTCGTCGACTCCTCTTCTCATTTTGCAACTCACCTCACAACCGCTCAACACTGAGCCACTCGACTGCCGACGTCCGCCATGGCACCGCAAGTCGTATCGTCCGCAGGCAAAATGTTGCCCTCTTTGTCTGGTCCTCAGACCTACAGTCCATACCCATGTGGGCAGTTTGATCTTTTTTCTTGGCAGCCACCTGTGACTGGCGGCTCTCGTAGAGTATGAGCATGGAACATCAATATGACTTCTCGGAATGGTTACACTCTCCAATGTAACGGGAAAGCTCAGCACCCCGTTGACCTGAATGGGCCTGGCTCCCCTTTCCAGTCAATGCTTTCATCAACCCATCCATCCAAGTATCTCGAGTTGCTATATGAGAGCGAGGCTTCCCTCTCTTTGCCAGACCATCTCTCTTGGTTGCATTCCACAAGAGCTTTTCTTCCATCATCTTGTTGTTTTCCCTCTCTTCTCTCTCTTGTTATCACTCCTCAGTCCTTCTCGGGAGTCAAAGCCATTCGCTTCTTTGCTCCATCCCCTCTCTTAATCTTATTGTTTGTGTTCACCTTGACAGGTTATCACCACCATTCGTTGATTGAATCACGTACCACACTACCTTTTACCAGATTAACAACGAGAACGCCGACTCGAACACACCCAGGAAGACTAGTCCCTTTTGCCGAAATCACATCTCTTTTTTCTCAGACTTAGAAAGTCGTCACTATGAAGTATTCTGCTTCTCTCTTGGCCTTCGCTGCCAGCGCGGCCGCCACTGTAAGTCTATATCTCCCACTATGTTTTCAACCGCCCAAAACTAACATGTGTTTTTTCATAGTTCCCCTGGCACAACGCCCCGCCATTCACTTGCCCTCAGAACACCGACAACAAGTGTACCGAGCAGCAAAAGACTGGCTTCATTTTCGATGATCTCTCCACTGGCCCCTTCTCTCAGTACATGGACTTCAACTTCAACGGCTGGGTCGCGGGTGCTGGCTTTGGTGGTCGCTTTGGAAAGCGTACCTTTGGGGGTATCAGCGGTGTCTGCGGCTCTGACCACAGCAAGGCCCCTTCGTTCAGTGCGGGCGGCGAGTTCTCGCTGGGCTCTATCCACATTACGCCCGAGTTCGACTGCGATCTGGAGTTCCACTATGGGATGCCCGATGGATCTACTTGCAAGCACCGTAATCGGTGCTCAAAGAGCGGCACCAACGTCGTGAACAAGCAGTGCGGTGGTGCTACCAACGTGACCATTGTCTACCCTCCTCAGCCCGAGAAGCCCAAGCCTAGCTGCAGTGTCATCGTCAGCACCATCTCTTTCGACTGCAGCACCAAGCAGAGCACCGTCCCTCCCAAGACCAAGACTACCAAGGCTGCCTCTACCACCTCTGCTGCCGCCACCGCCAGCGTCCCCACCGTTCCCGCCGAGATTACCAGCACTTCTGCTGCTCCCGTCGCTTCTTCCAGCGCTCCTGCTGAGAGCGTTCCTGGAAGCCAGACCAGCACTGCTCCCGCCGAGATCACCAGCGCTCCTAGCGTCCCTGTTGAGTCCAGCCCTGCCAAGCCCAGTGAGAGCGCCCCCATCAGCGAGGTTGTGTCTGCTCCTCCCGTCACCAGCACCATCGTCACCAGCTTCGACAGCACCTCCACCGTCTTTATCACTGAGATTCAGACCATCACCAGCTGCGCTCCTACTGTGACCAACTGCCCTGCCAACCACGTTACCACCACTGTGGTCACCATTGCCACCTCCACCACCGTCTGCCCTGTCACCGAGACTCGCACCACTGTGATCTCGGCCATCTCTTCTGCTGCCCCTGTCGCCAGCTCTGAGGGTCCCAGTGAAATTGTTATCTCCACCTCCATCGGTGATATCATCTCCGCTCCCGCCGGCTCCACCTCTTCCGCCGCTGCTGTCCAGTCGTCTGCTGTCGCCTCCTCTGCTGTCGTCTCTTCTGCCGTTGAGAGCAGCACCGGTGTCGTTGTCCCTACCTCCGCCGGCAGCGTCGCTAGCTCTTCTGCTGCCGCCGTCGACACCACTTCCAGCGCTGCTCCTGTCTCTACCGCCCCGGTTAAGCCCCTTCCTTGCCCTGGTGTCGTCCCTTCGTGCTTGAACACCTTCCTGTTCGAGACTGGCTGCACTGACAACTCCGATGCTGCCTGCTTCTGCCCCAACGCCCTCTTCGTCAAGAACGTCTACGAGTGCATCTACGCCCACGGCGAGTCTAACTCGATCATCTCTGATGCCATCACCTTCTTCCAGGGTATCTGCGCTCCCTATGTCAACACCAACCCTGGCATCGCTACCGGCGTTCCCACCTATGTCACCACTACTGCTGCCCCTACCTCTGTTGTTCCCGTTCTCACCACCATCACTGTCAACCTTACCACCGTTGTTCCCTGCACCAACGAGGCCGGCTCGACCATTGCCAGCTCCAGCACCACCGTCATCGTCGACACTACCATGACCGTGCCCCAGATTCACTTCACGAGCACTACTGATGATGTTGCCATTGTCCCTGCTCCCACCGGCATCCCTCTCGTCACTGAGACTGAGGCGGTCCCTGTCGTTTCTGCTACCGCTACCGAGACTGGTGCCGTTGGCGTCAGCACCAGCACCGCTGCTCCCGTCAACAGCGCTCCTGCCGTCACCAGCGCCCCCTCTGTTCCCATCGGCACTGCTGTCGGCACTGGCGGTTTTGTCCGTCCCACTTCGAGCGTCATCAGCCCTCCTATTGTCGTTGCTGGAAGCGGCCGTGTCAGCGCTGGTCTCGGCCTTGCCGTTGCTGTCGTCCTCGGCGCTCTTGCTCTCTAAGCTCTCTTAGAGGCTTAAGTCTAGGCTTGGAATGAAAAGAAGCGTGTATAATACGAACATGTAAAACGAAAGACAGGACAAAGGTATCATTCTTACGATCCACCACGAAGAAGAAGAAGAAGAAGAGCATTAATCACATGTATGCATTTTTGCCATCGGGGCGTGTTGGACGAGCGAGTGGATTTACAACCACTGGTCTCTACTTGGGCATATCAGCCGGATTTCATTTGTTAGGTCGTGTTGGGAAGAGCAAAGGGATTGTCTTTTTTTGGATTTTGGTGATGAAGACATAAAGTGTCGTACATAAGCACACCCGTGGTGGATATAATCTGTCATTTCACCCGGCATCACCCAATGTAAAATAATAGTTAATTTAAATCATATGGCTAGGCCATTTCGGATTTGTTACTCTGAGGTTCCTTCGTCCAAATTGTGATTCGGTATTTGACTTCTTTGAATGTCTCTTGCTGTATACACTTGTGAATCTAGAGCATAGAGGTACTTGATACTCTTGGCCATGCTAATGTTCACGCTTTTTCCATGGCATCTGCAGATCTACACTTGTACATGTAAATCTCCTCTCGATAAAGCATAACTGACTCAGAACCTGTTTTTTCTGCTCGACTTGCATGCCTTCACCCATCCCATCATGATCCCTTGTCACCAGTCGTCATGATGGCCATGATCAACAAAAACATGAACAACTACAACAACGACAACAACATAACGTCGTATGCGTTATTGTTTTATTTCTTCCCAACACCACCGCCCCTATTTTCTTGGCTTCACCCCTCCCAGGACTTAACTGACTCGATTGCCGTCACCGTATCATGAAGAATCCCCCCCTCATAGTGGCCTTCCTCAAACTCAAACAAGAAGCACCAGTCGGCCGTAATGTCGAGGACTTTTACGAAAACCCTGCTTCTACGGTTCTTTTTCTCTCTCTCTCTCTTTTTTTTTTTTTTCCTTTTCATTCGTCCTCATGGCCATTCCATAGTCATTACATGGTCCCTAATGAAGCTGTGTTCGTAGCTCTACAAAAAACTCGCTGGAATGCGTTTTGTCAATTTGTCCATTTAGCAATAACATGCTCTCTGAATTCCACCGACGTTTATTTCTGTCCTGGACGAGCTTACTTACCGAGGTAGGTAGAGGTAGGTACATACTGACCTACCGAAAAAAAAAAGGAGGGAAACCTGACACCGCTGCCTGCCGCCAAGAACATCCGGATGGACGGAATGGGACTTACACGACTCACGCACAACATTGGAGTCCTTTTTTCGGGACATGTGGGGAGAGGGGGGGAATCTGCCGTGGGTTTTGTCCAAAACCGCGGAACTTTTTTTTTTTTCGGAATCAACCGTGAAGTGGACGGTGGTAATCTCGTTAGTCATGAGAGCTCGCGAAGATCATCGCCGAGCGAAAGCGGGACGGTGTTTAAATCTGTAGGATTTGGTTATGCTGGGTGACCGAACTGGATCATGGGATGGACTGGAGGGTAATGAGATGGGAATCATTGTGGGTAGGGTAATAGGATGCGAGTATCGGCTGTTGCCTGAAAAAAGGCAACATATATACATATACATAAAAAGGTAATGAGAGGAATGGAAGCCCGCCTTGGTGTTTATGGCGATGTCATGGTTTCAGTGATCTGGCCCGGTTGCGGATTCCGTTAATTTTGCCCTGGACGAGGTAAGGATGTTAGGCATCGCCCCTACTTCTGTGTTGTGGACAGTCTTGACCTTTGCTGTGCTGGTGAGATGAAGTGTCTCTATACCCCATCCTCGGCAATGCCGATACCTACCTATATCCGTTTCCAATATTGATTCGGTGGAGGCTGGGTCGAGTCAGGCTCCGGTGCCGTGATCCGCGGTATGCAACAGTGGGAAGTCGCGACGGCGAGGAGAGGGTCAAATACTGTAGAGGTAGTTACATGTGAGCACCGCATTTCTCTTTAACCTGGCTGCAAGTCGGTTACGTCGTAACTGCTGATATCAAACATTCGGGGATGCGAACCTTCCCTTGATGTTTTTTAGGTAGTGATGCTTGAAACCTAGTGTGGTACATCACCCTAGCGAACTTGGAAGCGGCGGCAGTGGAAGTAATCAAAGGCAGTGACGCCACTGTTTTGCTTCCTTCCTAATTTTTGATTGGTCATGGTACGAGTCGTTCTTGCACTTTCTTGGTCTCTTGGATGGACAAGATCATAACACGGTGCTTTTTGAGCACGGGAAAAATCTTGGAAAGAAGAATTGTTATAAGACGTGCTGTAAGTTCACAGTGGGGATAGTGTCGGTTTATGGTGGAGAGCGAACGAGTCGGTGAACATGGGCGTTGATCGTGACTCGAGTCGCTTCACCTCTGCGAAGACACAGCGTATTCACAGGACCGATGGCACAGAACCTTAATTGAATGATAGCCACGTTGAATGATTTGCAGCATTTTTCTTCATATTGTGAGAATAGCGTACTGCAGGATCCTCAGATCCACGATCTTGATGTTGTTCCATGATGCATGCCGCCATGATGGAGTGCCTACAAGAAACATATAGTCCGCGGTACTAGTCATAGACCTTTATTTCGCATGACCAACAGCCTTTTCAACACCACGTGGGTTGTTGGTTGAGGTTGCAAAAGAGTTGACCAATAACTGATCGAGGACACGCAAGGAAAGATAGTTCTCAACTTGCTCAGCTTCGCAAGGTTGGGTTATAGATCAACAGTCCAATTTATAGTTGACTTGGGGTGAGATCTTCCATGTTCCAGACGCCAAAACTAGAACGTGGAAATGCAGATAGGTAACAATTGTAGGCTGGTAGACGTAGGAGAATCAAAATACTTACACACAGACTTTTTGCTTACAGGATTGACCTTTGCCGTGGGTAAGGTGTATCGTGATGAGTTTTTACTGTCTGCCAAATGTATAGAAGTATGCTGACCCCTTTGGTGTCAGGGAGCATGATAACTTTATACCTTGAAGAAGGTCACATGCTGACAATGATCATTGTGGAAGATCCTGCTAGAGCTGAAATGTGAAGTAAAGTTCTGGAACCATGGGCAACGTACGAGAATGGCGAACAAGTAATGTGTAGCATGAATGATCATCGTATACTGCTACATAGAAGGTTAGTGAATGTTTGCAGTAGGAAACTGATACATGGAACACATTAGCTCGCACGCCATGACCGGTGAACCGCTCGTGATGAACCGAACATTCCGGGTCGTCCGGGTTCCGGGGATGGTTCATGCGGTGGTTGTGTGCGTGTGAGATATCGAGGATCGGAAGCCAACATGTTGACTAGATCTATCCGAAGATCAAGCCAGTGCTGGATGCAACATGGCGAGATGGAAATCGGGCAGGAGGTTGTCGATGCACGCCTAGTCAATGATTGTTCACTGCAATGTTTCTATATTAGCTCACCGTATGCTAAGCAAAGACCCGTCCCGGCACCCCGGATCTGGGGATGCCGGGGGAAGTGGGAAAGGGGACGGGGGTAGGTCACTGTACCGGACACCCCACAGTACGGAATAGAGGCAAGAAGGAACTCAAAAACCAAGACATATGGTAAGCTTGGCTTGGCAGATGGGAGCTTTGATCTTGATAACTGGAGCTTGCTTCATGTGAGAAATTCCCCGAGACTGTTTGACGGGTGCTTTAGCGGAAGATCTAATGGTTAAAAAAGAAAGCGGTTATAGCACAACATGTCATTGGTTTGCTCACCGGCTCCCTTGAAACTAAGGTAGGCTTCATGGTTGAGCACCCCGTCTCTGGCTCCGGCCTCACCGACCTCGAAACGTAAGATGTTGTAGATCAAGGCGATCATCTCCCACCAGGGTCCCCTCCGGACACTGTACCGTGTAGTGTAGTATCAGTCAAGAGGAGGGCCTCGTAGGGCTCGCGGAGATTTTGTAGATGAATGTCAAAGTGATGAGGCTTCCAGACCGCTTGAGACAGCGAAATATGACAGATGGATGTCGGTCCACGTCGTCGCCGTCGTCTACTACGATGTGAAGCGGTGAAACTCGAGCAGGCCGATAACGGTAAGAAAAATGGAAGGATACCTTCAATTTTCCTGATTCAGCGACGAGCTCGCTCTTCGGGTAACTGATAAGCTGACTCCATTCACAATGGAATTGGGCCAATGGGGGGTGAGCCAGAGTCCCATAAGGCAGGCGCGAACATCATTGGAGCTGTTGCCGGTGTCGGTGAACAGAAGATAGTAGAGGTAGCCGAGGACTCAAAGATTGTGGCTTGAATTTTTTTTTTTTTTTTTCTTTTTTTTTTTTATTTTTTTTTTTTTTATTTTTTTTTTTCCTCCCGCACTGCTTGTAAAGGTAGCCGCTTTCAATCTGGTCAGAGACCCGGTCATCGCGAGTTCAGTTCAGTTTGATGAGGACTCGACGGAGCAGGAGTCTGGCGAGAACTGAAGCTGAGATGGGAAGGCGTGATCATGCACACTGTGTGCCAGCCCTGCGCACTTGGCAGCTTCCCCGGTTGCAGCCGCAAAGGTGCCTGCAAAACAAGCTTTTGGAAGGGTCCACATTGACTCCCTGTTTTCCGAGTGGGGCCAAGGACAGGCAGAAGGACTCGCTCGGGTTGGGCGCCGAGGCAGGCAACTTGAAGGAGACGCCAAATCGGAACGCACAACAATCTCAAAACACCTGAACCTTGAGGAGAATCAAATCAATGACCAAAGATGAAAGTCACGAGCAGCCATTCCTGTCATCACCTCAGTTCAGTTGGAACAAGGCGCTTCTTGTAGCACTTTTCCACATTCGCACTGCTCGCTCGCTTGACTTTCATCTTTCCGCCCACTTCTCGTCTCGCGTCCACGACCTCGTTCTCACCCAACATGACGCATATCCATCTCGGGCGGTGATCCAAATCACTGTAGTGGCTTCCGCTCCCTTCTAGTGCCCGCTCTCCATTTCCCCGAAACATCTCCTTTGAGGCAGACACGACATGACACGACACCATCGTCCACACACATGCCTTATCGTCGAGCTATTGTTGGCAACGCCGTCCACATCATCGCCACCGCGAACACAACTCAACAGCACTACCCCCTGGCCGTTTGAGATCGATCATCTAGGCCCCTGAGATCCCCTGAGGTCCCCTGAGCATAGTCCAGTCACAGCTTTGGGCGGTCGGAATGGATCGGGCAGCATCCAGAAGGTTGAGCGTTTCCAGGCCGTGTCGGGTGTCCCACAGCTTACCACAATCATGTTCAACGCGCCGAGTTGGCTTCGCGATCTGATGTCTGTCAAAGCGCGAGCTCCTACACAGTACACATACCAGGACACGGGATGACGTCAAGCTCATCAAGTAACAGCTTCACGCTACGAGTTAATGCTTGGCGCAACAACCAAGCGCCGTCGACGACTTTCCTTTACGAAAACAGGCACTTTGAAGAGACTCACATGGTGGTGAAGACTGACCAAATCAAACGGGTGTTCTAGGATTCAGACATTGTTGCTTCAACGCTGAGCGTTTCCAGTTCGACTTTCCACACGCGCTCATACAACGCACGAGTTTCGAGACAATGTGCCACAGGCAAACTCCACCGATGGCCTCGATCGACTCCACCGGCCATGCGATGAGGCTTTTCAGATTTTCAGCCCTGGCAACACATCCCGCTGGGCCCACACTGTTCAAACACGCTCGGCGGAACTCGCCCTTCGGCATTTCAGCCCAGACGAGAAATTTTCCTTCGCCAGCAGCCTCAAATGAACAAGCACAAGCCCCTGAACATCGAATATGGGCAAGGTTAGATTCGAGGCGGCATTGATTGTCAGAGTCAACGACATCAGCGCCAAGACATATGCAACGTTCGCTTCAAGAGTATTAGGGAGGGAGGTGACAAGGTCTGACAGAAAAAGAGGATGAACCAGAGAGTGGTTGCCAAACATAGACCACGGGCCCGTCACCGCCAGGTCGGCTTTGGGTTCGGACGCCGAAGTTGCTGTGGTGCCCAATGCTAGAACCTATTGCACGCACTGACACTTCTGGCAAGCCAATCCCGAGGCGACATTTTGAATCCCGTCGAGTCATCCGAAAAGGGCAACAGTTGAGGATTCGAAGGCCGACGACAAAGCAACCTCGCAGGCCACATCATCCAGAACCAGTGGCCTTTCTCTCACTCATATTAAGAACCCCTGGGAAGGGCAATAAAAAAAAAGAAGCAACAACAACTTGGAGGTGGGGGGAGGTGAAGGTAAACCAAAGTAACCAGCCAGGTCTCTTGCGCCTGTAAATTTCAGGCGGTCATGAGGTGTCTGTCACCCAAGACTGGCTAGGAGATGGCTGTCACAATCCGTTATATTCCGGTAGAACCCCCCACACTTGCGCGGGCGTAAACAGTGTCGGTCTACAGTACGTTGTAGTAGCGGTTTCTTGCGCGGCTCAGTCCTTTATTCGGCCTTTGCCGTTCCTGGCTGCTGCAAAGCAGCATCCTCATTAGTGTATACGCCATTTCGAGTTGAGTAATTTCGAGAAGCCTTCTGGAACGTTTCGGTGCCGATTCCGGCCGAGGTGTGTTGACAGTTGGCCGCCATAACCGCTTACATACTCAGGACCAAAGAAGAAGCTGCTGCGAATGGCGAATACGTTAACCTTGGGTACGGCATAAGGCACATCGTCCGCTGGACCATCAAATTCAGCTACCACCTGTACGTCTGTTCGGGTACACCAAACGTCCACAACAATTTTTGTTCTTCTTAAATGAAAACATGCGAACAAAACGATCATGTACACAGCGAGCGAACACCCCGTTGTTTCTGCAACACCAGCGTTACCGGCTATATCGCTCAAGCCTTCGACAGAAAAAAGCAACAAGCTTGCGGTGATCGGTCAATGATCCAATTAGGAACAGCATTCACTTATCCTAGACGAATCACCAGATCTATCTCGAGTCTAGCTACGGTATCACCCCAAGATACACTCATAGCTGTCAATGGGGTCACCCACCTGTTGTCGACCAGGGCTTATCGACATCGATGATCTCGATTTTAAGGGGTTCGTGTGGATAACGTCGGTTTTTTTTTTTTTTTTTTTTTTTTTTTTTTTTTTTTGTTTTTTTTTTGGTTTTTTTTTTACGGCCAAGTACTCTGTTTACCTTTGTTTGGGGCATTAATCCTGCACTCGTGCTTACCGTCGGTTGCACGACAATACGACCCGCAATAAGTTTCATGTCTTCACCATTTCAGTTGATGTCGTTGACATTGATCAGTGACGATACATGACAAGCACAAGCATGTCACCGGGTTCCATGACTATGTATGAGACATTCCAATCTTTCAAGACGACGCTTCTTCCGGTATTGATCTCATGAAGTCTCGTGGAATTCTGAAGTACCAATCCTGCTTGTCAGCGCGTTCAACAATCATCGAGACGAACAAAGTCGTGATGACGATGATTTTATCGCCCCCTGCCTAGCACCCCAGTTCTTCGTCCAACAACGTTGCATCAATCCACCTAGCCAGTGGCCCACTCTGTTGAGGTACAGTACGATCCAGCTTTCGACAAGCTCTTTCCTACGTAGCCTCTTCAGAGATCACTTATGCAAGCGCGAGAGACATTGCCCGTTCCAGCCTAGTGAGGTTGTGGTGATCAGCAAGACGGGGCTCAGAGGGGTTCAAGAACGAAGGGAAAGAAAAAGAAAAGGAACAAGATGTTTGAAGGTGAGTTCTCTGCTTCACCATCGACTTGTAAGAGTGTTCGGATCGAATCGCAAGGCGATGAATACTGGGGAGTAATGAACACGAACAGTATCTCTATGCTTGAGCCATGATTCGTATACTGATGGGCTAGGCCCTATCGAAAAACTTGTTCACTGAAGTTTTCATCAGTGAGCGCTCGCTATTCAAGCTTGGCTGACGAATGAGCTTTGACATGTACATAGTCGGATGTTGGCGATTATGGTGAACTCCGATTGTAGTGCGAAGTATCTCCTAACTTCCACCTGTCTCCGCAGTGGGGCTGGGCAGGCACCTTGGACAATTGACACTACCCCGATGTGCGACAGCAGAAATGGCTTCCAAGCAGTCAATTGTTCGGCGGGCAGCCTTAACAGCAAAAGGAGGTTTTCGAGAGGACCCAGCATCAATGGAGGGAATCTTCCTTGTTGGGGATAAGTCCATCGTGTGGTATGGCAACAAAATTTCAAAAGCGCAAGTACAAGAACCCGAAGATGGCCGGGTGACGGCAAGTGGGCACGGATGAGAGTTGGTGAGTTGGAGAGTTGGGGTACCGGCTGGTCTTCGAAGAATTTTGAATGATGGCTGTCAAATCACGATCAGGGTTGATCGAAGTAAAACGCTGAGCATACCCAACCCCGCGCAAGCAAATGCCTTCCCTTCCTGACCATCAGTCTGTCCCATTCGAGAACGATACACAATAGGTCCGTCTCCTTTCCCATCCCTAACAGGTATCAGTTTCTATTGACCCTGGTCGGCAATCTTCATGATCGATCCGTTGCGGTTCTAGGCAATGGACCAGTTGGCAGCACACAAAAGCTCCAGTGCCAGGTCAAAACCGAGATCTTCGACTACACTACAGATAAGAACCAACAGGGTCGTCGAACAAGGGATTTTACGAGCAGTTTCCATAATGGGAGTGAGATTTCATCCCCTCGTCATCTAAACATCGAGGTACATTACACTACGCATCCAAGTAGGGTACAGAGCAGCAGTTCGCTCCAAAAGTGCTCCGCATATACCCACAAGGCGGGAATGTCAGCAACGTATGTACAGCGGTCGCCGAATCCACCAGCAGATGGCTTACAGGTACACAGTCGACACACTGTCCCTTTGATACAGGGTCCTCTATCAGGTACGTACAAAGTAAATCGATACCTACCTCTACCTGGTGTACAGATCAATGTTTAAAAGTTAACTAGCGCAATACTTTGCAACATCTTTCGACGAGGGAGAGGGCAAGAAATTCCAGTATTACTATTGGTTTAAACCTCCGCAAAGCCAGGCCAAGACCAGCGAGCGCCGCATCGAAACTTGACTCCATCCAGAGCGAGCAACAACGGACCAGACACTGTTACTCCAGGACGCTCGCCTGACAGCCTGAAGGTGGTAGAATATAGTATCTTCAGTTAATGTACCCCGATACTGCAAGGGCTCATTGACGCAAACGCCCACCTTGTGCAAGCCTTCTGGAAGCCAAACTTTCATATTTTTATGATATGAGGGTGCCAGCAAATGCAAAGCCCATTTCTACCTCAACCTGCTGCATGTACTCCCTTGTCAGGGGAGTAGCAGAGGTAACTGGAGGGTAACTGGAGGACACCTGGACGAAAACCCACCCGCAGGCTCGGACGAAAGAACGAGCCGACCGTTGAATTGCCTTGGATGCTACCCGCGCCGCGCTGTGAGGGCTTGGAGCCCGAGAGAAAGTATCCCACTGTTTTGTGCACGGTGGTAGGGACAAAGCCCCCGGTCTGGTAGGCACCACCTCGCTAGATCCCTTTTACGGAGACTCCATCGCCGCTGTCTTGACCACTCGATGTTCGATAATCCTAGCGTGTCCCATTAATAATCCTCGAGTCAGTCCCGACCAGGGCTTATGCTCATCCCATTCTTCAAGTACGCACTTGCAGACCAATTGTACCTTGCCCTTGTCCTTGGTTTCTTCTGGAATCTCGTTTTCATTTATATATCTACCGCTAGCCCCTCGTTCTCTGAGCTACTATCACTTACAACTCAGCCTGGAAGTCTTGCAGTTGCCCCTCCACCAAGTTGGACGACTAACACTACCTTACCTAAACATACGCCAAGAAAATCACTGACATCCTCTCGACGACCCATCTATTCGGCCAATAATTAACCAACAAGGAGCTCCACCACCTCACCCATCTTCCTGCTCTTCACAACAGTTGATCACATCCACAATGGAAGGCCTACCCACCCCACCGAACGAGGAGCACCTCAAAACGCAGGCTCCAAAGAGAACACACTCCAACTCCAAGGTTGTCAAGCCAGTACACCGCGGCGGCTCAAAACGCACCAGCGCACATGGACACCCTCAGTCCCCATCAATAGACAGCCAGAGCCACAGCCATTCAGTTGGCGATGGGAGGCATAAGAGAGTGTGGAAGGCCTGTGAGAGGTGTAGAATGAAGAAGACCAAGGTAAATACGGGAGATTTCGAGGATTGAGCAACAGCTTTGTGCTGACATGTCTCGTCCAGTGTGATGGAGAATTCCCTTGCAAGAGGTGTAAGGACGACGGCCTAGTATGTACCGCCGGGACCAGGAAGAAGACCGAGTACAAGCAATTGCCCAGAGGGTATGTGAATGTGATAGAACAAGCGGTGTTTCTCAAGACATTGATTAACATGTTCAAACAGGTACGCTGAGGTGTTGGAAAACACGCAGTTTGCTCTCATCGCCACAGTCCACAAGCTTTATGCCATGGTACGGAACGGGCAACAATGGGACCTTGGTGAGCCGGAGCTCAACGACCGTGGCCAACCCGTCATTCACAACATTGCTTCCAAGCTTGGCTGCATCCGACCCAACAGCGATATGGACCTTCCTGTGCATTCCATCTTCCCTGAGGACGAGGCAGGTCTCGCCGAGCTCGCTAGACAGTTGGAGGAGCAGCAGAAGGCCAACGCCGCGAACAACAGCAGCAGCAACATCAAGCAGGACCGCGACTCAAGTAGAACCGACCGTGCCAGCTCATCAGAAATCGACCACTCGGACTTTGAAGACTACCGCAAGACCTTCAACAACGGCACTGCCGTTACCATGTCGCCCGCAAGCCTCAGCTACGGTGATTTCGACATCGCCACAGCTACCCCTACTGATTCATTCCCCAGCCAGTCTCCCGTCGTGCCGCCTACCACTTTCCCGGCGACATGGCTCAGCCGTCCGACTTCGATGGACTTCTCAGCCCCGGATAATCTATCGTATCTCAGCATGGAGATGCTGAACCAGGGCCTTTACGAGTCCAACTTTGGCACCATCAAGCCCCACGTCCTTTCGTGTCCTAACCCCGAGGTCATGATGGGGATGGGTGATCCGATGATGTACTCGGGCTACGACGCCGACCTGCGAATGTAAGCGATCGATGCATTCGGTATTATTCCGGCATAAATGCCCCGGTACAGAACAATCAACTCGACAACTCCATATACACGCACACACGGACATGCACTACGGTGCATTACTACAGTCAGTACATGGCATCATGGAATCGGGGTTCACGAAAAATGGCTACGCAAGCGACTCAAGGGTTTCAAAACAGTTCATTGGGTGGATCGGACAATTTGCTTAGGGGTTTCGGCAATACGGAGCAAGGCAGCATTTGCAAAAGGCGTATCAACAGACAAAGGGAACAACAAGCAAATGGAGGGGTAGCTCGCCGTGATGACTTTTCATCAAGCACCGCAGCACAAGAGCAAACCTTGTTCACTTCTCTCTCTCTCTTTCTCTCCTAGAGCTAGAGAGAGAGTTATCTTTCATTACCAGTCATTCCAATTGGCGGCAAGGAGTTTATGGTGCACGTTGGTGGGTTGTGTGG
Source organism: Neurospora hispaniola (assembly GCF_033458365.1). Classification (NCBI taxonomy): domain Eukaryota; kingdom Fungi; phylum Ascomycota; class Sordariomycetes; order Sordariales; family Sordariaceae; genus Neurospora; species Neurospora hispaniola. The sequence goes on along the minus strand of NW_026944411.1, from coordinate 2,553,447 downwards.
CTTGGCTTCGCATTTTCAGGGAGAGATTGGGCTTCGTTGGCTTTTTGGCTTATACAGGTGTTGGATTTTGGACGGGTATTGGTCGGTTGGTAACCTGGGTTTGGGGGTGTTGGTTGGCTTTTTTTTGTTCTGAATGCATTGCATGGCTACTTTACCTTGCTTATCCTTGAAGGATGGTCAATGTCAGCAAGCCCGAACGGGGTCTTTTTACCTCGCCGTCTTCGCCTTTTCCAGGGTCTCACGCAGGTTGGGGGGAAAACCCACAGTCACACAACAAGTCGGTGGTTTCAAGTTACCGGACGCCGAGATTTGTTTTCTGCGTGTCTCCATAAGCGAGATGTTTAGTCACTTTTGCATTCAGTAGAGATACGATGCTGCGTACCTGCAGCTACAAATACAGCAGCGAAGTTTAACACCTCGGATTTACCAAAGTCTTGATCACTTGCTGTTTTCATAATCCTGCGTCTCGGAAGTAGTAATCTGAGAGCTGATTTTGCATAACTGCAGTCTTCGGTAATTGGTTGGGTCCGCCTTCACAAATAAATTCGCCCATCCATCCTTCGGCGTTAACCCAAATGTACCCTGCTTATTGCGCACCATTCCTGCTTCTATGCAAGTCAGCACAGCACAGCACTCAGGGTCCATTCAGACACGACCTTGCATTTGAGTGAGTCACTACGGGGCATACACTGTGTACCGAGTAGTAAATCGGACACAAAGTACTTTGCTGTGTCGATACCTCTACACTACACTACACATGACAAGCGCCGCAAGCCCCAGGACATTGAGCCCATTATTTCATCAGTGCACTTTACTACGCGGTATGCATAACAAGAGAGAGCGAAACCTCATTGCGCACGACAACACGGAGCTAGATTCCGCAGAATCAAGATAGTGCGTAATGATAAACTCGTTCGCACGAATGTGATCACCATGGTAGACAACTTAAGGCTGTGGTAGTTGGCAGTGGCGCCGCAATGATATCAAGATTACACTACACTACAGTGCCATAGATTTCAGTGTGGGTAGCAATTGCACGATCTGATTATCCTTGATCGCCATGACGCCAAGAAAAAACTGGTTGTGGTAGAAGATCTTCACTCGACACCATCCTCCTCTATAGCTTGGTTGTTGTCTTGATGATTTCTAGGTTGGTATAAAATCCTGGAAATGAATCCATTTGAGGCAAAGGTTGAACCAGAACCATAAAATCACCCGGACGAGGCACGGTGAAAACGCCACGAGCATGTGTTGTGTATGTACTATATATATGTATGTGGGGACGGCACAGGGGCAGCAGTTACCGTAAGGTGAGAATCAAACAGAGGTAGGTGATGATGATCGATCATGTTCACCATCAGCAAGCATTCAAGCCATCGCCGTCATGTTGCACACACACAAAAAAGACACACAAGGTCTTTTGTGCCTTGCTTTGCCGCTCGCTGCTCGGTCAAGTTATCCATCCATCTGTGTATCTTACCGATGGAGAAAGTAGTGTAGTGTAGGGTGGTGGTTACCTACTCGGCGGCGGGAGGAGAATGACATAAATCCCTGGTGTACTGCGTACACTACATTATAGGTACACTGCCTTCAAACCTCGGACGGACGCAGGTCCGGACCTTTTGTTACCGCGGCGTTCTAGAATTTGTTATCTGGATTGGGGAATCCTTGCCCGTCCTTGCCTTGCCCCCGCCCACGTCTTCTCAGAAAGGGATCCTTTTGAAATAGTGTAGTGTAGGTCCATGGACCCTTGCGTCGGATCCTTCCTTCAGCACAGACAGACAACCCAAATTCCTGGGTGGGTGAGTTAGGTTACCAGCTACTGTACCTACACCTCCTCCGGCATTTAAAACGTTAGCGCGGTGAATTGAGGTAGTGGCAATAGCTTGATTCTCCTTACAAAAGATGCCCACTTTGCTCACCTCCAATGCCCTGAATATTGTAGAGTGGCGGTACCACGCTAACGAATTATATGCCGACAGAGGTGTACACCTCCGCAGGGGGAAAAGTTGTTAGCTTAGTGAATTTGCAGATCAGCGGGGGGGTGGCAGACTTGGTGGTCGGAGTATCCCGATGTAACCTTTCTGGTAGTTTCTATAGAAAAGTACCTAAAAAGGACTTTGGAAGCCAAAGGAAGCATTTCATCTCATCACCCTTTTTTTCACCATGGCAACGGTCACTACCATTCCTCGAGGCATCGCCATTTGAGGCAAATGGAGATTCTATTGATTATTAGATAAAATGATAGATAAGATGATGGACAATAAATGCCACTTTTCCCAGTATTAATACCCTTATTTATTGTAGTGCTTTAGTGGCTTGGCTGGCGGCTTGGCTGTACCGAGCTAACAACTTTTCCCCCTGCGGAGGTGTAGGTAGAAAACAGTGCAAAAAGTTGTACACGACACGTGTGGCTGGCTGTGAGGACCGAGACAGACAGCGAGATAGATCTTGTGAGCAAGCTGAGTCAGGGAGGATCGTGCAGTGGTGTTTTTGGATTTTCAGGGACGGCCCATGGTGATACTGCTTGACGTGGCTTGGGGGGGTTTTGTCAGAAAAAGGGATTCCACTTCACTTGGGAAGAAGGGTCTGGCCGCCTGGCGTGCTTGATGAGTGGGTCCTAGGTATACTATGTATGGTCTTGAGGGGGATGGGAAGGTTCAGTTCCCGGACTGCTGAATGCGAATAGATTCAAGTGGGCTGTGAAAGAAAGAAAAAATCAAGACATGTGGGAACGCCCATTCATCTTCAACATTTCATAAAAAGTCTCGTTACTCCAGCCGTCCACTTGTCGTCGTCGTCGTTGTTGTCCATCCAAAAACTAACCTAGGAACGCACATCATGCAACCCAACGTTGGTTCTCGGGAAACGGAGTTTGAGCACTGTCCGCTGTCCCGTCCCGTGTAAGTGGTAGTGCGCGTTAGCGCCTCCTGGCCGAATTCCCGGGTTGGGTCGTCTGCCCGCCCGTCCGTGCCCTGCGATTGGGCTGCCAGGGGCAGTTCCAACCTAACAGCCGACGGACGCCCAGCGAATTCAACATAATGGGAAGAATGACGGAATCCCATGACAAATGTGACGGGACACCAGCGGGGAAGAAAAAAGGAAGAAAAACTCTGTTTTTTTTCGCTCAAATTCGGGTGGTGCACCCAGAAAATGGCATGACAAATGCCAACCACTCAAGATTTTTATTGCTGACATATCAAAGGAACCTAAGCAGGCATGACGGGAAGAAAACTATGGGGCCTCTGCCACGCGTGCGGTCGGTGGATGGACGGTGACGGGCCGGCCAGCGGGCGATTGCTTGGGGGGAGCGGGCCTCCATGTTGGGGTTTGGGTGTGTGGAGTTTTTAGGTTCAGTTGCGATTGCGGGATGAACTGCCGCACGGGCATCGGAAATAACACCGGTCATCACTGCAGCGAACCTAAAATCCGTTGACGAATTTGTGTAGCGTATTGTGGCAGACAGGCAGGCAGTCAGCAGCATTCCAGACAAGATGTTAAAAGAACAATATTCTCGGCATGACTCCTACCCGGGTACACAATGAGGGATGAGGGATAAGAGAGCATAAAAACTTGTCCAAATGAATAATATGGCTCAGGGACCTGGGATGGGACCCCGTCCCCAACCCTTCTTTTCGCAACAGTACCTATGTATTTTAGTGTCTCATTCACCAATCATTTTGTGGTCCTGTTGGTCCTGCGCCATCAAAAGATTTCATCCATCGGCTCCTGGGCTTGCATCTCACCGAGTCTTTGGCGTGTCGAATGATATTGCTCGATAAATGCCCTAGCTTCAGGGACCATGTCTAAACTACTGCGACATCTTAGAGGAAACCCCTCCATTGTTTCATGGCCAGGAAATAAAACGGGATTGAACCGAGGTAAGTTCGTGACAGCACAGCTTCGCCTATTTTCCTTGGTCTGTCAACAACCTGATTGCAAAAAAAAAAAAAAAAAAAAAAAAAAAAAAAAAAATTTTAAAAAAAAAGAAAAGAAAAAAGAAAAAAACTCGCACCCGCTAGTTCGACGATCGCGAGCAAGGAGCAGTGTGAAATCTTTCTCACACTAGCCTCGGCCGAAGAACACTATCGCTCCTCCGCCTAGAAATTCTCATGGAGAATCCTGGTGCAACACAGTATGTTTTCCGGAATACAATGCGTCGGTACTTGCGTCGCCGTCTCAACCACTTGCCCGCTGTTCTAGTGCTTCGTGATGACTTCACGTTGTCCCTCGACTATATTGTTCTTCTGCTGCACTAAGCTTCTACAGGTATTAACTCGTCTACATGGCTCAGTACACTGCCGTGGCTGTGCCAGACGGTCCACCTGAACAGGTACAGACCGCTCGACTTTTTATGTCACTCAGTTTGTGCAAATGCGGTATGTAATGGTTCGGTTAACAGTGCCGGTTCCTCACATTTTTGGCCGATGTGACGGCGGCGACCACCAGTTTGGACTTCATATCCGAGGGATCACTGACCGATCAGCTCTCCCTTGGACGCTTCATCGATCCTCATGATGTATGACCCCCACTTATCAGATCAGCGGCTTTTTAGGTTTGGATCGCATGTCCATGATGACGGTCCAGACTGCTGTTGCTGATGTACTATGCAACATTATTACTTTTTCCTTTCATCCTTTCGTCATTTACTTGTTACGATCCTTCCAACATTGATATCAGTCTTGCCAGTAAAATATGTGCTCATCTTCAAGACTTTTTGGACTTCTTGGAGTCATGTAACTCTTCTCGGCCTTATCGTACTCCAACCACTCCTTCACATGCTCGCTTCAGGCATCTCAGCCCCATCTTCGGCTGTGTAATAACCGAATGAGTTCCATGCCTGGCCCCGCGCAGTTGGTGCTTGGCCCTGTCTTGTCTTTCCATTACCCTTCTCGTTTCCGCCCCGCTTACTATGCAGTACGTCCTTCAGGGCACGCCGGTGAGGGTACGTAATACGCGTAGTGTACCTGTGTTCTGGCGTGGTGTTGCGCTGTCGTAGTACGTGGCCTTGTGGCTCGGCTCCAGAGGCTGGTCGCTGGGGTAAAGTGGAATCTGAAACAGAACCTAACTGGCCCTAGCCTTATAGCTGTGCCGCCATGTACGGAGATGAGCTATGTAATAAGGAAATCATCTCGCAAGCTTCGGAATACGATGCCGAGTAGTCAAAGATATTATCGTCTTGTCAGGCTGTCGCTTGACGTTTCATAGCCTTGGGCCAAGACGGCAAGGCAGAGAACTTGTGTGCTTTGCATCGCCTACCTACACATGACATGCTGTCGTTGCGTTTTCCGTCTTTCCAGAAGGAACAGGAGAGATTGATCCAACCCGTCGCCCCGTCTTACACTACGCAGGATCAATGCATATGCAGTCATGAATATAGAGTTGGCGACATCAGCAGTCAAACTTTCCTCTTCAAGTCAATTCACAAAGATACAAGAAAAAAAATCCAATCACCGTCAATCTTCTTGCCAACCCATCTTTCCAACAGAGTAACCCTGTTGCACATCACTACCTATCAGATGCAGTTCTCAGTTTCACCTATCCATGATTCATCATGATGCCAGCATCTCTTCCCCCGAAGATCATACTGTGTACATACGAAAAACCGCCCGCAGCACCAATGTGCTTCATTGAACGAACTTTACCCTATTCAGATGGAAAAGCTCAACCACGCTGGATGAAAGCAGGAGATTGGACGAGAACCATCGGCCAAGAACAGTGTCTATAAGTGTGTACCTAGAGGTACTTGAGTTTTGGAGAAGGGTACTTAGTGGTACCGTCACATCGAAATCGGGGATCGGAGATCGGAGTCGGGGATAGCAGAGAGCTCAGAGAACGGTCGTCGGCCGCACGGGTTGTTCGCGAGGCCCGACTTGATGTAACGTGGGCGTGGACTTATGCAAACGCTATTTACAAAGGATAAACCTTGTGCAGTTGGAAGGGGAAAAAAAAAATTGTGAATGGGTGGTTCACTTTTGACGGTTGCCGACTTCGGGACTTGGAGTCGGGTTGTACACAGCGAAGTTGAAGGCGGGTTAGGGTTGAATAAGGGTGCCGTTCCCGTCCCAAATGCCGTTAACGCCCAACCTCCTCCTCCTCTTCCTCAAACAATGACTCGAGGCTGAACAGCGCCTTAATCGTTAAATAGCGATGAATGACTTGAGAAATTGGGGGAAATTTTCAGTACCAACAGCTGTTGAACTGGCTCAGCGCAAATTGACCAAACAAAGGCCGCTGCGATCATCCAACCGCATACACCCGCCACAACGTGTGGTCCAGCCACGTCCACAGCGTGTTCACAACATTAGTCACTTACAGATAAATACTCAATCTTGTAATAATCACAAATGAGATCTCAATTGTCCCTTGGCACTTTGTGAACGTAAAGAAGAATGCCCAAAGACGGGCCGAAGAAGCGCAGGAACAGTGTATGGTAGTATAAAACACGGCGAAAGATGCACTTAACAGTCAACTAGAAACTAGGTAGGAAAAAAAAGCCCATGAAGCCAGACTGAGATAATTTGCGATTTTCCCTCGTTATCATTGATGATAGCTCAGTATTGTGCAAGCCACATCACTACGTGCCTCCAAAAGTTCTTTGTCTCAAACCCCTCGCTATCTATCCGTCCAAGCCACCAGACCTTTTCGTGAACCTTCAATTTATGGACCTCTATCCTGGCTACCTCTCCGTACCGAACTTACTTGCTGGTGAAGCGGTAAGACATCCATTCCTTCACCTTTCCCTTGAGGTTATCTGACCCTTTTCTTGAATGTCTGTCTCTCACAGTACATAGTGTACCACAACCGCTTCAGTTCTGTCTCGCGCCTTTGTCCGTTCCGTTGAAAGTGAAAGTGAAAACCTGTCCCTGGCTGGTCCGTCTTTTTCAGAAGTTCCCGCAACCCCTTCCCGGCTACTTCCCGCTTCCCACTACCCTACCTACCCTACCTACCCTACGTGCCTGCCTGATCTAGTGTACCTCGCCTACACATAGTGTAAATACCTCTCAAGCTAGTGTATCACCCAACCTAAGAGATACATACCTACCTACTCACCTTACTTTATCCGCCCTTCCTTACCGAAACCCGTGCCTTTCTCGGGTGGTTCTTCCTGGGTCATTTCGTGGGTTTCACATTCCGCTATGTATCAAGGGCCGTCAAGCGCTGTCAAGCAAGCCACTGTCAAGTGACGCAGAATTCGTGCTGTCTGTGAACTCAAGAGATCAAATCGCCTGTTCAATGTTAGCGCGGCTCGAGAGCATGCATGAATGGTGACACATACCGCCTGTGTGGCCCTGCGTGCGCGATCTCGCCGCGGGAAAAGTTCCGGGCCTCACTCACTCACTCACTCACTCACTCACTCACTCACTCGATCGATCGAGGTACACTAGGTAGTCTAGAGGTAAACAAACACGCCCTTACGCCCCCATATATGTACGCCACACACGCCAGACGCCGCGAGAACGAGGTGGGTAGGTAAAAGAGGATTTACCCCTTTGGGGTTATTGCCTATCGTGACGCCGAGGAAAATCTCGGTTGACTGCCATTGATGAGGTGTAAGCTAGGTGGCTGGGGGTAACTAGGTAGAGAGAGGAAGCTAGGGTAGGTATCAGATGAGCCATGTGAGATTCGGATGGGGAAAAGAGGTGGGAAATGTATACAGTGTTTGGGAGTACCTCTACTTTCACTTTTGTTTAATGTTCGAACAAAGGAGTGGTTCACCTAGGTATAGTGAGGAAAACTTGTTGAAGGCTCGCAGCGGCTACGGCGTGGGATGCCGGCAGGGTTCAAGTTGGAGGAGGGGCCAGCGACTCAAAAACCTCTAGGGATATCTGATGTGTTAGCAGGTGGCATGTTGACTGATGTGTTCCAGGGCACTTCTTGCGCTCTAGGTGAGATCCACTACTTGTCTTAAGAATTCATGGTTTCATCATAGAGCAACATGAACTTTCAAGTTCGAGAGAGGTTGAGCACATGGTTTTAGTTCACAAGAAGATTAGTGAGGTCTCGCTCAAATGATCTATGTCTCGGGAAAATAGTTTCAACTGTATATGCGAGTAGATGTTTGTGATATAAGACTGTTGCTGGGTGTGGAAGCATTTGTTAGGCAGTGACTATGATAATAGTATGTTGTCTGATATTTTGGTGACATGAAGACGAAGGAGAGACCCTGATGTTAGTCTGTTGTCGAAGAGTCTTTTTGTATGTGTATGACGGCGGAAGGAGTACGAGAGATTTATCTTGATCGCAGCCAGTCCCTTCAGGGTATTTCTTCCCGCTTCATGTCGTGTGAATGAAGCAAACCCGGAATCAACCTAAGCAAGATGAGAAGGAGCCCACCAAAGTGCAGAGATATCATAACAATCCAATCTGGATGTAGGGTAAACAGAGTATGCGCATGGGAGAATTGGTATATCCATCGTAATCTAATCATCAGTTCCATCATTTACATTTCATCCAAAGCCATAACACTCATAATATCCCTTCCCAGTCATCAACCTTCAATCACTTCATTCATATCTCATGTACCGTCCCTTCCATCCCCACCGCTCAGTGGGTTCACCAAACCCATCATCAAGCATCATCCTTCCCTCCCACCTCAGACGTCGTCATAAAAAGAACCGCGGCGTTATTTTCCTAGCAATCGTCCGTCGGCCTCCTTTCAATCTTCTTGACATCATCCGGCATCCTGCTGACGCACAGCTGCCCGCAAAACTCTCCCCACTCGCCACTGGTAGCCTCCTTGACGGCCTCCTGGAGGTCCTGACCGTAGTGTTCGTGATAGGCCTTCTTGACGCGGGACATGTGGCCGGCGTCCCAGTGGAAGCGGACCAATCTCGAAATCAACAGCTCGCGCCGCAGCTCGTCCCGCTTGGACAGGGTTAGGGCGTGGTTGAGCAGCATGGCGTCGCGGACGGGCTTGTTGATGACGCCGTTGAGGATGTGGGCTAGGACTTCTCCCTGTTTTGGTTTTGGTCTCCATTAGCATCTCGAAACAAGGGAGAAAGAGGAAGGGAATGAGAACGTACGACAAGATTCCCACTCTTCTTCAACGCATCCCTAGCAAAATTTGCCCCCTTGTACGTCTCCTTATAAACCCTCATCACCTCCTTCAAGTGCGTCTCACTCCTCATCACCACAATCGCCAGCATGGCCGACTCGCCCCCCCTCTCGGACTTAATCGCATCCCTCAACGTCCTCACATCATCCGCCACCAGCTCGAGATCCAGTCTCACGGGGTGTCCAAACCGATCCACATCCTCCTGCCTCTTCTCCTCCAAAACCATCAACACCGCCTTCTTGAACTTATCCTCCTTCAACTCCATCTTCATGCATTTCACAAGACTATCCCCGTACTTTTTGTCTGAAAACCCTGCCTTGATTTTGTAGATTTCTTCATTCGTCCTGCCCATCAGACTCTCAATCAACAACTCCCTCCGCGTCTTATCCCCGTGGTACCAGAAATTCGCCCAATACGCTTCCGACTCCCACCTACCCAGCGCCACCGTATAGCACGCCTTCATGAGCGTCGGATCCTCGTCCTTGAGTCGCGCGCGGATGTGCTTGGCGATATTGACACCCCTGCGCTCGGCGCCGGTTTTCACCAGCCGCTTGTACTCACCCCGCAAGTCCATGACCTGCTCGTGCGTGAGGCCCGGTAAGATCTCGATGAGGACGGGCGTGTCGGGCGCGCGGCTTTCGCCCTTGAGGGCATTGGCGAGGCGGGCGGCGTCGTCGATGGGGTCGTGGAAGCGGGCGCGGCGGGAGTGGGTGCGGGCGTGACCTTTCTTTTCACCGCCGCTGCCGCCTCCCTTGCGGTGATACTCGTCGTCCGACGAAGAGGAGCCGTAGAGGGGAGATAAAGGCTCGACGAAACTGTACGAGGAACCGTTGGGACCGGGTTGGGTGGGGAGCATCAAGGGGGAGGGCATTGGGGACATGGATTGGTAGGTGCCGTGATAGGATTCGAGCATTGGGGAAGCGGGCGCGTTGGCGACAGAGAGGTTGTTGTTGGACATGTGAGGGTTGTGTCCGTTGACAGAGAGGAGGGACATGCGGTTGGTAGGCGGGAGCGGAGACTTTTCGCGGCCGGGACGCATGGCGGACTTGAGGGGGAGTTTGCCGTCGTCTTCGTGGCGGCCTCGACCGGGTGAGGAAGGGTAGCCGCTGCCGCTGACGTGAGGAGGCTCAATGGTGACGACGCTGGGCGCATCGATACGGCCCCCTTTGCGTTCGTCGGAGCGCAGATCGTAGGCGCTGCTGATGCTGATGTTCGGGCTGTGGGTGCGGCCGCTGTGACGGCCGATGGGCTCGCCGTACTTGTCATCGGGTCTTCCAACACCTGCATGGTAGCTAGACGGACGAGGACGGTGGTAACCCGGTGATGGCGGCGTCTCTGGACGCTTGCCGTAGGCAAGATCGTCCTCAAGTCTGTCCTTTATGCGTTGATGGCGCTCCCTGCTGGAATCTCTGTCCCTGCCCGAGGTGCTGGGCGCGCGGCCATGACCATGGAACGAGTCGCGTGACCCATGTGGTGATCCTGTCGAGTCGGCCGAGACAACGGTGGTGGCATACTTGGGCGGAAGATACATGCCGGCAAACTCACCCGGGCGCTCCCTGTTGATGTTCTTTCCCCAATCCGAAGACTCTCTGGGATCCGGTCTCCTGTCACGGCTCTGTGCGCGAAGGCGCGACTGATCTCTCACCCGTTCACGCGAGGGCGACCGCTCACGCGGCCTGCCTAGCGATGGCGCTGACGCATGATAGCTGCTGTGGTAGTAATCGCCGCCGCGATTACCAGCGGAAGGCGGGTAGTTGGCGAGCTGTTCATACGCAAGGGCAGGGTCAACGTCGCGATAGTTGTCGTTGGCTGGCGGGTACACACCAGCTTCGACAATGTTGGCCGAGGACGTGCGGACGTGGCTCCGCGGGCGGCGGTCCTCGTCCTCCCGGCGACGATCTGCGGGGGAGCGGGACCGCCCGCCTCGGCTCCGTTCGTCCACTTGTAGGGACATGCTTTGATGCTGGCCGTCAAAAGTCTGTTGCTAACTCGAGTGTGGGAACCTGAGTTCGGGTTGGTTTGGTCGATGACTGACAGACTCGGATCATGCAGCTGGAATCTGGTCCAAGCAGCGAGGTGTAGGGCTGATATCGAATTTTGCGCGACTCGTCGTGGGAGTTTCAGGGATCAGAAATCTGGGGGCTGGTGAAAGTGAGGGGTCACTTCTTGGCTTCCGCGATCTCCTATTCTCTTGTAAACAAAGGCGCAAAATGGTCCAAACACGGCAAAACTTGTCGGTTCCTGCGCAAGCTTATCAATAAAGAAGCGCCAAAGAGTAGTCCGACTTGGAGAAGCTAACGAGACGTGCAGAATATGGACAACGGGATCTTTAAAAACAGCACCAAAGAACAGAAGAGGCTGAGAAAAGATGCGCCGGTACCGAGGGGGCAAGACGCAGGAGGGCGGGGTTGGCATGCAGCAGGCCATGCAGGGTATATGGAGCCACTAAGTACACGGCTCCGGAGCGTGCGTGCTAAGATGGATCAGATGAAGTGTGTGTGGACGGGCTGAACATGCACCGCGTATCAGAGAGGAATGTCACTGCCTGGGTGGTTGGCTGGATGATGGCGCTTACTGGCACTGTTGTTGGCTAGCACATGTCGGCCATTTGCTCCGTTGGCCTTTCTTTTTTCCATCATACTATCCTCATCTTCTCGTAGTGTAGACAAGGCGACCACGCCAGCTGGCGGCAAGACGCAGGAAAAGACGGGAGGATACCAGCAGGAACAGGTCAAGACACCAGCGTTGCGGCCCGTTAGGAGAGAAGTGTGTCTTGGATGTGTGGGCGTGTCTTGAAACACCACGCTGGAGGGTGGCAGAGGGTGGCAGTCAAGGGTGCTCCGGTGCCTCTGCCACACATGTGGATGCTCTACCAGTCTGACGGATGGTGTGTTGGCAGCAGCCCTGTCGGTATTCAGCTTTCCCTTTCTCCGCGGTCTTTGACCAATGGCGTGTTGCAAAAGCGGCCGCGAAGTCTAGCGAAGGCTGGATGGACCGTCACGTTGGGTCTTGGCTTTCCCGCAATCCGGCAAGAGGTCACCTCCATTACAACCAAAAGCCATCATGTGAGATCTGGGATGGTGCTGGGAAGGCTGCTTTTTGGAACATTATAAAGCATGTCATGGGATTATTGAGGTTGTGTTTGTGTAAATTCCCAAAATTGAACAGAGGTATAACAAGGCTCTGAGTAGTCTACAACGGAGCCTCGAGGACGAAATTGGGATGATCAAACAGGTTTATATGTCGTATGCCAACTGCGAACAGAGAATGTCTTTATGTGGCATCGAGTGATAGGCGGTTGCCGTTTGGTGATGGTGTACTTGAAAGGGAAAGTCTTGGGGCTCTGTTGCGTGTCACGTATTTATCGCTGCTGACTTGGCAATTCAGTTTGGTTTGTTGACTCCATTCAGCGCGGGAACCACCAAAACGTCTGCTGAATGCTGCTGACGACGCTGCCAAGACCATTTGGTCGAATGCCAAGACATCATCCGCGACGACCGGATCGGATATCAAAGGCTGCCCGAGGAGAAAGCCGAAGGTTCCGGATTGCGAAAATCCTTTTGGTTTGCGCCGAGTATAATAATATCTGTCGGATGCCATCTTTCTGCACTTTCTTATTCCCTCGAGACTGCCGAAGCGACTCTGATCAAACCGCGCAGCCATGTCGACACGAAATGCGGGTACCATAGCAATGGGAATCGGTGGAGAAAACGCCAACATGGAAAAGCAAGAGCATGTCGATCAGTCGCCACCAAAGTCCATCGACAACGAGCGTCCAATCCACGGAGATACAATTGGCGCATCAGAGACGTCCATGTGTACAGTCAGTCGACAACGACAAGAGTATCCGGCCCGAACGAAGGATTGAACCCCCGAGTATCCGACACAAGAAACGGCATGCATCCCAAACCGATGATATAAGATTCAAAGTCAAAGAAAAAGCTGTCCGATATGCCGCCCATTTCCTACGATCCAAAACGCCCAGATATGCATGCACCTTCATTCGCCCCACTCCACGATTCCATCCGAGGTTCCACCTGGACGACATGCCCCCATTCAGTTTTTAAGCTCTTTCCATTCCAAGTATCCCCGACCTCAACCGCTCTCCGACTTGACCAGGACCGCATTATCCCGAAACGACTTGGGTTTCGTCTCTGTCTCCTCGGCCAACTGAATGACGCCCTTCCGTTTCGATGAGAACATGTTTCTTACACTATCATACCGGCGAGTCAGCGGGACCTCTGTCGACAATGCAGATGGGACGGGAAAAGATGGAGGGTTGACGTAACACGGGAGATATGGCGAGACAGCTAACCTTCGACAAACAGGACCCCAAGTTTCGACCACGACGACAACAAGTAGGAAGGCCGACACCAGGAATATGACCAGCACATCATCATGATCGCGGGGTTTTTCGACATAGAAGGGGCACGGTGATGTGCCATTGGACGGTTGAGACGATGATGATAACGAAGAGGACGACGACGACGAGGGCGAAGGTGGCGACGGCACTGGCGAAGGTATCCCGATGCTCAACTCCCCCATTTCCGTAACCGAAACATTATCCGCCTTCTCGTTGCCAGGTAATGCCGATACTGGTTTCTGCTTGGGGTTGGACGCTTGTTTTGAGGGTGGCTGCGATGATGAAGGTATCCCGACTCCCAGCTCCCCCAATTCCGTGATGACCAACACCGGGATATCCTTCCTCGCGTTATCGACAATCAGTGCCGGTCCTGAGCCATGCTTCTTCTTCCAATTATCCCATAAGGAGTTGAATGAACGTTCAGCCTTTTGGAGGATCGGACCGGGAGCAAGGTGAGAGGTAGCAAGAACAAAGGCTTTATCGGACTTTGGATCTCGACCGGAAGCTGCGCTGCTCGGCACATTCCTGTTCGGTGAAAGCAGGATATTATCACCGGCCATCCACGGTACCGGCACGCATAGCGCCACATGTGCCATAGCGATGGTGGTGAGAAAGGTAGTCGACTTCATCGTGTGACTTGATGCACGGGCGGCTGTAAATGGCCAAGGTAAGCGGGCCGAGATCTTGTGGGCAGGTCCGATCAACCGGGCGCCCTTGGAAGTGATGTTGGGAAGATGGAGTTGTAGTGAAGGCGCGGGACTTTATGATCTCCGCGATACTTCCCGACGACAATCGCAAGATCCAAGATGGAGGTGTGATTGATGATATGACTATCACAGCGTTCGGCGTGTCCGGGGGTGTCGAAAGCTCGCCTTCGTGGTTGTATTATGCCGCAGTGCCCTTATACATGCGAGTGGTTGCACCACTAGCTGAAGCAACATAAAGCCACGTCTTGTGCAGGCCGCAAGGTGGCAAGCTGTAAAGGCAAGCAGGGCGCAAGCAGAAAGGGTGAGGTAGAGGAATGAGGACGAATTACAAGAAGAGAAAGCAGACGGTGGTCCGTTGTCAAGAACAACACAGCAGCTGGTGGTGTATATGTTGGGCCGGTATATTGAGAGGATGGCTGGCTGTGCAGAGCTTAGTGTCGTGAAGGATTCGCCAATGGGGGAAAGGTGCCATCTCGTATGTATATGCCGTCGGCGTCCCTCATCTCATCCAATTTGGAGCCCAGTCCAATGCTGTGCTGCGCAGAACCGCAGTTTTCCCCAGCATCCCATTAACATGCAACGCCTCGGCGTGACTGTTTTACCATTTTACAGGGGTGTCCAAACCTTGTTCCAACCACTTCCCGCTCCATGTGCATCGAAACACCACGGCAGTCCCGCTCCGGATCTCGAGGTCTCACCCAATCACCTGGCGCCATTGATGCTTCTATGATCGGCGTTTTCCTATCCGGGAGGCTCTTTTGGGCAAGGCGTTTGCGTGAAGAACCATAAGAGAAGGACAGTGACAGACGAGAGGTAGCATCGCAGACGTGATGGTTGACCAAAATCGGGAGGTTTTGCGTCGGGTTCCGAAACCTTGCTCGGCTCAGAGGAGAGGCTATGCAACATGGTCCAAGAGAGATGGGGATCTGGACCGGACCGACCGCATATGGCAGACAGGGGTGATGGAGCAATGGTTGGGTTTCCTCGAGTTGGCTGTTGGTTCCCCTTCCTCTCCCTTGATGTTACCCGACCGAGAACGCCTTCGCTTGTTCCCATAAACCGTCACTCTCCTCAGCCTCAGCTTCCACGCCTGCCTGCGGGGAAATCCTTTGCGTGGGCAGGTCACACCTTTCTGCTGTTCGTATTCCCCCATATGGCATTTTGCATAGGGTGGAGTCTCGTCGGTGGCCATCCCCTCTCGCCCTCGTACAGATTCAACTAGACCATCGCTTGACCATATAGCTCCCCGTATGTTTCAAGAGTGTCATCAGGAGTGCTGCTGAGTGAGGTACTTGCATTGCGGCAAGTGTAAGCGAGTGTGAATGAAGGTGTTGCGGATCCGTCAAGATACCAGGGACCAGGTGAAGGGCATGGTTGGTGATCAGATAAGCTTTTTTTTTTTGTTTCTGTTTGCCAAGTCCCGAAACACCAAGGGGTTGATGTTAAACACATTCAACGGCGAAACGAAGAGCCAAGCATTTCAGTTTCCTCAGACAAGAAACTATTCCGTCATTCTTGGGTTCTTCGGTTTCAGTTGCCGCTTGGCGATTTGGCCCTGCCGCCGCCGATTTCCATGAATGGCCACACTCACCCACTGAGGGATGGCTCGTGCACTCGCTGGAAGAAGCTACCTCGGCTAGCCCGGTACCTCTACCAATTGACTGCCAAGACAACACTGTCTCCCAGGCAAGCGAGGGCCCTGAACACCGAGGTCAGCTAGCCTCAACCATCCCGTCCCGTCTCGTTCCTCAAGTGATCATGCGCATTCCACTTTGATGAACCAATTCCCAGCCTCCTCCCCTGGCCCTTCCATTCTAGATTGTCAATTTCCATCCGACGCCACCAACAACCCGCGCTAGCCACACCAAGAAAGCTTATTTTGCTTCCTCGTGTGCCATCCATCCATCACCTGTCATCCATCCGGCAGCATCGCGTCACGCATCCATGAGTCCAGCACAGGGGCACCAGCAGCTGTAGCACCACCCTGACCTCATATCCGCCTTCGTCCGTCGGTCGCAAACTGCCAACTGCAATTTCGACGCGCCATCACATCTCGACAAAACCTTGTGACGAGCCCACCTTTGCATGGAGGGAGAGCCTCTCTGATCCATGGCCCCTCCCTCGGGCCTCCACCAAACCGCCTTATCCTCCGACTTCGAGACCCCGTTCCCGCCCCTCGTCCGATCGTCTACCGCGCCCGTCGCTTTCAAGTCGCATCGCGCCGATCCCTCCCATCTGGCCCCCGAAGATGCCTACTCCCCCGTGTCCCCGCCGCGCCGAACCAGTCTCTACAATGTAGACGGCAGTGGCAGCGGCAGCGGCAACAACGCGCCCAATGGCTCCGCAAACGAGCTACGTCCAAGACTTATCAGGCGCAAAGAGGGCAGCAGGAGCAGGAGCAGGAGGAGGCAGAGACGCTTTCAGAAGCTGCTTTGGGTGAAGCAGTCATATCCCGACAACTACACCGACCAGGCCACCTTTCTCGAGAAGCTCCAGCGCAACCCGCGCGTCAAGCCCTACGACTTTTGGCCTCTTGTTGCCGACTCGACCGTCATTGTCCAACAAGTATGCTCCGTCATCATCTTCGTTGTCTGCTTCGTCGGCATTTTCCAAGAGCGTGTCAGCCCCGTGTCTGTGGTAGGCTTCGGCAGCTTTGCGACCTTCATCGGCTGGCTACTATGGGATTGGTGGGTAGCGGAGGAGAGTCTGGGAGCGCAACGCGCAATGGATGGGACTACACATTCACATAGAGGGCGAGACCCTCGTCCCGTACGGCGTCAGGACTCTCTTGGTGGTCCGACTCGGAACGCGAGCATCGTAAGTCTTCCGGGAGCCGGAGCGGGAGCGGGGACGGGAGCAGCGACACCGACACCAGCGTCTGCCCTGCCTTCAACGGCGCCGTCCCCGCGTCTTGATCAACATCTACACATCCCCCGCTTCAGCATCGGTCCAACCGACTCGCGCTCCGCAAGTATCGAGCCCTCTACTGCCGCGGCCTCCCCTGCCGGCTCGCGGGCCCAATCTGTCGCCGACTTCCACGAAGCCCACTACGGCCACCACCGACAACGATCCTCGATTTCCTCCCCCATCCGCGGCGGCGGCGTTCTTCCTGGAAACAGCCGCCTTCAGCTCCGTCTATCCACCATCAAATCCGCCGTCCTCATCTACTTCACCCTCTTGGGCCTCTCGCCCATCCTGAAGTCGCTGACACGCTCAACCTCCTCCGACTCCATCTGGGCCATCTCCTTCTGGCTGCTTGCCATCAACATCTTCTTTTTCGACTACTCCATCAACAACAACCCCTTCACACAAGCAACCATCACCAACCCTCATTCCAATCAAACCGGCGGTATCGTAACCGGAGGCTCGACCCCAGCGCCAGCCGGAGCCGCATTGAGAGCCGGAGCCGGAACCGGAGCCGCGACGCCCATCCCAACTTTGACCTCAACCTCCCCTCCCACAAGCGGCACTTCCACGCCTGCTACCAACGCCGGCACCGGCACCAGCACCAGCTCGAGGCCCGTCCCCGGTACTTCTTCTTCCGCCCCCACCGCCGTCCCCACCGCAACAGGCGGCACAACCACCCCCATCCCAGCGCAGCACAAGTTCCCCATCGCCTCTCTCTCTACCAACGCCGCCCTGATGGCCTCGACCGTGCTCGCCTCTCGCCTACCGTCCACCGGACAAGTCTTCTCCTTAACCTTGTTCTCCATCGAAGTCTTTGGTCTCTTCCCCGTCTTCCGTCGGTACGCTCGCCACCGTTCGTTTCGGTACCATGTCATCCTGACTGTCCTTCTCTTGCTGGGAGCAGGAGCCGGGGTGGGCATCATTATCGGGGCGCCTTGTCCCCCTCCCGGATCTACTACTTCTGCTTCTTCTTCCGTTTCGATGGCCGCTGCCGCCGCCGGTGCAGCAGGAAGAGAGTTGTTGGTAATATCACCAGAAGAAGTAGTAGACGGAGGAATGACTTTGGGATGGACAAGAGGGGTGTGTGAATGCTGGCAAACGTGGCTTAAACACTCGCTCCTCGGCATGATTGTGTCCTGCCTGATTGCCGCGGTGGCCATGGGCGGGTGCAGCTGGTGGCTGATTGGGTTACAAAAGTACAAGAACGAGATTTACGGGCCGTGGGACCCGGCGAGGCCGATTATTATTAGTAGACGGTATTACGATGATGAATGAAACGGACACTTTGTCGTTGTATAAAGGGGTGGGTTTGGTAGATTCAGAATAGATAATGTTTCTCTTGTTTCTGGGTATATAAAGCCAGATTGGATCCGCGATATGATGTGTTTGTTATATGGTCTAATGGAGGTTTTATGATGAAAGTGAAGTGGAAGACATGTGTGGTGGTGGTGGTGGTGATGGTGGTGGTTTGCATTCTTCCTGACAAGGGACATCATGGAGACAAATCATATCACCCACACTTTCACATGCCACTCACTCATGAACAAGGGCAGACATCGACCGCCATGTTTTCATCCCAATTGATGCGAGTTCGGATGACATGTACCGTTGTCGGGTCACCTCAAGTCAACAGACCTATTCAGACTCTCAATGACTTGCATAACACGTCACCTACAGTACTACAAAAGATCTAATCTTCAACTTGACCCAGTCACCGATAATATCTACACGTAATCCTCAATCCTCAATGCGGACGCAAACAGTTGCCAGAAAAAAAAAAAGTCGTCATCATCCATTTTTGTTTCATTCTAAATTAAACCATTACCACCACCGCACGCTTACTCAGCAAGCTTCTGCTTGATGATGTCCTTGAGGGTGACGGCATCAGCAGCGAACTTGGAGATACCCTCGCGGAGCTTCTCGACGGCCATCTGGTCCTCGTTGAAGTCGAAGCGGAAAGTAGGCTCGCTGTTGATGTAGGTCTTCTTCTCGATCGAGAGGCTGGCGGCGTCGGCAGCGTTGAGCTTCTGGGGGACGGGAGCATCGGAGTTGAGGAGCTCCTCAAGGAGGTTGGGCTATTTTCATGTTCTGTTAGCACATATTTCTGCAAGGAATTGCAGCATAAAATGAAGATGAAGACATACGGAGATGGTCAGGTAGTCGCAGCCAGCGAGCTCAGTGATCTCGCCAATGTTGCGGAAAGAGGCACCCATGACAATGGTCTTGTAGCCGAACTTCTTGTAGTAGTTGAAGATGGTCTTGACGGAAGCCACACCGGGGTCCTCCTCCTTGGAGTAGTTCTTGCCGGTGTGAGCCTTGAACCAGTCAAGGATACGGCCGACGAAGGGGGAGATGAGGAAGGCACCGGCCTCAGCGGCGGCGATGGCCTGGGTAAGGGAGAACATGAGGGTGAGGTTGCAGTTGATGCCGTGGTCGCGCTGGAGGATCTCGGCAGCCTTGATACCCTCCCAGGTGGAGGCGATCTTGATCAGGACGCGGTCCTTGGAGATACCCTCGGCCTCGTAGAGCTGTTGGTGGAAAGGTCAGTCATTGTGAACCTCAATCAGGGAGCTCGGGGGGCAACATATTCAGAAACACGCACCTTGATGATGTGGAGAGCCTTGTCGACGGAAGCCTTGGTGTCGAAGGAGAGGGCGGCATCGACCTCAGTGGAGACCTTGCCGGGGACGATCTCGAGAATCTTCTTGCCGAACTGGACAAGGAGGTAGTCGAGAGCGGCATCGACCTTCTCCTCGGGGGAGCCGGGGCCCTTCTTGGCATCGGCGATGGCGGCGTCGAGGAGAGCGCCGTACTCGGGCTTCTTGGTAGCGGCGAGAATCAGGGAGGGGTTGGTGGTGGCATCCTGGGGCTTGTACTTGGCCATGGTAGCGAAGTCGCCTGTTGGAAGCAAGAAATCGTTAGCATCATTGAAAACATGGTGTTTTGCTCCTGCATCGGAGGGAAGCTGGTGGAAGAAGCTTACCTGAGTCACAGACGACAACCTATACATTGCGCAAAGATGCAGCGGTTAGCAGCCCGTTCACCAAATTTTGTCGCAGAATACCGCAAAACAGATGCAAACACAATGAAGCATCTCGCATCGTCGCCAAATCCCATCAAACTGCGATGGTTCGTCTGGGAAGCTTCACAAAAAGCCCCCGAATCATCGGATGAGGGGTTTGGCGGGGTACGGTACAGGGGAAACAGGAATGACGGAACGTACAGTGCCAGTGGCCTTGAGCTGCTCGAGAGAGTTAGACATTTTGGGTGGTGTGTATGAGTGAATAGTATTAGGCGTGGTTTGTTGTTGGTGTTTTGAGGGGTATCTAGCAATCAAAGAGAAAAAGTCGGTAGATGTTTTGTTGTAGAGAAGAAGAAAAGGTGGAAAGGACTTGGGAATCCGGCGAAGTTATTGAAGGGCGAGTTCGCTTTCAAGTGGTGTTGGGGATGACGGGGAAAATGGCAACGTCTTGGCACGCTTCGCTAAGGTAGGACGTGAGTGGAATGCGGTGGATGGTGCTTGCAACGGAGCGAGGGGTCTTTGGTTCTTGTCCTGGTTTATTAATATGACACCTAGGGAATCCGCTTCACGGCCAAATAGCGGGGATCTCATCACCATCGTCATAACTTTCCATCCTGGTACGCATCCTGTTTGCATATCGCCGCCGCCTCAAGTTGAGCATGGACAGTTCCTGTCAATCCAGTTCCTTGTTCGTCCCGTCTCAATGTGTTCAAATACCAGCCCTGATCCTCCCTCGACTTTTCGTCGAGAATTTGGCCCTTCTTTCTGCGCTTCTTCTGCAAGGTCCGGAAACTCTCTCGGACATCAAAGCAGCTAGTCTCATCAAGGTAGTCCCTTGATCTATCACTTCCACGCCTTCTTGGAGAAGACTCATGTGATTCTTTGCTTTGACATTTCTCAATTCTTGTTCCCCTCTTCCCGTCACAAACCGCACTTCTCCGACCATTTGCCATTTCTGGCCAGCCCGGCCAGCACGGCCAGTTTCACAGAAGCCATGTGGCGAGTCCAAGTCATTGTTCGATCCGAGCACCCAAGCAGAGGCACCAGGCACCTCGATGGCCGCCTTCCGCCTCGGCCGCCAATGCCGAACTTTCCTCCCGGGTTCTGGTTATGGTCTCAGTTCTAGGGTCCAAAGAACCAAACCGTTTTCACCTTTTCCTCTTGGTCAACACCTTTCATCCGGAGCATCCAACACATCGTCAATCCCGCTTCCTCATCCCAATTCGGATCCCATTCCATCTCTTACACCACCACTGACCACACATCAGTCAGCATTGCAGCTAAACAACAGCCACCCGTCCTTCAGGCACACCGTCGTGGGTTGCGTCCCTGCGTGGGGGTTAGTCGTTTGGGACTTTTGGGGGTGCTTTCGGGGGTTGGGGTTTTGTTAGTGCGGCGTAGCGTGAATGTTAGTGATGCCATAACGTCACGCCCAGTCTTCGCTAGTCTCGGCAGTGACCCCATTCGGATCGGCCGGGGGTGTGTTTACGGGGCTCCACTGCTTTTATGTCACCAGTGCAGTGACGGTCATCGATGTCGTTTTTGGAACATACCGATACTTGCCTTCGTTCGTTGTCAATGATAGTCCTAGTATTTGAGTTGATTGTCAGTTTGGCAGAAGTGACGCCTATTAACCACCTCTAACAACAACCACATGGATCACACGCATCTCTTGATCCTTATCATTGGGCACTTTTGACATTCTGCCATGTTTCCAGCCCCCAGGAGACTTGCGGTTCCACAGCTCGGTGCAAATGGAGCTTGAGCTGACCAATTTACCCGGCCACGTTTCTGACAATCCAACTGCCTTTTTATCCGGCCGGCGATTTTTACGGCGAGACTCTCACGGATCAACACCGCCATAGTCCCTACCTATTGTTAGCTCCGGCGATCGGCAGTTTCTTCTTAACCACAACTATGTATATCACTCGTCATTCAAGTTCACAAATAGACATGTTCATATGACAAAAGATGGCGGTTGAGCATTTCGAAACCGAATCAATTATCCCTTGTTCTTTTCTCCCTTTTGATTATCATGAACACCTAAGGATATCATCTTTTGCACGCCTCTCACGCCCCCGCCTTGCCCTGCTCCTTATAGCTTGAGAAAAGCAACAAATCTCTCCGGCATAGCACACCTCTCCGACATAAGCACCGACAGACCCTAGTCCTCAGTGATATCGCCATACTCCCACATACCAAGACGCGTATCCTTGGCTTGTTCTTGAGCCTTCCTGTACGACTTCAATGTCTTCTCGAATACGGGGCTCCTTTCCCACGCCTTGAGCTTCATGGGAACCATGGCGTATCCGGTCGAAAGGATCTCACGGTTGAGAGATGAATCAGGATCCTTGGCATCCTTGGGGTCATAGATGGTAATGTAGCTGAGACCCTCCTTGTTGTCAATGTAGTCAAAGCTGCCGACGAGCTGTCTGCCTTCAGTCAGCTCGTAGATAATGTTGATGGCCTCATCAAGATAGTGAGTGGCGGAGGGAAGCTGGACGAAGGACAGGGAAGCATCAATGGCCTGGGCCTTGAGCTTCTGAACGCCAAACTGCGCGTCAAGAGGACGGAGCTTCGACCAGGGCTGCTTCTCGGAGTTGCCGTAATCGATGTAGACAACCTCGGCAACCTTGGCGGAGCGGTCGTTCGACCTGACGCGGGCTCTGTACCACTCGCCATCGGCGCTGAACTGAGCAGCGACAAGCTCACCGGTCTTGGGCGCGTCAGGGAGGGACTTCTTGTTGGCAGGGTTGCTGTGGTACTTCTTGAACTCGTTCATGAGGGTGGTCAAGGCAGCAGTGCCCTGGCCGACCTCCTGGATCTTAAGCTTGCCATTGGCATCGACGTTGGTGATGACGATGTCACGGTAGTCGTTGCGCTTCTCCCGGATGGTGAGCTCAACCTCGGGGGCAGCCTGAGCAGCCTCTTCCTCCTCAGCAGCGTCCTGAGAAGGATCCCAGTCCTTCCACAGACCCTTACGAGCCTCTTTGGCACGCTTCTCAGCGGCGTTGAGCTCGGCAGCATTACCGGACTTCTCGGCAGAGTATTGATGAACGGAAGCAAGGCCCTCCTCAACAAGGAGCTTGGCAAAGCTCTCGCGACCGATGTAAAGGTCACCAATGAAGCCGCCAACCTTGTCAATGTCGTGAACATCAATCTCGCAATCTCTCTGGTTGCAGCGTCGGTTGGCCAACTCAAGAGCCTCGTTTCCAAAGGGCTCACCCTCCTCCTTGGGGGTGCGGCCAGCACGGGGAGCACGGATACCGGCGAGAACCAGGGTAATCTTGACACCCTCGCGAGGGATCAAGACAGTGAAGCGAGAACCGGACTTGCAGTAGTCCACAATACCGGGAACCTTCTTTTGCCTCGAGAGGGTAGAAAGCTGAAGCTTGGCTTTTTGTGCGCTCTCCGACATGTCAGTGTACTGCTTGATCTTGGGGCTTTTGCCAGACCAGATACCCTTCTTCTCTTCCTTAGCCGTCTCCTGGGCAGCGAGAAGCTCGTCGTAGTTGGAAGCGCGATCAGTGTCATCCTTGCGGTGCCTGATAACGGTAGCGTAGCCCTCCTGGACAAGCATCAGACCAATGTTCTTGCCGTCACGAGTGACAGTGGCAACATCACGGGCCTCAAAATCATCCGTGGCAGCCTTGGAACCGTCAATCGAGACACGAACGTGCTTGCCAATGATCTTCTTGCGCAGGAACTCCTTGGCTTCCTCTCTCCAGGGAGCCTCGGAAGGCTCACCAGCTCTGGGACCGCGAATGCTGCTCAAGCTGAGCCTCTTCTCTTCGCCGGCCTTGTTCCGGACAAGGATGGTATCGGCACCGACAATCTTGGTGACAGTCACGTCGAGGTCCTTACCACCAGCAGTAGCCTTGGCAACGTGACCCTTGTGCAAGCACAGCTGAGCGGACTGGGCCTTCTTCTCGGCAGCGCGGAGAGCAGCCATATCAGGTCCAAGGAAGACAGAGTGGAAGTCGTTGCAGCGGGCAAGGCCGTCCTGCAAGAGGAACTCGGCAATGTTGCCGTTGGGGTGAAGGATGGTAGCAACGAGCTGGCCCTGAGGGCTGGCACCGACGATCTTGACCTTCAACTTGCGCTGAAGGAGGCGGGTCTCGACAAATCTCTTGGCCTCCTCGCCATATTCCTCGGCAGGCTGCGTCTGGCCCGTGGAGGGGTTGGTCCTGGCGGTCGATGGCGTCCTGATACCGGCAATGAGAGTCATGACCTGGTAGTGCTTCTTGTCGCTAAGTAGAAGACGGGTAAGGAGACGGTCTCCGCTAATGACCTTCTCAATGACAGCGTCCACGGTCTTGCCCTTCCACTGGTTGAGGAAGTCGGGGCCACCAAGGTCGTTCTGGACCGCTATGAAGCCATCCTTGCCAGCGTGAAGGCCCTTTTGTTCGTCCTTTGCCTGGGTCTCGAGTTCCCTAAGCTTGTCGATTTTGTCGAGAGTCTCCTCGGAGTCATCTTTCCTGCCAGCATCCTCCCTGACCTTGAGCCAGCCAGCCTTGACGGCGGCCTCGGGGAGCTCGGTTCCATCCTGGAGTTGCGCAACGCCATATTCCCTACCGGAGTTGGGAATGGTGTCTTTGGTTCCGAGTCAGCAATGGTTGATGTAGGAGCAACTGAGGCAAGAAGAGGGGACAGCGCAAAGCTTACAGAGTACAGTGCACTTGATGGGCTTGCCGAGAGTCAGTTCCCTGAGGAACTCACGGGACTGGAAAGCGTATGGCTCGTCGCCATCTTTGCTCAGACGGGGAGCAGTGACATAAGCGAGAGAGAATTGGCGCTCGAGTGCTGGGTTCTTGGGGTTGGCGAGGATCAAAGTGTCGCCGCTCAGCACCGATTTTACTTGAGCGAAGAAACTAGACATGGCTACAGATGATATATAAGGCGGGGCTCGTAAGGTAAAATGGTCGAGGGGTGGTTGGAAGTATTAGGATGTTGTACTAGAAGAGGGAGGTGTTAGGAAGGTATCATGACTAAGAATCTGGCAACCGAGGTGCCAACTGAGATTGCATTGGTCTCCGCGTCGTCTTCGAGACTCGTGTTCTCAGGCCGGTGTGCTTCCATGTAGCCTTGGCTTGGTGTTTGGATCATGCCGCGGTCCGGCCAGAAGGTACACAGAGAACGAGAGGGGAAGAACCAGTGGGGGAGGCTGTCTTGCATACCTAATAAATATAGAAGAAAAAAAGAAACCAACAAGAGCTCAACAAGGGGAAGGAGAGCTCTGGAAATCGTGATATACCACAGTAAAGCGTAGAGTTGTGATATGTAGAAGGGAGAGATCCTGCAGACGGCAAAAGAGGACGGAGAAAGTTCAAGTCGAAAGTTGAGACTTTGACCGGTTGGTGGATGGGACGGAAGCTCTCGAGATGCGGCCACTGCACTGGCCAGTGGAACGACCTGACAGAAGGACAGCTGTCGGTGTGTCACGATTTCCCTTTGCTGGCCCAATCTGGACAGCTTTCGCCATTTCATCTGTCCTCGCCCCATCTGAAATGTGGGGTAAAGCCCCTCAACAGCTGTTCTGGAAGCGCCTCCCCGCCAGGGGACTGGTTTCAGGGGCTGTCGCTCGGTACTTAAGCAGTACTTCAGCTGAGGGCTTAGATAGCAGAAAGCCAAAGTCTATAAGAGTACCTTGGACAGCCCCAGATATCTTGGCGTCTCATTGCACCACCACCACCTCGGCTCTTGTTATCTGCAACCTGACATGTCATCACTGAAGCCTTTCAAGGCGAGCTTCGTCTCCCACGCGAGGTTCGGTTTCGCATATAGAACACGAACCTCGGATTGTCAAAGTCCACGTCAAGCACAGCAAGAAGGACCATGACTAAGAGCTGGCCTCTCTCTTTCTACCATTTCTTATCTCATGCGTCAAAGACCAAAGCCTTCAGCTTCAACGTGACCACGCGGAAATTCAAATTTGACGATTTCCCAGCTTCGCCAAAGCCAAGGAACTCTATACGATCTGTTCCCGTGGCCAGGCCAAGACGTGCATAGTTGGGCTGGCGTCGAAACCAAGTTGGAGATGAAAGTTCCTAGTGTATACCCAGGTGGGACGTGTTGGTGATTACTCTTGGGCATGACTTGATCGTAGATTAGTATAAGATGGATATTCACGACAAGGAGGAGTTGCCAGATTGGAGGATCAGATGGAATCTGGGATAACTCTGGGGTTGAAAAAGTAACTTCGTAGTGGTGAGTGTGTCTGTGTGAAGGTGGGTGACTGTAGATTTATCAGTGAGCATAAATGTTTTGGAGATTAGAGAAGCTTTTGTCCAATTATTTATAACATCCATGTCTAAGATCACAGCTGTTCTCTTCTGCAAGCTTCCACTTCCGATTGCGTCGCCCGCAAACGATTGGAGCATATAAGCTGAATGCTGTGACAGCCCAGCTTCCCAAGCTCCCGAGCTAGAGCTTCAAGCAAGGATCAAGCTTCATAGAATAGGAACGGTTTGGGGAAGAGCTACATATGCAGGATTCATCGACGATGACAGACGACGTTTTTCGCTTTCATATGACCAAGATACTTTGAAGCTATATAGGTAGTTGTGAATTGCGACCAGGCAAGCAGTATGAATATTTTGGTGCCAATGGCAGTATAGCGATCGGTCTCTGCATATCAAACACTGGGTTGGATCACAGTCACAGTAACTTCCGAAATTGGCTGGCTTATTTTTTTTTTCACTTTTACAGTTTTATTCACGCTGCTTGACCACAGACTATCTCAGGTCACGTTGAAACAGTAGTCTAACAACGCAAATCATCCGACCAGTTGAGACGTTTACTGGGAGATACCAATGACGCCGCAGGCAGGGCGGGGACCGGCGTTACCAGTCTTGAGGGACTCCTCGTTGCCACCCTTGCCAAGGTCGTCAGTGCCGGCGTGGACGACGACGGTGCGCTGTTGGAAAAGTTAGCAAGAGGAAACATTGTAGGTTGTGAGCTGTGGGTGAACATACGCCAATGACGCTCTCGGGGCCAATGAGCTTGACGAGGTTGTCAGTCACGGTGCCCTTGGCGTTGCCCTGGGCATCGGTCTCGATGTTGCCGAGATCACCGACGTGGCGGACCTCGGCGGTGCGGTCACCGTGGGTGGTGCCATGGGGGTTGACTGCGGGTGGGTAAGGGCACATTGGTCAGTCTAGCGCTTTGATGATGATCACTTCCTCCCCTCTTCCACGTTACACGTTCCCCGGGCTCAGTTCACTTACAGTGAGGGCCGGCAGAGGTGCAGCCGTTGGTGTTGTCACCGAAGGTGTGGATGTGGAAGCCGCGCTTGGCGTTGGGGTCGTTGCCAGAGATATCGTAGGTGATGGTGGTGGGAGCGGACTCGGACTCCTGCTCGAAGATCACGGTGCCCTTGACGTTAGAGTCACCACGGACGACAGCGACTGGACGAATATGAAAGAAGAAGAGGTTAGCCGTACTGTCTTCTAGCCAATAATGCAGGGTCCCAGTAGCCAAAGAGGTTCTCCAAGTTCCTCTTGCGTCAATCGTCGAGGGAGGTGACGATTGAGGTACCCATCAAGGTGTCCGGCCATGAGCAGAAAACTCGCTCAAACCAACGCGTGGGTAACCGATCCCTCCACTCGGATCGTCTGATGGCGGATGGGTAGCCGCAAGGCAACCTCGAGAACGTGACGGTGGGATGAATGTGACGCATTGTAGACGGAATCGTGCTTACCAGCCTTGACCATTTTGACGGATTTAAAAGTGCTTGGGTAGGAAGCGGTTTGTTTGGGTCTCTGGAAGGTTGTGTGTTTACTGAAGCAGAAAAAGCAGCAGAGAAGATCTTGGGAGAAAAATCGGCTACGTTATACTTGAACCTGAAGGAGCGGGGAGCCACGGGGGAACAGCAAGGAGTCCGACGTCCGTCCGAGGATCGTTGGCGTCCAGGTGGGGTTCGTCAGGCAGGGGATGAACGAACCAGAACCCCGCATTGCCGTCATCTCGTTCTCGCAGTATGATTGAGTGGCGCTTACAAATTCGGCAGCAGTTCCGGCCACACTGGAAAGAGAGCCGTTATGAGGGGTCTTGGCCTTGTCATTGTCAGGACAAGGGGAAACATTGATGGAGATGATGTTATTTTGATGCCTCAACTCGAACGGGAGCTTGATCCAACTTTGATGTTTGAAATTGCCAGAGGAGAGCATTTTTTTCTCGGCATCTTGGGGTACCGAATGTCAACGACAGCATCAGCAGCAACAACCGAACATGACCTTCATTTGCTAGCAAGAAGCAACCGATGTATGTACGACGACATCGGCCAGCACTTTGGTGTCATTGATCGCGGGGCCGTTTCAGGCCAGCAC
Organism: Neurospora hispaniola; assembly: GCF_033458365.1. Lineage (NCBI taxonomy): Eukaryota > Fungi > Ascomycota > Sordariomycetes > Sordariales > Sordariaceae > Neurospora > Neurospora hispaniola. The sequence goes on along the minus strand of NW_026944411.1, from coordinate 2,525,063 downwards.
ACAATTCCATGAAGTGGGGTGTTTCCTCTGGCTTCCTTTCTGTTCGCACCATTTTGCCCTGATGCCGTTGATCCGACCATCTGATAAGATCTTGATAACCTCGATGCCGGTTGGAGACTCACACGATGACCTCAAAGTCTAGATTCCGAGCTGCCCATATGTACAAAAGACAGACCTAGGCCGTGAACACGGCGGCTGCCGTAGGGCTGAAAGCACCCGACCCAGCCGAATCCCAAACAGTCCTTTGTTGGATATTGCCGCGGCAAAGAGGGAATCCGAAGGCTGAGGCATTCCGCCTTCTGACACCACCGCGTCCTATGCCCGCGGTCTGCGCCAACAGTGAATACCTATTGCTAGAGACTTTGCTTGATGAGTTCAAAGCCGATTCCCCCGGACTATAAGATATCGGCTTCGAGCAGCCCAAGAAAAGAGATGATGCACGGGACCCTGCTAAACAATAAACAACGAGGGGACAGCAGAAAGTAGAACAGAGAGTTTGACAGGAGTCCCTGGCAATTCAATCAGATCCAGGGGAACATTTAAGCAAACTCGAAGCTGATTGGTCACTTTACTCTTCCTCTGTATGTAAACCAATTCGACAAACGCCCAGCAGCCGAGGCTGTACACGCGCTGCTTCATCATTTCGACGTGATCACTTGGCTACCCGTTTCCCTGTTTGAGGAACCATCGCTTGGATTAGTTGTGTTCTCTTTATATTCCGAGGTGACGAGTCATATTTGATGTAGTACTGTGCTTGCGCTTAGGTCAGTCTCAACCACAATACAGATCTGAGATGCTCTTGTGAAGATGGGATGGCGAGTGTCCAGATGGGCTAGAGTGTGACGACAGTGAGCCTAGGTTATATAATACGATAAGAGATAGCTTTGCTGCCCGTTTACACTAGCGTAACTGCTTGGGAGCACAGACCAACAACCCTTCCTTTAGAGCTGCCAGTTGTTTTGCGTGGGCTTGCTTGCTGAGGCGCGCAGACCTCATCACTTGCATCATGTCATTCTCCTGTAGACAGGCTCCAGACAGGTACCTTTGACTTGTAACTTAAAGCAGGTCGGTTGCCTCTCACGCACCTCACAAATCACAAGCCAAGAGAGAGGATGCCTTGCACAATGGGTTGCACTTCTATTTCGAAACCTCCATCCATTCGTCTATGTTCTATTAACTGCCGTAACACCATGACGTCTCACCACTAGGAGGCTATTCAACGGGCTTGGCTGGCCCAAGTCTGGACTGGGTGTGGCTTGAACTTTTGTTTTGCGCAGGCCGCCCTCCTTGAGCTGGTCTCCGTTAACTCGTCTTTAGAGCAGAAATCGACAACAGATCAGTTGTCTAATTTCTCACCCTCCTATTTACGGTAAGGACTCTTGCCAAACCCTGACTCTTCCCTCATCTGATCAATCAGATCTCTGGCCTCCTCGAAGCCCTCGGGGGTAGGCTTGATCCCGTAGGAAAGCATAAACCCCTTCTTGCCGCCCCAGGGCTTGAGGTACTCGTAGTCAGACATGGGTTGACCGGGGTTGATTTTGGAGAACTCGGTGACGCTGGAGATAGGAGGAGGGTTTAGGTCAGACCCATAGAGAAGCGAAGGTTGGGTTTCACTTACTTGGAATTGGCAGAGGATTTTCCTCCAGAGGAGCTGTTTCCTTGGGCGTTGGAAGACTGACCCGTGGAGCTACCCTTGTTGTTGTTGTTGCTGTTTCCGTTGTTGCCAGCCATCTTGACTTTTGTCCGGCTGGTGGGAGTGAGATTGTTAGACTTGTCAGAGCAAGACTGCAACACATGCAATGGCGCTGGTAATCTGGATTGTATTGAAGTGATGAAGATGGAGAAGTCCAGATGGAATCCCACCAGGCCACCAGGCCTGGGCTTTATACCAGAATGAAGTCATCGTGACTACCATGTGCAGCAAAGCACCTGCTGTTTACCTGACAACCAAGTGAGTCGACTGTCAGTAGGCAGGACTAGTCAGAGGAACATTGTATAAGTGCTTGACACTCTAACTATGGGAGTGGCCTTCCTCTGAACGGGAACTGAAGAGACAGAAACCCAAAAGTTTGAAGCGACAATCCTGACCAAGTTGCAGTCAGTCCCCGCGCTGTGACAGGGCCGAAGACAGCGCCAGCCTTGTGTGCCGTTCTGATGGGAGGGAGATGTCGGTGGGAGCCTGGAACCTAGGTAGTCTACCTGTACCCTAGTTCCCTTGTTCCACACTTCCATCCATCAACCCGTGCGCGCAATGTACAAGGCCCCTAAATTACATACCCAATGGAACTGTGATAAACCTAGAAGGAACTGACCGAGGAGAACAGCTACCTAGGACCGGACTGGGGGTCTTACAGTCCCGGGCAGGTTTTACCTACCCGAGCAGACGTTACACACCTGATTGAAGGCGCCGTCAGGGCAATGGTTTACCTTGGCTGCCAGGTGTTATCGACCGCCATCTGATACCTCTATACCTAGTACGTACTCTCTATCCTACTACTAAGTCATACACATCACTTCTCGCCTGCGCCTTGTGACAGGCCGACGACTTGGACGTTCGACAAGAGTCAGACGCCGGAGTCCGACTCAATGTGATTGCATACCTCTACATCAGTCTGCGTCCGGCAGGCATGCCAGCCACCCGAGTTGCAGGATCCTACATTGGAAGGGCACCTTTACAGTAGTTTTCCAAAATCACATCAAAACCATCTCACCCAACTCGCTGGCGGATGAAGTAATCATTGGTATAAAGACGTGTACATACGATTACGATACAACAAAAAGATACCCGTCGGATATGATATAACGGAGGCCCCACTGGCCGCGCGCTAAATGCCACCCCCAGACTGCATCTGACTGACAACAAGCTGTTATCCTACCCACGTGCATCCCATTCAGACCTTACCACCACCGAGCGACCTTGCCTGAATCCGCAATCCCGTCGCCATTGTTTCCGACACTTAATTTCGCTCTCATCGACCCGTCACGGCCTTGCGTACGGTGGAAGGTTGCTTGAGAGCTCGACGCCACGAAGCCATCGCACGACGCTGCTCGCCTGAACCTCGGCGCCGTCCATCGCGGTCGTCTACCATCTATACACCCAACAGTCAACACCGACAACGACGACGACGACGACGACAAACACTCGAGCGCCATGTCGTTTCGCGGCGACGATTCACGCCGCTATGGCCATGTGCCGCCTGCTCAATACCCCGTCGCCGGCGCCGCGCAGGACAGCAGCAACCCGCCGTATCCTCCCCAGCGACGCATGAGCTTCAACACGGGCGACGATGCCGCCATGTTCGACCCGAGCGCTGCCCGCCAGCAGCCCGCCATTTACACTGGAGTCCCCGTTGTCAGCAGGGCCGAGGAGGAGCTCTTCCTCGGCAGCCCCACGTCACAGGATGCGCCGGCCGCCCAAAATCGCCTCAGCTACAAATCTCAGCATATCGCCATGGCTGGCTATCAACACCAGTACCAGGCTCAAACAAACGCGCCGCCGCCCGCACCGGCACACTCGACATATAACCCCCAGGCCTTTGCTCGCACTCAATCGACCTCCCTCCCGTACCACCCCGCCCCGGCCTCGAGATACGGCGCTCCGACGAGCCCGACCTACGCGCCCACCCCTACAACCTACACTCAGCCAGCTTATAACCCGGCGGCGTACGCCAACACAAATACGGCGACGCCCCAGAGACATTCTTCGGTCGCTTCAGTGGCTTCCTCGGGATACAATGGATACACGTATGGCTATACTTCTCCCGGCATCCCGCAGTCTGGCTTTGGGCAATCTCCCCAGTCGGCTACCGCTCCATCCATACCCAGCTATGAGCCTGCCCGTAGTCCACAGTATCCTCCGTCCTCTGCCACCGCCACATCACCGCAATATGACCAGTCCTACCCCCCGGCGAATGCGTACAACACTCAGCAGTACTACGGGTCCTATCCCGTGAATGCCTCGGGCATGGCGTATAACACCATGACATCTCAGGCGCCCTATCCCACTGCACATGTTCAGATGCCCGCCGGACCTAGTTACGCTTCTGCGGATCACGCCGCGTTTTCCGGTCGGAACTCTAGATCGGATTCCCAGGTCTCTGCGCCATCTCCTCCGCCGCATTCACAAGCACCCGGAGGGCTTACAAGACACCCGACAAATGCTCCGCTGCCTAGCCGTCCCATGGATGACTTGCCAGAGCACCATAGCTGGGGGCCCAATGGGCAAAGTAATGAGCTGCAAACCCAAGACGCCTTGTTCGGTGATATCATCTCGGAGGTGGAGTCACGACAGTACCGTGGCGTTAATGGCAACATATCAGAGGACGACCAGGGACTGCACCGCTACAGTTCGACTGCTTCGACAAATGTGGGATCCGCTGCGGCGGTACATCGCTATCCTTCTAATGCATCGACAGTGAACAGAAATGATATCCCCGATACCTATCCCAATACTTACGACTACGATGACGACGAGAGCGACCCCGAAGGTGCTGCTGGCCTTCTAGCCATGCAGGAGGACATGGACGACCGACGTTTTGGCTTTGGTGGGATATCGTTCCCGACTTATATGGAGCCTCCGGCAGCGCAGCAGCAGACCTCGCCGACACACCCGATACAGCCGCCGGGACACCAACGGGAGTTACCACCGCCGCCTGAGGAACAAGGTACGGACAGTGATTTTGGCGGAATGGATCTCGGCTTGTATGGGGGTGGCTATGCGGGAAACCTGCACTACGGGAATGAAGTTGGCTCCCCACCCGCAACTTCTGCCCACTTTGACCAAGGGCCCAGGCCGTTGCCATATCCGCAAAACACGGGAAGCGAGTATGCTCCCTTCTCCCAAGCTGCGGTTGACTATGGTGGAACCGGTGGCCTTCAGGCCCCGCAAACACACCGGCTGAGCTTCGATGAGGGAGATGAGCGTGTCTCGATTCACTCCAGGCACAGCGGAAGTGACTCGCCTACGAAGGAAGAGTATCCCGATATGTTTTATCATCCTGGGATATCTAATCGGCCTCTTCCGGCTGTTCCTCCTCTTGGCGAAAGCCGTCCAGTACTGTCGGTAGTGCCCCCTAGTAGGGTCGCTTCTCAACAGGGGTACAATATGCATGTAAATCCTCAGCGGCTCATGTATGACCAACAAGGTCAAGCTGCAGTGGAGAGATCGATATCACTTTCCAGCCACAGCAATACCCCTCCTGTCCATACACCGGCACGATCCAGAACCGATGCCGCTGAGGAGCGGAGGAGAGCATTGAAGCATGCTAACCAGCATCATTCTCATCTGAGCCACCATAGTGTGTCTCAGGATGGCTACGACTCTGGGACACCAACGTCGCTTGCTGCCTATGATATGATCACCTTGCCTGGCAGGAAGAGGAAGTTCATTCCATCGAAGCTCACGGCTACGGAGATTAAGCGTTGCGCCGAACCGTGGGCGCTCAGTAGCGTTACTGCCTGGATTCGTGAGATGGCAGACGGCGAAGTGGACCTCAAGAGAAAATCCATCGAAGAGGGAATTGTGAAGCTTTTCTGTCACAAGGTTCCTACCATGAACGTTGCTGACGCGGAAAGTTTGAGTGCTACAGTCGTGGACTCGATGTTTGCGTCCGGTCTCTTGATTCCAGATGAGGAATGGGTCAGGTTTGGAGCCGGCCACATGACAGGTGTCTTGTGGCAACTCACTGGCCATGGTTGCTACGCGCCCAAGTTGCATGAGGCTGAAGAGTCTGCCCCTAAACTTAACGATAACGGTATTCCAGTAAGGTGCTACTCGCATCACTGCGGTAGAACGCTGAAGAAGGCCAATCTGGATCACCTGCTTTCTGATGATCCAGTGGTTCAGGACTGGGCGACCTTCCATGGAGTCAAGCCGGAGGATTGCGAAAAGAAGAGCAAAAAGGAGATTGAGAGACAAAATGTTCTGCACGAGATTGTCACCAGTGAAGAGGAGTACATGGCCCAGCTCGACGTCGTTCGGCTCCTCTACAGAGATCAACTCCGCGTGCACCAGCCCCCTGTTCTTCCCAACAGCAGGAGGGACAAGTTTCTGGAAGCAGTCTTTGGCAAAGTCGATACGGTGCAGCAGATCAACAAGGACCACTTGCTTGCCCAGCTGAAGTATCGCCAACAGGAACAGGCGCCCTTCATTGTTGGGTTTAGTGACTTGTTCAGAGAGTGGATTCGCAAGGCCAGGCCCATCTACATCGAATACTGCTCGTCTTATCCGAATTCGGAGTACCTCATCCGAAAGGAAAGTAATAGGAATATTCTCTTCCGTGAGTTTCTGGGACACGTACAAAACCATAGGCGGTCCAAGCGTTTGGGATGGACCACGTTTGTGAAGGCGCCCATTACACGTCTGCAAAGATATTCCTTGTTGCTCAGCACGGTTCTGAAGAACACGATTGAAGACAGTGAAGAGAAGCAGAACCTCATCAAGGCAATCGACGAGATCAGGTCAGTCACAAAGGAGTGCGATGACAGGGTTGCTGAGATGACCAAGAAGGTGTCCTTGCTTGAGCTACAACAGCAGCTAGTCCTTCGACCCGGTTTCCAATCAGTCCTCAATCTTGATCACCTTGGGAGAGAGCTTCTCAAGCAAGGCGAGCTTCAGCGACAGGGTTCCAAGGGAGTACGCTGGGTTGACACACAGGCCCTGCTGTTTGATCATTATTTCATCTTGGCCAAAGCGGTCTCAACCAAGGACGGGAGGAATGAGAAGAAATACGACGTGTCGAAAGAGGTAAGCCCTTGTGCGATATTTCACCGTGTACCCTGCTGACAATTGTGTACAGCCTATACCCATGCCACTCCTCTTCCTGGAAAGCATGCACGACGAACCTGTTACGAAACAAAAAGGTCTCGCAGCACCTCTGACCCGTACAGCGGCTACCGCTGGATCCGGGACACAGCTTAACAAGATTGCCTCTAATGGAGGCGATCGGCCCGGCCTGGAGCATTCAGCAACAAGTTCGTCTATGGGATCCCTCAACACCGTTACCCGTCTAACAAGTTCAGGTGTCGACGATGGAAAGATCATTTACCCCTTTAGGATAAAACACCTTGGCCACGAGATTTACACGCTCTACGCTTCCTCTGCCCTGGACCGCTCGGAGTGGTGTAAGGCGATTGTGGACGCGAAGACAAGACACGCCGAAGCGCTACATGCACAGAACGCCGAGCCTTTCCGCTTGCGAGTTCTTTCTGACGGTGCTTTCGCGTACGATTCTTATTCGACCTTCGGCAGGCAGCCGGGCGTGCCGATTAGTGGGACACCATTGGACAGGGCGATACGAGGAATGGAGGAGGTATACGGTAAAGGCCGCGGTCCCCCGCCGGTATGCAGAGCTCAGGTAAACTGTGCTACCGCTTTCAAATCGTTCGGCAAGTCCATCATCGCCATTGGCACGGATTATGGCGTCTACATCTCGGAAGCATCCAATCCCCGAGGCTGGACACGCTCTGTCCAGATCAGCAAGGTCACCCAGATCGCAGTCCTCGAGGACTTCTCTGTCTGCATCCTCATCTCCGACAGGTCACTCATCTCCTACCCCCTCGACGTGATCGCGCCCGTCTCCAACTTTCCGTCCCCCGTTCATGATAACCCCAGACGGGCTCCCCAGCGTCTTGCCAAAGATGTCACCTTCTTTGCCACCGCCCGCATGAAGGACCGTACCCTTCTCTTCTACAAACGCAAGGAAGGCATGCACAACACCTTCAAGGTCCTCGAGCCCGTCTTCCAAAAGGCAACCGAAAAGAAATCCCGCATCTTCGGCAGCCGCAAATTCGGCTCCGGCGCGACCGAGTCCTTCCGCGACTACGACGAATTTTACATACCCGCCGAGTGCTACTCGCTCAACTTGTTCCAAAGCTACATTGCCGTGGCCTCCGCCAAGGGCTTCGAGCTGCTGACCCTCGACAAAAAAGTAACCCAGTCCATCCCGCGCGATCTCAACCTCCCCGCCATCGCCAACATCGCCTCCCGCATCAAGGACCAGCGGCCCTTGGGCATGTTCAAGCTCAACGACCAGGAATTCCTCCTCACCTACGAGGACTGCGCCGTCTACGTCGACAAGCACGGCGAGATCTCCCGCACTTTGATCATGGAGTACTCGGGCAAACAGAAAAAGGCCAAAGCAGCCACCATGTTTGGCCAGTATCTCCTCTTGTTCAACGAGGATTATGTCGAAGTCCGCAACGCCGAGAACGGGCGCTTGCGGCAGATCATTGCCGGCCGCGATGTAAGGTGTTTGGACTACGGGTTTAGAGGCCCCACGGGCAGTGGACAGCAGCATGCGCAGCCGCATACTTTGTTGCAGGCGGGAGTACTGCAGGATACCAAGGGGACGGTCAAGATTTGCATGAGTCATCCTGAGGTGCCCGGTGGACAGATTGTGTTGGAGATGTTGCTTAATGATGGGCATGCGGAGAAGGCTTAGATGGCTGGGGTGGGGAGTGATGGGGATGAGGAAGGAAAGGTGGATGGGGCGAGGTTGGGTGGGGATGGGTTGTAGATTTTGGTGGGGGATGAGCAAACGGTAATAAGTAGACTTCTGTTGGAGAACCGGAAAGCGGGTGGTTTGGTGGTTTGATTCATACGAGAGTATAAAGCATGGATAATGTGTCTGATTGTTGACTGATTGAACGATGGAAGAGCTACCAAGATGCTCTTGTTTTTCCTTGTTCTTTCATGCGTTTCTTTGCTTGTCCTGTGTCAGTTGAACAGTGGGACAATGGATTTGGGTTGACTCGAGGGCGCAATGGAAAGGGCCGGGTTTATGAGCACGCGTGGAGCCTGCTTGGAGAATATAATATCTCTTTCTTCGAATACCTCTTATTCTTGAAATGAACAGTTATTACTATGTCGATGGCGGGAAAACAACTTTACCCCTCGGGATGCCCAAAGGATGGTAAGATAGACGTGTAGTGATTACAAGGACACGGATATTTTAGGGTTTATAGAGACCGGTATGATAGACCTTGGATATATCTCTTCGGCCTCGATTCAGACTCTCTTCAGACTCCTTCCACTTCTCTCTTTACCTCTTTCTTCCCATCTTTCAACATAGCTTTCTCGTCATTTCTCTCTTCATTTCTCTCGCCACCCTTTCCTCACTTTCTGTTGTATTTTCTCTTTACCAGTTTTATTCCTATTAATTTGTTCCGTTCGCTCTCATTACAGCTTCTGTAGTGCAGTCACCGCGATATATCACATTGAGTTGCTGAGCTGCCACCTTCGGTTACTTCAGCTGTACCCTTTTTTTGCAGGAACATGGCATGGTTAGATAATGGTCTGCCCGCTATAACATCTGCTCTCTTCACACCTTTACTAAAACTCTTCTTTCCCGGAAGCACTTACGAGGATTAGATGGAGGCGAAAACAGAGTAACTTGCACATAGTTCTCTACAGGAACATGCATAATATTGTTCATTCGGTGATATTCTCGCAACGACAAACGCTCAAAAGTTCATTATCCAGCCCCAGGGCAGTACATCGATCTTGCACTTACGTCCATCCATACCTAAGCCCATCCCACCCATTAAATCGACATCACCTACTGATACACTTCAAAAAAGGATGAGCGCAAAACATAACCAAACAAAGTAAACCACATGCTGCCTTTCTCCAAACTCATGCGTATATGCAAATGACGAGTAGGCCTAATAGCCGCTGAAATGCCCATGCTGGGACAACGCTCTGCGCCGTGTGCTCTCCATACCCAAATTAAGAAACGCCTGTAAAATGCAACTGAACTTACGCTAAAATTCTCAGAGTAACCAGGTCTTCTGGCTTCGGTAGAGGATTCGAAAGGTACCGGTGGCCCTGCTATATTGCGGGGGCACAAATAGTCCTTCTGGGACAAGGTTGTCTTCTATGACTGATCCTCCTGATGATTCTTGGGGTGAAGGGTCTGGGAGCCTCGCTAGCGGCGGTGCCACACCCCATGGATCATCCCCATCCGACACCAGTCCGAAAAACTGCCTTATCCGCCACTAACGGGTTTCCTTCACCTTCCTGTGATTATCCTTTGCCAACAGTAGCGTGAGTTGGCTCTTCGATCTGCCAAAGGGAATCGTTGGAGTGGTGCTTGGAGGTGTTGGGGAGAATGCTTCGTGGAGAAGCGAGGGCGACGGCCTCGACCGGCGCGACACAAAGTCAGGTATATCTCGGGCTTCAACCAAAGACGATGTTGCTATCACGTCGGAGTCAAACTGCCCCTGAACAGTGGTGTCGGACACCTGTGTCGTGGGTTCCTCGGTCAAGGCCTGTACATTCGGAATCTCGCCGGAAAGTCTGTGAGACATTGCGTGTGGTGATGAATAGGGGAGCTCCCCTGACATCCTTTGAGAAAACAACGGGACTCTGAGCGGCGGCCGAGGTGAACCAACTATAGACTCTTCGGTGACACGTGTGGTGCGTGTTCTCGCTGGTGAGGGTGTGTCACTTCCACTATCATGATCAGCCACGAACCCAGCAACAGGCGCACGACGTGGCTTCTTTTCCACACTATTCCTCCTCGTAGCCTCCTGTGTCGTCGGAACATTCCGCTCACTACGAGGTAAGCTGGGAGACCGGGCAGGCATGAACCCGGAACTAACGAACAATGGTCGCCGCTCTTGAGAGCCGATAGTTACAGGCAGAATCCCACCAGAGGAAGGTCTTCTTGTAGGCCTCGCCGGCCTCTTTCCGGCTGCCTTAGCACTCGGCGCCCTCTGCTCGTCTTGGGACAATACTGAGCCACCTTGCGAGCTCCGAGAGGAATGATCTACTGACGTTGAAGCCGGGACCTCTGCTACCTTTGGGACCGGGACCTCTAAGGGTGATTCTACCAAGGTCGAAGTTGGGGACGCCACTGTAATCGATGGAGGAGACTCCTGGAAGGGCTCTTCCTCTACAGTTGGCGACCGAGTACTTTGATGAGACTGGTCTGCTGTCACCGGCACCTTACGCTGTTGGGTATTGGTTGCAGTTGATGACTGTGAACTTGTCCTACGTGGAATTACCGGCCGTCTTTTCGCTAATTTTGTATTCGCCACGACCTTTTTTCGGGCGGTTACAGGCTTGCTAGCTTTACCACCTGCAGGCGCAATAGGTAACTGCGCGGTGGGCTTTTCGGGCTTGGTTGGCGATGGAAGCGGCGGAGGTCTCATTGTAGTTGGAGATTCTGCTGTTGTTTTTGTCTTTCTCGCAGTCGGTAATGGCGGAGGCGGCATTGCTGACGGCTCTGGCACGCCCTTGGTGGTGGACACACCCTCTCCGGCACGTGGTGGTGAAGCGAACCTGGCAGTATGTCGAGGTCCTGGTACGGGAGCGCTATGCTTTTTCAGGATCGGGTGTGGCGGAGGTGGCCTTGAGGAAGATGGGGTTGGTGCTTTCATTGCGACCGTAACATCACGGCTCTCTACCCTATTCTTCTCCAGTTGTTGTGTGGATGCCGGATCCTGTCCATTCGCGTTAATCTGCTCCAGAAGGGCCTTGGATCTCTGAGGCTCAGTTAGCATCTTTCGGCCCTGATACCTATTAAGAAAAAAAACCGACCTCTAGCATTTCACGACTTCTTTTTGGGACCACGAGAGGCACATCTGTTGGACCGGTTGAGATGTCTTGATAGAGCCTGGCGAGAGTGGGACCGGAAAGCTTCCTTCTATTGCTGCCCCAAACATGCCACCAAAAGTTCTCTAGGCGGAGGTGAGTGGGATCGCCACCAAGTTTCTTGGAGATCACCGTGTATGCTAAAGATGCGCATTAGCCAGATTCTTGGGGGTAAATGCTTGTATGAGTCCAAGTCTCACCGTTCCAGTAATGCCATAATACCTCGGAGGAAACGACCGATAAACTAGCCAGTTGAGTGTAGACCTCACTAGCGTTGATAATGATGCCTTGCGGCAGTACCAAATCCATGGCTGAAGGACAAGACGGGCGCAAAGGACGACGGGCACCTCAGGGTAGCCCGACGACCATTGCTTACAAGCCAAAGCTGCCGGCTTCTTTTGTGGATATCGACACTAACGCAGCAGATCCATTGAAGACTGCTTGGGAAGGAGGGGGGCCAGTGACGGAGGATGTCCAGGGAGGTTTGGAGTTTCTGAACGAAAGAAGTCAGAAAACATGCAAACAGATTCAGTTGGGGCACGAGACGTGAGTAAGATGGTTAGGCAAGCGCAAGGTAGCAAACAGACGGCTAAACGCGAACAGGGCAGCAGGAGACCAGCCGAAAAAGGTTAGGAAGAAGTGAGTGGAAGTTGAGAAGAAGCAGGGACAAGAACAATGATGGGGGGACATGATGTTATCTCATATTTTGGTACCTGGACATGCCGGACATGGGCAAGGACTGTGAGTCCAAGCACACAGCACCACTGCTTTATTCTGCTCTCGGAGTCTCGTACTTTTGCAGGCCAAGTGCCCGATGTCCGCACCCACATGCGCAGCACTGGCAACAGTGACTGGCGGCAAGCATGACAAGGTAGCTGCCCTGCCCTGGCGGTGACGATCGAGCTGAGCTCAAGACAAGTGGAGGCTAGTACCGCACCACAACTGAGAACATCAATGCTCCGAAGGCTTGGGGGCCTGGGAGCTGCCAGCTGAGCTCAGCCGGGTAGGTAGTGTAGGTATTTACTTGATTGCAGGAATAGTGTAGTGCGGTGACGGGGGGCCGTGGCACGCGACGGAACATCACGTACCAACGCAAGTGTGTGTCTGTCTCTGCCTCTGAGGCGGGCAGATGCCGGACAGTACCGTAGGCCACCCGGGGGGGATTTTCAAGGTAAAGCTGAGACACAAGTCCTGGGCGCGGTTTCGAAGAGGAGGGGTGTTAGAGGCGGGTACCCAACGTGGTAACGTCGCTGGTGCGAGGCCGCTGAGATGCTCCGAGTACTAGAAGTAGAAACAGCGAGGAAGTTCCGCATATCCGGGTCATATCAACCCGACCACCAGCTGTACTGTCGTTAGGCTGCGAGGGCGCCGCGTGCTCATTCCAAGTTGGTGTTATGTGCCCGTTGGCGTGTACAAGATAGATATTCCGGGTGCGGAAGAATACCTACTTATGTGTTTAGGTGTGTGTACCTAGAGGTAGGTACTGTAGTCAGGTTGAAAGAAGTGAACGAAGTGTGAAAAGTTCAAACAAGTCAGCCCAGCGGAGGAACGAGGGGAAGCAGGTGCGGTTAGGTTATGAATGGATAGAGGTACTTAGCTCCCGTCATGAACAAAGTGGAAGAAGCACCATCATGTGTCTCGTCCAGGGAAGGCACGTCTGCTGCGCTAGGGCTCCAGGATCTGGGGCCTGGACTGACAGGGGGGGAGGAGCGCTTCCTGTTGGTGCGCTGGGCACGCAAGGGAACAATGAGTACTAACAGAAGGTCTGCTAAACACAGTGTTACAGTGTTAGTGTCATCGCGGATGCCGAAATAGGTGTTGAGGCCCGGGCTCCACTACCTCTTGGTACCCAGTGGTTCTAGACAACTTCAGTTGAAATGATGCAGATGAGATCCGGGCCTGGTTGTTCCTCTTCTTTTTCACCCTCAAACCTCGCCGTGCATTAGGTTCATTCATCACAGTATTTCTGATTTTTCCCAAGCTCGTAGGCCCCAAGGCGACACGGGGTAGGTATGGACTCCCATGTTTCCCAAACAACAAGATATCCCCACATGGCATTCCTAGGAGTCAATTGAGGTGGCAGGTGACAGATCGACTGCCCTGACTTGTGACAGGGGCATGCTATAGCTGCTGTAACCGTAGAGTAGCTTCCCTGAGCAGCCCGGTACGTAACCCCGAACTGGCTTTGGCCATCCAGGTTCTCACTCTTGCACTTTGTCATCGAGTTTTCTTTTTTCCTCGGTTCCTGTGTACCTACCTCTAAGAAGGAATACCGACTAAGCATTGGTCATTTTACCTTCAGTTATTCTTGTTGTCCTCTTGATGGGATTACAAACGAATCAAGATGTCGTCGTCGCCCACTGCAGCCTAGGTAGCTCAGCTCTACTCCCCCCTCGCGCCTCCAGTCCCCCACGTCTTCCTCCCTTCGGATAGATGGTAACCATCCAACACCCGGCTTCTCAAGGTCCCGAGATCGAGGTAACTTTGGCAGAATAAGACTATAGCAGTAACAGCCTGCCGCACCAAAAAGCCTTCTGTTACATTCGGTCTAGAAAACGTTCGGTACCTGGCGGCTAGACTTTCATTTGTCGCCCACAGCCAGCTATCAACACCTAGTGTACAACGACCTGCCTTCCTTTCTCGGCTTCATGATCAGTCATATCGTCTTTCCCTCTTCCACGGGACTGTCCAACGGGGTTGCCCAAGACATGCCGTCTCGTATCCTTTCCCGTCTTGTCTCGCCCAGCTGACTTGCAAGTCGTGGCACAAAGTGCAACAAACCCATGTATGGCTACCTAGCGGCCTAGCCCTTCACGACAACAAACAAGCTGTTTGGATATGTGGAAAGTTGTGCTTCAAATAAGTGCAGCCGCACTCTCTGGTGACTGATCTGCCGTTTGCGGGGAGGGACGGAGACGGGGACGTTACCCTTCCTTCCACCCAACGGATAACGGGTCGAGACGGCCACCAATCACGGGGGCTTCACGGGTCGTGTGACCCAGATCACGGATCCAAGGGTCAGAAAACACAACCACACCTCATTCTCAAGTACATAGATCCAGTCCATTGGTAGGAAAAAGATTGACTTCGGCATGATATGATCAGCCAAGCACGCGGGAATCTTCGCAACAACTCTTTTATGAGACGGATTTTCTGCCTATCGACAACGGTTGTTGGGCCGTAAGTCATCATGAGCCGCAAGAGGCCAAGACATGGTATGAGATAAAGCGGGGGATGGAGAGACAATATGACATGCCATCCATACCAACCTTCTCAGCCATCTGGGTTCACGATAACGACACTTGCTTTACATTTACATATTCCCGCCTCGAAGAAAGGAAGACGTTCTGACTTTTGCCACCGGCCAGTCTTCCGGCCCTCGCTACTTGCAAGATGGCTTCCTCTCGCATGTCTGGGAGCCCTATCAGAGGCGTCTGTTGGGCTTTTACATCCCGACATCAATTCCATCCTGTGCCATGCTGTGGAATTTGAGCTCAGCTATGGGTCTCCGATCAGCTGCTTGCCTTCCCCTGTGCGTATCACACCGCCAACCGAGCGCGGCTCAGTTACGCTGCTTGTTTTCCCCCTTCTTTTCTTTGGGAGTTGGAAAGCTGGAGACGTTGGTGTCGAGATCATGTTATGCCTGTGGTCTGGTTTTAGTTTGGCCATCGTCACTGGCTCCTGGTCCAGATAGATGTCACAAGTCATGACTGAGACCTATGAGGGGAAACGTAAATAGGTGGAGAAATCTCCACGTTTTCTTTTTCTGCGGCAGCTAGAGATTAGCGTACAAGGTCAAGGTGAGGGCCAATAAGGGTTGAGGCTTTGGTGAAAAACAGGCGAAACAAGAATAGGAAACTCGTAGCGAGCGATAAACGAGGAAGATCGGGAGGAGATCATCTCCGGATGACTCGATGAGAAACATGGGGCTTTCTAATGATAGTAGAGTCTAAAGCAAGGGTAAAGTGCTTTTAACCACAGTAGAACTAAGGTCCGGTAAAGCAGTGGCTTTAAAAAGATATCGCGACTTGGTTGATGCCTAAGGGTGGTAACAAAATGGCAAAGTAGTCTAGTCATCTACACGCGGATATCAACCAACGGATCAGAGCACCCGAGAATACAACTTTATAGTTGAGCTATGTCTTACCATATCCAAACAGCTGGAACATGTTCCCGTTAATAGCTACCGACATGGTGCACAGATACGGCCAGAGATGAACACTAAGCACATAAATTCGAATACACGAAACAATGCTGTTCGATTATAGCTGTTCACATCCACCACCCTCTACCGTTTATTTCACCGTTTCCCTCCCATCCTCAATACAGCCATCCAACCGCATCCAACTACTTTTCGTCGCAAGACCGAATCCCCTTTTCCTCCCCATGCCACTTATGTACAAGTATACCCCCCATCAACCCTCAAATCCGCCCCCGTCACATACCGACTAGCATCCGACAACAAGAATGTGACTGGACCCATCAAATCCTCGGGGTTACCCATCTGGCCCTGCGGGATCAGCGAAGTCCACTTCTCCTTCAAGTCCGGGTTCTCGTCCAGGATCTTTTTGGTCAAAGCCGTGAGCATGTAGCCGGGGGAAATGCAGTTGACACGGATTCCCGCTTTGGCCCATTCTACCGCGAAAGAGGCGGCTAGGTGTCGGACGGCCGCTTTGGAGGCGTTGTAAGGAGTTTGCGGCTGGGGCACGTTGACGATGCTGCCGGACATGGAGCCTATGAAGACGAGGGAGCCGGGGGAGTTGCGGTCCATCTAAGTTGAGTGAAATGGTTAGTTAGTCTTGTCTTCCAGGACGAACTTATTAAGCTGTGGCTTGTCTTGAATAATTTGAACAGAGGCAGTGCGACTTACCAGATGCCTAGCAATAGCCGTAGCGAATAAGTACGTCCCGTCCACGTTGACGCCCCAGAGCTTGCGCAGCCTGTCTACTGGGTAATTGACCGCTTCAAAGTTCTCTGTGAAGCCGGCAGAAGTGACGAGGTTGTCGATTTTGCCGTGCTCGGCGACGATCTCGGCGATGCAGGCGTCGACGGAGGCTGGGTCGGAGACGTCGGCGTAGTGGGCTGTTACTTTGGGGATTCTGATGGACGTTAGTTGAGATGGTAATGAGTAAAAATCGTGAGAGGGGTGGGAGGAAAGGAGAAACTAAGGGGAGGAGAGGAAAAGGGGAGTAAAGAAGAGATAACGGACTTCTTGGCGGAAGGATAGTCCTTCTTGAAGGTCTCGACGATGTTTTGGGCTTGTTTGGTTGCTTCTTCTTCTGTTTTTTGTGAGGTGGTTGTCAGCGCTTCTGTTTTCTTCTTCTCAGGATTGCTCTTCGTTTTCACTTGATCCTCCCCGCTGTCTCCCGTGTTCCCATTCTTCACCATTACTTCACTTTCACCTTCACTCTCACCCCCTCTTCTCTTCACCATGCCCCTGTGAAAATCCTAATCCTTCCTTCAACATTAATCACCTCCCAACCCCGAGAAAAAAGAAACCAAAAAAAAAACTCACTGTTCAAATCAACAATAGCCAAATCCCCACCACTAACTACAATCCCTTGCCCCATCACCAACCCCAACCCTCTCGCTCCGCCCGTCACCACGCCCACCTTTCCCTGGAGAGAAAACGTGGCAAGCGTCGGGAAAACATTCGGCCCCGCTCTTCCTATGCCGCTGTCCACTGGCTGCGAAGAGGGGAGCTTGGAGGGGTCTTCGGGGTATTCGACGGTGATCGAGTCGTCAGTTCGGGCGAAGGCGCCCGCTCCAGGGGTAGGGGTGGTGGTGGTGGTGGTGGTGGTGGTGGTGTTCTTCTTCTTCTTTTGGAGACGGGTCGCGCTGATGTGGAAGGCTCTTTGGCTTGAGGAAAGAATTGGGATGGTTGGGCGGGTTGCTGTGGAGAAGATGTTGCTGGCCCGGAGGGCGCGGGGAACGGCGCGGGTTGCCATTATGAAAGGTGGTGATGATTATGTGTGTCTAGTTGGGTATTTTCCGCCGTTGAGCTGTTCTTAGGGAGCTCGAGAGCTAAAGTTTGTCGTGCCGTTGTGAAGATTATGTCTGTTGGGCTGCGAGATTGTGTAAGTGACAGTTCAAATTAATAGCGAAGGAGAGAGCTTGGCAAGGTGGCTTCGATCCCAACTTACTGTCGCTAGAGTTGGTACTGACCTCGAGACACAACAAGAAAGGGATGAAATGTTCTTGATGTTGGAATACCTTCCGTTTTCTTGTATCAAAATTATTTTATTATCTGGGAAAGGATAAGTTTTTCCTAGTGTATACAACCCTCGACAACTACCAACGTTGCTCAGCTCAGGGAAGATATGCATATGCAAGCTCCCCTCGCAGAATCTGTTACAACATGGACGTCTAGAACTCTCGTACAACCGAAGCTTCAAAAAAATCTGAACGACGATCAGGCCTAGACCCACCATCGTCAACCTCTATTAGCCGGAAGAATGCCAATAGCGCATGACCAACCTGGCAGTTTTAGCCCATATCATTCATTCCCACCTCTGTATCGGTCACAGATGACCCGATGGTCGAATCTCCCAACTCAGTGTCCTCGATAGCCTCGAAACTCCAGACCACTCAAACGCAAACACAACAGGCAAATATCCTCAAATTCTGCACCGCAGCTGCTACTTACCTCTACCTCACCTTAACCAAAGCTTCTCGACATTCCATCCAGAAAAATCAGGCACTCAGGCACACTAACCCGTACCGTATTTCTGGATAATATTCAAGGCGGGATATGTTTCAGAACACCGGCTGACCGCAAAGGATCTTCACTCTTCGCCCCCAGGACCTGCCAGTTGTTCAGGCTGTTTGCCTTCTCGCGGTTTTGCTTTGTCGATCTCACACTTCAGAATCATCAGACATCCAACTGAGCTGAGCTGAGCTCATGCCTTGCTCCACCATTCTCCTTTCTCTCTTCATTCTCTTTCAGTCTGATTTCCAGACTTCAGGGAAGACGTCAAAGTCAGTTGTGGATGTGGCCTCAGCAGCCTGGAGCCCTGAACCAGAGCAGGTACTGCTCCACTTACCCCGCACAAAGACTCTCCACTTTCTCGTCCAGTTCTCCATTTCCCCGCACTCTCTGCCTGAAGCGGGATGGGGGCATGGTGGGGACCCGTTGTGGGGCCCGTGGCTCGGTGGAGCTCGGAGATGTGGAGTAAGTCAGGTCGCCGTGGTAGAGCTCTCCCCGTAACAGGCACAAAAGAATGAAGCTATTCCCAATGGTCATACCCAGTTAAAGGCTAAGTTTTCGGCGGAACAACGGGGTCGATAAGCAATTAATTAACTTGGAGCAACACGCTAAACTACATCCTAAAGACACCAAACTTGGTCCCCCTAGGCGCCTGCTCATTTCTTCCACCCAACGCCGCCCTCAAACCAAGTCCCAAGTACCTCCTCGTATGCTGCGGCGGGATAACACCATCATCCCATAGCCTGGCGCTCGAAAACACTGCATCACTTTCCCTCTCAATCCTGTCCTGCAACTCAGGATCCGCCTTGGTGCCTACTGTCTCCATCACCTTGGCCAGCTGCTCACTACCCATGACGCCAATCCTAGCGTTCGGCCACATCCACAAAAACCTGGGCGAGTACGCCCGTCCGCACATGCCGTAGTTGCCCGCGCCGTAACTGCCGCCGACGACGACCGTAAATTTGGGCACGTCCGCGCACGCCACGGCCGTGACTAGCTTGGCGCCGTTCTTGGCGATACCCTCGCGCTCGGCGTCGCGACCGACCATGAAGCCCGAGATATTTTGGAGGAAGACGAGCGGGATGCCGCGCTGGGCGCAGAGCTCAATAAAGTGCGCGCCTTTAAGGGCAGAAGAGCTGAAGAGAATGCCGTTGTTGGCCACGATGCCAACGCGGTGGCCGTAGATCTTGGCGAAGCCCGTGACGAGCGTGGTGCCGTAGTCGCGCTTGAACTCGGCAAAGGCGGAGCCGTCGACGATGCGGGCAATGACCTCGTGGATGGGTAGGGGCTTGCGCAGGTTGGTGGAGGCGATGCCCAAGAGCTCGTCGGCGCTGTAGAGCGGTTCTTCAAATTTCTGCTCAAAGTCGGCCGGGGTGACGGCGCCCGTGGAGGAGCCGCGCGGCCAGTTGAGATTGGCGATGCTGCGGCGGGCGAGCACAATGGCGTGTGCGTCGTCGACGGCGAGGTAATCGGTCACACCGGAGACGGAGGAGTGCATGGCGCCGCCACCAAGCTCTTCGGGACTGACAACCTCGCCGGTGGCGGCCTTGACGAGCGGTGGGCCGGCAAGAAAGATATGACCCTGCTCTTGGACGATGATGCTCTCATCGGACATGGCGGGAACGTAAGCGCCGCCAGCGGTGCAGGGACCCATGACCACGGCGATCTGGGGGATGCCTTGAGAGGACATGCGGGCTTGGTTGAAGAAGATGCGACCAAAGTGTTCGCGGTCGGGGAAGACATCAGACTGATGGGGAAGGTTGGCGCCGCCAGAATCGACTAGGTAGATGCAGCTGTTTGGTCATCCGTGTCAGTGAACCGTATGTACATGTGTCGTGAAAAGAAAGGTCGAGACTTACGGAAGGTTATTCTCCTTGGCCACCTCTTGCGCCCTCAAATGCTTCTTGACCGTGATGGGATAATAAGTACCTCCCTTGACCGTGCTGTCATTGGCAACGATAACGCACGTAACGCCCTCAACCACACCCACACCCGTGATGATGCCACCGGCGGGCACATCTGCCTCGGGGTAGAGTTCATGGCCAGCCAAAGGAGAAAGCTCCAAGAACGTTGTGCCAGGGTCAATCAATGCAGTGATGCGATCGCGCGGGAGCATCTTCTTGCGCAAAAGGTGCTTCTCGCGCGCCTTCTGGGGACCGCCCTGGTGAACCTTGCGGGTGAGCTCTTCTAGACGGGCCATGGCCTCGCCCATAAGGCGCTCGTTCTCCTTGAACTCGGGGGAGTCAGTGTCGACATCGGACTTGAGGACGGAAATGGCATTGGCTTGGTGGGGAGTTGTGAAAGTCGCGACCGAGCGTCGTTGTTGCTGGAGGAGGCTTTGTTGACGTTGTGATTGTTGTGGTTGTTGCTGGTTGCTGTGGAGGAGGAGCCCGAGATTGCGGGGATGCAGGGGTAAACTGGCGGATCGTGGGGATGTGGAGGCTGTTCTGGACAATTGCTTGGAGAAGAGGAGAACCTCTCTCCTGCTGGCGGAGGAGAAAGACATGGTGATGATGGTGTTTAACTTGGACTTACAAACTCGACGCAACGTTCAAGAACGACAGAAAGGAAGAGGAAAACAACAAAACCAACTGAAGGGGAAAAGATGCTCACGACAACCTCCTTCCAACTCCGCCGCGCCCAGCCGAAGTCCTCGGTCTAACTTGAGCGGCTGCCATCTCAGATCTCGACATTGGCATCTATCACACCGTCTGACGTACCCCTCACGGGCTTGTGAAACTCAATGCCCGGCTTCCATGTAGCCAATCATAGCAAGGATCACTAACAAGATCGTCAAAACCCGAGGCAAGCCGTCGCCAACCGGCCATTTTCGATAGAACACAAGGGTAACATTTACCATCAAAGACTGCCGCGGCTCTGGCTAGATGCGGGATGTTTGGAACAGAAAGTTAACGCTAGTTGGTGTAATGCGTGGCTGGCCATTGTTAGTGGATGGCGAGGGGGGGATCCAGGGGATGCACGAGAGAATGGATGAACGGAGCTCATCCCGACTTGATTACAACTGTAACATTTTTGTTCTTTTTCTCCTCCCCTTTCTCCCAACTTTATCTATCTACTACCAGAGCAACCATCAATTTTGGTCTTCACCAAGTAAACAAAACCCGACAAAACACACAAATGTCCACCCAAGGCCTCTCCCGCGCCCTTGCGCGCTCCACCACCACCAAATCCATCCCCAGAATCCCCACGGGGATTTCAAGGGTTCCCCGTCAATCGCGACTCCACAGCACTTACACGGCGACAACAACAACCACAACCACAACACCACGCCGCCCATCACCAACCACAGTCTCACCACTACTAACCCTCAATCACATCCAAACCCAACGCCGCAACGCCTCCCACAACAAACACCCCGCCGGCTTCACTCCTCCCTCCCCCACCGACCTCACCGAGCTCCGCGAGCGCGTGCAAGAATTCGTCCGGCGTTCCCTTCCCGAGACCCTCGCCGCCGAAACCGACAAATCCAATGCCTTTCCGCCTCACATGTGGCAGGCCCTCGGCGACGCCGGTCTCCTCGGCATCACGGCCGACGAAGCCTACGGCGGTCTGTCGATGGGTTACCAAGCGCACTGCGTCGTCATGGAGGAACTCTCGCGCGCTTCGGGCTCGATTGCCTTGTCCTATGCCGCGCACAGTCAATTGTGCGTGAACCAGCTGAGTCTGAACGGAACCGCCGAGCAAAAGGAGAAATACCTGCCGGGACTGATTTCCGGCGAAAAGGTCGGTGCGTTGGCCATGAGCGAGAGTGGAAGTGGAAGCGATGTGGTCAGCATGCGGACGACGGCCAAAAAGGTCGAGGGCGGGTATAAGCTCAATGGAAGCAAAATGTGGATCACCAATGGCCCGGATGCGGACGTGATTGTGGTGTATGCCAAGACGGAGCCGGATGCTGGAAGTAAGGGAATCACGGCTTTCATCGTTGAGACGAAGAAGGACGGGGTCAAGGCAGAGGGGTTCGAGTGCCTGAGAAAGCTGGACAAGATGGGCATGCGTGGGTCGAACACCGGCGAGCTAGTGTTTGAGAATGTATTTGTGCCCGAGGAGAATGTGCTGGGCAAGGTCAATGGGGGCGTGAGGGTGTTGATGGAGGGATTGGATCTGGAGAGGCTGGTGCTGAGCGCGGGACCGCTGGGTTTGATGCAGGCGGCGCTGGATGTTGCCTTGCCGTATGCTCACTCGAGGAAGCAGTTCGGTACCCCAATTGCCCATTTCCAGCTGTTGCAGGGCAAGTTGGCGGATATGTATACCAAGTTGCAGGCGTCGAGGGCGTACACGTATGCGACGGCCAAGACGGTTGATGAGCAAGGGGTTATCAAGACGCAGGACTGCGCTGGTGCTATTTTGTATGCGGCAGAGAGGGCGACCGAGGTCGCTCTGGATGCTATTCAGATCTTGGGCGGTATGGGCTACATGGAGGAGATGCCGGTGTCGAGGATCATGAGGGATGCCAAGTTGTATGAGATTGGCGCGGGCACCTCAGAAGTTAGGAGGATGGTAATTGGAAGGGCTTTCAATAAGGAATATGCCCATTTGGCCAACAACTAGCTTGTCTGTATAAATCATTATTAGATTGGCAACGGCATTGAATACCTCTATAGGCAGAAAAGTGCTCTCGACATTTTCAGTATCAGCCTCTCCACTGAGAATAGTATGGTTTCTTCCACTTTGTTCGTATGTGTTGTTCAGGAAAACTGTACGGAAGAACCTCTCAACATGCCCCTTTACAAGCTGCATCATGAGGCTAGTGTACACAGCTGCTGCATGAGATGCTGTGACGGGCCCAGACTTTTCGTTCCTTGCTCTCCGTGTACCATCGTAATATTTGACATTCGACGACGATGATGACGATGATGATGACGACGATCTACCTCGTCCGGCCTTCCCGCCCCTTGCCTGTCCTTCGTTGCTTCGCATTAGTCTTCTCACATCCTGGTCTGTGTGAGTATCTTGTGCCTTGTGCCTGCATTTAGACAAGGATGACCCCCACC
Source organism: Neurospora hispaniola (assembly GCF_033458365.1). Taxonomy (NCBI): domain Eukaryota; kingdom Fungi; phylum Ascomycota; class Sordariomycetes; order Sordariales; family Sordariaceae; genus Neurospora; species Neurospora hispaniola. The sequence continues at coordinate 2,501,749 of NW_026944411.1, read as the reverse complement.
CTCTATTGACCACTCCTTCATCGTGATGAGAACGGGATGGTGTCAAAAATGTGATATATGAGCCGCACAATTGTGTGGTAGAACCCGGTTGGTCCGCTCTGTCCTATATGAAAACGCATGACACTAAACCGCCGAAGGAGAGCGCGCATTGTCAGCGAGTGTTCCTTACTCGGGAACCTTTCCCCCACGAAAACTTGTGGGAAGCATCCACATGGGGAAGAGCTTCGCTTATACACGTGTACGATCATGGCGGCCCTGGCATATGCACGTAACCTTTGTTGGTGAAGCAGCCCAGCCCCCTCCCCTTCAACCGCGACTAAGAACTAACACCGTCGAATAGTCACAGTATCAGCTATACGTCCCGGTTATGTTTGTATATTCGATCAGTTTCTTTCTGACCTCCACAATGATCCGCAGAACCGAGCGTCTGGATCATCAGTATCAACGTAGCATCGAAGATATCATGCAACATCGGCCTGGGTCGATGGGTGCTTGCACTGAGCTCGATTTCGGATCGTCGACGCTTGGTTGCACATCGAGGCTGACCTGATATTGCCAAGCTCCTTCATCGCGCTTCTTCCTTAGCTCTCCTTATGATAGAGATATCGTTCGTGAGTCTCTCTTTGTGTCCTCCCCAGCTTGCGGTTATGTGGGATGAGCCGCGTTTGTCAACTTAACGGGCGGCTGAGGCCGTTCTTCGCCCGTTTTCCCTATGTTCACTCAACGCTTAGCATCCCTGTCGTCGTATTGCTAAACCAGCAATGTCTCTTCGCCACTGCATTTTCCCTGAAAGATGCTTACGCGGACTAGGGATTTCGTAATGTAAGCATACAAATACCCGTTGGTTTTCCTTGCCGGGACTGATGTCTGTCCGAAACTAAGATGAACCCCCTTCTTGAACCTTTTTCCGGTTGACGTGATACAGGATCTCGACAAATAAATGAGACAGAAGTTTCTGGGCACGCAAAATTTGCGATGACTTCCAAAGTCCGGACCTCCTTTTTCCGAGAGGAGACAGGAGAATGATTCCGATTGTGCTCAATATCTTACCCCCTTGTGATGATCAATGATACCTCGCATTGAACAGCGAGCCATCACTTTGAAAGTACTCTCGAGGTTCCTATTCGGTCGTCTTCATGTAGACTAACTTCCCAATGCCTTTTGTAATAGTTGGGTAGCGTAGCATCTAAGGACGCGGCTTGTTTAAGCGTCATCCCACATAGCAAGTGAGTGTGTATGCGCTTCGAGTTTCTACTCTGCCTGAAACTTAAAGACCGCCAAAGGATTTGTCAGGGTATACTCATGCCCAATTTGTTGGGTAACATGGGCCCATTCTTTTTAAGAGCATAGGCAAACGAATAGTTTGTAAGACCTCCGCAGGGGGCAATCTGCGAATGAAGGTTGAAAGTTGGTAGTACAAGGCCGGAGCGGTAGGATCGCAGAGCGTAGCAACTTTCAACCGGTCAAAGGGAGAGGTCGAGAAGATTCAGTGATTATCATATGCGCGGGCTACTCGAATAGGACAGCGTGGAAGGATGGGAGCGAATGTATGTTGGCGGCTCATTGGATACGAACCAGCCGTTGGACCCCGGTTTCTGAGGAGTACGTAGGAGAACAGTTTCCGTTAATCGGGTGAGCTACCCTGACAAGACGGATATGATTGAACCTCCCTCTACGAGAAAATGTTTGCATAGCGGGCAATCGCAGAGAACCCCGGTGAAAATCAGCTTGTCGACGCAGGAACAGGAACGGGAGCGCCGGTATAGGCAGGGGAAGGCATCAGGTAAAATGTCGGTGACTGAGTGCTTTACGGGGCAAAATGAAGAGTAAGATGGCACAGAACTGCTTGCTTGCCGCAAAAGTATCCAATGTGAAAAAAAAAGTTTCTCCCTCTACAGGGTTGAATTCCATCATAGAAACTCCAGGAAGGAAACGGAATCCGGAACGAACAGCTGAAAGCTACAAAGAAACAGAGACCATAGAACAGCGGTGAAGATCTTTAACCACACAAATGGAGTAGGGCTCTGGGTTTATACCAAGAAGCCGACCTGTACCGGCACTCATGAAAAGATGATGGCTTTTGGGCAATGTACAGCATCGGGCATCTGATGGTGCTACGGTGGTATGATCAGCCACCATCGTCACCAGAATGCAGTGAATTCAGTCGACGTTGTGATTACTCAAACGAGACATCATGAACTTTTGCTCCCAGGTATCACATAACGCCGCTTTGATTTGGGGCCAACTTTGGTGTTGATTCGACGACAGCTGTGGTAAGACTGACGACTTAGAAGGAGGACAACACGTGGAGCTGTATCGGACCGTCGAACTCGCAGCACGACAGGGCGATACGGTACGTAGGTTTGTGAACCATGGTCGTGACACAAGGCTCGGGGTTCGCGTTCATGGATAATATATTGCATAGGGAACTGGGGGGCAGGCGTTAACTGGCCGCTTCCATGGGACCCATCACGATGGTGTGTCGGTAGACGCTTGTTTCTTTTTCAGTCCGTGAACCCATGCTTTGGACCAGTCCTGCAGATTGACCGGTTGCTACTGTCGCTCACCGGCGTTTGAATATCAGGATGAAATGGTCCGGAGTACTGGGTACTAACCATGGCGTGTTTCTGAGCCGCTCGGTCTGCAGGCGAAAGAGATGAATGGTACTGTTAATATAACTTGAGTGTGGTATTGGGAGAGAGCGAAAGAGTTGCTTTTCAGAACAGAGAGTTTGCTTTGTGGCGTGGCCCATATACCAGACTTGTCGAACTGTGGCGAGACTGGAACGCATCATCCTCGGCTTGTTCATTCCTTGCACTGGCAACCATATATATGGGGGCATCCTTGAGCAGCTCCTCGGTGCTCCCACAACACACACAAGGAGAACTTCTCCCGCAGCAGTGAACCTCGCCGGCCTCCAAAAAACTTCAAAACCAAGAACCGACAACAGAACTGACAACATAATGGCGATCGATCTTCAGCCATGGCTGGATGGCATTGATGCCAGCATGGTATTCCACCCAGCTAACGCCTTTGTGATCTCGTGCGGCACCGTGACGCTTGACCTCGGCCGTGGAAAGGTGCTGTTGATTTGGAACCGGAACCTTTCGATCTTTCAGCTGCCCAAGGGTCGAAGGAACATTGACGAGCCCATGCTCAACGCGGCTCTGCGCGAGACATACGAAGAGACCGGAGTGCGGGCGACGCCGCTGGAGCTCAACATTGCTACGAGAGCAACACCGCCTACCGTCGACGAAGGGGCTGATGGGCCACCACAAAAGAGCCCACAGATCACCGAAGGACACCTGAGCACCGAGTTTGTCGGTACCTGCCTCTATCCAGACCCGCAGTCGGACACCAAAGCGCTCAAGGCCGTCTTCTTCTTCGTGGCAACGGCTGACTCGACGGCCACACGAGACAATGGGACGCAGGAGACATATGAAAAGCTCGAGGCTTCATGGGTTCTCATCTCGGAGGTGGACCAGAAACTTCGATTTGCGAGCGAAGTTGCTGTTGTGAAGAAGGCGGTGGCGGATGTTAGGAAATCGGGATATACCATCAACAATGCCTAGTTGAGGTCTGTTGACGTGGTGGATGTGGGAGAGAGATTGCACGAGACTGAGAGAAATGCCGAAGGAAGGCGAAGGAAGGCCATCCTCCCTTTGTGAGTGAAGGGCCTTCCAGACATTTAGGTTATGGAATATATGCGGGGGGAAAACTGCGTGATCTCCCAGAAAGGCGCATGGAAATTGTGACGGTGATGGATGTTTTAGGGTGTGAAGGCAAAAGAGACTGTGAAAAGAACGGAAAAAGGCCGGTGGCTCTCGAGTATGTGTTATTTTAGAACGCGCTGTCTTTAGCAATAAAGAATGTAATTTGACATGGCAGACATGGAGATCTTCATCGCAAGGTAGATCCCCACTTGTCATATGTCACGGATGTTCAATCTCTTCGCGGGAAAACACGTGAGTGTAGATAATTCCAATTCGGAAAAGCGATGGGTCTGCATGACCGTCTGGCTGATTGAGGGTGAGACGGACTGCTGTTCAATCATGTGGTGTTGGAGTTGGTCGAAAGAAATGGAGAATGAAAGAAGAGAAATGATGGCGTGCGATCAATGTAAACTTTTGGCCCCGAGACGCCAGTCGATCGCGGCACATGATTGGTCAGATAGGTATAGTCGGCAATTGAAGTCCCGATTGAAGCCATCTGGGCTCAGGTCCTTCTCGAGAAAAAGGATGGATGGGCGGGAAGGTGGGGTTCCGGGAAGCAGTTCGGACGTGGTGGTGACATCATAGCAACCTGAACTGGGAGGAGGAAGCTACCCCGCCCACCGATGCTCCTGCGTGTTGCGCCGCGGTTGCGCGATGGTGATGGTTACTTGTTGAGCATTGAACATAAACACTTAAAAAAAACCCAGTTGGATTTCAGGACGTGTATGCTATAAACTCACAGTCCCTCATCAAGGTACAACAGGTATGCCTGGTCCCAATCAGTTCCGTCTCACGGCTTCAGTGCCATCTGCTTCCTCTGCGAGTCTCTCTTCTGTTTCGCGAACCAGCGCCTATTCCCGTCTTCTACATAGCACATCCCAATCTTCTTCAGCCAGTGCTGCTCTACAGACCATTGCATATTCACGACCCATCATCTCTGCTCAATTCATTGCGAATACCCTTGTTAACAGTCCGGCCCCCCTGCAAACAGCCAAAATGTCCGCCATGCAAGCCTGCCACGGCCACAACGAGGCCTGGTAAGTGATGCAACTCTTCTCACCCCATCCTGACAGTCACCGCTAACACAAGACCGCCAGCTGTAACATCCCTCCCGTCGTCACCTCCGGCTACAGCCCCAAGGGTTCCTTCACCGAGTACGATGGCCTAAAGACCTATGTCACCGGCCCCGACGATGCCACCAAGGGCATCGTTGTCATCTACGACATCTTCGGCTACTTCGACCAGACCATCCAAGGCGCCGACATCCTGGCCACCAGCGACGACACCAAGTACAAGGTGTTCATGCCCGACTGGTTCAAGGGCGAGCCGTGCCCCATTGAGTGGTACCCTCCCGACACGGACGAGAAGAAGAAGAACCTGGGCGCTTTCTTCAGCAAGAACCCTCCCCACGGCGTCGCCGAGAAGCTCCCTGCCTTTGTCAAGACCCTGAGCGCCAAGCACCCCAACATCAAATCCTGGGGTATCATCGGTGTAAGTTTAGTTGTCCCTAGATACACGAGGGAATCTGTCTGACTAAAGTTTACAACAGTACTGCTGGGGCGGCAAGGTCGTCTCCCTAATCACCAAGTCCGAGAATAACCCCTTCTCCATTGGCGCCGAGTGCCACCCGGCCATGGTTGACCCCGAGGAGGCCAAGGGCATCAAGGTGCCCCTTATCCTGCTCGCCTCTAAGGAGGAGCCCGAGGACAAGGTCAAGGAGTTTGAGCAGAACCTCAGCGTGCCCAAGCACGTCGAGACCTTCAAGGACCAGGTCCACGGCTGGATGGCGGCGCGCGGCGACTTGAAGGACGAGCGCGTCAAGAGCGAGTATGTCAGGGGGTACAAGACTGTTTTGGAGTTCTTTGGTAAGAACTGGAAGTAAAAGTAAATGGGGATGGACATGTTGGCGTAGATGCTTTGATGACCTTATGAACAACACTAAAACTAATGATTGATTGACTGTGGTGGAAAGGCTTCATTGATATATGCAGCGGATCAACCCACTGTACAACAATTGGCGTGGTGGCAGAGTGGTCTAATGCGCAAGACTAGAAATCTTGTTCCTTCGGGAGCGTCTGTTCGAATCAGGCCCACGTCGCACGATGATCACCAAAAACTATTTTTTTTTTTTTCCCTTTTTGATGCTGTTTTGAATTAATTTCTCTTTTTCGCCATTTTAACCGATTTTCTTTTCTTTTTCAAATTTCGGTGAGGAAGAAATAACAAGATGACATGATTCTCTCGCTTTTGTGTTGATGTAAAGGGTACGTGACAACATGAAATAGCATCATGTTGCCCCTCGAAGCCTTTTATCTTCTCGCAGGCATGCTGTATTTTACTCAAGACTGAATAAGAGTCCACCGCACCAGGAGAAAATGTTGGCGATGGAGTTATTATCCAAGATTGGTGTATTGTCTAAGCCCTCGTAATTCTGACGAGCGCGGGTATCAAATGCTTTTGTCTTCTTTCTTTTCCTTTTATGGTCCAGAGCGAAATCTAATTTTCCTTGAACTTCCATTCCTCGCTGAGGCATACTTTCGACTGCAACCGAAATCCACATCATATTATGAGTGCTAAACCGGTGCCTACGCCACACTTCCACCCGGCGGCGCCGTTATGCCTGCCCACTTCATCTGCTGCGCGACCTTTCTCTGCTCCTTCTCCCTCTTCCTCGCCTGGCTGATACTCACCGTCGGCTCCCTCGCCTTCTCGACCGCCTGCGCGAGCGTCTCCTCCGTGACCCTCTCCAGCGCGAACCGGCCCAGGTCTCCGCGCCGCCACGCCTGCACCACCCAGTCGGCTGCGTTCTCCAGGTTCAGCTCCGACCCCTTTCTCAATTTACCCGTGCGTGTCGCCACCGCCCGCAGGAACTCGTGCACGTCGTTGGTCGGCTTGCCCAAGTCGAACTTGCGCGTGTACAGCTTCGGGTCGACAAGATTCAAATGGTAAAGCAGGTAATCGGCCACCGTGACGGACGGAATCACGCCGTCTTTCACGCACCCCACCAGCGCCAGACGGAGCATGTCCTCCGGGTCCGAGACGTACGGGATGAACACGCCCGGCGTGTCCATGATGAAGACTCCCTCGCCTAAGCCGGCGCTGCTCGGGTCGTCGGCGGACTCGCCAGCTATGATGCGCACGGGGGTGCCGATCTTACGGGTGACGCCCGGTGTGGCGCCGGTTTGCGCGGCTTTGGGCAGACCCATGCCCTTGGCGCGCAGCCGGTTGAGCAGGGTGGATTTGCCGCTGTTGGGCATGCCGACCACCATGGCGCGCATACCCGTCAGAGAGTCGGCTTCGCGGGCGATGCGCTTGATGGACTCGAGTAGGTGTTTGTCGTTGTTGGGTGCGTCGTTGCGACTGCGGGCGCCGGCGGAGGTGCCGAGGAACATGACGTCTTTGGTGGTGTAGGAGTTCTTGTGGTACTTTTTGAGGGTCTTGACCATGTCCTTGCCGTTTTGGTAGCGGCCGTTGGTGTAGCCCTCGATGGAGGTCTCTTTGGAGAAGTTGCCCGAGGGTGGGCCGAGGTCGTGCTTCGTGTAGACGATGATGCGGGAGCGCTCGCCGGCAGCGGAGGCGGCGAGACTGCGCTCGAGGAGCGGGTTCCACGAGCAGATAGGTACGCGGAAGTCGCGGCATTCGATGATCAAGCCGACGTTCGAGATGGTCTGGCGCATTTTGTTGAGGGCGGAGGCGTGGTGGCCGAGGTAGTAGGAGCGGGTGATTTGCGTCGAGGATTCGTAAACTTCGCGCGGTGCGAAGCCGCCGCCGGCTGTGAGGGAGGTTGCGGTTCTTGCGACATTCTCGACTGCCGATGTGACGGCGGCCGTGGCGCCGGCTGCTACTTTGCCAGTTATTGTGCCCGACATTGAGTATTTTGCGAGTGTTTTGGTGTTGCGAAGAGTTCCGTTTTCGCCTCAGGCTATGCCGAACCGGATCGAATGCGCCTGGGGGCAGGTCTCGCTCGGATTACCGTCGTCGTTGTCGTTGATCTCGTTTCAGGGAATGCGCTTATGGTGGAAGAAATATCTTTGTGGTTGGCGATAGCATACTTCGCAATGTGCCAAGGCTGTGTTCTGGAGGTAAAGACTCCACGGGTCTCATTGTTGATTGTGGATGGCTCGAACTTGGATTCACGATCCTGGGCTAGGTGAGTCTGGAATTTGAGTTCTGATAACGGATAGTTGCTTATCGGTGGATCGTTCTCCGATAAGTGCATAAGCGCCAAAAGGTACCTCCAACTTGGGATATTTCGACTGTAATTGTTGACCATTTGCCCAACACTATCACAAAGTAACCTTTGGGATCAGCTATCCTTGATGTCGTTGATAAAAGCATTCAATATCAATGATATGTGTGCCAATATGGACTGGCGCTGGACTGCTGGCAAGAGAGTTGTGACCGCCCTCGCCGCCTTCCTCATCCGAACACATGTGATGGTGGGTTGACCAGTGACGTAATTGCTTCTGCGGCGTAAGAAACGAGAAGCGGGCAATGGTCCGGATCTGCGATTTTGTGGGGCATCTTGGATCTTTCTTTTGTGGACTTTTGGAACAAATCAAGGTTGGGCATCAAAGACAGTGGTGGCACGTGCGCCGTGACGAAGACGGGAGTCGACTTGTCCGCGCTCTGCTCGCTTACGTTGTTGCCCCGATTCTCTCGCCAAGAACATCAAAGAAACTTCCTTGGAAGAAAGGCGCGATTGGGGCATGCCCTGTAGAGGACTGGAATACGGGAAAAGGAAGGTTTTCAATTCTCAACACTGCCCGTACCCACCATGATACTACCCGCCTCGAAGTGGCTATGGATAGGGGTTCTTTTCGGCCCTTCTGGCCCAATCTCCTCGTAACCTTCAAGGGATTGGCGTAGTCTGTAGAGATCTAGGCCGGAGTGTTCCCCCCATGCTAATCTTGAACGATACCCTTCTTTCCCATTAAGACATTTTCACTATACTCGGAATTTTCTTTCTCACCGCTCTGTTAGGTCGAGATCTCTTTTTGTCTGCACTCATTATCTCACAGGGAGTTCGAACCTGAAGACGCGGTGAGGTCTCTCATAGCTCCTACCTATACGCAGCCAACGACCGAAAGATGAGATAAAGGATCAAAACTTCCACGACCGTGTTTGGGAAACAAACAATCTCTCGTCCGGCGTCGCTTCTTCCCCAGTGTCAATATCCAATAACCTCCCTTCGCCGACCCTAGCCCCGCTTATATACATAGGTATATAAGTTGAACTCGACAGCCAATCACCCTGCCGTCAACCAACTTTATTTTCCTGAGATCGACGTCAACCGCTTCACTACTCCTTGGACTGAGAGCAGGAACCCGATATGCTGGAGAAGCCCGAGGCCAAAGCCTCATGGCTGGCCACAGTATCAAACAGGTTCAGGAAAGGAGGGAAGCTCCAACCATTTAGGTTGCTGAGGCAGGACATACACAACCTACGCCAGAGATATGTTTCGGATTGGACAGTCTTCAACCAACTGGTTGTCGCCAGTGCCGTCTATGTTTTCTTCACCAATATCCTCCCGGGCATCACCTTTGCCAACGATCTCTTTGTCCTCACCGGAGAATCATGGGGCACCATCGAAGTTGTCTTTAGCACTGGCCTTTGCGGTCTCATCTTCTCCCTCTTCTCTGCACAACCCTTGACTATCTTGGGTGTCACTGGTCCCTTTTCCGTTTTGGCGGAGAACATGTACAAGCTATGTACAAATAACTTTCATGTAAGTGACCTAGCTATATTCAAGCATGACCAAAAAGATATTGACTAACACCATTAAGGTCCCCTTCCTCCCGGTCATGGCCTGGTCCCTCATCCACTCCGCCTGGATGCACTACCTCCTCGCCATTTTCAACGCCCACGACTACACCATGCAATATGTCACCGACTTTAGCGCCGATATCTTCTCCCTCCTTAATTCCGTCATCTACTTCCACAAGGCCAGTCTCGAGCTCAAACGAAATCACGACAATGTTCCCTTCGACGCCTTCCTCTACTCCATCATTGGCGCCTTCGGCACCTGCCTCATGGCCATCTTTCTGTCCACCGCACTCGAATGGAAGCCCTTGTTCGGGCGCATCATCCGCATGGGACTAGCCGAGTACGCGGCTGCCATCTCCATCATCTTCTTTATCGGCGTCCCGTACATGGGCGAGCTAGCGAATCTCGATCACGAGCGCCTTTCCATCCAAAAGACGTTTCGACCCACCAGCCCGGCCCGCGACACGTTCTTCGTGAGGTTCTGGGAGGTGCCACTGGAGTGGGTATTCATCTCCATTATCCCCGGCGCCATCATCACGGTGCTGTTCTACTTTGACCACGAGATCAGCAGCATCATCTGCACTGTCGAGCGCTACGGCGTGAAGAAGCCGGGCGGGTACGCTTGGGACATTGTCCTGCTGGGCACGACCACTGCGCTTTGTGGAATCTTGGGTATCCCGCCTGCGAACGGCTTGTTGCCGCAGGCGCCTTTGCATTCAGAGTCTCTGCGGCATTGGGTGGAAGTTGACGATGATGAGGAAGACTCCGATGCCCCCCTTACGACGACCTCTAATAATCCCCCCCAGTCAGCCACAGCCACAGCCTCACCCTCACCCTCAACCTCCTCCTCTTCCACAACCTTATCATCCCCCAACATCGACGACGCCCCCAGAAAGAAGAAACTGGTTCCCCGCGTCCACGAACAGCGCTACTCTCCCCTTCTCCAATCCGCCATGATCCTCGTCTTCATCAGCCCCCCCTTTCAACACCTCCTCGGCTTCACCCCCACCTCCGTCTTGGCGGGTCTGTTCATGTACATGGGCTACCAATCGCTCTCCGTCAACCCCATCCTCCCTCGCTTCTTCGAAATGCTTTCCCCGCCCTCGGAACTCCCGCCCTTGCCCAACCCGCAAATCTCAAGATGGGCAGTGCACGGGTATACTCTCACCCAAATCGTGCTGACGGGCATCATTTTCGGCGTGACCTTGACGGTCGCGGCGCCGGGGTTTCCGGTGATTATTATCATTTTGGTCCCCGTGAGGCTGTGGATCATGAATAGGATTTGGGGCAGGGAGACGTTGAGGTTTGTGGATGGGTGGGCGTGTAGGCCAGGGAAGCCGGAGGATAGTGAGGAGGAAAAAGCAGCGAGGAGAGAGGGGGAGAGAGGTGGTGGCGAAGAGAATGTGAGTGCGAGCGCAAATGTGGGTGAGGACGATGTGGAGAGGGGACTGGCGATGACGTCGACGGGGATCATCAGTGAGGGTGTGAGGGAGAAGCAGAGGTGATCTTGGATGATTTTGTGGTGGATGTTTCAAGGCTTTGTTTTGCTGTATCACGCGAGTGAAGGAGAAAAAAGTTTGAAGGGGGTGTAGTTGAAAGCTGGACGGATGATACATGTACGACGATGAATTCGACACGATAATGATTTAATAGCATAGCATGAGCATGAGCAGGCATGGCATAGTACGAGCATAGCATCGAAGGCCAAATAACAACGATAAAGCATGATGGTTGATACCCACAAACGAACGAAATAGCATCATGGCAAAAAAACCTAGGTAATGAAATTCTTGAAAACTCTATACTCCGTTAACAATGATACCCACGCCGTCCTAGGTACTGCCAGAACCACTTATCCTATTTAAACCAAGAAAAACGCCCCAATAAATGCATCGCTGGCCTCACCACCCATTCGCCCACGTTTGCGGTAGGTGGAGGGGAGGATACAGCTATCCCGAGTACTCTCGATATAAACTTCGAAAGCATCCAATCATCGCAAAAACCTGCCTAATGATAGCGCCGTTCTGCCCCTTTGAAAGTGGAAAAGAAAAAGAAACCCAAAAACGAAAACGTGGAAGTTAGCATCAGCCTTTATCCGACGTAATCCATGCCACATGCACATCAAGTATAACATCCATTATCCGCTCATTGTATCACACTGTATACTCCTGCTGCCACTTGACCAACCTCCGGGTCAAGCTGTCCATCATCTCCACGCAGCTGAGGTCCTTGAAATCCTTTCCTAGCTGCCCTTCTGAAGTCATGACAGCGGCTGGGGTCGAGCAATTGACCCCGAGCATGCCTGTTGCCGACCCTGGCTTTTCACAGTCAGTTGCTAGTTGTGGTGCGACGCTGTTGCCGTTCGTCTTGTCGTCATCCGATGGTGACTCGCCAGCCAGCTCAACTTGGGTTCGCGAAATGAAGTCTAGGAGTGCTGCGGCCCTCCTCTTCATGTCAGTCATGGTGATCTTGCTGTTCATCCCACCCTTATTCTTCCCGTGTTTTCCGTGTCCAGTAGCCTTCTCTTCAGCCTTACTTGGCTTCGGAGGAGGCGGTACTTCAGCTGGTGCCTCCCCTGACTGTGATCTTGCAGGTGATGGCTCATTGTCATCACGTGTGTATTGATTGCGACCCTTCTTCTTATGTGATCGCTTCTTCTCAATCTTGGCTGTGGGAGTAGCTGCAGCGGGAGGGTCTTCCGGAGTCGACTGTGAAGCAGGAGGGGGCTCGGGTACCGCTGGTGGTTGTTCTTCTTGTTCTGCCGGTTCTTCCGCAGCGGCAGGGGTAGCCATAGTAGTAGTAGTAGTAGTCGTTGTAGTGGTTACGGCGGTGGCGGCTGCGACCGGTGTCGTCGTAGCGGGCGTCTTGTTCACTGCCGCACGAGCTGCTAGTGGTAACTCGTCCGAAGGGTCTGAATCTGTAACTGTGTCAATTTCAGATGCCTTCGCGAGAGTCGTGGCTTTCATACCATCAGCTCGCCGGCGCTCAGCTCTACCCTTTCGCTTGTTTGCTGCCTCAGCCCTTTGTCGTTCGCGTTCTTCTTTTTCAGTTGTCTTCTCGGTACGCAGAGTGCGGACTGCTGCGCCGCCCCGCGATCTAGACTTTGCACCATTCCGCGTTGTTGTGCCGGCGTCGTCAGAGTCTTCAGTGGTCTTGTCGAGGCTAGGAGAGGCCGATCGAGAGCTCGTCCTCTGCCTCTTGTTTTCTGACTTTCTTGAAGAGGGTTAGCGATTATTGATGTCGGGCAGCCTAGGACGTGGACCTACTCTTCGCTATCACTTCTGCCTCGCTTTGTTCTTCTCGTGGTAGTTTCGGGTTGTTCAGAAGCTGCATCTTCCTTGCTTGCTTCAATCGCCCGTCTCAGGGCTTCAGCTTCGTCGTAGTCAGCTCCTCGGCTGTTCATTGTAGATCTTCGCTTCGACGCGGAGGAAGTGGTCGTACCACGTCCGTTGCGGCCCTCCGGTTTATCTTTGGGCGGTGATCTCGTGCCATCCTTATTGAGAGAGGCGGATCTAGAAGTGGTTCGAGAGGGGCGCTTAAGGGGCAGGTAGTGCGAATAGCGCTGTCTGTGAATCATGTCGTCAGTGGACTGGAGAGTGAATTGACAATTGTCGTGGATGGAGGAGGATATTGCATGAAAGGTGAGGCAACGTCAAAGGCGTGTGATGGGCTTTGACGCACTCCAGCTGAACTTTCAAAAGTTCAGCTCCCGACCATGCAACCCCAGGACCAAAGAAATGCAAGATTTACCCGTTGCTCGCTGTGAAAATTTTGTGGAATTCTTTGCGGCACTCTTCGCAGAAATATTCGTCTGGGCTTGACTCTTCGGTCATAATGCCAACGCAGGCGCCATGTTGCCAAACCTTGCAAATGTCGCATTGTACGAAAAATCCGGCCGCATCGTCGGTGACATCGGTCGCGAATATGGGATCGATATCCATGCCGTCCTTCAAGCCATGCTTGGAGTCTTCGTCGAACGGCGGAGGGCCTGGGTAGTCCTCGTAGCCGCAAATGCACCGAACGGCCTCGTCCTCGTCTTGAGCATCATCGTCGCCGTGTGCCATTTCGACCTGCTCAGACTTGTTATTTGCCCTCTCTCTTTCTTCCTGCTGACCGCGGGTACGACGCCGTGTGCCAAACGAGTCGTCCGCTGTAATTGTCTCGTCTGGAGCCTCAGAAGATAGCGATCCCGAGGAGCTTGACTTTTGTGGTGAGACAGCTTTGTTGAAATACCTGGTGCTGCGCTCACCACGACCTGACGTGCTGGACGTGCTGGACGAAATTTGCGATTGTGATTGGGAGGTTCGCGCTCTTGACGACCGCCTCGGATCGGACCCTGCCATTGCTTGCAGCTGGGGCCGCAGTCAAGGCAGGAGCTCGAAGTGTGTAGGGTATATAATCGACACGATTGGTGTCGAAGAGGAGAACGCGATCCGCAGGCCCGTTGGGAGGGGGTTCTGCGGTCGGGTATCCGGAGTGCCTGAGGACGATGACGCACCCTAGCACTCAAACAATTTCGTTTTACTTGAAGCTCGACAATTGCGATGTGGATGGTCGTGAGAAGTAGTGGGGCGTGATGGCGGGAGCAAACCCGAATCACGCGATCGTCTGTCGATGTGGTCACGGAGAAGCGCGGACTCGACGAGGCCGAGTCTCGACCGCAAATTGAATCTGACACAATTGTTGAGTGAGGATGTGATCGAAGGTGTCGAGGTTATGAGACTCGTGCTAGGTTCGAATCGTAGCTTGAAGCCGGTGCTTGGTGGTATAGAAGCGTAAATTATCGAGGATGGACCGACCGACGGCGGAGGATCGCGAGGGCTTAGGTCGAAAATCCAGCCAAGTGAGGAGGGTGCTCGATCGGGGGCGTGCTCGAGATGAGGATGTCGCCGGCTTGCTTGTGTAAATGTCCACGAAAGCAAGACTCGTTCGCTGCTAACTTGGGTAAAAGATTGAGCGGGTACGAGGGTGGGAAAGAAAACGAAGAAGAGGGGACGGAGGACAGGCGAGACGAGATGTCTATGACGGGATCCGAAGTGCTGGCTAGGCCAAATTTGAGATCGGGGAGCGGTGGTCGACGTGGTAGGTGGGTGGTAAACTATTTCTCATGACGGAAACAACAAGTTCGACAAGTCGGGTTTTCGTGCCTACGACCCAGGGTGTGCGTGGTGAGGATTTCCAGAAAAGAGGAGAGCGAGGACGGCACTGCCTGGGAGGAGGAAGCGATGGCTGGTCTCTCTTGGTGTGTGTACAATGGTGGAAACCGAGCCCGGGACCTAGTCGAGTTGCCAGCCCCAAAAAAGACGGGACCACCGCACCGCACCACGGCACCACGATGCACCACGACCACCACCACCAACCCGACACGGCGCTCTTGCAGTTGCAGTGCTTGCAGTAAATTTTGGCAGAAAGCTGTCCGCCCGGGCACCCACTCTGGCTGCCGCCCACCCACCAACCCCGGTCTGATCCCGTCCGTCACTCAGGCACCTCCTCACTCCTCCTCACGGTAGCGGCAGTGGCAGCGCCAAAGCGTGCGGGGCCATCTGGAAGCTCGGTCCCCATGTTGACCAATCCGGTACCGGGAAAACGTTAATGGGCCAGCTCGACCAGGATATTAATGATCTCTGGGATGCGGCGTCAAAAGCCGGCTTGTCGATGCTGTTCAGTTTTCAGAGACGAGTAGACATAGATTGATGTAAGAAAGTCGTATGTATAGATATGTAGAGGCCGTAGAGTGGTGAATTACTTGTACCGTCCGTCGGGGAGGGTTCGTGCTATGACATCACGCCTCAATGGGTGAAGCCCGTGGCCAACCTGAACCGACAAAAGAATAAGGGGCATCTTGAAAACCGAAAAGGATTTGAAGTGAAATGTGGTGCAAACAAACATCGATGGTGGAAGACGACGAAACTCGTTGTTGCACACAAAGGGGCATTATTTGGGGTAATAGGAAGGGGACGGGAGGCGGGGGTTCGGTTCGTTGCTCGCTGCAGGTCGGGTCTGGTTCAGGTCGGTTGTTGTCGAGTTGAGCAAAGCTTTCCAAGTGAAATTGCATCTCCCGCCGTCGAATGGGTCTCGTTTGCTTCTCAAAGGGAAAATGGCAGTGCTTGGTGTTGTCAGGGCGGCATCAAATCAGATGTAACTATGAATGGCACCGGCACCGCAGTGTTCTGCCTGTGATGGAAAACGCTTGGCTCTTGCTCGAATAGTGTAAGCACAGTGCGTCCGACATTCAGGAACCGCCGCCCACAACCCGGCCTCCATCATTCAGGTCGCTGGCTCGAGTCGGGTTAACACTTCAATGTGAGTGCCCTGTGCATGGCGATGATTTTAAGGGTGAGTAGAAACTGAACAGAGAGACTTGCCCGCCCAGAAAGAAGCTCAGTTGCTGCGGAAGTTATGCTAAGGTAGTTGGTACCCAGTCATTGGGACAACATCAGCCGACTCGGTACTTCCCCATGGTCTTCGAATTGCCCGGGTTTGGGAAATCGACAAACGTACCGGTAGCTCAGTAGCTAGAGAGGTCACGGTATGGAAATTCAGCATCTCACTTGGGGTTGTTCCTTGGAGTCTCCAGTAGTGTACCCGTGGGAACACCAGTATGCTTGACGGTTCGTGATTTTGCGGTCGACATCTAGGGTATTATTACAATTGGGTGATCTCTCAGTTTCCGTTGATCTCTCCATGTTGGGGAGAGACCCAATCCCATGCGTGAGGCGATTCACTCGGATGGGAACCGGAAACCGAATGGAGGCTCCCCCGGCCGGGAACTACAAGTGGAAGGCGGGGGCGGAACAGCGGGTGTAGGTTCTGGCAGCATGGCAGGCAGCGGCATTGGGTCACCGACCTCTATCCTCTCCTCAGAATCACAGCCCGAAACCCGCGCTGTCCAGACGACCAACTGCAGTGCCTGGTTAAGGACGGGATGCTTACATAATGCAGCCAAGGGTGCGTCGATTAGGTCCCGCCTACCATCCCGCCCGCCCTCACTACAGTGAACACCCGCTTCTCCTAATCACAACCACTGAACTCCATTGCTTTCCACCCCTCAACACCACTGCACCGATACACGACACCCGTCTCACTGACTCGGACAAAGTGCTGGTTTGAGCTGGCTTCCTTTGTTTTGGCCTTCCTATAGCTCTCCCCCCGATCTTGCCTGCAACCTGGCCACCGGATATCCGCACGAGCCAGATTCGAGCCAAGAAGGTGGGTGCTTGTGATTAGCAGCTGATTGTCCCCTCAGTTGTATGGCTTCATTTCCCCCCCTCCCCCTTCTCGCCGCCTCCCCCGCCATGCTGTTTCATTTGTCCCTTGGTGGTATCCCGACGATTCAGGAAGTTCTTGCTATGATAGACGATGCGGTGGCAACTTGGGGAGAAAATATTTCATCTACCGGTCCAGGCATAAACAACGAGAACACAACTGCCATGGCGTTTCCCCTCCTTTTCCCAAGGCTTCGGTGCTGATGAGTCTTTTTGGGCAGAAAGGGATATATCCAAAGCGACGTCGGCGCCTTCGTTTCCTTCCACTTGTATTCCCAAGGTGTTCTCCGGATCACAGAACTTCCACAATCATACGGATTATAGCAGCCTGGGAATCCCCTCGGGTTGACGCATATTCCGTGTGAAGTGCCTCGGCGGCTGGCGCTCCTTCGAAAGTTGATAGCATCTTGTCTTGGGTACTATGTAATATCCTGAAGGTACGTTCGTAGGCACGCGCCTTCCACGTTGCAATACTTGGATTTCTTGCCAAGGCCACTTTCACAGAACTACGCGGCATGAACAAACGACCTCTTCTCCAGTCGAGTCCGCCCAAGTCCCCTTCCGTCCTAACCCCGCGCCTCTCTTCTGTCCCGGCCCTGCACTCGGCCTTTCTTCTCGTCCCGCCATTCTTTTGTTGTTGCTGTTCAGTCAGTGTGGCACCAATGCTAGCCTTCTTAAATGACTTCTTCCCATTCATCAAATGGCTTTCATTGTTGTTGCTAATTCGTTTGCGCTTGGCTTCTGACAGAGCACACGAGCAAGTCACAAGAATGTCCTCCGCCGATACGGTGTCGGTGTCGCCCGCATATCGAAGCGAACGGAGAATCCATCCACTGCCCAAGAGATCACTGAGAGACCGTTTAACCCCCGAAGCCGCGGAGTCGATTCAATACCCCCCAGCTCCTTCGATCTCTACGTCCTTGTTCCCGAGTCTGTATAGTATCCGAGATGACGAACCAGACCAGACTCCGACTCCCCCTCGCGAGCGACTCACCGAGGCTGCCCCGCGCCAGTCAAGAAGAGATGGTCCAGTAGCAGAAAGTGGGGGATATACTACTGCGTCGAGACAAGGCATACCGGAGCGCGGGCACAGCTTGCTCGATGACGGGATCTCTGATCCGTCGAACCGCAAGGGTCATCAGTCACCGAGGACTGAAAATGAAGAGAGATCGGTCAATTCGCAAGCTACTCTCTCCGCGGCATCAGCAATCGATGGCTATGACTCCTTCGAAAACACGAACAATAAGAAAAAGAGGAAAATCCCTACGGCAGGTGATGCAGCTCTTGGCGGGGTTCATGTTGGCATAGATGCTGGCTTCGGAACCACATCTGTTCAGGCGTCTGAAGGTCATGGGGAAGCAACTTCTTCGAGCTCAGCGTCTCAGTATGGTTCCGGGGGTTATATGCCAGGCTTGCAGAACGTGCCTGGTCCTGGAAGAGGTAGATATGGCAGACCGCGCAACGGCAGAAGCCCGCTCAGGCCCTTGTCGGACTCGAACACCAACTGGCTCGGAAGAGGCGGGAAGCTGCGCTCTGTTCCATGGTCAACCAGTTCAGGTAAGTCCACCAACGCTCTATCCTGGTTTCCTTGCCATTTTGATTTGTCTCGAGGTGTTGTTACGATGGAGATGCTGATCATATCTCTCTCTGTAGCCGAGAACCAGGGGATCATCTCCAGCGCCATAGCGAAAGCAGAGAAGCTAAACCCACCACATGCGGGGTCTGAAAGTACAAGTCTCTTGCAGAATTCATTGTCACCAAAACGCCCTGCGTCAGCACAGTTCACGTTTACCGCTCCTGGTCCTAATGCACTCTCTTGGCCTGGCTCTGATCGACGAATCAACATGCCGACCCCGTCAGCGGCTCGACAAGGACAGGAAAATTGGCAGCGTGCTGCTCCGGGTGGTCAGGCAGCTAATGCCCACGCTCTTTCATCGGGAACAGGCACCGCAGCGAAGGATGCACAAGGCAAAAGTGGCGCTGGAGGCCAAGGGCAGCAAGGCCCGGCACCTAAAACCACTAGGAGGAGTGCTGCAAAAGAGTATGCCGCCGCGGCCAGACAACGGCGCCGGGAGACGCAACTACGGAATAAGCGTCACCCTCCTAAGCCTGAAGATATCTGGATTTGCCACTTTTGTGAGTACGAGTCGATCTTCGGCCACCCTCCCGAAGCTTTGGTCCGTCAATATGAGATCAAGGCCCGCAAGCAACGCCAGTTGGAACAACAGCGGAAGGCTCAGTGGGAAAGGCTCAAGAAGGGCAAGCACAAGGGGAAGAAAAACAGCAAGTTGCCTACCAAGGGTCACGATGGTGTTCAGGATGCCCATCAACCTTCGGGCGGCCATGGTGGTCCGGTGAACTGCGATTATAGTCAAGGCACTCAGAGCGAGGAGTACTTTGACGACGATGATTACGAGGAAGACGACTACGACCCGGACGAAGATCTGCCGCCAGAGAACGGACTGGAAGCCGAACGACATGGACGTGTTCCAGATCACGTTGCCCGCGTCTCGACGGTACCTGATGGGGGCGGGACGTAGCCCAGGCTATTGTGGCCATGCCACCTCCCCGCCCCCTATTCTTTGTAACATTAGTCTGCAGCAATATTAGCGTGATTTTATACCCTGTTCTGGATTTCATGATGGTGATGGAGAGGAGGGCGCGGTTGTCGGGGCGGTCACAGCGACTAGAGAGGATCGATCAGAGGATCGACTCTTGCCGCTTTGGCGTCAGGAGCCAGTGCTCCGGTGACGTGGCGAGGGATTTGACGAAGAGTACGGGTTATACGCCTAGGCGACAACAGGAGGAACTGAACCGTTAACAACAGCAGCTTAAGGCTCGCAGTTACTAATACAACCAAGCGCATACCGCTTACTCGGTCGGCTCACGCACTTTCGAAATACGACCGAAGAATCACGATGATCACTGCTTAACAAACGCGTTTTCCTGGTATACAGCTTACTATGCACATGCTAGGTGAGGGTAAAGACGGAAGGAGAGGAACATTCAGTGTAGGTGTATTATTGGAGGCTCGGTGGGAGTCTAGATGATGGGGTGCTCGTTGTTGACGGCAACATAAATGAGCTTTGTTAGGTATATGAGGAGGGGTTGATAATGGCCATAAGCAACAACAACAACAACAGCAACGTACTACCTAGGCTATCGCAAATGCGTAGGGATAGATGGAGGTCTCGAGCAGAAAGACAACTGAAGATACACCTATTGTCTGAACAAGAAAAGCACAATTATAGCTTGAATACAATGTTGTGCCTTGGTGGTTCAACTTGCGCAACATACTATAAGGTATGGTATGTTTCGATAATCATTCTACACTTACATGTTTGCTGTTGTGAGCCGAGGTCCAGCACGCACACGGCGCTTCCCGAACGATGACAGGATGGAATCACCGAGTGGAGATGAACGGGAGAAGATTCCGTAAGGGTCTCGACGATCACCAAATGTCAAACACAAACCCAGCCAAAGGGCCCAAAGCCCTCGGTGCGACGTCAGACAAAGACATAGTTTATCTCAAACAAGACAGATTGGATGAACGGCGCCTGTGCTGGCTGGACTGAGTCAAAGCTAAACGTGTTTTTTGTGTTTGGCGAAGGGTTTTGTGTAGACACTCGACTCATTGGTGCATTCTGTTCATGTCGAGCAACTCGAGCGAATCCTTCGATTCTCCCACCGTCTCTTGACTGAATCTGGAACGGCGAGCAGGTGGGGATGATCAGGCCAATGCCAGGGCCAAGCAGCAAGTCGAAGTGGAATCAAAAGCAAGGCAGCTATGGTAGGCGCATATTGGTCAAAGGTGATCATGATGCAAGTCATCTTACACACACACTTTGGCCCGGCTCTGTTTGGGTCTCGTCCAATCCTCGACAATGGAAAGTGAGAAGCAATCAATCAATCAATCAATCACAATGTGCCTAGGTAGAGTGCTTGATGCCGGGCTGTTTGATGCACGGCAGCCGAGTGCCGTTGCCCAGGGCAGGGGGAAGCGACAGTCCCCATTCTCCTGCATGGACGGCGGGACTTGGGGAATGAGAATCGGACTGGAGGGAATGGAAACACAGAACCCCAATAAAAAGTGACACACTGACGCACGCATGCATCCACGAATTGGGTCTTTGGTGACCTGTGGTGGAAGCCTCCATCGGGTTTAGCGGGCTTGCCAATCCCCTGGTTTTTAACCTTGGGAGTTTGAGGTTTAGCGTGCGCTGTGTGTCAGGTTCACGACAACGCCGAAACGACGACGTTCATGGAAGTGGACATCGGATGCGGAAATGTGAATGGCTCCAAGCGTCCCCACGGCGCATTGTTAACGTGACAGGATGCCCGTACGTGGTGGAGTTGGACGGACACGGCGCTGCACTTTTTTGATTTTTTGTTCAAGATCCATCCCGGCATTCCCACGGCTTCCTTTGCTGACGAGGTCCATGATATGATCCCTTTTATTCGGGGATCCCATGTACAGGACGTGAAGATATTGGCTGCTGTGCCGTCATCACCGTCACCTCCTTCAGCTCATCAGGGCACAAGCAAGTTCCAGTTTTTTGTTGGACGGCAGACAGACTCGGCGGGAACGAGATTCATCCTTCCTACTTACCTAGGTACGCAGACCAAGACGGGAGGCGGGAAGGAAGGGCGCTGCTGCACATACGTCCCAGGTGCAAACTGCACTGCGACCGCACTACAACTCCCGACCTCCGTCATCGTCATTTTTTCTCGATACCAGGCCGGTAGTACCGCCCACCCGAGCGACAAGAGAAGACAAGCAAATCCCGGCACCCTCCTCCTATTCCATGCCGCACCAAACAGTCTGGCGCTGCCACTCTCAGACAACCACCACCACCACACCACGCAATCACCACCCTCATCTACACGTGTCGTCGCCGACTCTCACCTCTCTTCCGTCCCGACAAACCTTTTGCGACGACCAACGGCGCCTTCATTCTCTCCTTTTTGTGTTTTTTTTTTTTCGCATTTAGCAGCCGAACTAAAGTCCCTCCACTAATTTCTCTATTGCGCCCTATGAGAAGCCGCGCTCGGTAATGAGCAAGATCGCCAGGTTGGGGATGGCCTGGATCAAGAACACAGACACACCACGCACACACATAGCGACGACAGCGACATCCAGGTAGAAATACTAGAGGCCCTACTGTGCTTGTCGAAGCGGAGGATACAACATCCAAACCATGTTCGGCAGCTCGCGGAGGCATCGGCCGCCCAATCCGGTATGTCGTCATTGGCCCTTTTTCTCGATCGGTCCTCCTTTCGGCCTGGTCCTGTCGCCCGAGACAGTGAGACAGTGCCCATTTGGATCATCGCTGTCTTTGTTCGCGACGCCATGATTCTAGCATGGATGCCATGGTCGGCGCGCAGCTTGCAATTACACTTTTCTACACTACTCTTAGCTCGCTCCACCAGACCAGCTGCTGTTCAATTATCCCTTGTTTCTCCATTCCTACCTTCCCCATGCTTTCGCGGATACCCTATGGTCCCCGTCTCGTCCCGTCCAGTCCAGTCCAGTCGCGAGAGGAATCCCGATTGCTGACTGCTAGATTCCATGTCGCGCAATACTCAGCCTTTGACCGCGGCGACTGCGAATCCCAATGCTGCCTCCGCCGCCGCCGCCGTCTTCAAGCGCAATGAAGCTCAACAAGCCTCGAACCTGTCTGCCGCTGCCGCCACCGCCGCCCTCCGTGCCCGACCCATCACCCCGACCAATGTCGCCCAAGTCCAAACGAAGCGCACCGTCCGGCGCAGCGCCTCCGTGGCTTCCACGCGTACGAACCCCGATACCCACGGAAGACCAAGCCTACGGCGCACCGGGAGCTCGAGCTCCATGACCGAACGCACCTTTCGAAGCCCCAGTCCACACCACCGACCCGATAGCAGAAACTCCGGACGGCGTCAGTCCCAGTCCATCGAGGACTTACCCCCTGTTCCGGAATTGCCCAGGAATGTGGCCACAACCGTTGGAACGGCGGGGACGGGTGCGCCCCAGAAGAGTGCGCACCGCAAAACACAAAGCCTGGGCGTTGAACGCGTCCCATCACAGAAACCGGGCACGGACGATGGTCCATCTTGGTTTGGGCCCGCCAGAGTGGGAGACTTGTCAAGCGTCCGAAGAACGGATCCGGCAATGGCAAGCCCACCATCGAGTCCACCCCAGGTTGCGATGCATCAGGAAGATCGGCCTGAAAGTCGGGCGTCATCCATCAATTTCTCGTATCCAGCCCGGGTTAGGGTCGGCTCACCGCCAGTATCCCCGGCTGATACCCGCAGCACCACCGACTTTCCGGCTCAAGATTCCCAATCGGCGGTCCAGCCCCAGCGGTCAAGGGGTTCCCTATTATTAGAGGCGGGGACCCCATCCTCCACTCGACCGCGAGCCTCCTCCGCTTCTGCCGCAGACCAAGCATTGGTCTACGATCCCAATTCCCGTCGGATGATCAGACGTTCCGACCTCCTCGCCGTTGAACACGCCATCGTAGCAGCATCGCAGCAACCTACCCGATCCAAGAAGAAGAAACACCCTCCCAAGGCTGGGACACACCTCGCACAAGGCACCGTGGGTCGTACTAAGAGTAACGTCCCAACAAGCAACCCGACTGGTAATACCGGTACCGCTACCACAACAAGGACAGCTCCACAGGTACAAGTACAAGCCCCTGTTCAACAGTCATCACCTGTACAAGATTCTCGCCAGGAGACAGAGGAGCAGTTACACTCGCGATTTGCTGTAGCTTCGCCACCGACTGAACCTCAGCCGACTCAACAACCACAGGAAGAGGACTGGGAGTCTGAAGAAGAAGAAGAGGAGGAGGAAGAAGAGGGAGCCTTTACCGACCACCATCATCCAACAACGTCAACATCAATGGTCGTAACTACAGATGGTCGTCCGATGGTGAGGAGGCTGCCGTCCATTGTGAGGGAGGAGCCAGAGTTGGAAGAGTCAGAGTCTGATGAGACAAATACGTCGAGGATCTCAAGCGCTCTCGACTCGATACCATCCCGACAGAGGATAGTCTCACATATCCGCTCGCAGTCAGAACAACAACCAATACAGTCATCTTCCCAAGCTAGTCAGCTACCAATTCGGGCAGCTTCGGTGTCTCAGAAGAAGAACCAACCTACTCGGGCCTCCTCAATAAGCCCGGCTCGCCAAGCACACTTTGGACCTGTTCAAGATACTCTAACTGTTAGGCATTCACCACCACCCCGATCAGTCTCCCCACGAAAGTCGGCCCTTAAACAACCAAGCCCCGTCCGCGGCCCATCGCCTTCTGATCTCTCGTCGGAGGCCTCATGGAGTACAGACCGGCCGGTGCAACGGAAGAAGTCCGTGCGGGTAAGCTTCGATGATGAAACTCAACCAGCCATCGCCGAGCTTGGCCCCAAAGAGCGATCGGTCTCACCACCTCTGGCTAGCCCTACCGGTATCCGCCGATGGGCAAACGCGGACTTGTCGGCGACACTCGACGATGAGGAGATGGCGATGAAGCCACGACCGGCGCTTCCCAGCTTTGGCAGCGTGAGAAATGTCAGGAAACCACAGTTACAGGAACCGAAAGAGGGCGAACGACCACTTCGACCGATAGGGGATGTTGCTTACGCCACACCATACACCACGCCACTCCCCCTAAGCCCTGTAGCCGAAAGTTTTGGGCAAAGCAGTGACTATGCTATAGGTGGCATGCTACAGAGAGAGCGTGAGGAACGGGTACGAAGTCCAGCTAATATCTCGAGGTTTAGAGAACCCCTTCCACCGGTGGTTACATTGGTGGAGGGAAGTGGATATGCCAGCGACGACAGTGATGGGTCGACCAGTCTTGCGTCCGAGATGACAGGCAGCTTATACGACTACCCGAGTTTCATGGAGCCGCCACAACAACCGCGTCGCAACTCGCTATCCTCGCCACAAACATCTCCCGTTAAGACGGCTTTTCAGAATAGAAATGCCCCTGCCATCGACTCGAGGTTTGTTGCTCAGGAGGAAGCTCGGCGGCGGAATAGTGCTCCGAATGTCCCAATTATCTCCTTGACACAGCCAACTCCCCAAGAGAGCCAGAACGAAGCGCCCAACTTTTTTGTGGAGGTTCCCGGCGGGTTTCCCGAAGATTCGGATACGTCCAAGAGTTCGGCCACTGGTGTTGAACAAGCTATTGGACAACAGACGACAGGCACTCAATCGCAGCCGGCATCGGAAAGTGAATCGGATAACTCAAGTGTATACGCTGATGCCTATGAGGATCTTTCTGAGGCCGAAGGGGAGGGCTATCAGTCACTCAATGCTGTTTTGGACTTTCCTGGAGCCAACGACCCCCGCCAACATGAAGTCCATGACAACCCGTCGCCTCCCGATCCGCCCCGAAGTCTTGTACCTGCACTTTCGACTGCTACCACGGCCATTGGATCTTATTCTGGAGAGTCGCCTCAAGAGGACGACTGGGAGCGGGCCAAGGCTTATTGGAGGAGTCTTACAGCTGAGCGAAGAGCCCAACTGGAGCGGGAAGCCAAGGAGGATGCTGGAATCGAAGGCGACAGGGAAGAGACGAGCGTCCCGGGAGAAAAGCCCAGGAGGAAGAAGTCGATTGAGAAGAGGACTTCGGAAAGGCATGCTTTGGCCGTGCAGATGGCTCGGCAGATGATGCTCGAGCAGCAACAGCAACAGCAACAGCAACAGCAACAGCAACAGCAGCAGCAGCAGCAGCAGCAGCAGCAGCCGCCTCAGGAGGAGCAGGTCCGGAAGAAAAAGGCCAAGGGGAAGGCAAAGGAAACGGCAGCCTCTGCACCTGCTCGCGTGACCGCCGAACGTAGCTATCAGATCAAGCCTGGGACGAAATGGGAGGAGCCTGAGGTTCCTGTAGTACCGGCGGCATCGACAATGACGATGCGAACTACTATGCGTAGTACGCCTCTTCAATCCAAGGCTGCCCCCGTGAAGGACGGACCTCGCTTCCGCAAATCCTTGCGCTCTGAACCTCCGGCCGACCGGCGAGCATCTTGCCCAGATCCTGCTCCGGTTCCTGCAACACCTCAGCCCACGAAACGAGAACATCGTGCAGCCTCTGATGCTATGCTTCCGGCTCCCCGAGCCTCTACCATTCGCCTAGCAAACACACACCAGTTACACATCAAGCGTCGTGACTCTACCAGTAGCGATAGCAGCTTCAAGCGCGCCCGCGCTAGTTCGGCAGGACAAGGCCTTTCTGCTGGCGGCTTTCCTAAGTCTCTCCGCCCGAAGTCTCCAACTGCTGGATCAGTTGACAGCCGCGGAAATGGCACCAAGTTTCTCACTTCTTTGCGAGCTACGACGCCTACCAATTCGAACTCTAGACTTGACACACCGCCTTCTAGTAGGGGGACAATGGGCTCGGGCATGGGCATGGGTGTGGGTATGCGTACCACGCTTCGTGACTCTGTAGCAAACAGCGGTGGGAGGAGAAGTCCTGGTGGCATGAAGATGCCTACACTGGGAAAGAAGGGAGGCGCCAGTGGAAAGAAGAGGACATCGATTGGAAGTAAGTTCTCCAGCAGGTTCGGGGATTCGAGCGATGAGGAAGATGCCGGGGTTGCCAGCAGATTCAGAAGCCGGTTTGACGAGTCGAGTGACGAAGACGAGGTCGTGCCGCCGGTACCGGTGGTTTCGTCCGGATTGAGGGGCTCGGCTTCGGCGCCTGTGGCAGCGGCTTCTCGGAGTATGGCTCGGGGCAGTATGCGTGATAGACAGGTATCTATTGCTGAAGAGGAGGAAGGAGGGTATAATTACAGGGACGGTGCTTCTCATGGTGATGGTAATGCGCGTGGAAGCGTTGGATCCCTTGGCGGTCATCAGAAATTGTCGAAGACGGCAAGACTCGGTTCTGCAATCGCGCCAGCGCAAGCCGGCTACGACAACGACGCAGCAGCGGGAGACGAAGAACTCCGTCGAACCCGCTCTGGCCGTGGCCAGATTCTGCCTACGTCGCAGACAGCTTCTAATGTTGGGACTTCTGAGGCCCCTGCGGCTGCCACCGAGCCGCACCGCCCCAAGCGTGGCCTGATGTCTGTTTTCTCGCGTAAGAAGCACCATCATCAACACGTTCAGGAAAGTGCCGACGCCATCGCTCGCCCCGAAGCACCAGTGGAGAGCGCCGTGAGGAAGGATACCAAGCTAGAGAGGAGCAAAGCTGAGTTGAAAGGGTTGAGAAACCAAGGCCAAGTCGATCAGGATCGGCAGGTCGATGTCGAGGAGAGGTTGCAAACTCCTGCTACCATCGACACCAACAATACCTCGGATATAAGCCCCAAAAGCCACCATCCCCGCCTCCATAAGCGGGGCTCACGAATGCCCAGCTTTTCTCTTCCCGGCCGAAGCGAAAAGGCACCATCACCGGTACAAGAAATCATGAACGAAGGAGGCATTCCCATGCCGGGATTTATTAGGAGATCCGGCACCGCCACTGCCGCCGCTACGGGTGGAAGTCTTGGGACGAGGTCTATCAGCGGTGGATCTGGTCAGCCGAATGGTCCATTTGCTGTCGGGGTAGGGCCAAGGAGGGCTAGTACCGCCACCGCGTTGTCCGCAGCAGGCACAGCGGGCAACGAGAGAATTCCACCTGTAAGGTCTGAGACTCCAACAGGCAAGAAAAAGAAGTTTGGCGCGTTGAGGAGGATGTTTGGACGATCGGATAACGGCAGTGGGTAGTGTTCTGCTGCTGGTCTGGTTCGTCGCAGTCCTTCCTCGCGGAGAGGGCAGAGGGTGAAGTTGAGGAAGAGGCAGTAGTAGCTGACGTTAGGAGTGGTTTGGATACGGGAAGTGGAAGGAAAAGAAGAGGAATAGGTGCTGTTTTTGGGTTCGAAACGATGTAATGGACTGACGTTTTGAAATTTTCTCCTTTCGGGTCCTATGTTTTAGTATTATACCACACATATATCGTTTTCAGACGGTCAGGAAAGACACTCGGTGGCAGGGTCAAGAGAAAAGAACCATTTATGTATGGGTGGAGTTGGGAGGCACTTTACTGTTTCATTTCTTGCTTTCATCACCATCGATCGGGTGTTGTGGCTAACCTCACCTCATTACTACACTACTACCGGCGCGGATGGCTTTATCTTTTCTATACCCCTACAACACCATAGAACAAGCAAGCAACATTGGGAGGAGAGCCGGAAGTCGGTTACAGTCGTTATTTTTAAAGCAAGGCCAAGCAAGCGAGCGAGTAGTTAGTTAATGTTTACTTTTTATTGACTTATTATTCTTTGACGGACCACATTTTACATCCTGCCTATGTGAGCGCGTTTTCCGTATTCATTCAATTTAACTTGTCACGACGTATGCATCATTTCAAGGGTTTTAAATGCGGTGCTCATTTCCAATTTGTAGGCATACCAACACATGTCCATTTTCCTATGAAAAATCATCATCTCCTCCTCTACCTCACCTTCTCTCAACCACAATACCAATCAATCAACCCTTCATTTCCTTGGTCTGCTTGGTCTCCTTCGACGTTTCAGCCATCACAAACTTTAAATCGTCCCTCTCCTCCTGCACCACCCTCCCCCACTCCACCAACACCCGAAACAAATAAACCTCCTCGTCCTCTCTCCTCACCGCCTTCTCCGCCCACTTCATCCCCTGCTCGGCAATGTACTTGGCCTCGTCCGTCCTACTCTTCTGTCGAACTTCTCGCCCATTAATCATCGCCCCCTTTGTGTTCCCTAGCCGATCGGACGCGGACGCTTTTCCTTTGAGACCGACAAAGTAGGCCAAAGTGGCGTGCAGGGAGTGCAGTCGGATGTCGAGGGGGATGAAGTGCAGGTAGGGTTGCAGGCGGGAGGAGTACCAGTGGGTGAAGAGGGTGGAAGTGAAGGGGACATTGGTGCTTTTGAGGGCGGCGAGGAAGGTGGTGGGGTAGTTGGAGGGAGACATAGAGGGGGGAGTAGAGGAAAAGGGCGGGTCGAGGGTGAGGATATACTGGTTGGATGATAGGGGGTTGGAACGAGGGGGGCGGGTGGTCGTGAATTCTGATGAAGAAGCTGCTGCTGCGGTGGTGGGGCTAACGGAGGAGAAACCAATATCGAACGGCAAAAGGAAGTTGAGCAACGAAGTGGATACGCGCTCGTAAGCGGCGCGGGAGCGGACTTCGTTTTGGGGGATGAGCATCAGCGTTGTCGAGGTACTCGAGTTATCTGAGACTAAATGGACCAGCCGTTCTTGTTGTCCGCCGTGCAGCATCTCATCCGAGACTTGCTCGGCTTGCGCCCCGCGCCAGTAGAGCGCCGGCGTCTTCAGATCAAAATCGCTGGTGTCCGGTTGGGTGTTGGCCTTGTGGAGGACCTCGTCTAACGTGGGGATGGGGAGGAGGATGTCGCTGTAGCTAGAGAGCTTGGACCGGCTGAAGACGGGGACTAGGTCGCGCAGCGGGGGCACGGAGGGTGGCGTGAAGAAGAAGCTGTGGAGGTGGAAGAGATCGGATTGGTGGCAGATGGACTGCGAAGCGGCGAAGTCGTGGAGGAAGATACCTGTCCCGGCGGAGTGCGGGCGCACGCAGGAGAGGCAGAAGTCCCGCACGTCCCAGTGGATGCCGGCGCGAGTGGCGGTACCGGGAGGGCAGGTAAGGGCGGTCATTTCTTGAAAGGTGCGGACGGAGGTTGTGGCGGATGAGGAGAGGTCAAGGGGCTGGGATGGTGCTTTGCCTTCTTCTTCATCTTCACGCTTGGAGAGGAGCTTGCCGAAGCCCTTTTGCTTTGCCTTTTCGGTGAATCTCCTCACGTCCTCCCAGGGAGTGAGGACACGTGGCCGTTCATCCAGGTTGATGGGGAGTTCCATGTCAGGGAGGTGTTGTGCAAACTTGTTGACCATTTTGGCCAGCTCGTCCATGACCATTGCGTGCTCGGAATCTTTGGATAAGCTGTGCGAAGCTGTGCCATTGGCGACTCTGAGCAGCGCGATGCCCGGTTCCTTGGCCACCCGTTGAATGTCCTCCTTGATTTTACTGGGCGAGATCCCCCAGAACGGCCGGATATCGTGGACCACCTGGTCGAAGTCGTCGATGATGGGTGACTTGTTATCCACGGTGAACTTGTACCACTCATCAAACTTGGGTGGCGGATCTCTCCCCCCGTAGCGAGCCTTGTACTCATTCACGGCAACCGGGAGAGAGTTACTGGCTGCGGCATGAGTCAAGTATCTGTCGGCATTGGTTCGGGCCTTGAAGATCATTGTCTCGATAGGGTGTTCGAACAAGTAGTCGTTCCTGTTGTTGGAAACGGCAACAATGGTGGCGGCGATGAGTGAAATGAACATGAGTGCAACCAGGATGCTGCGGTGGATGAGTACCACTCTTTGGATGTTGTTGGCGTAAACAAAAATTGATGTACCCAAGCTCATGAGTAGTACGGCGAGGTATGCAACGCCGTGCATGGTGTTCTCAGCGCCTCCGGTGAGCTTCAGCTTGCCCCATCCAACAACGAGACCGGAGATGAAGGTGAAGATGCCAACAAGAGAAAGCGGTGTCTTCTCGGTAGTCAAAAGACTCGCAGAAACAAACAGAACAGCAACGGCAAAGCCATCGGTAACGACGTCGAAGACAAACAAAGCGTCAATGCCCTTGAAGTGATGGCTTAACGGCACTGAAGGCAGAAACATGCGGAGAGAAGTGTACAAAAGACCGCTGCCGACTGCCGAGGCCACAAACACCACACTCACAGAGATCAGACGGCTCTTGTTCGTCCTGGCCCAAGCGAGGACGCGCCATAGTAGGATCACGATGACACCGTCCAGCAAAAGACCGAGCCATTGAAGAGACCGGACAAGGGTGCTATTGTCGAAGCTGGTACAGATGTAACTCGACCTCATGTCCTGGGAAGAAGCGAGATAGGCCCCCAAGGAGATGAAAACGATGGAAATGGTAAGGGACTGTTTAGACTCGGCCACCCAGTCCCCAATATCATCCCATGTTGTTCGCCCCATGTCATCTTCCTCCTCGGCGTCCCTGGCCGGGCCTACACGGGCTCGTCGACCTGGCAAGAGCTCATAGAAGAGGATTACTAGAGGAAGAAAGGCCTCTACTCCAGGAGACGAACATTGCAAGTCCGCCGTCACTCGATGGAACAGTTCGAGTCTGAAAATGATGGCTGCTATGAGAACGGGGAGAAAGTATCGTCGTGGTCTTTTTGGTAGGCTGGTAGGAGCGGGTCTTAAGGAACCGCCTTCATCGTCTTCTCGACGTCAGTACGATGTTGATGGGACCGGAAAGTAGGTGGTTGTCCACTTACCGAACCTCCCGTTGGAACCCGGAAGCCATTGCCAAAAGTGACTAGCAAGATATGAGAAAGCTCCGGCTGTCAACAGGACTAAAATGGATGAGACTCGCGGTTGTTCTGTTCCGCGTGTAAGTAGCTATCCGTTGTGTAACATGTTGTGAGTACTTTTTTCCTTCCACGTACCAATCAGTTGGTGACTTTCTATACTATGACCAAGCCAAAGGAAGGAAGCTACGGCACTAGTTTAAACAAAGTTTCAGTCAGTATATGTTTGCTGTGGACGGGTATGCATGCATCTACGTGCAACTTGTCGGCATCATGGACAGTTTCCACTCACCAAAACGCCGAGAGCTGTGACCCTCCAGTCGCCATGGAGCTCAAAGGGGTAAGTAAGTATGGTTGTTTTATACGTTCAATGCAAAACTTGTGTGACGAAAGGCTGGAGGTAAACAGTCTACAATATGGACACTGGAGATAGGTATCTTCAAATGAGAATATAATGTCATCAACCCATGCTGTTTCCCCAGTGGAAACGAGCTGACATGACGTTGATTGTATTGCATGAGAAGGAAAGAAAAGGAAAGGGCCTCCATGACTAGTATAGCAAGCAGTTCGCCGCTGTCAGGATTCACGGACTGAATCTCAAGTCAGCCCCTGTTTCCATCGCCAATAAGATCTCCGTTGGGTGGCTCCAGAAGCCTGGGATAAGCCTGGACTTCGGGGATAATGGCCCCCCCCCCCTTTTTTTTTCCCCTCCTGACATGTGCCTGCCGGGGCAGCCGGTTGTTGTGATGGTTGCTGGAGGGAAGCCACTGTTAAGGGGTATCGAGCACTCTCCCGCATAATCCATGCGACAAGAGAAGTAGCTGCTAACAACATCATCATCCCCGGGCTGCATCGGCTGCACCTCTGACGTTACCGCCACTCCCCTCCACCATCCGCCGCGGCTCCCCAAAGCTCCCGCGGTTACATTTCCAACTGCAACCCGACTTCCATCGAAGCTTCGTGGAATCCGACCCCTTCTTTCCTTTCGACAGTGTTGTGTTTTTTTCCTCTTTTCTTTTTTCTAATGGTGACCCATTTTTAATTTCTCAACATTCGTTCAGACACACAGCATACCATACCTCTACGGTCTTGCTCTACTGACTAATCCCACGCGACACTTCCTACCACAATCACTGCCGAACCATCCGCCGACCGAATCCCCGATATTCGCACAAAGACCCAAAGACTCCTCGAGTACAATGTCAAGATGACCAACCTCCAAACCGGCCCTACCACCCGCGGCCTCCAACGCTTCGCCATCCCCGCCGTCTGCGGCCTCATCACCTTCCTCGGCTACTACTCGCAATACCTCTTCAACACCAGTGCCGACCTCGCTCCCGGTCCGCTCACCCGCCGCGAATCCATAATCTTCAATATCCTCCTCGTATGCGTCTGGCTCACCTACTACCAAGCCTGCACCGTTGATCCAGGCCAATACAAGTTCCCACCGAAAGAGAAGGAGGAGGAGGATAACAATAACAAAAGAGGAGGAAGAGGACCGCAAAAGGCAAAATGGTGCAAAAAGTGCGACGCCCCCAAGCCTGCGCGCGCCCACCACTGCCGACATTGTGCCCGCTGCATCCCGCGCATGGACCACCACTGTCCGTGGACGGGCAACTGCGTTTCGTTACAAACCTTCCCGCACTTTTTGCGCTTCCTGGTGTACACCAACGCCGCGCTGGTCTACTTTGCTCGTCTGCTCTGGACGAGGCTGTACTACGGCCTTTGGGACCAGCGGCACGTTCCCGCTTACCTGGGCCCCAGCGTGGGAGCGCTGCTGGGCTGTACGATGCTGAGCATCGCCTGGTTTGCGACGCAGTTCGCGCTGATGGTTCTGTTGGTTACCACGGTGCGGAGCTGGATGCTGGGCAAGACGATGATTGAGGAGTGGGAGGCGGAGAGGCACGAGACGCTTTTGGCAAGGTCATATGATGGGGATGATTACTGGGGCGCGGATGGGCACGGTGGCTTTGTGCCCGTGAAGGTGGAGTTTCCGTACGATAATGGGTTTTGGTCGAACATGGCGCAGGCGATGGGGACGAACAACTTTTTGAGGTGGTTCTTGCCGGTCGGTGGCGGTGGGCCAAAGATTAGCAATGACACGCCTTGGAAGGGGACGGGGTGGGAGTACGAGGAGAATGGGTTTAATGATCGGGTGGGTATGTGGCCGCCGCCGGACCCGGAGAAGCTGCGCAGGGAAAGGGCGGGTGCTGGGGGGAAGTGGCCGGGTGCTAGGGAGAATCTGAGTACAGAAAAATCGGAAGTCGACTACTACCGCAGCTCCGAGGACATGAAGACTGCGTTCAAGAGGAGGCAGCAGGAGGATTTGAGGAGGCGACAGCAGAGGAGACAGCACTCGTCTGAAGAGGACGAGATCATGGCTGAGTTGGAGGAGGATGAGGGGTACGAGGAGCGCTCACGGACCCGCTCACCACCACAAGACGGTAGGGCGTGGATGAATAGCGAGGGTGATACGCTGTGGGATTACGGTGTCGATGTGGACGAGGAGGAGAATTATGGATATCCAGGTCAAGGAGTCTCTGAGTCACTACCGCTCGTCAAGACAGCCACCGGATATAATGATGGTCAAGGAGATGAAGACGAGGACGTGCCCCTTGCTGAGCTAATACGCAGACGCAAAGTAAAAAGCAATGGAGTACTTGAGTGAGGACGGGAACCAGAGCAAATATGCCATACTAGCTTTATAATAATAGATACCCAATGAACATATTCTTTTTGACCAGCCCCAGTGATCTTATTATGGTGGCATACCTTAATTCGTTACCATTCCTTTCGGAGCCAACAAAGTAAACATCCAACCTTCAACTCAACGTCATGAAAAGGCATAACAAATGCCTCGCACAGCATCGGCATCAAAATCCCCAATGGTCCACATGATGTCATGTCAAAGATGGGTTGAACTGCCAGAGACTTGGAGTTCAGCTCAAGTTCAGTTGACAAGTTGACAAACAGGGGTATGACCCCCACATAATGTGGGGTTGAAGGGGGCCGGGTATCATTGTCCCGAATCAAGTTGTTGCCCGTCACAGCCTGTGAAGAACAGCATCGTAGGGCAGCATAACCCCGAAACCGCCACTGAGGCCTGAAGGGTCTAACGGATTATGGGAAATAGCAATGTACATCTTGAGGGGTGACGACGTTTGTTTGGCTGTTTACTAATAATGATGATCAGGGACCACCTGGATCTCGTTGCTTTTTTGTGCTGTTTTGCTCGTTAGGTTGAAAAATCTGGGCTGGCTTAAACAAAACGCTCTCTCCATGACTCTGAGTGAAACTGATCTGATACTCTCTTCCTTGTCCATTCTTCTTGTGAGTAATTTCTTTGTCTTTTTCCCATGAATAAAAATAACAATTTAACCTACGACACGATCGCGGAATTTGAAAAAAAAAAATGGGCTGGGAGGAACACGACAGCTTGCCAAGTCTTGATATCTGAACCACGACTATTATAGACAGGAGAAGGCATTCTGCTGACTTGTGAGAAGTGAAAAACATCGAGTGTTGTGAAAATCGAGAATCTCATCCCTAAAGGTGTCCTTTTCTCACGCAACAAACTTGACTTTCCATATTATCTCAACTAAAGAGGTGTCTGTTTGCTGTCAGAACCCGCGGACAAATAACCAACTGGTTATTCACCTTCTGGACTTGGCAGCTCTGTTTGGTCGTCGTTGTTGGTCAACCCACTTTAAGCTTCCTCGCCTTGGTCATCGTCCTCACCACTTTGCTTTTCAGGCCTCAAAACACTCAAACACTTAACTCAACACAACCCAACCCAACTCAAAGGAAGTAGATCACAACCAATCTACAAGTTCCTACCTAAACACACCCACATAATCAACCCTCTCACAAATCAGCCAAGATGCTCAGCTGGTAAGCCCCCCTTCCCACCTACCATTTCACCTACCCTCTCTAAAACGAACAAAACAAAAACAGGTACAAAGCCCAACTGGCGGCGCGCCCCCTCCTAACCCAAGCCGTCACAACCTCCATCCTCTTCGGCGTCGGCGACGTCGCCGCCCAACAGCTCGTCGACCGTCGGGGGCTGTCCAACCACGACCTGACCCGCACCGGTCGCATGGTCTTGTACGGCGGCGCCGTCTTCGGGCCCGCCGCCACCACGTGGTTCCGCTTCCTGCAAAAGCGCGTGGTCGTGCCCGGCAGCACCAACAAGACCATCCTGGCGCGGGTGGCGGCCGACCAGGGACTGTTTGCGCCGACTTTTATCGGGATTTTCTTGGGTTCCATGGCGGTCCTGGAGGGGACGGATGTGAAGGAGAAGTTGCAAAAGAACTATTGGGAGGCGTTGAGCACCAATTGGATGGTGTGGCCGTTTGTGCAGATGGTCAACTTTAAGGTGGTGCCGTTGGATCATCGCGTGTTGTTTGTGAATGTGATTAGTATCGGGTGGAACTGTTATTTGAGTTGGTTGAATGGGCAGTGAGTGAGGGGTGGACTGCAAGGAAGGAAGGAGCAATGTCTTCTGTGGGCTCGCTGAGGGTAGACAAGAAAAAGATTTTGTTGTTTGTTGGGTTCAGCGGAGAGAAAGGCGAGGAGTTTCGGTTGGGAGTAGCAACCTGGATACTGCTGGCTCAATGCGTGTCATAAACCAAAACTTCTTTTTAGCAATCATATTCCCCTCTTCCCGTCTCGCGACCCCAATCACTTCCTCACCTCCAACCTCCAGCCAGGTACATACGATCATAGGCACTTGGGGAAAACTTATGATCCCGGTCGTTCTCCCCTAGATAAGCCATTGACGGCCAGAATAGTAGTAATAAGCTGGTGCTGTATGTCTTTTTGCTCATTTTGAAAGTCGTTTCCTTCGAGTAAGAGAGGAAAGGCACGTTGTACTCTGAACAAAGGCAACATAATCACTCGATAATTGTGTCTAGCTCAAATCTCCTCACTGAAGATGGTGTGCTCCTTAACCCCCATCATTTTTAACTGGATCTGAACACTCTCCAATACCCTCTTCTTGACATTAACATCCTCAATGTCCTGGCCCAGGATCAGGCCATGGGTACTCTTGAAGTCATACTTCTTCAAGATCCCCCACATGCGCGCGATCTCACCCGCGCTGAGAGGAATCATGTTAGGGATGCTCCACATAAACGAATACGAATTGGTATCCTTTGGTCGTGAACGAGGTTCCCCCAGCGCGTTCACCTCCCAGTTGGACAGACCGGAGGGAGTGGTGAAGATTGTATCTGCTGTGAGCAGACGGCCTGAGTGAGGGATGTGGAGGACCACTTCAACTTGTTAGTTTATCATACACACACACACATCCACATATCAATGATCTGAAAGAGTTAAAAGACTTACAACTACCAGGAAAGTGGCCCCCCAACTTGACAGCCACAACCCCCAGATCCTCTCCCTCTTTGTTCGCAATCCTCGTCTCCTCCTCGGTAATCTCCCTCTGGACACCCTCATCCAGCCTCGCCCTCCACTTTTTATCATCCGCCGCCAGGTAGACAGGACAATCACCAAAAGCCCTTGCCCACTCCAGATGCGTCGTATAAAAGTGCGGATGGCTGATCACCATTGCATCGATGCCTCCCAGTTGCTTGATCTTCTGTACAGTCTCATCGTCCAAATAGGCGACGCAGTCCCATAGTACATTCTTCCCCGAGGGGGTTCTGACGAGGATGGCGCGCTGGCCGATGCCAAACTTGGGGGTTGTTATGATGGAGATGAGTTCTGTTCGCTGTAACTCGTCTATTGATGCCTCTTTTGGCTCCTCGTTTGAGTTCAGCCCTGACTTTGCGGCCTTGAACTTCTCATGTGGGCTTGAGTACTTGTATGGGCGAAACTCATTCTTGTACCTGGGGGAAGTGGAGGAACGCAACTCGGAAAGGGTAGTAAAGGATTGCCCTGAGGGGGGCACGAATTGACGAGGGTCGTCGCAGATGAAGCAGGTCTTGAGGGAAGAGCGGTCGGTAAAGGGGTGCTGGGTGCCACAGGCGGTGCAGATGAGGTATTGTTCGGTCATGGTGGTGGTGGTGGTGGATGATGAGGTTGTTGTTGGTAGGACGGGTGTATCGCGATGCTGGAGTCAGGGAGTAGGACGAGAGAAGAAGTTGGGTTAAGTGGTGTACTCAAGGCCGGATGTCAACAATGATGCGGGGAAGGGCTTCTTTGGAGGTGAAGTAACAACGTTGGTTGTGTCTTGATTTGCAAGTCGAATCTTGGTCACGACATGGAACTGGAAGCTGGTGAGTCGAAGGGAAAAGAATGGTTCAACCATGGCAAGCAACTTGAGCAATATCGTCCTTTGCTACTTCCGAGTGTCTATTGACTTGATACCTTACTGGAACACCGCTTGGGGTTGTTTAGAGTGACATGTATACTTTGACGATGCCCACTGCCTCGTCGTTGAACTGGACCAAGCCGACGGGTGATGACGAAGGGACGGGAGTATGGGGTTGTGAGGACTGGGGACAACAAATTGTGGGGTAAGCCAAGCACAGTACTGTACTGCTTGGACAGCTTTTAGTGTTCCATAACACTGTTTGCCGCTTCCAGAAAGCTCAGCTCCGAGCTTTGAATTTGAATTTCGAACTTCGCGAATACTTCCCCCATCAAAGGAAAGGCATTGAGAAGTCACAACAAGCTTCACTTGCTTACCGCGCATCTCGCCACAACATGGAACAAGCATGATACCATGAAAACACCATCACGGTCATCACCACCATGGAACACCCAAGTGCCGCAGCCTCGACGCTGACAAGGCACCGGATCGGCGTCGCCCTCTTCTCCTGTGCTGCCGCCGCCTCCCTGGGCTACTTCTGCTACCGCATCTACAACCCGTCTCTCCCCGAACCTGATCCGTCTCGTCGAGTCCGCCGAAGCAATGCTGTCCGCCACCGCAGACGCTCTGCCCCCGACCTCGATCGTGACCGCGACCGCCGCCGCTCCGATGTTTCTCAAGACTCCGCTACCGCTCGTGCCTTAGAAGGCAACCCCGACACTTCCAACGCCAATGCCGAACCTGCCGATGCTCAGACTGTCGCCGACGACCAGGCCCTACAGGTTGCTGATGACGACTGGTGGAACGACAACGGCCCCGGAGACGGGTACGCCAATCACCGCGCCGGCCAGAACATTGTCAACCTTCTGTTTCGAGTTTCCGAGGACAATGCCAGGCGCAGCTCCTACGTTCACCGTGGCTGTCAGTGCAACGCTTGTGGAATAGTGCCCATTCGTGGCATTCGATACCGCTGCGCCAACTGTGCCGACTTCGACCTCTGCGAGACTTGCGAATCCCAAGACCTTCACATCAAGACACACGTTTTCTACAAGATCAAGGTTCCCGCCCCTAGGTTGGGTCCCCGGCAGCTCCAGCCCGTATGGTATCCAGGAAATCCCGACAACTGCGTGCGAGTTCTGAATAGGGCGGCCATCGCGAAACTGTCTCGGTCGACTGGCTTGGAGCGTCCCGAACTAGAAGCTTTGTGGGAACAATGGACATTCTTGGCAAATACCGAGTGGAAGGAGGACCCGGACGGCCTGAACCTGGCCATGGATCGCAAGACCTTTGAGCGCACTCTCGTTCCATCTGGTTCGAACCGACACAATGCCCCGAATCTACTGTACGACCGCATGTTCGCCTTCTACGACACCAACAACGATGATCTGATCGGCTTCTCCGAGTTCCTGCACGCCACCACCTACCGCAAAAGCAAGCACAGGCTTCTCAGCATCTTCAATGGCTACGATATTGACGGAGATGGCTATGTGGACCGCCGTGACTTTCTACGCTTGTTCCGCGCCTATTACGTGCTGTTTAAAGAGATGCACAAGGACATGCTGGAAGGCCTCGACGATCAGGTCATGAGCTCTAACGAAGTCAAGCAGCTGATTTCTAGTAGACATCCGGTGAGCAGCTTCTTTGGTCGGGAAGGTGCTATCCCTCGATCGGATAGTGATCGGCCCCTGTATGGAAAGGTTTTTACGAGCAACGGTGATGTGCGAATCATGGACGGACGCACCAGCGCTGTCAACGAGGACAAACCCGACACAGCTGATCGTGAGGCCGTGCTTGAGAGCATTTTTCAGCAGGAAAACCGTGATAGCGAATCCCTTTTCGCTGCTATCCTGGATGAATACAACAATCAGGAGGCGAACGGGATGCCCAGAGAGTCCCTGCGCTACTTTGCTGCCTTGCTGAACCCACCTGCCCGCGTCGAGGACCTACCTTCGTTGCTTACTGGCCGACGACGGGAAGGCGACGATCTCCTCTTTGTTACCAACCCCGACGAGGATCATGACGGGACGAGCGAGGAAGAGGATGGACACCGCGATCGTGCCAGAGCCCACCAGGACGACTCAGACCAAAACATTATTCGTGGTGAGGGATTTGTCATGAGGATGAACGACGACGCCGATGCCCGATACCGTCGTTATGCCCGCGCCGAAAGAAACGTGCGGAAAAAGCTCATTGAACGCTACAAGAGACGGCAGTTCTATTTGGATGAGGAAGAGGGTGCATTGCCCCCGGACTATTGGGACCCAGAAGAAGACATTTTGGCCAACCTGAATGGAGTGGGCGAGAGTTCCAAACCGGTTTCGCCACGCTCGCCATCATCCCCCAAGGTCCGATTTGCCGAGGACGTGGACGATTATGATACCCAATCCAACCCGTCTACATCCTCGCGAAGCATTCCTGAGCGGTGGGGAGGTATGGAGATCCCCGGTGCCGAAAAAGACGCCGGCAAAGAGGTCTTTTACCAGGTTGTTCAGCAAGCCTTCAATGAGCTCCTCGACAGGCTCTTCAAGTTCAAGGAGGACATAGCGATTCGGTGTGCCGAGACCAAGGCTGTCCGCGACAAGTACCGCCCATTGCTCGAGTCTATTGAAAAAGGCATGGTGCAACATGCCGACGGCAGCATGATTCAAAAGGCTGCCGAAGAAATGCTGTTCTTCCGTCCGTCAGAAGATATCAATGACCGGGACGGCGAGAAGCCCATCAGCGAGCAGAATCTACAGGAGCTACTGGCGGCTAGTGGCTATAGTGTCGATGAGACCTCTCAAGCTGAAGCTGAGCCTACCGAAGAACCGCAACACGAAACCGGAATTCAAGAGCCCACCAACGGCGCTGAAACTGTCGAGGCGGTGGAAGAGGTGCATCACAACGAACCGAGTGCTTCCACTTCCAGTTACTGCGATCCGACACTGCCTCAGTTCCGACCCAACTCTATGTCTGAAAACATGCCTCGTACCTCGGTCTCTGGAGAGACCCAAGACCACTCTTCACCTAAAGGAAAGGCCAACGAGGCCGATGCCGCCGCCATCCCTTCTGCACCCTCTAGCAAAACTACGGCAGAAGGCCACCACGACGCAAGCCAAGAACCGCAAGATCCTTCAAACATCCCAATTAATACTCTTGTCCAATGGCGATTCCTTGACCTAGCCGAAAAGGAGGCCAAAGAACGTGGCGGCTGGGGTAGACTCAACTACGAAGAGTTTGAAACTGTTTGGAAGCTGGAAGAGGAACATGGTAACCGTCTCGACTACCTCGGCACATGGATTGACTTTTGCATTCCATATCACTAATGGTGTGATAATTGATTGTTCACTTGGCGCCAATCTTTTTTTCCAACCAGTTGTTGTTGGATGCTATTGAGGAGGAGTACCGCGGACTAAGCCAGGATGCAGGAAACGAACAATCGTCGCGGTTTCCTCTTTTCTTGAACAAGAGACTGTTTCGTGGCATACAGTGCTCGCTGGAGTTAGTAATCGTGATGGGAAACGAAGTCTGGTCGGGAACTTGGGTCGAGTTCATCCACCTGGGTTAACATTTGCGTTGGAATGTCCGCCACGATCCCTGGCTATGGAGGCCGAGTTCGATACAACGTTCAACATCCTCTCCCGCACGCAAAAAGCGACCCTCACGACAACTCTGTGAAGTACGCAGGCTCTTGTCGCTTGATCACGCTGTACTCACGAGTCATCAGCAAAAAGTTACTTCCACCCCCAAAGACAACATACTAGCCGGTGCACAACAACCGTTGGGTGGTACTGCTAGCCCAAAAGCCAGTTTTAGCATCACTACGTCTGGGTCTTCATGTCTGTCAACCTTGCCCTATATACATACACCATCCTCATATGAGAGAGAAAGCTGCTGAAGATGCTAGTAGCTTCATCTAGGTAGACCCTAGAAACGCAAAAAAGAATAGCGAAGAAGTGAGCGAGCTGAACAAAGGAAGGATAAGCGAGAGGAGGGGGGGGGGGGGGGGGGGGGGGGGGGGAAACCAGTGACAGAAGCCCCCAGGAACTAACTAGTGTTCTAGACAGGGGAGATTGTATCTTATAGAAATTGCGAGATGGTGGAGAGATAGTTGAAGAATACAAACAGACTTGTAAAGAATCCTCCTTCAAATGTAGTAGTGGACGTCCTAGCGACCGAGTTTGTTGCAAGCGTCACGTTACACAAGTACGCTGCTTTATTTTCGTTTGTCGACATTGACCTCGATTCAATGCTGGATATCGTCCAAATGAGAATCGCGAATCCAATAGTCAGCTGGAGCTAAGCTACGAAATAACAATTCCCACATTACTACTCACTTTCTTCTCTCCTTCACTCATCCTACAATATCTCCCATAACTACAACGTATTAAAGAGATCCCTACACAACCTGCTCTCCACTACTATTAACTCCAAACAGACAACTCATTTTTATCCCCAGATATACAAGAAGAACCCCAAAGTCAATCGAAGACCCACCTCCCCCCTTTCTCCAAAGTATATCAGACGCGACCTGCCCGCTGCTGCTGCCGCCGCCGCCGTGGCTCGTATCTTCCGAAGTGACACCCGTCCGGCGTCCCTCATGTAATGTATGAGATCTGCATGCTGTGGTAGGCAAGGTACGGGATGTTGTGGTACTGTGATTTGTGATGGGGGGAGGGGGGAAGAAGAGGTGGAAGATTGGGAGTTACACGGCGGGCACGACACATCTAAAACAAAAAAAAAAAATAAAAAAAAAATAAAAAAAAAAAAAAGAAGAGAATTTTTTTTTCTAGCTTCTTGCGAGTAGAGAGAGCAACTTAAGCTAGTTAAAGAAGATCAGAGTTTGGGATGTTGGGCAGATACTTGGGTATATTGGTCATGGAAAAGAATAAGTGTTGATTTACTAGGTAAGTAGGTAGGTAGGTTGAGCGAGAGGTTTCGACTTGAAGAGCCTTTTCCTGCTATGTATGTATGTATGTATGTATGTATGTATGTGCACTTTGTGAGTAGTGTACAGAGGAAGCAGGTGGCTAGATTTCAATATTACAAAAGTCATGCACACATTTATTTAGAAATTGAAAGCTGCCGCGGTGCAACCAATTTAGATCTGGATTTTGCTGTACCTATGCAGGTTCATGGTGACAATTCATCTTAGTGGGCAATTCTCAACATGACAACATCGACAATTGACAAGTCCAGCTACAACGGAGATGGACAAGGTCTCCGTTTCGTACTTTTGTACACCAAAGAGATCTCGGTAACGCGCAGCGAACAGAATAAATACGGTTTTAATACTTGAAGAGTACTTCTAAGGGGCCTGATGGTCCAGCTCCGGCACGGGGTATATTTGTAGGTGCCTGTCGTCCATCTCTCGAAGGGATCTGATGGGACATGCTGTGTTGAACCCGATCGAGAAAGCTAAGAATTTCAATTTTTTTTGTTTATATAGCAACATTTCCGTTTGCAGTTTGTGAAAGGTGTTCTGGTTTGGTAACAAAACCGCAACGATCAACGGCGGCCTCACTTCAGACTTGTTACTTGATCAGATGTCAATGAATGACAGCTCTCCAATCAAACGAATGCTGAGCCAGAATGTTGGTGACTTTGGATCATAGATATTCGATGGATGGATGATGACCTCACGAACGGAAGCAGGGTCCATGAACGGCGCTCATTGGTGGTTGGAAGTTTGGGAATAGCAAAAGCTGGGTTGGCAATCACCTCGTCTATTCGTCTCAGCCAGCCGAGACAGCGAAAAGGAGCTTAACCAGCGCAAGCCACTCGAATACATAAATCCCTCCGGCGCTCAACAGAAGTGCATGTCGTTTTGATATTGGACTTCGACTGGGACATCATAATCGGCCGGGGGGTTGAGGTAGCCGAAGGAGCTTCTAACAAGAGTCATAATTTGTTTCAAGATCGTTTTGACGAGCAGGTCCAACTGTGAAAAAGTCAAGCGTTTGAAGTGTCTCGGCACTTACCTCCTAGTTAATTTCTGTCAGGCAATCCGAATGCCAGCATGTGCCGAGGACAAGAACTGATATTCTCACACTATTGATAAATACCC
This sequence comes from Neurospora hispaniola, assembly GCF_033458365.1. Lineage (NCBI taxonomy): Eukaryota > Fungi > Ascomycota > Sordariomycetes > Sordariales > Sordariaceae > Neurospora > Neurospora hispaniola. The sequence goes on along the minus strand of NW_026944411.1, from coordinate 2,458,387 downwards.
AGGTTAATCGCTGTATCTCGGTTCAAGGCATAGAATCTAAGCTTAAAGAACAGGACAATCGGAACGGAAATCAATATCCTTGGCCCGGCTATAGATGTCCGGGAGGTCCAAGTTTTCTATGTGTTTCAAGTGGAGTGTCGATCACTTCCAGCTCGCCCCAACTGGATGATACAGAAGAATCCCAAAGCGTCAAGATGTGAGTGAGAATAGACCTTGGTTCTCTACCAAACATTCTCATCGAAACGGCGAGGTGCGTAATAGACTGTCTGGCTCGTGCGTCTTATGTTTCATTCTCATAACTTTCACACAAGGAAAGAAGAAAGAGTTGGGCCTGAAAATGGAAATAGATGATCTGACAACCACAGAACATGCAATTTCGGGAAAGGATATGTAAGATGCACATTCGATGTAGTGGAATGCAGACCCCGTCTTTTCGTTCGTACGTTATGTACACGTACATATCGGCGGTACGTACAGAATCAGGTACATACTCGGGCATATATTTCGGGTGACCTACAGCCGGGGGTATAAGTTTGAACTGAAGATGAATGTAGCAATGGTAAGGTCTTTGAATGTCAGTAATGATCATCAACCACCTTCTGGGAACCTATTTCTGATTGCTCTCCCGCTTCCTCGTGCACAGCTCCGAATATGTTTTGATGCGCACACAAACGTCTCCATCCACAGCCATTCACGCGGAGTTCAGTTCCCCGCGGTGATCCTCGCCCAAACTTGTCGCACATCGTGAACCGGAGCTGTATCAATGCCCGACCTAGAGGCCTCTGAGAGGGGAACGCATGGTGCTAGCGATTCCGGAAGCAGGACTCGCAGGCAAAAAGTAACCGAAAACACGACATCAACACGCAAAGGCACATGAAAAGACAGGCCAGACCCTCTTCCCTCACCGCGTCCGGGCATCATCACTTGTCTTCAAAGGGAAAAAAAGATTGAAGATGGAACCAATTGTACCTCCGCATCATATCTTATACATCGTAGATCTCTCCCCTACCTAGGCGGCTGCTGCAGCACTGGGAATTTCCAAGCCCAACCAAACGCGGGGTAGAAAACGAGATGTATCAAATAAATCCAGGCCTGGAACCCCGGCCGTACCTGGTATGTAGATTTCCTCTTGTGCGGACGAGTCAGAAGGTCGGAGATCTTCACACACGAGATTCGCGAATTGGAGATTCACAGGTTCGAGATTTGGAGATTTTCTTTTCCACGTTCGGGATTCGTCCAGGTCACCAAAGCCACGCGGGATTGACGCGCATCATTGTCACTCTACACGTTACGGGTGCGTTCCTGAGACGAGACTGAGACGAGACGCCATCTCTTGGGAACCGCGTTTTTTTTTTTTTTTCGTCCCGTAGCCGCGCTTCCTGAACCTGATCTCGTTCCTTCTTTGCGCGGCGCCATCATGATGTCGACATCATCACGAATTCCTTATACCTGGTTCGACGCGGAGTCATTGGCTCATAAGGCACGTTCCTCTTTGGCCACTCCCATCACCTTTTTTTCTTCTCTCTTTCCCTACCAAGGCAGCGAAGCAGCAGGCAGCTTCCCCTCGCAGCTTTTCTGGTAGGAAAATTTCCCTCAGGTAACATCTCGCAAAGATACCTATCACATCGCCTCATCCAGATATGGCGCTTATGTACGGCGTAGCATGCGGAGGAAGACATCCCCGGACGCAACAAACCTGGGATATAAGTGGTGGTGGTGGTCTTGCGGTGTGATATATGCTTCACGACTTGCGTGAAAAGTTATCGACATGCTTCATGCTTCATGCTTCATGCTTTGCTGACGTTGCCGCTGTAGTCTGTGGCATGTGTAAGTACCTATGCTTGCACTCGATCCGACATTGTCTTATCATGCGTTTGTGGCTGGAGGCATCCAACAACAACAAGGCTCTCGACCTCATTGTCCGGTCCGCGTCCAGTCTTTGATACAGATGGTCTGTCTTAATCGCAATGACACCGCGTACAGGCATCACAACGCTGACGGATAGACGGATCAACGGCCATACTCCTTCACCGTGATCACGCGTCAAGGCACACACCATCTCCGTCCTTTCTTCAGGCAAGATCGTTAAATATATCACCACGTCCCATCCGCATAACTGTGAAAACTGGACTGGCGCAATGTTCCCATCCGCATAACTGTGAAAACTGGACTGGCGCAATGTTCCCATCCGTCATCTGAGGTAGGCTGATACGGGCACACGGGATCAAATCAGAAATCCGAGCGGCTTGTATTGAGTTGCAGATTATTGATATCGCCACCTCACCGTAGGTAGATGTCCAAGGCTCCGGCGGCTTAACCGTGCCGCTGCTCGATATCAGGCCACACCGTTGCACGGCAGGAAATATATCAATGAGAGGAAAAATGTCAGCAAAACCAACTGCGCAGCGGTACGAGCCTGATCCTATTGTGCTTGTACGTCCACTCTTTCTGTGCTGACCGTAAATGTATATGTATGTACGCCTCAGCAGAGCGGGTGTCAAGCAGAGCCCGAACAGCATACATACATATGTAGTCGGCAGGCAGGCAGACATGCGGAGCGGATTGTAGAAGACAATGCGATGTCGATGCATTGCGGGCAGCGGGACGTTCTCCGGGGGTCGCGCCGGGTCCGCCCGAAATGTGGAGCCGCGGGGATGGAGCAAACCTACCTAATGCGCGGCACTGGACGACTCGGACGGAGATGGGTACAGTAGTCCTCGGCCGGAGAACCCCGCGCGGCATACACTATCCAACATCGGAGTAGGACTGATGTTACCGGATCAAGGGATACAAACACCGAAAAAAACTCCCGGTCCCACTGGTCCCCTCGTCCGGAGTCCCGTATTTCTACAATGTACTGTACGGGTCAACGAGGGGTAAAAGCAGACGGGCCGCGGCCGGTCGGATCGGGTGGGGGAGAGTTGCTAGCCCGCCCGATGCGTTGCGTTTATCTTCGGCTCTTCTTTAACATTCTCTTTGTGACGCTGTTGGCGCGAATGTTCAACGTTGCTCCTCTCAATTGGAAGATCCACCGATACAGTATTTTTTTTTTTCGTCCTTCCGAGCAATGGTTCGATAGTTGCTACCCCATCCACTTCTGAAGAGAGAGGGGAAAAAAAAAACTAGAAAATTTGGATGCATGAGTTGTAACGTAGCATCCCGTTGCTCGCTACTGTCGCTGTTGCCCTGACAACAACAAAACTAATCACTCAAAGCCCCATACAGTTTGTTTTGTTTTGCATAAAGAGATATCCATCGGTTTCCACGGAAACGAGTTGAGGATGGGGACGGCAGAGAAAGGAAGAAATCGAGAAACACTGTGTAGTGTAGTATGTAGTGATGGGTTTTATGGATACCAACCGAGGCAGTTCCCGGCCCTGCCTGGTGGGAGGAAGAGATCCGGGGTTGCTTGTCCTCCAATTTTTTTCTCCCTGCCCACGTTACAAAGGTCAGCAGAAGGCACTACGTACTTATGTATGGTAAAAGCCCGTAAATCTTGTCCCGCGGGGGTTCAAACTGGAATACATAGGTAGGGAGCTGGTAGCCGCAAGAACAGATGATAACTCAAGGCCCTCCGTACTCGATAAATGCAGTGAAACGCGACTCCTACAAATGCTACTGTCCGAGCCTCGACGGTTCTTTCCTGTCGGTCCTGCTTCACCTTTGACCAATATATGCATGCGTGAGTGAGTGAATGAGTGAGTGGGTGAGACGGAATGATACTTTTTTGTCTTTGCCAGCAGCCAGCTCGGAGTTTCTCTCAAGTTTTCGTTGCTAGTCATCATCATGAACTTTGTGTGCCGCCACGGCGCTTCCCGTCCCTCATTTCGGAAGAGAACCAGCAGATCCTCCAGTGGGCTCGTGATAGCGCAGCAAATTTCCGATAAAAGCAGCGGAGCGTCGCCGTTTTTCCATTCCAGGGTGCCAAGTAACCCGAAAAGCTCCATCAGCCTCCAACAGCCAAGCTTGGAAGCGAAGCCGGTTCTTGTCAAGAATTTCGAATTCCAAATTTGCGATTTTTGATACAATGATACCATCATCAATCCGTTGTCACTGTCAGATTATCTTTGTATGACATTTCCACTAATTGATTTTAGCGCTCCTTGATACGATAGTACAGTAAATGGAGCCGAAACTAGGTTCACAATTTCCCATCGTCACATGAACTTCCTCCCTGCTCCGGTGCCCACTTGGCCGGGTTTCATACCCCACAGCTGTTTTGAAGTCCCACCTGAGTTGCGCTTCTCTACCCAGCTTACGTTCTGCCTCATCTGATTGGCCTGGTCTGTTCAGCCTCACGTGGCTGTTGCATCTAGCTCAGCCTTATTTCTACCCGAACCCTGGAATGGTAACACCCTTGTCAGCTCGACGTAACCCCTCCAAACTACTTGGCTTCCATTGGGCTTCTAGAATAACAAACAGCTGGGCACACACACACCTCAATAATTCTTTCTTTTCCGTCTGTCATCTTTCTGGTCATTGGTTCGGTTTTGGCATCAGCACATGGAGGAGCGGTGTCGACCGGATCAGGAGTTGCCCGGACCAGCAGGATTTATGCCTTCTGCGTGCTGCAATCACATCGACCACTTCCTTGTGTTCATTCTGTTGAGGGAGGGGGACGCCATGAGCGTCCTTCGACATTCAAATCATGATTTTCCCCCACCGCGCTGATGCCGCCAGCTTGGTGTTGTTGTGGTGGTTGGGGGCCTAGCCAGTTTCACACTGAACACATTTCTCCTCCGACAATGACTCCATCAAACGCCGAAAGGTCATTTTTCCTTTTTCTCTTTGACCCATGGGTATGCGTCAAGCAAGCTGTTTCCACGCATTACAGCAGACATATCAACCTTAGCGGTCAAGCGTTCAAGGGCTCAAGCGTTTGGATACGTGGACGTCCTCGATGCCATATCTTCAGGCTACTGCGCTAGGCACCGGGCTAGATACCTGTAGTGACCTCCACAAGCCTCGGGATCGACCACCACGGACAACCACCCTGGTGATTACCACTCAGGCAGTGGATCACTGTGTGAGAAGAAAGCAGCGCGCTGAGCCGGGCCGGGTACCATTCCAACTAGTCTAAAGCTTCCCCCTCCTTATGCCTGGCTTCAAGGCTGCTATAACAGCGGGGTGCAGTGGTGCAGTGGTTGAGACACAAACAGTACTAACTGGAAGGCCTAGGCCACGCCGGGCGCAGGTGTGGGTGGAAATGTGTGTCTATTGCTGCGTGTCTGTCCTTCTGAAGCATCTTTTGTTTTCACCGCTTTTGCACACTCATCGCGGCATGCTGCTGGGGTAAGCCATGGAACTCAGACAGCGCACGGTGAAGGAGGACAGCAGTATGTAAGCTGTTGTGCAACCATAATTAACGTTACATTACGATACCGCCCGGGCGGTGTCCGTAGATCGCGCCGTGTTCCGCACCGGTGATCGGCGGGAGAGCCCGGGTTCTAGGCTCGGCAACCACTTGAGCGGCCGCCGTTCGGGATGTCCAAGAGTTGAGACCATCAGAGGGGATACTTATACATACGAGGTAAATTATATGTATGAGGGTTAATCAATCGTAACCCGAGCGGTCAAGTCTTACCCGTTAACTCAACCAGGCAAAAGATGAGAGGTTGATCGTTGATGTGGCTTGATCCCCCTCTCAGTTGCCTGATTTGCCCCATGAAAGTCCATGGTCTATCATGTTTCTCCGGTGTTTGGTTTCGGGTTGTGTCCCGCCAGCCACCACCGCGCGAGCGGTTGAGCTGAGAGCCATGCGAAGGCCCGCAAATAGTAAAAACTCCCGACGCCGAACAGACAACCATCTTAACCGACCTAGGAGATAGGGAACTTCAGAATTAATATGGCGGGTTCTCGTCATTGGTTTTTGGGCTACTCCTTTCTCGTCGCGGCTTACGAAAGGCAGGATGGGGTTGGTACAATCCCCCAGATACTATTGGGGGTTATGTGAGAAAAGGTGCGGCTGCGCCAGCCTTATACTTCATGATATAGGAGGGCACATCCGCCATTTCTCAGCCACCGCACAGCGGATAAATTGCACGGGTGGTAGTTAGGTCAAACCTGTTTTTGAAAAGACATTTTAAGAGACTGATGCCCGCACGCTGTACCAATGCAGCATGCTGTGTTGCTTCGATTACCCGTGATGGCGCAAGGCTGCCAGCACTGTACAACCGATACCAGGTAGACCTTCGTCCGAAACGTATGATGATCTTCTGTGGCTAACCTGAATCAAGAAACTGTTGCTTGAAGTTAGACGTGACAATTCAGGGTCCAATTCGGAGCTTCTCGTGGGCGGGCTCCAGGGTAAGTAGGTCGCAGTAATCGACCGTGACTATGAGACGCCTCGGTCAACACAAAACGCAGCGTAGCGTTATTCTCAGCCGAGCCCATTGACAACGGCGATGATGGACTGTACCAATGACATTAGTCTAATAGCCATCGTTACTTTACCGTCTTCGATGATGGCGTCGTTAAGATTCGGTATGTCTTAACCCTGCATGAAGGCAGTTCCACCCGCCCAACCTGATACCGGATGTAATCGCAAGCACCGGTACGCAGCACCATGCTATGCCCTGCATACGGCTAAAGGACCACTTGGGTTCGGGCAACAAGCAGCCCATGGGTAGATTCCAAGATATTCCGATTTAGACTCGGAAGATGTGGCGCGCAATTACATGGGCGATCAAATGCTGGTGTAGCTCTTCAACATGCGAAATGATTACGACGCGGCCGTTGGCACAAGGCGGCTTGTCGTCCTAGGGGCATCCTTAGCGGTCCGTGGCAGGTTGACGAGAAAATGATATAGTGCTGACACCAAACCGGTAGATAAGTCGTGCGCCGTTCGACTAAAAGCCCATGTCCCACGGCATGCCAAAGCAGTCAATTTGGAAGCGAGCTCAAACTGAAGTATAGGACCAACCAGTGGACCGCTACTTAAGGGAACAGCCCCTTGAAGAGTTGCACGGCATACCGCAGTGAGCAAGTAAAGGATTTGATCCGTGGCGTCAGAGTATCTGAATTTCTGGCGGCTTGTGGTCGACGATGGTCGATCTTTTGTCCAAGCACAAAGACGCATCAGAAGGTAGTTTGACCAAATTGCTTGAACTGTGCATCCGATCGGCGCGGCCAAGGGCTGAAGGCAGGGACGGATGCAGCTGGTCGTGATGGTCCGGGTCTGGTTGCAGCATCATGCTGCTGTGTAGCCAAGATTACCGCGGGAGGGCAAGATACAATGACGACAATCGCAGCTTCGCCTGTCGAAAGGGGAAAGGGGCAAGACGTCGAGAGAGGGTGACGACAGGTAATACGGCCTCAAGCCGCCCGGCAGCTTGGTCATCGGGGCAGTCATAACTGGTGTACAAATCCATCATGGCCGAGAGTTGGGGTATGTTTCTGGCAACAGGTGGTCGGACCGGATGCGGATTTCGAGGTGGTGTGGACGGCATTATATGACCCGGAGCTCGGTGCGATGTCCGATGTCAAACCGTGCCTTTCCATTTGTTTGGTGGCCTGGTCGTGTAATGTGGTTTTGTCGTATCTCTCCCCGGCGGCAATAGCGCGGCAAGGCGTCATGTCGTAATCTTTCCTCACCAAGTCGCGCCTCCTTCCACTTTTGATGTTGCGATCCGTGGTACAAGCCTGTTTTGGAGTGTTTGACCCGGCCAGGTTTGGGTTTGCTGTCCGCAGTGGGTGGTGCTTGTGGTGCGTGGTGGTACCGTGTTGAATGTTGAAAAGTGGTGAAAACACGCTTCAGTTGAATTGAATTGGTTTTCCCAGGACGTGTATCAGCGCGTTCCACCTCCTTGATTGGTGGGTAGTCCTTACCTCTAGTCTAGGGTCCTGTCATCTAGCCACTGCTATATCGAACGCTGGCAACTTCATCCAATCCGGCCGGATGCATTGGTTGTAGTTGCCGTGCGAAATAATGACGATGAGGCCTGGTGGTTCAGTTGTAGCGGCGAAACCTTCCGTTATAGGTACTCAGTGACGACTTTCCATTGCTCCTTCTTCCAGGCCGCCCCCGTTCCTTCCCCGCTTTGATAGCTTCCCTCAGTGTATCGACCACAGTGTATTCATTCGACGATACGTACGCGCAGCAGTACTACTTACAAATTCTTGGAAAATGGTGGCACATAGTGGTATCTCTACTGCGTACTTGAAGCAGTGAGGGCGCAGAGACGCCTATATGTGATGGAGGTGCTGAATGCTTGCTTGCGGCGAGATGTGCTGAGTTGTCCGAAGTTCTGGGTACGCAGTGAATACAGTGAAACTGTGTACCAAGTGAGCATCATAGTGGTGATAATGGCTTGAGGTCCACTGTTGCCATCTGTATCAGGAACGGCCCACTGTCTGGCCGACGCATTATCGAATACTGTACAGTCGTCAAGACGCCATGAACCCCGCTTTAGAACAACATGGCTTGATGAAGTGTCTGGAAATCTGTTGAAGCCTTTCTCGATCAAAACGCGGTATCAAAGAGGATCGTCTTTTCATTGGGACCCAGCGGTAACTGGCGGTCAAAAGGTTGCATCTAAGAGGTTGGATGTCAATGGGATGGAACCAACCGTTGGGCAAAAATCCATTGTTCCTTGTAGGGAGATTTTCTCTTTGGTTCATCCTATATGTTGTCTTTATATAGTTGTGTTTTTGACAGCTTCATAACGAAACCGAGCGAGATGCATATGACCTGCGTGCATAGGCCTCCGGCCAGGCAGCGGGAACGGGTTTTTGTGCAATTTGTTCGTTCGAGTACACTACTAATGAGGACGCAGGCCAAATCATTGACGGACCTGTCATCTGCATCTGTAGACCCGTACTTTTGATGTCAAAAAGACACGCAGCTAAGCTGTCCTGGTCTCTCTATACAGTTTGTTCCACGCCATCTAGATGCTGCATGCACTCACTATACGCAGTACATTTTGATGTTGAGAGGTGGGGGTTCGAGGGGTCAACAAATCAGCCAAGAAAAATTTCGACATTACAGTACAAGAAGGGTATGTTACATGAATTATATTTAGGGAATCGTATTGCCTTTTTTCAACGACTCCGAGTCCGCCGCCGCATATCACCAATCCAGCATGGTTCTGCGCAAAAATCATGCGAATTTTGCAAACTGACTACTACAGCCGACAAGCCACAAGGGGACCTCGTCTTCCATGGAATACAGTATTTTGGGAACGCTTGAGACGGCAACCTACAGCAGCGCATCCGGCGGAAGGAGTCTGTGTTTGGTGAGGTGATAGAAGGGGGCCCCATACACCACAGAACCTAAAACCACCTCGATAGATGTCACCAGACACATGTCCATGTAATAAACAAACAGAGTACACACCCAAAAGACCATGGTCTTGGAAACGTCCGTCCAAAGCACATTTTGCTTTCCCGCCACAGCTTCACGCGACTACGGGCTTCAAGATTTTGTTCCATAGTGTTCAAGCACAACAAACCTTTTGCCCCATCGTGGAGAGGACATTAGCAAAAGGTCAGCAGCATGGATGGACGTCCAGGGGCAGGAGATTTGACGTGCCGAGTTCCTGGAGCCGACCGCCCTGTGAAGCTGATGACAGGCAATGCTGCCACCACCTATACACTCAGCAAGGTTCTTTGCTTTTCCGGACAGGCAAAAGACAGGCAAGCCAAGCAGAGTGGCACGGGTCTATCGGACTGCTGCTTGCTTGCTTATGACGCTGCTAAAAGCTGTCAAGTCAGGCTATCATCTTGACACCCTTTGGTCGCAAGTATACTTCCAGGTGATCTGCTACTCGTAAGTGTAATAGGGTAAAGGGGGCAAATGGTTGGATTATGTAGCTCACGAGGAGGGAATGTTACGCTGCGAAACAGATTCAATGACATCGAATCACACTCGGCGCTTGACTGTGCTGCCGAGGTGCATCGCAAACTCTCCCAGCAAACTGGACGGCAGGGCCACTACTTGACAAGGCAATTGACGGGAGGCCGACGACGACAAGGCGTTGCCATTGTTTGTTAGTGAACGGCCATGATCAATGGCATGGTGTGACATTGAATCCATGACTGGCGGTAATCCCACACCCCTATGGGCTCTGCTGACTGGATTGAGGCGAGCATGGAAGTGGATCCTTTGGATAAAAAGGGATCGTGGAAAGTGAGATTTCGGATTTCCGTCCAGGGCATCATCATTGCCTGCGCCATCGGACGGGAGCTCCTCCAGGCTTCGTGGATTGGTGGAGTGCTTCCTTCTTCGCACTACCTATGCCGACTGGGGACTGCAACGCGCACTGACCAATTCAGTTGGTTCAAGTGTTCCTTCCTCATTAGAAAGAACCTCGCTTCGTGGATGCTAATGTCCCGCTGTGACTGTTAAGGTTTCGCACCCAAACACAAGCAATGACACTAGCAGATTGGCAACGGCGACACCATTGAATTTGATAATGAGATAATACCGTGTCTTTTGAACGAACAAAATGATGTCTTGGCTGCCGTCCAGGTTGCTCCATGGTTGCGGCGCTGCTGCAATGCGGTGGTGTGTCCACTCCCGGCGGGCGCTCCTCCACCTCCACTCCAGGACCACTCAGGCTGGTTGGTACTGTAGTGTACATCCTCGGACAAGTCCTCATTTCGGTCATGCCAGTCGTCGAACCAGACCTAAGACAGCAAAGTTCCTGTGGCCCTGCTGAAAGCCCTGGCAAGACGCAATCCTGCACAAAGATGGTCATGGGAAGATGCCAGCTCGCCGAACAAGTAGATCCGATTCCACTTTGCATCTCACCAGTGTCATCGTCATTCACCACTCCTCCGGATACGCAGTCGGTAGGATAGGGGACTTGTGTAGCCGAGAGGGAAACGAATCGACGCAATTCTAGCGTCAAGCACCTGCACGGACCACACACGGGCGGCCACGGGCGGTGCGTTAGATTTCGCTGTTTCCGTTTTGAGAAACGCGCAACAGCAATATCACGATCCTCAGATTTCGAGATATGGATATACATACGGGTGCACGGCATGTTCCAAAGCTGAGGCAGGTCCATACCGTCTCCTTGGTTTGCGATTGCTGGCTGGCACATCCTGACACTCCACACATCCATCAATTCAATCCCGTCAATCCGTCCATTCGACACCACTACGGGGAACCGGTAGGGTTTTGTAGGCATCAAAATCCCTTGTGCAGTCAGAGAAGAGACAATTGCTACCAACCTGAAGCGTCCCAGGCGGGCAGGTCATAGCATCGCCGACCTTGAATCCGGTCTGCCGTATCAAAAGGTCGGAACCCTCTTTCGCCTGTCATGTCTGGCACACCTACCATACAGCCGAAGCATCCCACCTTGGCTACCCCGTAAGAAGTACCTCCCAGTCTGACCTACCCACGGACACGGACGGTGATGTAGGCTACGGGGGGTGGTGCTCTGTGGCGGCCAGGAAAACTGTAGGTATGTATGTACACTACCGGGCTCTAATTGTAACTGAAATATTCGTCCTCCTTCGCTTCAACTTTACTTTGTTTGGCTAAAAGCCTGGGGCACGGAGATGGGGACGGAGACGGAGACGGGGACGGGGACGGCCTGGTTGTTTCCATCGTCTTGCGCAACACAAGGCAGGTTGGAAGGATACAATACGATGTCTATCAGCTCCATCACATCACCCTGAAACTGTCTGTTCCCTTTTTGATCTCGGCATTGAAGATATACGGCTACCACTGATTTCGAGTCGTTTCGCTTTTCAGACTTTGCATTCACTGCCTCACCTCCACGGTTGGGATTGCGAACCAGAAAAGATGAACAGCGAAATGGTAGGTATGTACACTACAAGCTCCATACCCTCATGGGGGGTACCCCGGACCTTCCCTGGACATGGGGCGGCCCTCCTTCCATGTCCATCCCATCCATGCCCCCGTACGCTAGGGCATCCGGGAATCCATCTCAAGTCATCAGTCGAGGGCAATCGTACTGGCAGACTGGGTAAAGGTTTGGCCAAGACGTTTCTTACGGGGTACGAACAGTACAAAGTTAGTACACTGGTTCTGACCATCAGTGACCACTGCACTCACTCCTTCGTCAAGGTCTTGCTGGCAAAAAACATGGACGGATGCCTTCACTGTGCGGCCGTTGCTTGCTGACGTTGCTACTGCTACTGCCACTTTGGCTCACCCGTCAATACTGTCCACCCCCGGATAGGCAGAGTGGTGCTCGGTCTTTCTGAGTGTGTGTGTGTGTGTGTGAAGCGAACGTGAAGCGGAAGCACAGTACACAGTACGAGGAGCTTGCCGGGGGCCCTGTCTTAAATGGCCCTTTAACCAATCTCTGCCGCCGGTCCACTCCCTTTTCTTGCACTCCATCCTCTCTCTCTCTCTCTCGCTCGCTCGCTCGCTCGACCCGAGCAAATATCTATTCTCCTCCTCCCCTTTCCTCTTCCCTCCTCCTCCCATTCCGCCCTCAGTCGTTCCCTATTCCGAAACATTTCCTTCCAAAAAAAGAGATCCCCGATCGTCCCGACGTCGTGGTTCTCTTGTGTATTCCTTTTTTTCCGCCAAAAAGAAAAGGAGGGAAGGAGGAGATTTAGATGCTCGAAATCCTGGGCCATACCGACAAGTTACCATCATCCCGGGCCGAAACACCGCTTTAAGAATATAAGGACCGGGTCAGAGAGTAGTTAGAAAGCAAAGAGAGTCTTGCATTTCGATTTGCATTGCTCCCTCGTGCTTTTTAGCCTCCTGTGACAAAGTCAAGTGTCTGCTCTGCACTCCCGAGTCCACCACCCCCCTTACCGCATTTTCGGTACCGCAGTCCGTAATCTCGTACTGCAACCCCCAAAAAGGGCATTCTTCGGTCCGACGACGAGGACTTCCCTTGATAAAACCCTTCCGACTCCCTTCGTTCCCACGAACACCCTTGGGATACCGGCAACACCCACCCATCCCTCATTCCCGAACCGAGCAACCCACCTCGCCGACGCCGACCTCGATTCGATTTCCACCCTACTCAGCGACTGCGCCTATCTGCATCGCTGCCCCAGCCAACCCAGCCGATTCGAATCGACATTGCCGTCTCCGAATCCCGACGATAAACATCCGACCCCGTGCGAAGCCTTTGCTGGCCTTTTCCTCGGAGTTGAAAGAGAGAGCAGTGAGAGGTACGCAAGAGACGCTAAAGGGAGGGGCACTGGAGGGGGTTGGATAGTCAACTCAATCTCAGATTCCAGTGATGTCATAGCATTCATCCATTGGCGAGACTGAACTGGATCTGAGAAATGAAAAGAAATGAGTGGAGGGAATGATATATGATGTTGAACTTGGAGCTAACCTGTGGCTGTCTTCTCCCTTTCCAGACACATGCCACCGACCCGCGGCATCTCCCATCTTCACCCGCACGCCTGAAGCATTTGTCGTCGATCCAAAGGTTGCCTTTTGTGGGACACGTTAGCTCGTCGCTCCCACCTTGGTCGCTTCAAGTTTTCAGAACTGTGTCGACCGTTGCGGTAAGGGACTCTTTTTTCTTTCTGCATTGTCTTGCCTTGCCGAAGCCTGCGCATTCTTCAACCCGTCATCCGAGCCTCACTTCTGCAACGTTATGCATCGCGCAATTTCACAAGCCCCATAGGGCATCGATCACCATCCCATCAATGATAGGATACACAGCGGGACACTTCCCTCTCTTTCCTTCCACCATCCACCGAGCACACAAAGAAAGTCATCCAGCCTAGATCTGGGCTTTGATGGATCAGATCTGTCCAATGAGCGTGCTCAATTTGCAGTTACCCCTTGAAATGTGGAGTCGCGACATCAACCCGTCTGAGCTCAGAATTGATCAGAGATCCAGGGAGCCTCCTGGCTGTACTCTCAGGAACGGTCCGTCCGTTGCTGGGGACCAAGTCTGCAAAGCGAATCTAGCTGACTTGGAACGTTTAGAAGCCCCTTCAGACGGCATTATTCATAACCTCGTGTGTCCCGGCCACAGGCACACACTCCTCCCGTCACCTTGACGAGAGTCCTTCGACCTCTCGTCTTTAACAACTTCAACCCAGCCCGGCGTTATCAACAGCCACCGTCACTCCTTCTACAGAAAAGCATCCGAAAGACTTGATATTTCAGCACACTCTCTAATACTTTTAATACTCGTCCGTTTACAGCACGCGATAACTCTACAGACTTGAGCCTCACTCTTTCGGCTCATTCCAACAACTAATACTGCAACAAACGATTTCCAGGAGAACTCGGAACTCACCACTCTTTCAGCCATTGCCACTCTACGAGAATCAAAAACTTCCAACAACAACCACCACACCCACATCAAAATGGTTACCTCACGTCACAACGACGAGACCTTCTTCGTCGAGTCCGATGACCAGCCCGCGCCAAGGGTAAACGTTCGGGATGCTGCCAAGCTCATCGCTCGGAACAAGCAGGAAATGATCGCCAACAACCTTTCGCGACTTGCTTGCGATGAGTACCTTGAGGATATCATGCAGCATATCCGTCACATGGAGGTAAGATTGTGCATGTGCGTTTCTGATTGGGTGGTTCAAATCGTGCTGACATGGATTTGAATTTAATAGGATGAGACATTACCCGATGCTAACCTCATCGATATGCAACGCGAGATTCAATGGTTCATGCGCCCGTACCTTATCGACTTCCTTATCGAGGCTCACGCTGCCTTCTCGCTCCTCCCCGAAACCCTCTTCCTCACCGTTAACCTTCTTGATCGGTACTGCTCCAAGCGTGTCGTTTACAAGCAGCATTACCAGCTCGTCGGTTGCGCCGCCCTACTGATCGCCGCCAAGTATGGAGATAAGAAGGACAGAGTTCCCCAGATCAACGAGCTCAACAACATGTGCTGTGGGCTTTACGATGCCGGCATGTTTACGCAGATGGAAATGCACGTTCTCAACACTCTCGACTGGAACATTGGACACCCGACCGTCGACTTTTTCACCCAGTTGATTGTGGCCGAGGAAAGGGACAGCAGGGATGTCGAACACATGGCGGCATACATTTGCGAGATTGCCTTGTACCACAGGGATTTCGTTTCCACCAAACCATCCATCATGGCACGGGTTTCTTTGGTCTTGGCGAGGGCTATCTTGGGCAAGCCCGAGGTTAATGATGGCGAATGGGACCAGGTCGAGAACGCTACGCTGTTGGCTCTTTCGCAGCACCTTCACCAGCCTTCCGTCACGCTTTCCAGGAAGTATTCCAGCGCATACCTCTCCAAAGTGTCTGGCAAGCTCGCCGACTTCCTCGCTCAGCAGGCCGCTATCAACCGTCGTGGCGGTGCCCCGCCTTCCTCTCCTGGCGAGCTGACCCCCAACTCCAGCAAGGCGTCCAATGTCTACAGCACTCCCCACAAGGGCCTGGGAGCCGTTCCCGGTGCTGCTGATGGATACATGACCCCTCCGATCACCCCCGACGCTGCCAGCTTCGCACAAAATGGCACGATGATGAAGGAATATCCTGCTCCCCGTTGTCCGGTGACCCCGACACCGCAGCCGAACTCGCACAGCCAATCATACCCACCAGCAGCACAACATCAGACTTCAGCATCATCAACATCATCATCAACAAAGGCGCCCTCGTACTTTGAGACCGCGCCGTCGTCTCAAGTCGCTTACTGAGTTGATGTTTCAGTTCAGTTCCTAAGGGTCTTGCTCCAATGAGTGAGCGAGTCCTGTGTATAGTGCTGAGTGTAAGGTTGGTTGGCAGCGAACAAGGTTCAGGCTTCTCTATTTCTCTCATCATCCGGCCTGCTACTAGGATGGGGTTTCATGGTCACACATCCAGATACCATAGTTTTTGACAGAAGACATTTTGATTACAACATTTAAATTATCTGGAAGACAAAAGATTGCACACATCACACACATTCAATCGGCATCATCACGTCACACATCGCACACATTTTTGTTTCGCGCGAAGTGGACACACACAATTCAGCGGCATGGCATATTAGCGTTTGACATTTTTATTCTTTTTGTGTTTCTATTATTTTCTACAAACAATATTGAACTACCACCGTTGGAACAGGTGGTCTTTTTCAAACTGTTTCCAAACGATCTTTATTTTCCCCGTATATTGATCTCGTTCTTTTGACCGCCGGTTGATAATCATTCGTCTTCGTCGTCGTCGTCGTCGTTGTTCCATCGCGGACTAGACGAAACGGATTCTTTTTTCAGTTCACCGGCTTTTTCTCTTCCCCCTCCACCCACCAAAATCAGCAAAAAAAGAAAACGAGAGGATCGACTATAACACTCTGCGACAACCACAATGTAAACATAGGCAAGCAACAACGAGTCGAGAGGTCCGTTTGTTCTCTTATCTTATTGGAAATTCCCACAATGGCAAGGCTGGCACCCACCACTGCGGGCTATCGAGGCGGAAAACCTGGACAAGTCAATCAGACCGACAGACAGACAGACATTTGGATCGAATGGATGGATGGATGGATGGATCAAACCAAATGGGCAGACGCAATGGCGCTTTGAAGGTGTTACAAGTCAGCACGATCTGGACCACCGGATTGACAAGAGGGGATGGAAATGGAAGGAGAAGAGAAAGAAGATTGGTTATTAGCTGATGGAGGCAGGGAAGAGAAGGCGTCGGATCGGATCTGCGGGCGAATGAAGAGTTGAAAAGGGAATAACCCAAAAAAAATTAGCATTCACCGTGTAGGATGAAGGATAGGAGGAGAAAGAGGGAGGACCCAACCAACCCCGAGTTTTGCGTTTTATTTTCAAGGGAAGAGAGGATGTGCGATGCCATGCTGGATTCGATACTGCGTTGGAAGGGAAAGGGTTTGGAACATTGGACGGCGGCGGACAAGGGACTGGACAAATTGATATCAGGCATGCAACTGGCATACTGCTGGCATACTGGATTGGTAAAGAAAGAACGGACACATCAAATAACTAAATGCCGTTGCTGCAACAATCGAGAGAAAAAGAAAGATAATCCAATCTCCACCACGGCCCTCCCCCCGCTTCCACAGTCGTCGCCATTGTCATCGTCGTCGTCGTCACGAACTACCTACCCATTCTCAGTGACAAGATTCCGTCCAAATCAACAAAGTCCTATCCATTTCAGTCCAGTCAAGAGCAAGACGCACACAGAGAGAGAGAGAGAAGTTTCGTGTCTGCGAGAGGGATAGGAGGATAAAACCATGGAGAGAAAACAGGACAAAACAACAACAAGAAACTCCGGCAAATAGAGAGATACCCCTGGGCATAAGTGGACTTTTTTTTTTTTTTTTTTTTTTTTTTTTTTTTTTTTTTTTTTGATATAATTATTCTATTCTACTACTGCTGCTTTAATTCTCCGTTCCGTTGCTATTGATTCCTGCGTGTGCTCGTGCTCGTACCGCATACTTTCTGCTCTTATCGCTTTCCGTTCCATTCAACTTGGTGGTGTTGCGTCACGTTTCGTGCAATATATATTCCTCTCTAAAAGGATACCTCTAAATACTAGAGCAACTTGGGCAACTAAACTAGCTCCCTGTCCTGACGAGAAGTTGTGACGGAGCAGGACCATGTTCACTTGGTTCCTTTGATAGTCTGTCAATAAGGAACTATCATGTCAACCTTTTTCATCATTTTGGACGGACCGCGATGATTCCACCGTGCTGCGTTGCGTTTGTTGTTGTTGTTGTTGTTTGTTCATGACGTGTGATTAAAGCTACAAAGTGCCTACCTACCTCGATTCTAGAAATGATAGCCAAGTCGACAGAACATCAGGAAACATCAGATATTGTATCAGATATCAGATAGACATCAATCACGTAACCTATCTACATATCTCTAGTAATCGATACGGAGAGACGGAACATTCTATAACTAACCAATTTTCCTCCGAAAGACTGTCTGTGGTACTTGGTTAGTTAGTGCTCCCCCCGATCGATATACTTACTCCCGTCCACAACCTCTCTCGCCCGTTTCAATCAAGTTGGTCCGTCTGTTCAGTTAGTCCTCTTCGGCCCTCCCTTCCTCCCTCCCATCCAAAAAAGGGAGAAACACACGGGTTCCAGTTCATGAATGGAATCCTTAGTCCTGCCCCTAAATTCCTGCGTGTTGCCTCATCTCCCACTTCAGGTCCTCTATGAACCTCCCTCCCTCTAGTAACTCCCTTGGAACCATCCATTCCATTCCATAGTTAACCACTCGGTCTGTTCTATCGTAAAGCTCTGGACTTGGCATCCCAGCTGGAATCCTCGGGATCATATGAATAAGTTATAGTTGTCTGTTCTAAAGGACTGCAGGTATCAGCGTTATTTGTGATTGCATTTTGATCTTTTTTCAGTGTCCTCGGTATTCCGTTTACAAGTTTGTTTCCGCTTGTACAGAAGCTACTTAGCCAGTCAGTGTGATTTATCCAGAAACCACATCCCGCTTCACTTGGTCAGTGGTTTCGTGAGTGTATTTGAAGCTTACCGCTATATCTGATCAAAACCCGACTAATCTATTCTTCATACTGAACTGCCTAGATTACCTACTTGGCCTACCAAGGCTCACACTCTCAGACGCACATCCGAACAGCGGTCATGATGCAAGATATGTATGTAGTATTTGAAAAGACCTACCCGGTACTCTATCGCTGCGGGGAAAAAAAAAACCACCCGAAAACACACCGCTTCCAAAGGATGTTCTCTATGTTGGAAAACTCCTCCTTCCAGTGTCTGCCTTGGCGCCGCGTGGCTGTTGCATCCACCATAGCATCCTCCACTCATCCCATCATACGTGCCCCTTCCTCGTCCATCGATCCAGTATTCGTTGTCTCTCCATCTCTCTCGTGTAGCCTTCCCTTCCTCATTCCCCTCTCACAGGCTCTCTCTTTGTGCGTTCCGTATGCACCGTGGGCGTGTGCATGATACACCACCAGCGCCGTGCTTCACACAAACACCTAGCTAGACCGACTTCTTCCACTGCTTTCCTTCATGATCTCTCTGTTTTTATTGCCACAGCCACTTGTTGTCCTTGGTGATCCATCACTGCCGCAAGGCCACAACAACCAGCTGCTCCTGTGCTCAATTGTAATCTAGAACCCAATGGCCGTCCTAAGGCCCGAACCGTTATGGGTCATAGTTTCCTCCATTTGGGTCACATGTCGGCGCATTAGCCGCCCTGTCCCGGGATTTCGTTGAGTCCTGGTGCCAGCCTCCGACCCTACTGGGATGGCAAGGCGTACTGCTGTGTCCATTCCCGGGCGGTGGCGACGGCAACGCTGGGGTTCTCCTTCCAGGTCTTGGCCACATCGGGGGCGAGCGGGTCGTCGGGGTTGGGGGCGCCTAGGAGGGCTTGGATGGAGAGGAGGATGGTGCGGATTTGGAGGGCGGGGGACCAGTTGTCTATCGGGTTGGTATCGTGTGTTAGCTTTTCGGAACTGGCGTATTCAACTATCTCGGCTTTCCTTTCTGGGGACTACTCACTCTTGAGGACGTCGAGGCAGATGCGACCCAGCTTGTCGACGTTGGGGTGGTAGATCTTGGTAAGGAAGCGGATCTTGGGAGGGGTCATGGGGTAGTCATCGGGGAGGAAGAGTTCGAGCTTGAAGACACCACCTGTGTTGGTGTTTGGTTCTCCTGTTAGCAATCATGTTGTATGTTCTCATGGCGCATCGAAGTAGAGATGAATGTATCGGGAGCCGTGGGGGTTAAGGAAGACCAACCCTCATATGGCGATTGCGAAGGGCCGTGGATCTCGACGTCGAAATAGCGAAGGTTGTCCTCATGGGGAACAGCACTAATACCGGGGACACTGCGATCAGGAAGGAAAAGTTAGGACTTTGGTCTAGACTGTCTGCTTCTTGGGATGAGGATGGCATGTACGTACGGCTCCGCCATCAGCCTTTCGGTCTCTTTCACAATCCGCTTCGGAAGCGCCATAATGATTAGATTAATTGCTGCTGGTGTTTAGTGCGAAAGGAAGCTCGGCAAGCAAGTGGGAGAAATTGTGGTGAGGAAAATGTTTGTCGCTGAGGCTGGGAGAGACAGGAGGGCAAGTGGAGGGGTTATCGCCGATTGTTATGCTGGATGTCAGAGGGCAGTTAAAGAGGCGTTTCGGAGGCTCCGGTTGACAAATCGAGGCAGACAGAGGTAACGCACAGTGTACTGCGCTATCACGGAGCGAAAGGGCCTGTAAATAAGGGAACGTCTGGTAAAAGCGGTAGTACGTAGGTAGGTAGGTAGGTATGGCTAGACCAAAATCGTCGCAAGGCAGTCGATTCCTTGTGAACTTGTTGGAGACAAGTCGAAATCGGCAGAATCTCTTGCGACACAGGCAATTCACAACGGAGCAAGGAAGTTCTCGACGACGGAACGCGGGATGATTGGAAGGCAAAGTCGGGTGGAAGAAGGTGTGTGGGATGCGCTGACGGCGGGCGTACTTAATGAAACCACTGAATGCCCTGTGACAGCGGTCACGGCCCTGACAGCGACAGCCGGAGGTGACCTACCTACCTACCCTAGAGGTATCCATGTGACGGGATGGAATCCATCATCCATCCCTCTAATCGGGATCTCGCGATAAGCGCACAGACCACATGATCGAGAAGGTACCTCCTACGTCTAGTGTACTGGCCAAAGTCACTGCCTGCCACTGCACCACTGCCGTTCCTGTGTCCAGTTAACTGTTCATCGGCGCCTTGTCGAGGTTGACGCCGTTGTCAGGTTGACCTTCCATTGAAGAGAGAGAGACTGGAGTGAGAGAGAGGGAGTCTACTTCTTGGCCGAACGGTTTCTTCATTGACATTGCACGTCCACTTGTTTCCAACCTGCCGGCCTTCGTACTTTCTTCCGCTGCTATCGACACCTCTCGATATGTTTTGCATTGATCGACGACGACGACGACCTGTGATCTCTCCGGTTTACCTTCGACTTCACCATTCCCGAGACGCCCTACGAATGCCAGGTTATTCGTCCTTGGGGGAGCTGGTCTAGTCCAACATTAAGTCTCGTCAAGTCCCGTCAACTCAACTCAACTCATCCTTGGTTTACCACTTCAGTCAAACTCCAGCACTGAGAATGGGATGAGGGAGGGTACGCACCATGCTGCACCGTCTCGTCCAATCCTAATCCCGCAATATGCCCTCCGTATTTGACTCTCCGCCAAAGAAGGCGAAAACAATCAAGTCAGCCTTCGACAGTGAGAGCTTCGATGCCGACCTGACCATCCATGTTGATGGCTTGGTAGGCTCCGCCACCATCTCACCCTCGGGCCGTGATGTTGCTCTTGCTTCCCCTGAGGGCCTCGCTATCATAGACCTGGACTCGCCATGGAATCCCCCACGGAGACTGAGCAGCCATGGCCTCCCGTGGCTGGTGGTTGATGTCCAATGGTCTCCCTTTGCAGCTCGTGACTACTGGGTGGCTTCGACAGCAAATCATCGCTGTCTGGTATGGAACCTCAACATGAGGGATGACTCGCCCTCTGGAGCCATCGAGCACTCGTTGCAAGCCCATAGTCGAGCCATCACCGACATTAACTTTTCGGCTCACCATCCAGATCTTCTAGCCAGTTGCTCAGTTGACGGTTATGTTCATCACTGGGATCTGAGAAGACCGAGACAGCCTGCTCTGTCATTCTGTGACTGGTTTGCCGGTGCAACGCAGGTCAAATACAGTCGTCAAGACCCTCATGTTCTTGCTTCGGCTCACGATCGATGGCTTCATATCTGGGACGACCGAAAGACTGTCGAACCCCTCAAGACCATTTGTGCTCACACGTCCAAAATCTACGGTATCGACTGGAATCGGACTGACGCCCCCTGCTTGGTCACCTGCTCCTTGGACAAAACCATCAAGTTCTGGAACTACGAAAAGACCGATGAACCAGAGCGGGTCATTCGCACCGACTTTCCAGTATGGCGAGCTAGGCATACCCCTTTTGGCAACGGCTTGCTTGCCATGCCACAGAATGAACCGGGCAACCTTTACCTGTACGATCGGGGAACCGCCCCAGAGGCTCCGAGCGCATCAGAACCCGTTGCCATGTTCTCAGGACACGGAAACCACAAAGTGAAAGAATTTCTGTGGAGAACCCGAGGATCAATCACTAGCGAGGGTGTTGATGAGCGCGAGTTTCAGTTGGTTTCCTGGGGCGAAGATAATGAGTTGCGGTTGCAAAAGGTTGAGCCCGACATTCTTGAGTCCGTTGGCTATGTCAAAGGGAAGACTGTGGTGAAGAACCTGGCCCTCACCCGCAAAGGCGCAGCTTACAAGACTTTCCGCGCAGTCGACGATACTGTCCACCGCGATCGCAGGACTGCTACCATGAGCGACCCGCGTCCGGGAAGCTCGGGTCAGTATCGCAAAAGTGCCCTCAGCTATGGCCTGAATTCCCATCTCCGTCGGGTTGGGCCTACGTGGCGAGGTTCTCCAATGAAGGCCAAGGTGAATGGCGGCAAAAGTATGGACAAGAGTCAATTGCAAATCGGGTGGATGAAAGGTATCTCCATGACCAAGCGGAAATCCGAGTCCGATGGCCCTGGACGAGGTAGCATCAAAGACTCTGGCCTTTTCAGCCATGGTGCCTATGACGATGACTGGGCTGAACCGGAATCCATTCAAGACGAGTTCATCCACGTCAGCAATCGTCTTCCCAACGTGAAATGGGAAAACATCGATATGGATGCGTTGATTCTCAACGCCTCATTGAAGGGGCCATGGGGCTTCAACGACGAGGGAATCTTCATCAAGGTTAAAGTCGATATTCCAACCAGCTATCCCACCAGCAAGGCCCCCAAGTTTTATGTCGAAAAGACATCCTTCATGCCCGAAGAAACTCACGAGAAGATCGAGCGCGAGCTGCAGATACTTGCCAATCAGTTCCTCGAAAGGAAACAAAACTGCCTCGAGGTGGCCTTCTCATACTTGCTCGGCGATGTCGACCTCGAAAATAGTACCACCCTCTTTAAGAATGTAAGGGATCTCAACGACGAGGAAATCGAAGCGCTAGCAGACGAAAGCTCCAGTGACGAGGAAGACAGCGATGTCCAGGCTAGAGGATCTGTCTCAATGTCACAGGACCTTACGGCGAGCACTGAACTTGATCCGACAGCCACCCTTGCTCCAACACAACGCCCCATTGCAGTGCCGACGCCCAGAAAGTGCGGAGCGAGATTTTCCAACGACGGCAGACTTGTGTGCTTCTTCCCCTCAAAAGAACAACAAGCCCTCGCACTATTCTCCATCTCCAATTCAGACGCCTACCGCGATCGACAGAAAGGAGAACCAAATTTTGCGGGTTTCGGTCGTCTCACCCAGGATTCGCCGCCTCCAAGACGTAGATACAACGATGATGACTCGGGTTCTGACGATATGAGTGATGGGTCGGAAGACTCAGAATCCAGCTCATCCAGCGACTCGGAGCCGTCAACCATGCACAAGATCAGTCTATGGCATCAACCTGGTGGGCGTAGTCTCAAGAAGACATGGAGTACCAACGACTCGTTGCGCTCCAGCGGAGGAGGCACCGGCGCTGGTACCGGAACCGGAACGGGGATCAGTCGAAGAAGGCTCCCAGCCAGGCCTAAGAATATCATTGCCCTTCACGATTTGCGCAGCCTACTTCCATCGCAGAAACAGTTTGCTCAGGAGTATGCGATCTTTGGCGATGGCGCTGAGGTGTGCATGCATAATGCCATGGTCGCGGAGAAATATGGGTATCACGATCTCGTTCATATATGGCATTATGCGGCCATGTTGTTGCGGAATGACATCCCGCTTGAAATCCATGAACAGCAAAATAGAAAAGAATCCGTCCTTGTCATAGCCAGGGACGCCTCGGCACGGGTTCGGGATGACGAGTATGCACAGCACTTTGGTTGGGACAGTAATCTATCTGGCCGTGTCAAGTGGGGTTACCACCCATTAGCCCAGAGCTTGATTGCCGACCTTTTCAACTATTTTGAAAAGGTAGCTGACATCCAGATGCTAGCCATGCTGGCTTGCATCTTCGGAGACTCGTCCGCTGAGGACGGGGTAGCCTATGCAGGCTCACATCTTCCTCAGCCTGAGACACCCCTGCCTATGAAAGCCCCTTCCTTTTCGCTAGAGTATTTCCCTACCGACCCAGCATTATGGCATATTAACTACAAGAGTCAAGCTAGTAGTGCCATCACGACTCCCAGAACCGTCCATACTCCTGCAATATACTCAGAGTCACCAGGAATCGAGGACGTCGTAGCTTTACTTGAGCCTACACCCAACTCCTTCTCCGCTGGCGAAACTCCCCCGAAGATGTCTCGAGATCATCTACGAGAAGGCGATCAAACTCAAAGCCTATCGACATCGCCTAGCAATAGGCTCTTTACCCGCTCCAACACGGCTGTTTCTGCAGCTTTCAGCCTCCCGAAGACACTGGCTGGAATGGTTTCGGGGTCACCTCCAGATCCCCCACCACGCAAGCGGCCTAGCCCTGCCGAAGCCATCTTCAACAACCTTGCTCCAAGTGTTACCTGGGGAACTTCAACCGTGTTTGGGGGTACGGCTCCCGAAACACCGGGTACGGCACGAACTTCACTCTCAGATGATGAGAGTAGAAATCATGATATGACGGTCTTGGTACCTGTTGCCGTCTCGGTCGTCCCAGAGAACCAGGGGCTCTTTGACGACGATGGATGGCTGAACACGCCTCTTCTCGATCCAAGCCGCAACCATGTCTACTCGTATTACCGTTATGCCTACGCCGAGATGTTGCAAATGTGGGGCCAGCCTTTATCTCGCCTCGAGATCATGAAGTTCAATGTCCTCAAGGGCGACAAGACATCGAGCTCTGGGTGCTACAGTGATGTCACGCATAGCATAGATGGCTACTACGATCACGAAACGGCTGAGAATACTGCTGCTAACAGTGCCAGCCAAAACCCTGCCTTTGGCGGACGGAAAGAGCAACTCCAGGCTTTGATCGCCTCGGGTCGCGGCCTTGATGTTACGGGCATTTGCCGCATTCATGAAGAGCAGCTTGATCCGGTGGAGTACACCAGGCCAACCAAGGGCAAATACGGCGGTGCCGTTGGTACATGCCATAGGTGTGTTAAAGCAGGTAACAAGAAAGAACAGAAACAGCTGCGCTGCGTGTATTGTCTCGAGCCCATCGCCGCGCTTTACCCACCTTGTCTCAACTGCGGCTGCGCCTTCCACGAAGCCTGTCTGGCTGAGTGGCACGAGATGGGCGAAGAAGAATGTCCAGCGGGTGATGACTGCTGCTGTGTCGAAGATGCCAGCACCGCGCACGTGGAGAGATGGTCGGCCTTGCAAGCTGCCGTGGCGGCCATGAATAAGATGAGAAGCGCCGCCAGCGGAAGTCTACACCAGCAGGTGGACCGCGACAAGGAGAAGAGTTCAGGCAATCAGTCGGGTATATCAAGAAGATCTTCCATCAAGACCGTCCTGACCGGCGTCGCCAGTGTCGCCACCGGAGGCACCGGCAGCCGACCGCGTCGCCGAAGCGTACCTACCGACCTCGCCAAGTTCATGCGCGGCGGCCGCTCCGATCCCAATGCCTACCGTCCGAACGACGACAACGACGATGACTACGACGAAGACGACGATGATCTCCCCACTATCGCCATCACCAGCTCCAACGGCGGCTCCAGCGACCGCAGCCGCAGCGCCCACCCCACCAATCGCCGCGCCGTCCCAACCGCCTCCCCCTCCGGCATCACCACAAACACAATCCCGCACCAGTTCGGCCGGCGTAGAGGCGGTAGTTCCGCCTCTCACCTCGCCGCCACCGGCGGCTACAGCAGTGGCTACGGCCATCGCTCCTCCAACCTTTCCCACTTTTACATCGCAGCCGACGACAATTCAGGTGACTCCGCCGACTCCAATAACGAAGGCACCGCCACCACCCAATTCACGGCCTCCAACTCCAACCGCGCCTCGCAGACTCTGCTCTCAGGCAATGACATTGACCGCGAAGAGTGGGAATCCGTCGCTTCCTCACGCGGCATACCTTCGCTTTCGAATGACCCGCTCCACCCTTCGCACCCTTCGCACCATTCTCGATCCGGTTCTCGATCCGGGAACTCTTCCCGATCAGCCTCTGGCGGCTCCGACACGGGTGGTGGGAAAGATACCACCACCACATCATCGTCGTCGACGACGACGACCCCGAGAGTAGGTGACAGTGGAAGCGACAACAGCAAAAGACCACCACATCACGAACGCACGCCCAGCGGAAGAGGGTTCACGGCGCTGAAACCGCCACCCTATGGAGACGAGCCGATAAGCGCGGCGAGATTGAGTTTGGGGAATCGGTTGAAGAAACATATTGCTGGTGCTGCTAGTGCTGCTGCTGCTTCTTCTGGTTCTTCTGCTTCTGGTTCAGGGGGGTCTGGTGGAAACGGGAACGCTGGGAGTGATACTAGCGGTGGGGGTGAGACTGGTGTTGCAGGAGGGAGTGGCGGTGGTGGCGGGAATGGCAGTAACGGAAATGGGAGTGGAGGTAGCAGCAGCTCTTTATTGGGAGGTGGAGCACAACGACCGAGTTTGTTGAGAAAGAAAAGTACAGGTGTTGCTGTATGGAGAGGCGGTAACTAGATCAAAGGGACCAAAGAAAAAGGAGACCGAGGTTGGCGGTTGAAGACAATTATTTGCTAGACTTGATGGTAATGTAAGGTGTAGCAGATAGGTTAGCGAAAAGGGATCTTGAATCGAAGTCGTTTTTTCTGAAACATCTTCTATACAGTTCATCACCCAACTTCACTTTGAAATTCAGTTTTCACTTCACGTCTCTTCACCTCGTTTTATCCTACTTCACCTTTTGCTTCACTTCTTTCTACTTCTTTTACGTCCTTTTTTTTTTTTCTTATTCTTCTTCTCGGTTCAAACATATATGTAACCTCTCTCTTCACTTTTTTTTTGACTTCTCTTCGCGTATTTCTTCACCCTCCCTTTTTACTTCTCTTTATTTCGCATCTCTCTTCACTTGGCTTGCTCAACGGCACCTTGACCTTTTACTATTTCTTACATTTTTTGGGCAAAATTCAGCATCCTCATATGTAAAGGGCGGCAAGCGTGCCACCGACTGTCGCAGGACACACAGCCTTGACATGTCCCTATACAGTGTACACATTTCGCGTTCGATCTAATTTTGATGAGCCTACAATTTTTTTTTTTTTTTTTTTTTTTTTTTTTTTCCATTGGTCTTGTCGTGATGATGGCCACTATGCACTCCCCACCCACTCTATAACACGGGTGTTGGGAGTTCCATACTTGTACGTTGTGATTTCCTCTAATTCTAAAACTGTAAAAGATACCAACCGACCGCTCTGCCTTTTCTCAAGGACCGTCAAAACTGTTGAAACTCGCCGAAGTAAAAAAGAGGAATCATGCCCCGCCTGCGCTTCTGTCTAAAGCTGAATATTTATAAAGCCAGATATATATAAATATATGCCTGAACGCACCGGCTGCGCTTCTCCGCGTTCTGCCACACACACATCCTTTGATTAATCCCCACAACGACCTAAAATCCCTGCTTCAATGACAACGATAGCTTGCACAGCAACAAGACGAACGGCTACTACCAGTCATCCTCATCATCATCTCTCTTCGCCATCGCCTGCTTCCTCGCCTTCAAGGCATCCGCCAAACTGCCCGCTATGCTCGGCGTCGGCGTACTGCTCCTGCTCGCATCGCTTCCTGATCCGTTCGCTCCGTTCAAGCTCATGCCCGAATCTCTATTCTGCAGCGAGGCCACAGCGGGCGCGGGCGCGGGCTTACGGCCAGCGACTGGTCGCTTGGCTGGCGGCTGAGGAGCTACGCGACCGCCACCGTTGGCAGCGGGGGGAGGAGGAGGAGGAGGACGGGGAGCGACGGCGGGAGGTGCGGGGGCTTGCTCTTCTACGTATGCGGCAGGAACCCATGCTTGGCCTTCGGGGGTCTTGGCCAGCCACCAGCCTGTGATAATGGTTGTTAGGATTTCTATATTTTCAAGACGAAGATAAATGGCTAGGGAGGGGCGGGAAACATACCATTGTTCTCTTTCTGGACAATCTCAATCATATCTCCAGCCTTGATGGAGAGTTCGTTCTCCCTTGTGCCAGCAAAGTCATACAGTACCTTGGCCATGATCTTAGGCTTAGCAGCCGGCGCTGGAGGAGGCGGCGGCGGAGGGCGCACGGTCGACGTGCTGGACTGCTGCCTCGTATGACTGGGAAGGGACTTGGTAGCGGCCGGTGTAGAGGCTGCTCCAGGGTGAGCGGGAACAGGCCTGCTAGAAGCCGCAGCGGCAGAAGAAGCAAGAGGGTTAGAAGCAGCAATAGAAGGACCACCGCCGGGCCGGGGCTGAGCCGTGCGGTTCGGGTTGGCATTTCTCGCTGGTCTTCCACCAGGACCGCCAGGCTTGATAAGCTTGCCCTTGGTAATAGGCCTTGGAGGAACAGGCTTGGCCTTGGGTTGGGGCCTGGACACAGAGTTGGGAGGCTCGCCAGGCTGAGTATGAACAGTACTGCTCTTGTAGAAGTCCTGCGAGGTTGGCGCATCCTTCAACACCTTGACCAACTGCATCTTGCCGGGTTTCTTGGCGTACTCGATGGCGTCGCCAATCTTCAGATTGAAGCTTCCGGGCATGACCCTCTTCATCTGCGTGAACATCTCGGTCTTGAGCACGCAGTTGAGTAGGGGATCGGGCTCTTGCTGCGACCCAACACCCAAGGAGAACCAGTCGTCTCTGGCGGTAGACGCCCCAATGAACTTGATAGAAGCCAATGGGAATGCCTTCTCTGCCATGATCTGAACGTGACCTTGATTGAGAACCTGGGCGACGATGTAGAACTTGCTGTTGGTCACGACCAGGATTCTAGGACTAGGCTTGCTGGAACGACCAAACTTGTGCTCAAGAAGCTCACCGCGGCAGGAGAAGACTGCCTTCTCGTTGCTACCAATGCCGATGGCATTGCGAATCTGAGCACCAGGACCGGTGGTAGCATTGATGCCAAGGTAGTCACCCAAGAACCGACGGGAACCAAGAATAGACATTCTCCTGCGCTCCTTGCGGCCTCCCAACACCTTATGGCCTTCTTCACGGAGCTGCAGGTACTCGGCACCAACGCGTTTCTTCCTCCAGATACGCTGAATACGGATGGCAGCCTCTGCCCTGTATGCAAGGTACGCACGCCACATGCGCTGAATGCGCGTCGCCATGTTATGCCAGTACCTGTCTCTCATATGCTCAAGAGCGAACAAAGTCTCGGGCGACTTGATGAAGGCCTTGGTCACACCTAGTTGCCACTCCTCCTGCGGGATACTCGTGTCCTTGAGGATTTGTTTTGTAGCCGCTTCGTAAGAGCCTGTCCAGGTATACTCACCAGCGTATGATGTGGCAGGCGAGAGTAGGAAGAAGCGGTCGACAAACTTCTCGAACGACTGACGGTATGCGAAACCGGCGCGGCGAATGCGAACGTTTTCTTGAAGACCGAGATACTTGACCTGATGGAGGACATTGGGCTCATTGTACTCTGTTGGTGACTTGTTCTCGTTGGGTTTGATAGTACGGATATACGAAGGCTGGCACTTCATCAGAGTATCGACCAAAGCATTCGCGGAAGTTCTGATTCTGTCACCGGCAGAAGGGGGCTGCCTACGGTTGTCCAAATCGACCTGCTGGGGGAACAGAGTATGGACGAACTGGTTCTGGCTGGCCTGGAAGAGATTCTGCACACCCTTGAGAAGCAAATCCTTGTTCTTGTCCGTGATACCGTCCACACTGTACGTCACATCACCGGCGTAATGCTTGACAATAAAGGCACCCTGACGGGGCGTGAGATGGGGGTTCGACATGCCGTTGATGCTCTGCATGAAGGTGCGGTCGGAAGCCGCTGGATCAGCGTGGGCCGTCTTGGTGGCATCCTTCATAGCAGAGAAAATACCAGGGGGCCGGGTAGACTCAATCAAGTCGCACACAATCTTGTTGTCAAAGTACTTGATGGGCGTCCACTTGATCTGTTCCCTCGCGTACTCATCCTGCTCGGCCTTGAGTGTCAATTGGATAAAAATTTGCTGGAGCTTTTCGTTCACGTAGTTGATACAGAGCTGTTCAAAGCTGTTCTTCTCGAAGATTTCGAAACCGTAAATATCAAGGATACCAATTGAGTTTGTCGTAGCTTGGCGAGCCTTGAGCGACAAGTTGATACGCTCCACAATCCAGTCAAACAGGTTGTAGTAAATGGCCATTGCCAGGGCATCTCTTGTCGCGGTAGCCTGGGGAACGTTGGCGGGAGACTCGATAACCTCACCGGGCCTTGGGGTCAAGATACGGATCGTGAGGGCGTGGACCAGCTGAGCGGGATCAACCTCGAGAAGGTATGCCAAGAAATCAACCACAGACTGATCTGATACGGCAGCATATCCATCATCACCCTCCTTAAACACCAGGTTTCCTGCCCAAAGAATAGCCGACAGCATTCGGAAGATGTTGTCCTGTTCCTGCTGCGAGAGACCGATAATCTTCATGGCATTAAGGGTATCCTGGTACTCGGCCAAATCATCGATACCGTCGACATCGAAGCACTTGGCCTTGCTGGTATAGAGGTATGTTTCGGGTTTCTGGATGCCGTACATTTCGCGGTACTGCTGGGAAGCTCCTTTTGTGAATTGGTAAAAGATGTGGAAGTTTCGCTCGTTGGCGATCTGGCCGACGACACGGCTCTTCTCAAGGAGGTAGTTGGTGATGTCGGCACCGATGGGCTCGCCCTGAGCGTTGAAGTGAATCTGGAGGTACTTGCCGAAGCGGGACGAATTGTTATTTCGCAGCGTCTTGGCGTTACCGAAGGATTCAAGCAGAGGGTTTGTCGCGAGCACCATGTCCTTGATCTGCTGAATATCCCCCGACCCGCCGCCAGACACGTTGGCGATGTACTGCATGATGCGCTTGGCCGCCTCGGTCTTGCCGGCTCCGGACTCGCCCGAGATGATAACGCACTGGTTCTCGCTGTAGGCCTTCATGTTGTAGTAGGCAGATTCGGCAATGGCGAAGACATGAGGGGGCATCTCCAGACGGTTCTTGCCCTTGTAGCTCTCGAGGACCTGGTCGGTGTAGATGCCCAGGTCGCGAAAGGGGTTGACGGACACCAAGACATGGCCGATGTATGTGTAGATCTCGCGTCCCTCGAAGCGCTTCTTCAGGTTCTCGTTGATGGCCTCGTTGGAGACCTTGCTGAGTAGTGTCAGGTCTGATACACCGATCTCCTTCTTCTTGGTGGTGTCGAAAGTGGCCTTCTTGGGCTTGGCCGAGCTGGACTTGTCTCCGCCAGCAGAGCGCTCGGCCCGCGCGGCCTTGTCCTTTGATCGCTTTGTGATACCCTGTGAGGATAGAAAGACATTAGTTAGTGCTTGTTTGTTGTGGTAATGCGCAGAGGATTCGGCACATCCCCTTGGTCTTGGATTGGAGTGGGCTTGGGTCGGCTTGTTGTGAAGGTCGGATGATGCAACTCACCATGACGGGTGTTGTGTCTCTTGTGTCTCTCTTTGGTGTACTTTCAAGCTGTCTCCTGAACTGCTATGGCCAGCAATTCGCGCTTCCCACCAAGGCTGTCGTGGGATATGTTTGTAACGATCGAATGTCCGCGATGACAGGTATTAGGTGCGGACCGGTAGTAGCGTGCGGTGTGCTGTGAAGCGGGGTGGTGGTGGTGAGGGCGGTATGTCAGAGGATGGAAGAGAGACTGGACTTGGAAAGACGGACGTTGGAGTTGCAGCGAGTGTGAGGTGTCGCAGCAGTAGAGGTAGTCTGCACTAATCGCCGGTTCAAGTCGCCGTTCCTTGTTGGAGAAGATGCGTAATCGCTGGTGCTCCGCCTCCCCTGGCAGGAGCAACGGGAGCGTCCTCTGTGCCAATCCCCCATTGTGCACTGGTACCTGTACCCTTAATCACCGGAGTTGGTGCCTAACGCTGACCGGCCTTCTATAGCGGGACACATGTACAGTGACGAAGGCCGCGAACGAAACCCACAAGGTGATCCACTTTGTTGGGCCTTGACGGGTCTTCCCCGCCAGCCGACACGATGAAATGAAAGGGTTGAGCCAATCAGAGAAGCTACCCTTGTACTTCACAGCCACACTGTCTGACATTCAAGCCACCGATAGACTTGAGTTCAAGTTGGTTGTCTTTGAAAGCCACGCAAGCAGATGGTCCGAGTTGCGGTCCGCATCAATTCTTGGCAGTCTTGAAGCTCTTCAAACTGCGTGACGTATACCTGCTGATTTTAACACCATTTTGAGGCTCTCGTCCAACTCTCGCCAACAGGAATAGCCTCATCTATCTTCACAAACACTATACCCATAGATCAACTTTGTGGCTTATTCTTTACTGGGCTCTGACCGTCAACGCGACTCGCGGAGATTTGTCCTTCATTTAACTTGACTGACAATCGTTGACATCTCATCTTATCCGGACCAAATTTCCGGACAGTCATTTGCAATGTCAACTGCCTCCTTCCCGTCATGAAATGGAGAACTGAGGTGGAAGGGAGGAAGCCTCAAAGAACAACCAAAGAAGCAGAGAATTGACCATCCTTATGTAAGTACCCATTGGAAGCCCTCAAAGCTTGGTTCTTGTGTTAGGTCTGTTTCCTTCTCAACACCAGGAACGCCGAGGTTTCGAGAGATTATCGTACGATATCCCCCACGTTTGGTTGTACCCATGATCGCCTTCGCCCTTCCAGGCATGCTGCCCAACCGCCTCGTGGTGAAGACAAGGTTTAAATCAAATCGGCACTCTTCCTTGCGTGGCCCCCGACACATGGTATCATCAGCCTTCCTGAACTTTTCTTTTTCTTCTTTTTTGTTCTATCGTTGTTTGGATTTTGCATATCTTTGCTATGGTGCTGCCCTCGGGAGGGTCTTATATGAGGGAGTTGAGGTGTCCGTCTCAACAGCTCAATCATGTTCAAGGCACACTCGAGTTTATCCCTGAGCTCAGCCGTGATACCGCATTCAATTCTCCCGGCACGCAGCAGAGGCAATCCTTAATCTTTTTCGAAAGGCTTCCCTCTGCAGGACACACATACCGCTTCTCGTTTCACTATACGTTCAAAGTCACCCCGAGAGGATTCGGAGCCCCTCTCTTCCAGCCTTCCTTGGCCCCCGCGGTCCCCCTGTCTGACCTCAAACGAAACCAATGGATGATACCTTACCCGACGTTGGACGATCATTGACTCTTCCTAGTTGGGCCTCCTGGAAGCCTTAAGCCGGGGATACGTCGGTTGTACCGAAGAAGCTCTAACAACCAAGGTCTAGCGCCCGGATATAAGATCAAGCTTAAACTTCAAGATGGCACTCTGAAGTTGCCCACCAGGTTCTGTAGCCCGGAACGACATGGGAGCTCGGACCAGTAGTTTTTGCTCAGCTTGTCTCGATGCTTCAGCCCAAGAAATACTTGTGACAAATCACTCCTAAGCAACCATTTTCAACCACAGTTGATGGCAGTCTGCCTTTTCCCCTGGCTAGCTCAGCATCGCTGTGGCCTCAGTTGGCGTCTTTGACACGGAGAGATTCGATCGAGAGGCCTTGTGTGTTTTCAAATTACAAGTCGGGGGCAAAGCGGCAGAGCAGCACAGCGCAGCAGCGCCTTTTGCTGAGTTGTCGATTCGAGGGAAGAGCAGTAAACATAAACATTCAAGCATGAATTGGGCCTCATCGCCGGACTCGAGCGCTACTGACACCCAAACTGCAGGTGCCGCTGAGAGGAATGATGTCTCGCAGAGGCCAGAAGAGTCTGGGTCCGTCATCAGCCCACCAAATCATTCCATGGGCCCTGATGCCTATGCGTAGCCACGGCCAAGAAGTGATAGCGTTATGTTTAAACATATCACGGTTGGTAGGTCAAGTTCAAGATGCAGTCATTTCACATTGACATGTTAGCGCACCTAGAGGTACTCTTGCCCCTCGGGTCAGTTGCGATAACTAGGTATGGTGTAGTATACGTGACCAAAAATGTAGTCCTGAACTGGAGTCGAGCTTGTCACCTTACCAGGCAATTGCGAGATATCATTGGACAAAAACATGAGCTCTCCTGCAGGACGCCATCCTTCTCTGGTGTCTAGCGCCGCCGGGAGCATGTCACTGGGAGATTTGGAGGGACTGCACAAAGGAACAGGGACAATTCGGCCTGTTCGAGACGAGCCTCCCCTGTCCGTAACCCAACCGTTAAGCGCCGGGACGATATGGGTGTGACAGCATTTCCTGATTGGGCCTAACTTTTCACTTGGTTTTCTTGGGATTCTGGACCCTGAGGCGGCTTCTGTGCATCTTTTTCCAGATCTCTCTTTCCCTTTTAATCCTTTCCTCTCCCGTTACTCCTTGCCTCTTCAAGCTTCATTGTTAACATGATGATGAGGAGCAACGACGACAACACCATCGTCAGAAGCTAGCAAATAAAGCCGACGGACAATACCACCCACGCTATAGTCAACCCCTGTCGCAGTCGAAACATCTCAGGTCGCCTCACACAACCCCCTCGTCAAAGCGTCTCTAACGGTTTTCGTCTCAACTTCTCTCCACCAACTGTCGCAAAGACGTTATCCGTCTGGCGGGAATCTGACACACCTATACTGGAGTGTGAACACCGACTATACGGTTGACACCTAGGTAGCGGTACCATTCAGCAGAACCAAAAGCTGCTTTAACTGCGTGTCCCGCAAGGAAACTCGGGTTGTCCTGTTGCCGTGTTCCCGGTCTGACCATTAACCCCGGACAATAACATCACCACTACAACCATCAACGGTCATTGATCGACGGGATTCCTGTGGGTAGCCGACAAGCATCCTACTCACTCCAGCCTTGGATCCATCAACCATCCTCCCTCTTGAGGTTGGCTTCCCCGCGTGTACTTCTTGTCGTGGTTCCTACCATCTCTCTTTCTCTTCCTCGCCTTGTGAGGTAACACGGACTCTCTTTTCTCTTGAGCCTTACAGTTACTTTGCCCTTCCATTCTCTTTAGCTGCTGGCTCAGACCACTCTTTACTTTTTATTCTTCAATTAGTGTGTGTGTTTTTTTTTTTTTTTTTGGGTTCACCGTGCTTCATCTTTACCGACCTGATTCACCGACACGAATATCGATATCAGATTGTTTTGGAAGAGGAATCACTTTTTGGATATCAGAGTG
Organism: Neurospora hispaniola; assembly: GCF_033458365.1. Lineage (NCBI taxonomy): Eukaryota > Fungi > Ascomycota > Sordariomycetes > Sordariales > Sordariaceae > Neurospora > Neurospora hispaniola. The sequence continues at coordinate 2,423,324 of NW_026944411.1, read as the reverse complement.
TCGGCAAAGGGAGTCTTGCGGTCTCTACATCAACCAGCCACCACGGCTTCGATACCCTCGAGCCTTTCACCGAGTGTTGACGAGTCGCAGGTCGACATTCATCAACTTCCGAAACTCATTTGTGTTATTGAGGGCGGATTGAGCGGAGGGGGGATCTAGCGGTCGCCAACATGAGTCTCCTCGTACTGCTGAAGAAGCAGCTTACGCCAACTAAGCTGCTTTTCCATGTTCTCTTCTGGACATTTCACTGGGGAATCTTCGCTTATGGATGGTACGTTTTCATCTTGTCAGCTGGTGGTAGATTGGGCTTGGGACTTGGTGAGCAAGGGAAAAGTTGCTGACACGACAATCAACAGGTGGAAGCAAGCATCTGATGCTCGCCTAGCCGGTCTCAACAAATTACAGTACTCGGTCTGGTTCTCTCGAGGTGCCGGTCTAGTGTTGAGTGTAGATGCCATGCTCATCTTGTTGCCAGTCTGCAGAACCATCATGAGGTTCATCCGACCCAAGATTAGATTCATCCCACTTGATGAGAATATCTGGATGCATAGACAGCTTGCTTACGCTATGCTTCTCTTTACCGTCATCCACACCGCATCTCATTACGTCAAGTGAGTATCGGCCACAAAACATTGGGAGATACCAAGACACTGCTAACCTGACAACAGCTTCTACAACGTTGAAAAGACACAGATCCGACCCGTATCGGCAGTCCAGATTCACTACGCCCAGCCTGGCGGTATCACCGGCCATGTCATGCTCCTTTGCATGCTTCTGATGTACACGACAGCCCACCACCGCATCAGACAGCAATCCTTCGAGACCTTTTGGTACACTCACCACCTCTTCATCCCCTTCTTCCTGGCCCTGTACACCCACACAGTTGGCTGCTTCGTCCGCGACACTGCCAACAGCTTCTCGCCCTTTGACGGTAAGCAGTACTGGGAGCACTGCATCGGCTACCTCGGCTGGCGCTGGGAGCTTTGGACAGGCGGCTTTTACCTCCTCGAGCGCCTGTATCGCGAGATCCGTGCTATTCGTGAAACCAAGATTACCCGTGTGGTCCGCCACCCTTACGACGTCGTCGAGATCCAGTTTCACAAGCCCTCATTCAAGTACAAGGCCGGCCAGTGGCTCTTTTTGCAGATGCCCCAAGTCTCCAAGTACCAATGGCACCCCTTCACCATCACATCGTGCCCGTACGATCCTTACGTCTCCGTGCACATCCGCCAAGTCGGTGACTTCACCAAGGAACTCGCCAATTCCATCGGCGCCGGCCCTGCCCAAGCTAAGCTCTACGACGGCGTCGACCCCAATGGCATGTACGAAGTCGCCCTGATGAACGGCGACCACCTTCCCCCTCTCCGCATCGATGGGCCCTACGGTGCGCCTGCCGAAGACGTCTTTGAGAACGAGATCGCCGTGCTGATCGGTACGGGTATTGGCGTTACCCCCTGGGCCTCCATCCTCAAGAACATCTGGCATCTGCGCAACGGGCCAAACCCGCCTACACGTCTGCGCCGTGTCGAGTTCATCTGGGTGTGCAAAGATACCTCTTCGTTCGAGTGGTTCCAGATTTTGCTGAGTTCGCTGGAGCAGCAGTCGAGCGAGGCAGCCCGGATCCCCGGATCAAGCGGAATAGAGTTTCTTAAGATTCATACGTACCTCACGCAGAAGCTGGACATGGATACCACGCAGAATATCGTGCTGAATAGTGTCGGTGCCGAAGTGGATCCACTGACGGAGCTCAAGGCGAGGACGAATTTTGGTCGGCCCAACTTCCAAAGGTTCTTTGAGAGCATGCGGAATGGTATTTTGGATCGGACGTATTTGAATGGATTGGAGGGCAATATGCGGACGACGGTGGGAGTGTATTTCTGTGGGCCTAGTGCTGCTGGTGAGTTTTTCCTCCCACCCTCCCAGAACCATTTAGTGATTATTAGGGATTTGCTTACTGACATGTTTTTTTCGAACAGCCCGTGATATCCAAAAGGCGGCTAAGACGGCGACGACTCGTGAGGTCAATTTTAGGTTCTGGAAGGAACACTTTTAAGTTATTCTTTTTGACTTTATACACATATACCGTACACCTGTACATGTATATAATTCTTGGATCGATACCTACAGTTTCCCTTTTGGCTGTTATCATGTCATTACCGTGAAGTGTTGGGATACCTCTTTGGCATAGCATTGATCATCATTATCATCCATTTCATATTCATCAGTGAAGTTTGCTAGTCAGAGAGGAGTGTAGTGCGAACGAAGGCATGAATTGGTGATTGATTGCGAATAACATTAGTTGTGACTTCTCCCCAGTCAACTTATGGTACCTCGTCGTTGCTGTAGAGGTATCAAAAACCGAGAAGTCCTCGTCTCGTGAAGTGGCCGAGCTAAGCAAGCAAATAGTCAGTCACAGTCCAGATTGAATCTGATGAAACATAATGTTAGCCTTCAAAGCACAGAAACTCTTCAGTTCATTTTGATGATGAACCTTCGAACCTTTCACTATATAAACGGTATTAATGAAACCAGCCAAGACATGACGTATACCATAGGAGGTGGCTATGCGTCGGGTGGCTTCTGCTCGTCGTGGCTTCACTTTGTTAGTGTTACTGTTTACGGCGTTGTTCTCAAATAATCACCAACAGCCCGAATGATACAGATACCCAAGGTACCTGCCTCTGGTGGGGTTCAGGACCCGGACTCGACTGGCGGTGACAGAAGTTAGGTGGCGGGGTTCATCCAATGGATCGGTGCCTGTCTCATAGGCCCCGCCATTCTGGAACCGTCCGAGTGTAGCGGGTCGAGTCGTAGCTGCAGTGGTACCAGTGGCAGCAGCGTATCCCGTCTCGTGTTGGGGTACTAGGTAGGTCTTGGGCCTTGATCTCCAGTCGTTGCTTTGAGCTTCCCGTCTGTCAGCTCGTATTGTCTCCTCTTGTGTCCCACGTCACTTGCTCTCTGGGAATCTTTTTATAGCTGAAGCTGCTCCTCTGTTCCGATTAATCGTGACTATATCATTTGTCCCTTTTTCTTTCTCCATCGATTTCTCCGCAGCTTCCTCAACCATCCACAAGCTAGAGCACCAGTTCCTCCAAATAGGTTGTCCCGACTACAAGTAACACCACTGCCCCTCCATCCCGACATTGAGAGTTTCCGTCCCATCGATCGCACCCCTCATTTTCGTATCATATATCCAACCATAACTAATTCCGAATAATCACAATGGCCGTCGATCCAGTACCGACCCCGGAGCAGGTCTCCGAGCTCAAGGACAAGTACACCAACGCCGGCCAGGGCCAGGTCTTCACGTTTTACGACTCCCTTTCGAGCGAAGAACAGGCGCAGCTCTACAAGCAGCTCGCCGGTTTCGATCCCCTCTATATTAACAAGATTGCCGCCAAGGCGCTCACTCCTCAGTCCTCTGAGAGTGAGAAACCCACCCTCGAGCCATTGCCCGACTCGGCCAGAGCCAGTACCTTGGACTCCGATAAACAGACTCAGGATGAGTGGTGGAACCGCGGCCTGCAGCTGATTGCTGACAACAAGGTCGCTGTTGTCCTCATGGCGGGCGGTCAGGGCACCCGTCTTGGCAGTTCTGCCCCCAAGGGCTGCTTCGACATCGGTCTTCCCTCTCACAAGTCTCTTTTCCAGATCCAAGCCGAAAGAATCGCAAGACTGCAGGTGCTGGCTTCGCAACGCCGTGAGCAGGCCGGCTCCCCGGTGGTGCCATGGTACGTCATGACGTCCGGCCCTACTCGCAAGGCCACCGAGGACTTCTTCAAGACCAACAACTACTTCGGCCTCAGCCCCGACCAGGTTATCATCTTTGAGCAGGGTGTGCTTCCCTGCATTTCCAACGATGGCAAGATCCTCCTTGAGAGCAAGTCTAGGGTTGCCGTCGCTCCTGATGGCAACGGCGGCATCTACAATGCTCTCGTTGACGCCAAGGTCCTCGATGACATGGCCCGCCGCGGCATCGAGCACGTCCACGCCTACTGCGTAGACAACTGTCTCGTCAAGGTCGCGGATCCTGTCTTCATTGGCTACTGCGCTTCCCAGAACGTCGATATTGGTACCAAGGTGGTACGCAAGCGCAACGCGACCGAGCCCGTTGGACTTATTCTCCTCAAGAATGGCAAGCCGGACGTCGTCGAGTACAGCGAGATTGACGACGCAGTTGCTGCCGAGCAGGACCCGGCGCAACCTGGAGTGCTCAGGTTCCGTGCCGCCAACATTGTCAACCACTACTATTCGTTCCGCTTCCTCAAGTCGATTCCCGAGTGGGCGGGCAACCTGCCGCATCACATTGCCCGGAAGAAGATCCCCTATGCGGATCTGGAGTCGGGAGACACCGTCAAGCCTGACAAGCCGAACGGCATCAAGTTGGAGCAGTTCGTTTTCGACGTCTTCCCCTTGATTGAGCTTTCCAAGTTTGCTTGCATGGAGGTTAAGCGCGAGGATGAGTTCAGCCCGCTCAAGAACGCCAGGGGAACGGGTGAGGATGATCCGGATACCAGCAAGCACGATATCATGGCACAGGGACGCAGATGGTTGGAGGCGGCTGGTGCCAAGTTTGCGGAAGGCGTGGAGGACGGCGTGGAGGTCAGCCCTCTAGTCAGCTACGTAAGTGTTGCCTATGCTGTTTTCTACTCTTTCTTCTCTATCGCTATTCCAACATATTTTTGAATTACTTGATACTGACTTCTGTTTTCTTTTACTTAGTGCGGCGAAGGCCTCCAAAGCTACGCCGACAGGAAGGTGGTAGCGGTTGACCGCATTGAATAGGGTTTTCGATAGCTCCGCGAATCCTGTTCATTCACACTCCCGCCTCCCGCTCTTGACTTTCCCTAGCATTACGAATATCTATATGGACCTGGTTCCTTGGCCTCGCTCCACCCATATACTTCCCATGCGGTTGTCCACCAAAACGTACATGTTCCCGTTGTCATCTGGCCCTATTCATTTGTTTCTTTTACCCTTGTCTACCAATACGAACATTCTCCTGGCCCGTCAACTACCCGTGTATGCTGAAGACAGGACATATGGGACCTTTTCCATACATGGCTGATCAGCAAGGAAATGAATGGGCCTTTCTGCCATGAGCGTGCCGTATCGGTCACCATTGGTCATCATCAAACTTTGTATGTGTGGTGATTGGGAGGCGAAGCGATTAGGCAAGGTCTACAAAACTAGCTTTGGTGCTTTCTACTTGGCGTATCTGTCGGGTACTAGTTATATAGGACGGCGAGCGTAGCGAGCGAGCTTTGCTGTTTGAACTACGTTAACTTGTATTCAACTTCTTTGCCAGATCGTTATCGTGATAAATTGGCCCCTCCGTCTGGGTCTAAAGTTGCTCTTGCCGTACAAAGTTGATGCGTTCTATAGAATCATGGGTATCATTTCGTCTCTCTCTCTCTCTCTCTCTCTTTTCCTTGTCTTTCTTTCTCCATATACTGCCTTTCTCACATCAGATCTCCTACTGGCAACATCCCAAACCATGACATGCAGTCCCTATCCTCTCTCTCATATCCTTCACCTCCCTCCGTTTTTTATTTTTAAATCTTCTTACCCCCAACCATCCACTTCATTCCCCTAACTAGAACTAGTCCTTGCAAGTCCTCGCCCTCTCTTCCGCCTCCTCCTCCTTCTCCCTCCTCTTATCCTCCTCTTCCAACGTCATCGTCCTCAGCTGCAACGCATGGATCCCGCCCTCCTTCGCCATCTCGTCCTTGAGCAACCCGTAAACCAATCTATGGCGCGCCGGCTGCATTTTTCCCTTGAAGGCGTCCGACGAAATTACCACTCGGAAATGCGTCTCGCGAGACGTGACGCCGCGCATGGCGGAGTGGTGGGCATGCAGGTGCGAGTCGTTGTGGATTTGGAGGGTGCGGGGGGCTAGGTGGGTTGTTATCTGGGAGGAGGTGTTAGTGTTTGGTTGGAAGAGGGCAGAGGGGACTGTGAACTGGGAACTGGGAATGGAGGGGGGAGGGCGCAATGGGACTAACCTTTTGACGAATCGCATCCTCCATTGGGGTAGTGGAAGGTGATTCGGACGTCACGGTCGACGAAGCCATGATGCTGGTGGTGGTGGAGAGTGGTCGGAGGACGCCGGTCAATGAGGTGGCGGCGCTGGTGGGAATGGCACTTCTGGCGAGGCCGAAGACGGTGCGGCGCAACATAGAAGTAGATCCCGAAGTGGTATCGGCCGGGAGACTGGGGAACTCGGAGGTTTAATTTGGGTCGCGGAGCTATGCGCTTTTGGTGCAGTTGGTGGAGAGGCTCGTGTCGCTTTTGTTGAGAGGAGGATTTGGCTTGTTGGTGCGCACACAGTCGTGCAAGTAGGACAGTGGTGTCGAATGATGATGGTCAGGATCAACCAAAGCTTAGTTCAAAGTTGAAGTTGTTCGTCGTGGTGGTGGAGGGGCAGAAGAGAGCTTTCGTTGCTTCCGTTCGATGGATGACGGAAGCCAATGGGATTCCGAGGGGACTCTTCATTGCTTACACCCCCTGTAAAAATGCCCCACGATCTTTCGGCTGCAGGGGTGTACATTAACTAGGTGGGGTGGGACAGAAAGCCGCTGAAGGGGCGCCATCTTTTTACCGTATTGCCGAAGCTGGAGTTGGTCGAGAGGGTGGACGGGAGTTCCCCAACCACCAATTGCACGCGAGGATAAGTACCTAGGTACTTGGAGCAGCATGAGAAGGCATGTTCCGCCCTACCTACTTCTCGCATACACTATCTCTAGCATAGAGTGTGCCTTTTCCTCATGGTCAAGTTTGTTGACATACGAGGTGATATGATTGTTGGTAATGCTGGTGTAGCAATGAGAACGTCAAAAAGTCTCAAAGGTGGCCCGACTCGGCATCCCGTGCCATGGTTTTGGGTTCATGACGCCCAATCCTTGTTTGTATTTCCGTCCACCATTCCCACCGGGCCGGGGCTAGGTACCTCTAGATCAGCACGATCACCGCACTTCAGAAGCACCTTGTGAACTCAACATCAGGTTGGTGTAAGTACCTATTCTAAACCGTGTTCCGTTAGACACGCGTACCGCCTTTCGTCCCCGTCCACAGCGAGTTCATCGCAATATAAAGTAGCCAAGGTTGTACCCACGCCCACCCTCCGTGGCCCTCCTCCTTCTTCTTTCCAAATGAACCTACCCTATATAACCCTCGGCACCAGGCGACTTGGTTCCCGGTTGCTTAACAAGACTTCTGTTGCCCTTGCTTCCCCCCGATACCTCAACTGCAGATCCGTCACCGGTGCCGTAAGAATGGCGTCCACACTTCCCAAGCTGCCCGTCTTCGAGGCCATCTCTCGCCATGACCCCGAGTCTACCGTCGTCGTTCACTCAAACAGTGGGAGGACATTCAAGTATGGCGAGCTCCTAGGGGATGTTTGTAAGACCCGGAACAGGCTATATGAAACCGCTGGCAAAGAAGATCTCGACGGCGAACGCATTGCTTTCTTGGTAGAAAACAGCTACGACTATGTAGGTAAGCCGGTCATCCATCTCCATCCAGCCATTGACCTCGAATGATGAGAGATACTAATCTGTAATTCCGTATTCAGTAACTCTACTCGCATGTCTGGCTGCCAAGTCTATTGCCGTACCCTTGTCTCCTGCTTTCCCAGCTCCGGAGCTCCAGTACATCCTGAACCATAGCGAAGCCCTGCTGCTTCTCTCGTCCGCCAAATTTACCAATAAGGCACAGGAAGTGCTGAAGACGGAATTGGACTCTAAGCCAACTCTCCTCGAGCTTACCAAGTTCCAAGGAGGAAGCCAGCATGAGCAGGTCACTCTGGACTCCAAGTCCGGACCGGGAGAAGCGGGCATGATGCTCTACACCTCCGGGACCACAAACCGGCCTGTAGGAGACCTCTCAAATCCCTTTTTGCAACACCAAGAAGTTGGCAACTGACACTCGATACAGAAAGGCGTACTCATTCCCCAATCCGTCATGACGGCCCAAGCCCGCTCCCTCATTCACGCCTGGGAATACACCCCCGCCGACCACCTCCTCCACGTGCTACCGCTGCACCACATCCACGGCACCATCAACGCCATTTTCACCCCTCTCTTCGCCGGCAGCTCCATCGAGTTCATGTTCCCTTTCAACCCCGACGCCGTGTGGAAGCGATTTGCCGCTCCCTTCCTCCCCGACACCTTGGACAAGAAGAAGATCACCTTCTTCACCGTCGTCCCCACCGTCTACTCCCGCCTCCTAACCACCCACAAGAACCTCCCCGACGACCTCCAAACCGCCACTCGCAAGGCCATTGCTCCCAGCAATCTTCGCCTCGCCATCTCCGGCTCCGCCGCCCTCCCTACCCCGATCAAGAAGGCCTGGCACGAGCTTTCCTCCGGCAACGTCCTCCTTGAGCGCTACGGTATGACCGAAGTAGGCATGGCCCTGTCATGCGGCCTCGAAACCGCCGACCGCGTGGACGGTTCAGTCGGCTGGCCTCTTCCCGGCGTGGAAGCCCGCCTGGTCGATATCGAAAATAACACCATTATTGAGCCCGGTCAGGAACGGAATCCCGAGACGGGCCGTGAGCGGGCCGGTGAGATTGAGTTGCGCGGACCCAGTATTTTCAGGGAATACTGGCGCAACCCCGAAGCGACGGTCAAGGAGTTCGTCACAGACGAAAAGGACGTTGCGGGCAGTAAGGGGCGCTGGTTCAAGACGGGCGATGTAGCCGTCAGGAGGCCGGCGCCCGAGGGCGCAGGCAAGAGCGACCTCAAGAGCCAGAAGGACTGGGCTAGGGGGGACATGTACTTTATCCTTGGCCGTAAGAGCGCGGATATCATCAAGAGCGGCGGCGAAAAGGTGTCGGCGCTGGAGGTGGAGAGGGAGATGCTCAGCCTGCCTCAGGTGGCCGAGTGCGCGGTTCTAGCGGTTCCCAGTGGGAAGTGGGGACAGAAGGTTGGCGCGGTTGTGATTTTGGATAAGGAGCATGTGCCCGAGGGCAAGTGGACCCCGTTGGAAATGAGGAGGGCGTTGAAGGATCGATTGGCGGCATATAAGATCCCCCAGGTACTGAAGATTGTGGATAAGATCCCGCGGAACGCGATGGGGAAGATTAACAAGAAGAATCTGGTCAAGGAGGTGTTTGCAGATGAGTTTAGTGGGGATGAACTCTGAGTACAAATATAAAGAAGGTAAAAGAAGGAAAGAATCACCTTTGTTGAAGAAGACGGGAGTCGATCCCCGTGTACTACAGTAACGGAATAGCAAGCCAGGAGATGGATAGTCACTTTGCTCGACATGGTCAGGTACAGAAACGTACGGTATATAGATGGGAGTGGAAATGCATTAGAGGTCTTTTTTTACATCATGGTGTTCCTTTGCTCTCTCAATGGAACTCTCCGACGTCGCGTTAGCTCTAGTCATATTGGCCATGTTTACTCTACCGATGTAAACAACTCCAGAGAAAAGGAGAACCTCGATGGTCGGTTTGCCCAGACTTCCCCAAAGTACTCAAGTACCTTTCTTATCTGTACCAATCACATAGCTCCATAAAGCTTATCTAACCTCCATCCCATATCCTTGCACAGAAAAAGTCCGACCCCACAGCCAAACTTTTGAGGAACTCCAGATTTTTGGCGATCGCGAACAGACAACCACAAGAAGGACTGAAAGATCCAATTCCTCGTCGGCGCATCCATCCCCCCACGTCACTCCTTTGGCCTCCGCCCTGTACATAACCAATCGGAGCTGTATCCTTCCAATCTGATATTACGACACCGCTGTGATCGTTTTTCTGCAAGGCGCTCCGCGACCGACCGACCGAAAAGTGTTCTTCCTGGAAGGAAACCCATCCATCAAACCCAATTCGCGACACCCCAAAAGCGACGACCAACGCATCACCCTCATCGAATTCAAACCCTCCCACCCACCCGACCACCCAACTCACCCTTCGCAACCACATCCAACACACCCAACAATGTCCACATCCACACCCAAATACGGCGAACGCCTTTTAAAATCCCAAGGCTGGCGCGGCAAAGGCTACTCCCTGCACCCCACAGACAACACCATCGGCCTGTCCAACCCTTTGCGTATCTCACGCAACACCGACGGCCGCGGCATCGGCCAATCGACACACTACACGTCGGACCAATGGTGGCTGGCGGCCTTTGACGAGAAGCTTAAAGGGCTGGACACCTCCAAGGATGGGAAAGTGGTGCAGACAACGACTCAATCAAAGCTGGATGCTGTCACGGCGAATATTGGCGGGGGCAAGTATACGGGGGCGGGAGGACTTTATGCGAGTTTTGTGAGGGGGGAGGGACTTGCTGGGACTGTTGGGTCGGAAAGTGGGAGGAGTACGCCGACTGATAGGGAGGATGTGGCTGGACTCAAAGGTGGAGTGAAGAAGAGGGAGAGTAGTAATAAGAAGAAGGCGGAGAAGGAGGAAAAGAAGAGGAGGAAGGCGATGGAGAAGTTGAAAAAGAAAGAGGAGAAGAAGGCGGCAAAGAAGGAGGAGAAGAGGAAGAGGAAAGCAACAGAGACGAAGGAGGAGAGGAAAGCGAGGAAGAAGGAGAGGAGAGCGAAGAAGGAGGAGAAGAGGAGGAGGAGATCCGACAAGGAGAAGGAGAAGAAGGGTTGAAGATGTGATGGATGATGGAGAGGTCGAAAAAGTTGTTAGAATGAAGATACCCCCATTGTTGATGAGAAAGGAAACCAAGCTCACCACTGTCCTTTCCGATACACCAGGCTGCTACTTGACGAGTGTGTACGGCCAGAGATGTGATATATTGGAAAGGATGATGTGCGGCTCGAGTCGCTTACTCCGTCGTCGGTTTCTATCCTGGTCTTTCATGGAAGAGGACAGACCTGGACGATTCGCGAGAGGAGCTGGATTGATAGAAAAGGAAAGATGAAATTACCATCATCACTTTGGGGTATTTTTACTCAAGACATGGAAGAGTTTGGAGAGTGACTCGACGATGACTTTCAGGCGAACTGATGAGGCGCAAATGATTCACAGTAAGTGAGGAGTATGAGATGGGTGCACAACTCGACTTTATCCTCACGTTCGTCTCTTTTTAGTTCAAAGTTTGCTTTTGTACCTGTCATCCGGAGGCCCATTCGTGCCAATGATTAACCAGGCCAGGGCTTTGAGACCACAACCAACACCAACGAAAAAGGAAATGCCTTCGAAACTCAATGAGGATGAAAGATAAAAACGCAGACAACGTTTCTATTGTATTTTGGACTACAGCTGAAGGTGTGAAAGAACGACAAAAAGCTCAGTCGCCCAGGAGTCTTTGGGGGAACGAACCACCATGCTCCAGCTGCGACCCACGAAAACTGTACCACGGGTACCGCGCACACCGACAATGTTTTCATGATCGGAACCGCTCGGCCATTTGGCCAATTGGTACCGCTCTGAAATTAGGGTCCGGTGGCGGACCTTATACGGTGCATAGGGGGGAAAGGGCGGAGGGGCGGATGGGATGAAAGGCAACCCGGGTCGGTACATAAGATACAGTGGAGGTACGGAGTTGTCTCCTGAAGTCTCAACTGAGGAGGTACTCAACGGTTCTGGTCCTGACGAGTAGAAGTGAAACCGAAGGGTCCATGCCGGTCTGAATACAACGCCGTCCCCGCCCCTTTGTATAGTATGCTGCTTCTCGTTCAGGTCGGTAAAGAATTACACTTTGGAGGTTTGTCGTAAAAAAAAAGCATATGTTCCTGGGAATTCGGCCACATCACGATAGAAGCAAAGTCCCTTTGAACTACTAAAAACCGTCGAGCTCTATGGATATATCCAGAGGTATCATAATCATATCCCATCCTTCCGTTCTTCATCCACTCACTCCATCAAGGCTCCTTGGGAACCTTCCCCGGCTTCCCGCTCAACAACCACGGCCTCCTCTCCCAAAACTCATCCCTGATGATATCCAAATGTTCTACCACAATCTTGGCCTTTGTCCTCGCCTTCTTGTCCTTTTCCACCTGACTTTTCGACTTGACCTCCGGTACGGCGCTGCTCATCTCCTCTGCTTCCTCCTCGCTGACTTTTTTCGTCCCTGGCTCCACCAGCTCGTAATTCCTAAAAATCACACTTCCCTTCTTAAATATCTCCGGCTCGTTATTATAATTAATCCCAAACTTCTTGAACAAAATCTCGTTCTTGTCTGCCGAGAACGTCCCCTTGAGCATCAACTCGGCTGCCGTCCCGTCCATGCCTCCCTGGTTAATGAGGGCCCAGAACGTGGTGTTGTACAGGTTGTTGATGTGGCAGTCGACCTGGCGCCAGCTCATGTAGTCACGCAGGTTCTGGACGGACGGGTAGCAGACGGCGCGGCCGTCGAAGGAAGGGAGTGGTGGGGATAAGGGGGGCCCATCGACAAAATAGGTGGGCCAGTGGTGGATGTAGTAGGCTGTGAAGGTCGAGACGATGGTAGAGACTAGTTTGCTGGCGCGTCGCTCGAATAAAGTGCAGGATTTGTGGAAGACGAAACTGTACTCGTCCGACACGCCGTAGGCGATGGTGATGTCGGGGAGCTCGGACATGACGGAGCGCGCGGCGGCGTTCATGAGGTCTAGGGCTCGTTTGTCGTTGGGCTTTTCGAAGGCATATTTGGTGGAGAATCTGGGTTGTTGTTTTTTTTGTTAGTGACTGAAAATATGTCTTTCAGGAAAGAACTAGAGACATACTTTGTAAAGCCACGACCATCGAGCCTTACTATTATCCAGGTGTTTGGAAGAAGCGAGTCAGGTTGCTCAAACTGCTTGACGTACTCAAACTTGGAGTTCGCCATTGTTTGGGGGGTATATAATAGTCTTGTTCTATTCTATTCTAGACCGTGGTTGTCAGTGGGTGCTTCCAGTAAGTAGTCTTTTGTTTGTTGAGAATAGGAACATACTGGCACAAGAACAGAAGTGAATAAAACGGAGTGTTGGGTTACCCAAACTTACCAATGGCTACCTATAAAATGTTGTATAAGTGAGATGTCTCGCTTACGATGAACCGAATCTGAGTCTTCACAAGATCGATACCCCACACGGCTTGACCCTGTCGACGGTCATTTTAGCGCTTGACGGTTGTGCCCACCCATTACCTAAAATCCCGGCCGATCCACCACTGTCCTTTTCACTGCGCCGGCAGGCGGGATTGCTCCCCCCCCCCTGACGCACATTCCGTTGGGCTGGGCCGTGCATGCGCCCTGGAACGGGAACCCCACACTGACAGCCTGGAGGTGAAGCTCCAGGTGGGGGGCGGCCGCGAGTCCGTGACTGGAAATTCAAAGCGCGACTGGAAGTTGTCCACCAACATCTCAACCTCAGTATCACTTACACACATTTTCTCCCCGCGGCCGTGGCTCAATTCTTTACGCACGACTGCGGAAGACAAATCGACAAGAGTGCCTCCAACTTCTCGGTATCACGACCATGAATTTACTACTTGCGGAAGATTATCTTCTCCAAGATTACCCCGAACACATCACCAACACAATTCGATCCGGCCACTCTACATGTGTGCGCTTCAACCGGACGGGCGACTTCCTCGCCTCGGGGAGAGTAGATGGCACTGTTGTAATTTGGGATCTTGAGACCATGGGGGTTGCACGGAAGCTTCGAGGACACTCTAAGAACATCACCTCGCTAAGTTGGTCACGGTGTGGTCGGTACTTGCTGTCTGCGTGTCAAGGCTGGAAGGCAATCCTCTGGGATCTACAAGATGGGAGCAAATATTGCGAAGTGCGATTCCGCGCACCCGTTTATGGGGCCGAGTTACACCCCATGCATCAGTATGTTATTCGTCGTGAGCTTGATAATTCCACTGCACTGTAACAGGGATTGATCTGATTATTGCAATAGTCACCAGTTTGCCGCCGCGTTATTCGAAGAACAGCCGATGCTCGTCGACGTTAAAGAGTCCGCAGAGGGCGCCAACCCCGTCGAAGTACGACATATCCTTCCTTCGGTTGAGAAACGATCCGACGACGGTGCCGATACCCCGACCAAGGAGAAGCACGCCAAAGAAGATGCGAGGCACATGACGACAGCCATTGTATACACCGCGACAGGCGAACATCTCCTCGCCGGCACCACCAAAGGCCGACTTAACATCATCGATGCGACGACACACAAAATCATCTACTCGGAAAAGATTGCCGGCGGTGTAATAACTACATTACGGCTTACAGAATCAGGCAAGGAGTTGTTGGTGAATGCTCAAGATAGAACAATCAGGACATTCAAGGTGCCAGATCTGACATCGGCAGACCTGGACCCCGACACGATCCAGATTCCGCTCGAGCACAAGTTTCAGGACTTGGTTAACCGTTTATCATGGAACCACGCTGCGTTCAGTTCGACCGGAGAGTACGTCGCAGCTTCGACGTTTAATAACCACGAGCTATACATCTGGGAGCGCGGCCATGGCAGTTTGGTGCGCATGCTGGAGGGTCCGAAGGAGGAACAGGGTGTTATAGAATGGCATCCCCACAAGCCCTTGCTGGCAGCGTGCGGTCTCGAAACAGGGAGGATAAACATCTGGTCGGTCACAAGTCCACAACGATGGTCGGCCCTGGCGCCGGATTTCGTCGAGGTTGAGGAAAACGTCGAGTACATCGAGAAGGAGGACGAATTCGATATACACCCGCATGAGGAAATCCAGAAGCGACGGCTGGACGCCGAGGATGAAGACGTCGACGTGTTGGGGGGCGGGGGCGCTGGCGGCGGCGGCGACGTGGCACCATTCAGGATGCCGGTGCTTTTCAACCTCGGGGAGTCGGATAGCGAAGAAGAGTTTGTGAACGTGGGATTGGGGACGCTCAGGCGTAAGAGCCCTGACGATCAAGACGACGGTGCACCCGCAAGTGAGGGGAGACCGCCTGCCAAGAAGACGGTCACGCAAAGGACTCGGACAAGGAAGAGGTGAGAAGACATGGAACACGATGCAATGAAACAAAGAAAAAGATACCCATGGATTTTAGTAGTGTAATTGAATTACCCAGGAGCTAGTTTAGGGTTTGATGGACTTCAGTTTGGTAGCATGTAGCGTAACCAGCAATTCTGAAACGTGCATTTTTCGGAGAGATAAAATAGAATAATAAAACAACAACCTAATACATAGCCTTGTTCTTGTGTGTCCAATGTAGTAACAAAATTCACGATCCACATTGGGGCTTTTTGTGTGATTCCTCAATGTTCACTTTCATCAGATACTATGACGCAATTGTAGGAACAAGTTGACATGGCCGTTCCAAGTTGGGCAACAGGAGCAACAATGGCATCCATAATATTTAATAACCGAATGGGTCGCGGCATGGTGGGGATTGGTTTGGATCTCCTCGTCCCGTCCAGGTCGCTGCCGTCCATTGCCGGCCGGCTGTTGACGTTGACTGTAACCGTGACAGCAACAGCCAGGCCGCATCCATCTTGGAGAAGAAAAAGATCGGACAAAATGCCAGGCACCAAGCGCCGTGGTCACGAACCCTCCAGTCGGTTCCTCTGTAGTTGTAGGACAAGGAAATGGATGGAAAGCTGGAGCGCGGGTGATGCTGGGCTGAGATGATGGAGGGCAACCTGGAATTGGAACGGATCAATGATGCGGTTGCGGTCGTTGTCAGGTCCGAGCGAGCAACGGGGCGTTTCCAGTCTCCAGTTCGGGTTTCCAGACTTCAGGCAGTGTGGCCCCCGCGCCTTGAGTCACTGGCCGGGGAGGCCTGGAATGGATGGTAGGGCGGTACAATCAAGATACCTGTCCGAAACTGCAATCAACAGCCATTCACCACGTTCTTAGGCAAGCCTCAGTGTTCAAGTGAATGTACCGCCAAGTACCAGTCAATACCCCCTTCACCCTGCCCAGCCGCTGCTCGGAGCCTTTTGGTGCTTTGTCACCCAGTGCCACAAGTGGATCCCTTACTGCATTAGGGCTAGTGCCTTCTCGCCTCTTGTCCCGCGTCGGTTTCTGGCTGGGCGGACGAGGGCGGTAGAACTTTTCAACCAGCGTGGAGGTCTGCCACCTTCCTTCCTGCTCCATACCCCAAACAACACCGCACCCCTTCCCAAATTCCCGATCTGAGCAAAGCGCGTCCACATCGCCGGATTCTGCTTGCTGGTCGTCCACAACCACCACGATTCCGACGACTTTTTAATCGACCGTGCCGTCCGCGGTCATTCGCGTAATCAACCGGTCCCTTTTCTTTTTCCATCGCACGCGATACTGGCGGGGCCGACAGCGTGCTCGGCGGACTAGTTAGCTCCTTTCGGGGGCCCGTTGGCCTGGACAACGCAGTGGAGGACAACCAAGGGACTTTGGATTCCATCACCAAACACCATCACGCCACCTCGAGCCGACTGTGTGCATCGAGGTCTCGCTTTCCGTCTTTTAGAGAATACTAATATCCTTTTTTTTGTCCGTCCTATTCGCTTTCGCCCCCGGGTTTGCGCGCGGCGCCCGAGACAGCCACGACAACTGTGTGATTGACGGTCGCTCGTCTCACCGTCATTTGACAAACCCTTCATCTTTTGGACAACGAGAACCGAATTTTTCCCCCCAAGGACTGTAGAGCGTCGAACCGTTTTCCAAGATGGCGAACCTATACTTTGCGCACTCGAGTGCGCCCTTGCGGACCATCAAGGAAATCCAGTTTGGTCTGCTGTCGCCCGAGGAGATCAAGGGCATGAGTGTGGCCCACATCGTCTACCCAGAGACCATGGACGAGACCAGGACAAAACCCCGCGACGGCGGTCTCAACGACCCTCTCCTGGGCTCCGTAGATCGTCAGTTCAAGTGCAAGACGTGCGGCGAAAACATGTCCGAGTGCCCCGGCCATTTCGGTCACATCGAGCTGGCCCGACCCGTCTACCATCCGGGTTTCATCAAGCGGGTGAAGAAGATGTTGGAGATTGTCTGCCACAACTGCAGCAAGGTTCTTGCTGACAGAGTTCGTGCAACCTATCCTTCAGGGTAGTCTTGATTTGCGGACGCTAACCTCTCTTCTGTAGAATGACAAAGAGTTCGCGGCCGCCATGAGGATCCGCGATCCCAAGGTCCGCTTCAACCGAGTATGGGCTGTGTGCAAGAAAAAGAGGAGATGTGAAAACGAGGTAGTCAAGAAGAGCGACGATGACGAATTCAACCCTCTTGCCGACGCCAAGGGCGAGCTCCCCGGCCACGGCGGCTGCGGCAACGATCACCCCACCGTCCGCCAGCAGGCCCTCACCCTCTATGCCCAGTTTGATACCAAGGACGAGGAGGGCGTCAAGAGCAAGGAGAAGAAGATCATCACCCCCGAGATGGCACTCAACATTTTGCACAACATGACCGAGTCTGACATGATCGACATCGGCATCAACATCTCTCAAGCTCGGCCTGAATGGATGATCATCACTGTTCTGCCTGTTCCGCCCCCTCCAGTCCGCCCCAGTATTTCCATGGACGGTACCGGCACCGGTATGCGGAACGAAGATGATTTGACCTACAAGCTCGGCGATATCATTCGAGCAAACGGCAACGTTCGCCAGGCTATCCAGGAGGGTTCTCCGGCTCACATTATCAACGATTTCGAGAACCTCCTCCAGTACCACGTTGCTACCTACATGGACAACGATATTGCTGGTCAACCACAAGCTCTGCAAAAGAGCGGTCGTCCTGTCAAGGCCATTCGCGCCCGTCTGAAGGGCAAGGAGGGTCGTCTGCGTGGTAACTTGATGGGCAAGCGTGTCGACTTCTCTGCCCGTACAGTCATCACAGGTGATGCCAACATCTCGCTGGATGAAGTCGGTGTGCCCCGTAGCATCGCGCGCACACTTACATATCCCGAGACTGTGACGCCCTACAATATTGGCAAACTCACCCAATACGTCCAGAACGGCCCTAACGAGCATCCGGGTGCCAAGTATGTTATTCGCTCAGATGGCAGCCGTGTTGATCTACGCCATCAGAGGCGGACAGGTCCGCTACAGCTGGAATATGGCTGGAAGGTTGAGCGCCATCTCATCGACGGTGATTACATCATCTTCAACCGTCAGCCCTCTTTGCACAAGGAATCCATGATGGGTCATCGTGTCAAGGTCATGCCCTACTCGACCTTCAGACTTAACCTTTCCGTCACATCTCCTTACAACGCCGATTTCGACGGTGATGAAATGAACCTTCACGTTCCTCAAACCGAAGAAACTCGTGCTGAAGTCAAGGAGCTTTGCATGGTTCCTCTCAACATCGTCTCGCCGCAGCGTAACGGTCCGCTCATGGGTATCGTGCAGGATACTTTGGCTGGTGCTTACAAGCTTTGTCGTCGTGACGTCTTCCTTACCAAGGAGGAGGTCATGAACATTATGCTCTGGGTCCCCGAGTGGGACGGCATCATTCCTGTCCCTGCAATCCTCAAGCCTCGTCCTCGCTGGACTGGTAAGCAGATCATTAGCATGGTTGTTCCCAAGATCATAAACCTCAAGAACATCGACGAGGATGATGGTGAGTGCCCTCTTAAGGACAAGGGCATTTTGATCCAACAAGGTGAGGTGATTTTCGGCTTGATGACGAAGAAGATTGTGGGTGCCGCTAGTGGCGGTATCGTCCATCTCTGCTACAACGAGCTGGGTCCTAGCGGTGCTATGGATTTCCTCAACGGCTGCCAGAGAGTCGTCAACTACTGGCTCCTTCACAATGGCCATAGCATTGGTATTGGTGACACCATTCCCGACGCTGCGACCATCGCCAAGGTCCAGACGCACATTGACGATGCCAAGGCAGAAGTCAAGCAGCTCACAGATATGGCCACCAACAATCAGCTTGAGCCATTGCCCGGTATGAACATCCGTGAGACCTTCGAAAACAAGGTCTCCAAGGCTCTTAACACGGCCCGTGACAAGGCCGGTACTACCACTGAGAGCAGTTTGAAGGATATCAACAACGCCGTAACCATGGCTCTGTCTGGTTCCAAGGGTTCCTCCATCAACATCTCTCAGATGACTGCCTTGGTCGGTCAGCAGATTGTCGAAGGCAAGCGTATTCCTTTCGGCTTCAAGTACCGCACACTGCCACATTTCACAAAGGATGATTACTCGCCCGAAGCCCGTGGTTTCGTCGAGAACTCGTACCTTCGTGGTCTTACTCCTTCAGAGTTTTTCTTCCACGCCATGGCTGGTAGAGAAGGTTTGATCGATACCGCTGTCAAGACAGCCGAAACTGGTTACATTCAGCGTCGTTTGGTCAAGGCCCTTGAAGATTCGGCTGCGCAGTACGATGGTACTGTTCGCAACTCACTGGGTGATATCATCCAGTTCGTCTACGGTGAAGATGGTCTCGACGGTATTGCCATCGAGAACCAGCCTGTCGACCACTTCACGATATCCAACAAGGCTTTCGACAAGCGTTATCGTCTCGATGTCATGGACGAGGAGGTGTCCTCGAGCGAGCTTGAAGCGCTGGAATACGGAAAGGAGCTTGCCAGTGATCCCACTGTTCAGGAGCTTCTTGACCAGGAATACGAACAGCTTTCGGTCGATCGCCACATGCTTCGTGAGATCCAGCGCACGAAAGGCAACAATGACACGAAGATGCAGCTCCCTCTTAACATCATTCGTATCATTGATACTGCCAAGAAGCTGTTCAAGGTGGATGAGACCGCTCGCAGTGACCTTACCCCCAAGGATGTCATTCCTGCAGTTAAGGCCATGCTTGATCGCATGATCGTTGTCAGAGGAGACGATCCTATTTCCAAGGAGGCAGACTACAACGCCACGATCCTGTTCAAGGCCCAGCTTCGGTCTCGCTTGGCGTTCAAGCGTCTTGCTGTCCAAGATAGGATCAACAAGTTGGCCTTCAACCACATTCTCGGCGAGCTCGAGAACCGTTGGTCGAGGTCGATGGTTTCTCCGGGTGAAATGGTCGGTGTGTTGGCTGCCCAGTCTATCGGTGAACCCGCCACCCAGATGACACTCAACACTTTCCATTTCGCCGGTGTGTCCTCCAAGAACGTCACCCTTGGTGTGCCGCGTTTAAAGGAAATTCTTAACGTTGCTTCGAACATCAAGACTCCTTCCATGATGGTCTATCTCGACTCCAAGGCAGCGACCCAGGAGGAGGCCAAGAAGATGCGCAGTGCTGTCGAGCACACGAGTCTTCGCTCCGTTACGGCTGTCACTGAAATCTACTATGATCCCGATATCACATCGACCAACATCCCCGAGGATTACGATTTGGTCGAGTCCTACTTCCTCATTCCCGATCAGAGCGGCGACGAGCCAGATCCGATTGAGAACCAGTCCCGTTGGCTTCTGAGAATCACTCTCGATCGTCAGAAGATGCTCGACAAGGGTCTCCGCGTTGAGGACGTTGCTCACCGCATCAAGGAGGTTTACAAGAAGGATGTTGCGGTTGTCTTCTCCGACAACAACGCTGAAGAGATGGTCATCCGTATCCGTGTTATTAAGGCGGACGATGACAAGGATGAAGATGGTAACAAGATCATCGAGGATGATGTGATGCTCAAGCGTCTTGAGAAGCATCTCCTGGACGGCTGCACACTTCGTGGTGTCGAGGGCATTGAGCGTGCCTTCTTGAACAAGGGTGTTAAGCTGATCGAGGCCAAGGATGGTTCCATGAAGCACTCCAAGGTGGACGATGAGTGCCAAGAGTGGTACCTTGATACACAAGGTACCTCTCTTCGTGAGGTCTTGACTGTCGAGGGTGTTGATACCAAGCGCACCACTACCAACGACTTGTGGCAGGTTGTCGATGTCTTCGGTATCGAGGGAGCTCGCGCTGCTCTGATGCACGAGTTGACGGCTGTGTTGGCTTTCGACGGTTCGTACGTCAACCATCGTCACTTGGC
The DNA here is from genome assembly GCF_033458365.1 of Neurospora hispaniola. NCBI lineage: Eukaryota > Fungi > Ascomycota > Sordariomycetes > Sordariales > Sordariaceae > Neurospora > Neurospora hispaniola. The sequence continues at coordinate 2,402,517 of NW_026944411.1, read as the reverse complement.
ACTTCTTTGCGATGTGATGACATACAGGGGCAGTATCGCCGCCGTCACACGTCACGGTATCAACCGCGCTGATACTGGTGCGCTCATGCGTTGCTCTTTCGAGGAGACTGTCGAAATTCTCCTGGAAGCTGCCGCCGTCGGTGAACTTGATGACTGTCGTGGTATTTCCGAGAACGTTATGTTAGGCCAGATGGCTCCCATGGGTACCGGCGCCTTTGACGTTTTCCTCGATCCCAAGATGTTGGAGACCGTCATCTCTGACAACTCTCGCATGGGTCTCATGCCGGGCATGACCGTGAAGGGCAGTCAGCTAGATGGCGCGGCTACGCCTTATGATACAGGCTCTCCGATGGCCGACAGTGGGTTCCTTGGAAGTTATTCGCCTACTATGGGCAACTTCTCTCCTATCCAGGGCGCTGGATCGGACAGCCCGACGAACAACGGCTTTGGCACCGACTACGGTGGCGTTGGCGGATACGGTTCTGGCACTTCCTACTCTTCGGCTACCAGCCCTCGTGCCACCAGCCCCTTCACACCCACGTCACCATTCAGCTATGGCGGGTACTCGCCATCGTCGCCCGCGGCTGGCTACTCGCCCAGCTCACCTCTCCTCGACTCTTCTGGTCGTTTCGCTTCCAGCCCACAATTCAGTCCCTCGTCGCCGTCGTTCTCGCCAACTTCGCCGATGCTGCGCCCTGGAAGCCCGACCAGCCCGAGCTACAGCCCTACCTCCCCGAGTTACTCGCCGGCATCGCCAGCTGCCGCCAGGTACTCGCCCACCTCCCCCGCCCAACAATTCTCTCCGACGTCACCCTCATACTCCCCCACGAGTCCGAGCTACAGCCCGGCCTCGCCCGCTTTCCAGGCTACCTCGCCAAGCTACTCTCCGGCGTCGCCTACCTGGTCGCCAACCTCGCCGGACGCTTACTCGCCCACGAGCCCGTCGTTCCAGCGGTCGCCTGGTCAGCAGCTGTCCCCTACTAGCCCAACGGGTTACTCGCCGACGTCGCCGCAGTACTCGCCGCGGACGCCGGGACGTAATAACTCGGGGGGCAACGGGGATCAATAGTAAGTTGTGGATCAGTCTGTTGCTTGGGGTAGACAGCTTTGCTAACAGGAATCCTCAGTTCTCCCACTTCGCCATCGAATGATTAATCATCTTAAGAAGTCGTTCTGATCGAGTGGAATTGGGTTGAGTCGGAAGACAAAGCATCAATGCTTGAAGGGGAGAAAAGGAAGGGAGATCGAAACAAATTGCCACTACAACACCGTATATAACAAAAAAGGAAGGGTGGCTTGGCAGTAGCTAAATGAGCGCGAGCGGGGAGTTGCTTTTTCTATCACATTGTTCGTCCTATTGTCGCAACACATCAAACTGCATTTTCCTTTCTTCTTGGGCCGCCGTCATCTGCTTCTTCGTTTCTACTAGAGTTGGAGATAAACTAGCTGAAGCACCTTTTTACGTACGTATAAAGAAGAAACGCAGCAGAAAGCAGAGCGAATCAGTCAAAGTTGGGAAAGACAAAATATCATTATCATATCAGCATTTCATATTTCTTGTTCGTTCATGTCTGTTACTGGTGATGGGTGGCCTTGCTCACATTTCGCTTCTCATAAGGAACAAAGATTGATCTGCTTTTCCTTGCTCAAAGGGGTTCTTTACCGTTGGTTCATACTAGGCAGGCGAATAGGGGGAACAGCGCCTCTTCACTTTTTGGTAGCCATCAGATTGCGCGATAGCATTGGCGATGGATGGGTGGTTAGAGAACAAGTAATTCCGCAGGAAATAGTCACAACCGATATCTCCAGTGAATATTTGACTTGAACTGAATAGAAAACTGATCACATATCATTCCAATCTCTCCGTGGCCACCATCGTACGTCCATCCTCACACCTTAAACCTTAGAACTAGTCTCTATCACATGACCTCCGTCGACAACCTTCAGCGGACCCGCCCCACAAAAGTGTGGGTCTCCTCTCCTCGAACTTGGTGAGAGGACCGCCAACAGATAAATAAAAACCCTCCCTTACCTTTCATTTTCCTATTCTTCTCTCATGTTTCTATGCCGACAGAGCTTCAATTATTATCCTCCTCGGTGCCAATCCACACACAACTGACGCCTAAGACTGAATGAACTTCTCATCCCCACCCAAGATAGCCACCATACAATGTCGCCCACAACAACACCTACCCTTCCAAAGGGCTACGTGCTCCACGCGGGCTATCCTCCCGTTTCCTCCTACAGGCATCTCCGGTCCGCCTCGGGGCTAACCCCTCGATCCGTCGCCCAAGCAGCGCCTGTCCCGTCCAATTCCTGGTACGGATGCTACATCACGCACGACGACAACAAGCCCGTAGCAATGGGACGAATCATCGGCGATGGAGGATGGTACTTCCACATCGCCGACATGGCTACCCTCCCAGAGCATCAGCGTAAGGGGCTAGGAGATGTGGTCCTCAAGGAATTACTTGCTTACATTGCTCGCAACGCGCCTTGTGATGAGAAGGAGGGTGAGTACCCTTATATTACGCTTTTTGCGGATGGGCCGGGCAGGAGGTTGTATGAGAAGAACGGGTTCAAGGAGACGGCCCCGCGTTCAACTGGAATGGTACTATCATATGATCGCGGGCTTGTTGTGCCTGGGCGGTGGGTAGGTAGGGAAGTAGTAACACCCGAGGATGATGAGAGTTGCTGCTGAGGATGGGAGTAAGGGATGGCGAATATGAGGCGACGGATGTTTGACTAGGTAGGCACTCACCGGAGTTGTACGGTGTGGTAATGACTGTGAATATAAACCAGGGATTTCGCATGCTCTACTTGCCTTTTACATGTCTTCTTTCGTGATTGTTGTTGAATTTTGAAAAGGGCGAAATTCTTTCGATGACTACTTAATCGAGGCTAACGCTTGTGGGTAGGTAGGTTGCAATTCAAACAGCCGTACCGAAGCGGGAAACCCTGAGTCGCAACAAGCGTTGTCTAGCAAGCCCCTAGAAGTCAAAATTATAGGGTATAACCTTCTATACCTTACATAGTGGTCTTTGAGGATGTTTTTGCTAGCCTTTGAAGACTACTAAAGTGAAGGCCTAGCTGGAAGTCAGAATCGTATTACAAAAAGTTGGTTACGAATAGGAATCGAACAAAGGTTACGAGCAAGAATGAGCAACAAAGAACTACTTTATCAACTGCTTAGCTACCTACTGAGCTAAGTGGTTATTTCTGGAGGAAAGGGCTAGTTCTTTCCGTCGATAAAGGGGACGTTGGATACCTATTGGGGGAAGGTAGGACGTTAAGACTGAGAGAAATTTCGAAATTCGGACCCGACCCAGCTCCAAAACCGAGGACACTATATTACAGCGCTTACCCCCCCTATAGAAAAGATGCATTGACTACGAAACATTGATTGTGGTTATTGTCCGATAACTACAACGCATGTCGGAGGTAGTGATTTGTAAACTTGGCCTGCCTGGCAACTGAAGCCATTTGCTTCTTCTTTGAAACCTCTCTGTTCCTATCTCCTAGTCTCTGGCCTGGTTTCTTAGTTTCCCGTCTACCGCGAATCAACGCAAAGTTTACTAAGCATCACTTTTGGGGTGGCAGATGGGATCAGGGGAAAACGAATGAGACGACAGCCGTCCCATCCCATCTTCCTCGTTACGATTTCCTCCAAGTCAGCCATCTAGACACATAATGACAACAATGTTGATGGCCCGATTCAAGCTATGAATTCAAATCAATCATTCTTTCTACCATTAGTTCACCTCGTCTCAGTGTGATGGCTTATCGTCCTGGTTGATACTAGAGCCTGCATGACTGGATCATATTATGAGGTTCTTAAGCTGAGTTCCTTATCCACGTGTTGGCCATTCTTCTTCTTCATCAATCCCGACCATCCATCTGTTTCAACGATAACCAATGGATAGAGGAACTCATGGGTGTCCTTGCCTGTGCGGCTGGAAGCCTGGATCTGCATCTCTACCTTACGTTGGCTCTTTCTTGATTTGGCTCAGGCCCAACATCTCTGTTCAATGTCCCCGCAACCATTTTTCGGCCGATAAGTGAAAGCCCGGTATAACTTCCGGTTCAGAGGCTGATGCTTCACTGATCTGTCAGTGCCCGTTTAGTTCTGCACAAAGCAACCTTACTCGATGATAGGTATGGATCGTCTCGGTGAAGAGAGAGCCCTAGCCTTGAACCATCATCAGCCAGATCTGCTGCTCGATCCCGAACCTTTCTTTGCGCTCTCGTCGTCCCCCCGGTCATGGTCCGACATCGTAATGGAATACTCCTCCCGTCATCTCTCCTTTGCCTCCGACAAACTACGCGCCCTGTCCGCCATCGCCCAGGTATATCATCGAGAATCGGGCAAGGAATATCTGGCCGGAGTGTGGAGGGAGGACCTTCCGCTGGCGCTTTGCTAGTTTGCGATGCCGTAGACGAGTTGTAATATTACGAATGCAAATGAGAATAACCTCGACTCCGAATCATCCTCCAAAAACCTCCAAAAAACGGCCAACAGATGATCGAGGCCCCTCCTGGTCTTGGGCGTCCATCGACGATGCCGCGTTTATGTACCCCGCCGCCGATGAGCAGAAGATCCAGGTTCTCGGGCCAGCGCCCAGCGTGAAGATTCTTCAAGCCGCGGTCACCCCGGCTTATGCTGGCGGGGAGTTTGACTCTGTTGTTTCTGGGTGTCTTGACATTGAAGGGGCAATGAGAGAAGTGACGGCGCGGGTCAGGTGGAGCAGCCCATCATCGCTAGGCTCTCGCTCTGTATCTCAATCGGGTGAGATAAATGTCCCGGTGGGAGGACAGGGACAAGAAGTGATGGTGACACTAGATGCTGCTCCCGAAAAAGAAGACGAGGGAGTCGAGAATGATGGGGATGGCAGAACCGGCATATGGCTTCTTTTGTTGGCGGAGCAAGTGGAGGAAGAAGAAGAAGAAGAAGAGGAGGAGGAGGAAGTGGAAGAGGATGACGAGGGACAGCATGAGTTTAACATTGGCAAACCTACCTCGCCAGCGTATGCTGGACTTGTTCTGAAAGAATTGGTCCATGGACAGTCGGACAGGCTTCGTCGTATACGTTTTCCCATTGCTGTGAGATTTCGGATATGGGGCATACCGGTGATGGATGTCTGGATCTCTTGAAAGAGTTTGAGATTAGAAGGGTAACTCTTGTTTGAGACATCCAGAAGGTGTACCTTGTCCTGCTGCTAGCATACATCAGTGTCCAACAAACAATCCATATATGCATACCGTAATCCGACAAAACAACAAAACGAATCCTTCTCGTCATAAACACCCCTTAACCTGCTGCTTGCTTCCCATTACTACTCCCCGGCACCGGATGACTCGAGCTAGCAGCTGCCTTCTCCGCCTTCTCCGCCGCCTCCCTCAACTTCTTCTCCCTCACAAAGTTGACAAAGTATTCTGACCTCAAGTCTCTACCACCTAGACCCGTATCCTTCCCTTTCCCTTTCACCTTTTTCCCTTTGCCCTTATCTTTCACAATCCCCCCCGAACTGACCCCAATACTAGACATGACGACTGATGTCGACGCCGACCCCGAACCCGATCGCGAACTTGACGGTGCCCCCGCTCCCACCGCTTGCTTCTTCTGCAAAAACCTCTTGCTGCTGCTGGTAATATGCGCAAGTCGGGAGAGGTTCGAAGAAGTTAAGCTGAATTTCCGCTGACGCTGGAGACGCGGTGGCAAGCTGGGATCGGGGATGCTATCTGCGTTGCTGATTTGGGTTGAGAGGGGGTTAAGATTGGTTGTAGTCATGGTAGTAGAGCGGCGGGAGGGAGGAGGAAGTACGTTGTTGTTGTTGTTGTTGTTATTGTTGTTTGCATCGGTGGTGGCCGCGCTGGACAGAAGCCTTGAGCTGGTTGTGGAGGAGGGGACTAGACCTGAGGGGACAGATGGGGCAGAGGGGTCGGGGATGCTATCTGCGTTGCTGAGTTGGCTGAGGAGGGGGAGGTTGGTGTTGGCGGGGATTTGGGTGATCAGAGGCCCGGGGCGGGAAGGGCTTGGTGCGGCGGTGAAGTGTGGTGCTGGTGCGGAGGGAGCAGGAGTGCCTGGTATGATTTGGGACTGAGGATGGATGTCTTCCCCTTGGCGTGGTGGTTGATGGGTAATGGGATGGCCCGAGGAGCCAAAGTCGAATTTCGCAAATCGACGAAGAGGGGGTGGACTGATAGAAGCCTGTTGCGTGGTGATCTTGGACGATGATGGCGGAGGTGGTGCTGGGCTAGTATCCAGTTGTGGCCTCTCAAAGGCCGCTGATGCCTCTCGTGGAGATTGGTTGACACCGGGCTGTTTTTGTAGTTGAATGACTTTTGTGGTTCGGGAACTAGGGCCTCCTTGTGAATGAGTAGGTGTTTGTGGAAGTACAGAAGGCGGCGAGGGAGGAGGCGAAGGAGATAGCGATGAGGACGAAGACGCCGAGCCTATCTCAATAGGCGCAGCGTCTGAACCCGGTATTGGCTCATCTACAAGAGGAGACTCAAGTTCTAGAGGGCGGTTGGAAAGTCGGCGCGGAACCGAACGATCTATGGTCTGGATAACCGGCCGCAATCTCTTTGTCGGTGATGGAGGATGAATGGGGTCCGAAGCAAGTTCGGTTGCGGGGGATCCGACCAGAGCTTGCGTGATTGACTTTGCAACCAACCGCGGCTTTGGTAGATGGCTCGTCGTTGAGGGCAATGGAACAGGCACCTGTGGTTTGCTCGAATCTCCGTTTTCCTCTATGGCAGGCGTGGTAAAGTCAAATGTTTTGTTAACCGACCGTACCATCTTAGGGTACTTGTCGAGAACATCATTAATGTTTTCTTTGGTCAGGACTCCCTTTTGGTAGTGAGGTCTTGAAACCTGGTCATTGTACAACTCTATGGCAGCCCGGACTGGGACTTTGCCCTCGGCCTCGCGTATGTACTGCAGGTAATCGTCGCTATAGTAGCGGACAAAGTCGTCGTAGAGAAACTCCATGATGGCACTTTGCTTTCGAAGATCATGGACACATAGAACTGCCCTTACAAAATCACTGAGACTTGCCTTGTAATCTGGATATGCTACTTTGTAGGCAGTGTAGGGAACTTGGGATGGCGGCCCATTCGGCGGGATCTTCTCGTCAGAGCTTGCCAGATGTTGAGCCGACTGTTCCGTTGTCTTCAGTAAATGACTACTACCATCGGCTGACCGTTCCTCAGGCTGATGCGGGGAGTCGGCGATATGCTCGACCAACCTGGTAATGGAAGGGCCTTCTGTTTCAGCCCGTGTGAAGGCAGCCGAGGAACGTTCAGGCTCAGCAGTCGACCTGTAATCGCTGTATATAGTGGTGATTGATTTCGTGAGCCGGCGACGCTTTTCCGGCGGTGGCCTGGACGGAGTGGTGTGACCAAGATAGCTAGCAGGGATGATCTGTGCGGATGGAGGAGTGTGCTCGGGATGAACAGGCAAGGCTCCTTTGTTGACCGGAGGGAGAACGTCGGTGACAGCCTTGGGGACTTGGAATTCTAATCCGCCCTCGGACGCAACGCTACTGCTGGGAAGGAACTCTGGCGCAAAGGGAACGCGAGCCTTGACCTTGAACACTGGTGGGGACGATGGACGGTGCTCGGGGCGTTTCTGAGACGAAGGTCGTTCCGGTAGCGCTCGACTGGGAAGGTCTGGAGTTACTATGGCCTGTTGAGGAGGGGTCGAGTTGTTTTCTGGCGGTGGTTGTAATTTTGGTGACGTATCCTTTGCTTCGCCATCGTTAACAGGTCGGATGTGATGCTCCGGAGATGGCGACCAAGGGATGGGTGTTCCTTCTTCTGAGCCCGTGCCAGTTGGTTTCGGTGTTGATGGTTCGTCCTGGTCCCCATCTTGTCTGATGAACTCGGTAGACCGTGGCAGCGGCGGGGAGGGTGTTTTGCGTGCGTATGTAGATGCGATACTGCGGATGTACTGCGTCTTCACCTCTTGCAGGATTTCTGCTGGCACATTGGCAAAACCATCCGAGTCCCATGCATCTTCGCGGTCGAGTAATTCTTGCTGGTCACAGCGAACTCGAAGAATTCGGCGCGGTATTTTCTGCTTGGAGGCCAGCAAATCAGGTGACCAGGTAGCAATATTGAGGATCGGCGCGGACATATCGTAGCAATAATTTTGGTGTTGTTGTACGAGTTCGGGGACGGGGTCGCAGAAGCCGCCAGAAAGCAATTACATAAAGCCCTTCTTCCTGTTTTTCTTTAAAGAGAATATCGCTTCCTTTTGAGGCTGAGCCAGATCTATCGCAGGTCGCGAAGCCTCCTTCGAGGATGATGAGGCTGGACAAGAGAACTGGTTGAAGGAAGTTGTTGAAGTTCAGTCGTGTCGTCGCAATCGAAAAGCGCGTCCAGTCTCCACATCGCCAACTCACGTGGTCGGGTGGCCCAAGGTCGACATGGGTCACCACCAAAAAAGCATCAACTCTGAGCTGCGGCTTTGAAGGGAATACTTTGTACGTTGTGGATTATCTGAATATGTACATCATGAACCATCATCAGTTACAAGAACATGTGAAAATACATTGGAGAGGTCCAGGTTCTACAAGATGGAGTACTGTATCGAGAATTGATGTTGCGCCTACAAACAAAAGGCTCGTTTAGCCCGCAGATCTGCTCAGCCGCAGCAATTATCTTGTAGCAAAGATGAAGCCTTAGCGCCCCGCCAGTGGCCCCACCAGCTGTCACCTCAGGAGAGGCCCACCCCCGGAATTGCGTGCATCTGCAGTGCAGGGGACGCTAACCTTTAGCTACAGAAATCCCCCAAATTACGTCACGCTTCGCAGCTCCTACCGTAACATTGATCTACAGGTCCCAAGACACCGTCCGTCCTTTCCGCATCCTCCCTTTTTCGCTAATCCATTCCAGGTTTCCCTTCCGTGACAGCATCACTACTAATCTTGATCAAGCTTATCGTATTATCACCTTGCTGTCACAGTCGGTTATTTGGTTGACATGCCACAGTCTCTTTGAACTCGAACCATCTCGGATCCATCAACAGACTTTCCTCAAAGTCATCACTGCAACCATGGATATCACCCCAATGGTGGCATCCGCCGGGCTGCTCCAAACCAGCTTGATCTGGGTTGCCTACGCCGTCGCCGTCGCTCTCGTCTTCTTCGTCGCCGTCATCACCGTCTTCACCTGGCAGACCCCCTACGATCGCTCCAAGCTGGTCACGACCGTCGCCATTGTCAGTCTCACAGCTCTTCTAGCTACAGTCTTTCTCCTTCCCGTCGATATCGCCCTCGTCTCCTCCACCGCGTCCGCATCGAGGGGCACCAAGAAAGACTGGGCAACACCCGAACGCATCCACGGCATCCTCAAGACGCTCAAGATTGTCTACTACTCCCTGTACAGCTTCGATGCGCTTCTCTGCCTGGTCGTTATCCCGTTCGCATACTTCTGGTACGAAGAGCATGACGAGGTCTTGGAGGAGGAGGGAAGAGAGACTTGGAGCACCCGCTTCTGGCAAGCCTTGAAATATACCATTGCCTTCATCATTCTCGTCATCATCCTGTTCCTCGTAGGCTTCTTCGTCCCTACTGCAGCCCAAGACCATGGCCGACATCTCGATCTCGACTACTTCAGGCGTCTCTTGACCAACAACAATGGTGAAAAGGCTCTCAGCTTTGGCCTTGGATTGCTCATGACACTGGGAGTCCTTCTTTACGTGCTCTACACCGGAACCGGTCTCGCCCTCCTTCCAGTCTCCCTTATCAAGAGTGCCCCGGCCATTTCGGCCCCTGAACTCTCCGCCATGACTGCTGCCGAGCTCGAGCACAACCGCGAGCTCCAGCGTCAGATCGAGATGCGCAACGCTGGTCGCATCGTCGCCATGTCTCAGAAGGACAGGCGCGAGCTCGACCTTTTACTCCGTGAGGAACGCACTCTTGTACGCCGCCAACGTCTAGCAGCCGAAGCAAGCGGCGAGGGACAATCCACCATCATGCGCATCTGGACCAAGACCCAGGCTGTTTTCCGTCCGCTCAAGCTCTTTGGCGGTATCCTCCTGCTTTGCCTCTCGGTCATCCTCTGGATATCGATGCTCATCACCGCCATCGACAAGGCCGCCAACTCCGTCTGCAAATCTCACTGTGGCTACATTCTCGGGCATATCAACGTATTCCAGCCCGTCAACTGGGTCTTTGTCAAGGCCGCCAAGGCGTTCCCTATTGATTACATTCTCATGGCTTTCCTGATCCTTTTCCTCTTTAGCAGCTCCATTACCGGCATTGCTTCCGTGGGCATCCGTTTCCTTTGGGTCAGGATCTTCCAACTCAAGAAGGGCCGTACCGCTCCCCAAGCCCTGCTCATCGCAACTGTCATGCAGGCCCTCATCATTCTAGCCATCAACTACGCCGTTGTCAACCTCCTCGCCCCTCAATACGCCATGTACGGCACGCAGACTTTTTGTCAAGCTCTTTCTCTGGATCCCGGTGCTCCGCCAGACTGCAGAAACCATAGAGACATGATTCGCCCATGCTCCGAGTCTCTTACCGACCCATTGGCCAAGGACGTATGCACACCCACCGTCATGTCCACCTTCTTGAACCGTATCGTGCTCAACTGGCCCGTGTTTGGCGCCATCGACTTTTGGGCCCAGTTTGCCTTCTTGACTGTGTTCTTGTTGGTGTTCGTCACCAGCTTGATCAGGACTCCCAGATTGAATCTTACTGAGATTGACGAGGAGGCACAGGCGGACGAAGAGGAGGGATTGCTGGCGAGCACGTCCAGGAGGTTCGGCGCTACTTGGCAGGACATCACGGGCAGAGCCAAGAGAACTGTTGGTGGACACCCCAATGGCCAAGGATATGGAACTAGTGGGACAAACGGAACGACTAGTTCTCGTTAATGAGAAGACTGTGTTGGTGATGGATTGTGGTGGCTCTCTACCTTGATACCCCAGATTGTTGTAAGTGGTAGAGAGGAAAAGTTGGGGATAAGTGTAATTTTGTGTTCAAGCTTTCAAGCTTGTGAGGTTAAGTCAAGGGATCGGAAGGGATGGAGTTATAAGCATGGGCATGACTGTTTCTGTATCTTGTCTTTCATCTTGCCATTGCTTTTGTTCAGGTTTCCCCTATCCCCTATGGTACCAAATCGTTATTATCAAGGCAAAGAAATTCTAAGCGCAACATAAGTACTCTGATGGCGATAAATTGATCATTATTTGTGTGTACTTTTGTTTTCTAAAATATGGTACCTCGACCGTGGCATACACCTAGACGATCAAGAATCCTGGTTTTTCGCACAAACAAATACATCTATCTGGCTTGCTTGTTCAAGATTCATCATCTTTCTCATGCACTTCTCATCGCCACCTCTCTCGCGCTCGTCTGAATAGATCGAACACGTCACATAACACCCTGGATATACTATTTCGAGCATCCATGTGTCTTTCTATGAGCCCTCCGCTTCTATACACGTCCTTATCGCTATCCCATAGTTTCAGAACAACAAATAAAAAAAAGAAAAGAAAAACCCTGCGGCGCATCCAATCCACCCCACCCCAACCTTTCCAGTCTCCTTCACCCCATCCGTCACCTTCACCATCGCCAATCCACTAGAGATACCAATTCTACTACCAATACCACTACCACCACCCACCCACCCCCAAAGCTTCCTACTCCCTTCCGCCTACATTCATCCTCCTCCTCCTCCTCCTCCTCCTCCACTCAACCCAAACACCACATAAGAGTCATGAGCCCGTTACTTCTCCGTTGTACCACCCACTCTAAACCACCGATGTCCCCTCTCCTCCCACCCCGCCGCCGGCCCAACATGCATCTCCCTCCAACACCGCACACAGTACCCATCATACTCACACCCTTCACATCGAATCGTAGCATCCTCCAAACAAACCTTACACCACCTCCTCGCATCCTCGTCGGTATAGCTCTCGTCTCTGCCTACCCATCCTCTTTTGGTACTTTTGGTCTGGTACTTTGCAGAAGCAGGCGGGGGAGGAGGCAAGAGAAAAGAAGAATCATCGGCGGGTAGAATTAAAGTGGTGGTGGGCACGGAGGGAAGGCCGAAGGCGTCGGTTTTGATGGGGGTTGAGCGCAGGTGGGAGAGGCGGGCGGTGAGGGAGGGGATGTCGTCGTCTACTGCACCTACTTGTTTGCCGCCGGAGGAGGCAGGGGAGAGGGTGGTGGAGGAGGGGACGGTGGGGAGGGTGAGGGAGGGGTTCCTCTCGGGGGAGGTGGTGAATGTGGGCGTGCGGGTTCCGGAAGGAGGGGAGGGGAGGGAGAAGGGGTCGTCGTCGGTAGGGCGGCCGCTCAGGTTGATTTCATCCTGGACTTGGTTGAGGATCCTGTTGGTTTCTTTGGTCATTGCTTCGCCGTCCGAGTCATCGTCGTCGCTACTGTCATCGTTGTTGTGGTCATCTGCAAAAGAATTGTTGTTTGGCTTGGGAGCCAGTTCCGATAGAAGTTTCTGGACTTTGTGCTCGTCGTTTTCGATTATGCCATCATCATCATTGTCGTAGTTGTTGGGGTTAGCAATAGCATGGATATCAATGTCTTCCTCATCCTCCTCCTCGGCAGGAACATCTTCTTGCAGGTTTAGGTCATCTTGTAGACCTTCCAGAAGCTCATCCAGAGCTTGATCGTCTACTTCTTCTAGACCCCAAGCTGAGAATAGTAGCTGCGTTTGTATCTGGGTCTTTGTATCCTCATCCTGAGATGATTCTTGATTGATGTTTCGTGAAACTGGCGTTTGTCCTCTTTTGAGAAGAGGCTGGGAACTATCGTGGCCTTTCATTCGTGTATCTGGTTCCGGCTTTGACGAGGCGGTATGAGCCTGACCGCTTCCCGGAGAAGCTGACGACGGCACGGATGTTGAAGATGCATTACGAAGCACCCGCAACCTCTCGGTCAGAGCATCGTCTTTTGAAACCGACGGTGCAGAGCCAATGGTCAAAGAAGGCTTCACCGGTGCAGTGTCATTGGTAGTGGTAGAAGCGGGGCTACAAGTCACTCAGCGTTTCAGTATGGTGAATTCTCAGAGGAAGATTCATGTTGGTCAGGCTTTACTTGAGTGGGCCAAGCTTGCTGCTAGAATCAAGTGTGACACTGGTGGACTTGAGGGCGTTGAGTCTGTCCAGAAGTGACTGATCTAAGGAGTCATTGGCCGGGCGATCTGAAGCCATGCCTGCAACAGATCGGGTAGAGTCAGGGGAAGTGCGGCTGAACAGGCGGATTGGGTTTTTAAGGCTGGGTGTGATTGAATATTGATGTGATGGTCACGGTCTCCCAGCAGTTGAACTGATTCACCGGTTGGAGGTTGTAATCTCGCGATGCGATAAGGCGTGTCTGGGTTCAGCTCAGGCACGTCTGCAGGAGCCTTTCTGCAGGGGCGTCGGGGCCGGGCCGTCCAAGCCAAAGGGGACAATTGAGCGATTGGGAAGGTCAAGAGGACAGATGTGTTCGAAAAATGGATCGTTGTTCCGTCGAAATCCAATCGGGGAAAAAATAGCGGTCCGAGTCAACTGTGTCAAGTCCGGATGCTTTGGCGGGAGGTCAAGAGGCATGCGGTCGTGAAACCGGGGCGAGACTTTGGGCTGCCGGGGCAAAAGTGGGGCCACCCCGGGGATCGGAATTGGGAATGGCCATGTTGCCATCCATTGCATATGTGTACAAGTTGGGCAGATTTCAAGGCGGATTCGGATATGTATGTACACTAGACCTCGCGTTGATTCGAGGCTGAATGGCAATTTGAGGCATACAAAAGTCCTATCATAGATACGAGACGACTGTTACCGTTTCGCTGGTGATGCCGACCAATCACTAACAGCTGCCGACTTGGTCACTTTCAACCATGTAGATACATAGCAACCAGCCCCAATAACATTGGCCGGGCTCCTGATGGGGATGCAGATGAAGCTACTCCAAACGGTCTTACGTGACTCTGGTGTGCGGCATGCCCAGTGATTGGTAAAGATTGCTGCCCAAGACCAGTGAAAAGGTGACAATGGCACGTTCTCTCTGCAGGGGAAGTGGCCATCTGATATGGCCACCGAGCAGACACGTGCAACTGCACTGCACTGCCTCGCAAGCCAAAAGCTTAACCCGTCGTCTGTCAGCCGACAGCATCACCGACAACGTCCCCGGCACCGGACAACTATCCGAGCATATCCATCTAAATCATCAGAGTGTGGGGTGCGGTATGCAAATTCAAGTCACAAAGTGAATGGTCGATATGGCTCCTGGAAGATTAGTTATGGGTCATGGCTGTGTCTGGGATGGGATGTCGTTGGCGATTTAGGGTCTCTTGCACCATAGGTCAATTTCACTCAAGTGACGATCCTGACGATCCAGGGCACCGCGGATTCATGCCACAATAATAAGGCGCTCCAATAAAAAGTAGCTTCTCTATCGGCAGTTGCCGAGTTGCGACTGGTTGGTGGACAATGACTTCATCTGCTGCGCTGCCGGAGCATCCAGCGTAAACTTTGCCCCGGTCTCGTAGGACGGGTGAGGTCACTGAGGTCACCCAGCCAGAAGGCATTTTACCTAATTTGGCCACTCACTGCCCAGTTTCGCGCTCTCAATCGCGAGGTGTCGGGCTTACACCAAAGAGCCAACCATATTACACAAATCTGCCATTCAGTCAGGCTGATGAAAGGCGTCTTTGTCATGTGAGCGGTCGATGCTATGAGCAAGTTAGGTGGCTACTTACTATGCACAGAGCCAACTTTGCTGGCTTTGAAGCGAGTGATGGCCGGGGGGCACGTGCCCTCTTCCCGTCGTCTTTCATAACCAACTGCCTGCCATGTTAAGTGAGGAATGGAAGGGCGGGCATACAGACGGCGCAGATGGCGGCTGAAGGTGGATTTTTTCAGGGAGCAGCGGCCGCAGCACAGGGTACTACTAGATCATTGGTGTTAGTGACTACCTTTAATGGGTGAGGCAATCGGCTACGCTTTAAGGTACTGTCTATCTGCCCCTAACGCAGTGGCTTAGCGGCGACGGAGAACGGATCCCCCCCGTCATGTCATCTCCTTCCATCTTTCAACTAAGTAACGCAAGGTAAGTTTAGCACCATCAAGTTTCCCTTCCCTTCTTGGCGTGACGAAAGTTGGTGCAAGGAAACCTGGCTGCGCCATGGCTTTCCAGCCTTTGGTTTTTTTGGGGAGCGGTCAGCTTTTTGCGGCGACCAAGATCTTTTAGGTTCCCTTTTCCTTACATCAGCCCGCATTTCCCGGACCCTTCATTCGCCCCTGTTGGTTGCATCCATACTGTAGTCATACATTCGGCATTTATATACTACTTTTCCATCCCAGTCCCGGCTCCTTGGCTCTGTTTCGCCTCTTGGCCTGTGACCGGGCAGGTCTTAAATCTTTTGCTTCCCCGGATCCTACTCATCTCCGCTTTCTCCACGACCACCTTATATCTTATCAACACCCTAATCTTCCGAAACACATCATACCAACCACAACACAGCATATCATATCATGAAGATCGATCTCGCCATCCTTGTCTCGGCCCTTTGTGCCAATCCGGCACTTGCCCTCGTCGCACCAACATCCGACCTTGCGCGACGTGAACCCGCCGAGCCCATCCAGATCGTCAACCGTGACGTTGACGCTACTTCGCAGGAACTTTGGAAGCGCAGAGGTGGAGGAGGTGGCGGCGGTCGCGGTGGTGGTGGTGGTGGTGGTGGTTCCGGCGGCGGTAACAGTGGAGGAAGTGGCGGCGGACGCGGCGGCAGCAGTGGAGGAGGTTCAACCGGAGGAAGCTCATCCGGCTCAGGGTAAGTCAACACTCTTCACCTCACCGACTTTTTTTGCTTTTGCTCTCGATTTTCACCGTCGGTTGTTGCAATTTGTGTGGGAGAGTGTAGGCATTGCGTTCGTCATGCAGGGCGACGCTAATGTTTGTTTGTCTACAGGAGAGGCGGCAGTGGAAGCAGCGGAAACAGTGGTTCTGGTTCATCGTATGTGTTTCCATTTTCAATTCGTGTTCTCTAACTCCCATGATTGTGAAAAGGCGGTCATCGGGAGTCTCTCAACCTGCGAGCTCGTCCTACAAAGGTTCTTCGGGAAGCTCGTCCTACAAAGGTTCTTCTTCGGGAAGCTCATCCTACAAAGGTTCTTCTTCGGGAAGCTCTTCCCAAAAAGACCTTTGGTACTACGGGGGCGCCTCCTCTCGTGGGAAACCCAACAACAAACCGAAGCAGAGATCCTCGTATGCATCAGCAGCAAAGTCATCTTTGGGAGACTTCCTGCTAGATCTCGCAGGCTCTCCAACCCTTTCCAGTCTTTTATTTAACCGTTCAGTGAACCTTGCATCTTACTAACATGAAGTCTTTCCAACAGAGGCCCCAAGACATCGCCAACTTACAATGGTGGTGGAGCAACCAAATATGGAAGCGGGCCAAAGCCTGCCTACGGTGGTGGCCGCTATTACGGAGGTGGCGCGGTGCAACCATACCAGTCCGGTATGAGGTCGCCATCCGGCATCCGCCCCTTCGCTCTCGGTGCTGGTATAGGACTTCTCGCCGTCTGGCCCGCCGTTTGGCTTTATGGTGCTTACATGTACCCCTACCACAACTTGTACACCTACCACAACCAGACCTCCGACCAGGACGAGACCCGCAACGTCACCTGCGCCTGCGACCCATATAACGTCTGCGGTTGCGACGACAATACCAATACCACCTATATTGACGACCTTATTGGGAACGGAAGCTACTCTTCGTTGAACCATTCCTTGATTACCGTCGCCACTGTTGACGGAACCGACTACCTCCTGATCAACGGTACCTTGCCCAATGGTACGACTGCGTCCGGCGGTACGGATGATGATGATGGTACGACTACGTCCGGCGGTACGAATGGTGGTGAGAGCAGCGCTGCTGGTCTCCGGAGGTTGCTAGAGCACGCCGGATGGTGGCCGGTCGTGGCCACTGTTGCGGCAACCGTATTCGCAGTCTAAAAGCAGTTTCCCCAAGAAACCTATGGGTCTGATGACGAGTTCTGAGCAACATGAGATATCCCTCTATACTCGGGGTATCAGCAGTCTTTCGATTATCCTACAACACAGTTCTTGATACTATTCACGAAATGAAAGCTGGTAAGGACGAGGAGTGGCTATAATGCCAACTAAGGGCGAAAAAAAAAAGGAAGAAGAAAATCACATGAATACGAGGTTGATGATGGACCCGATACCCCTAGGTTTTAATGATTTATTGACAGGATCCTGTTTTGGTTTTGTATACCACCGTACATAGATGATTTCAAGATTCCACGATCTGGTTCATGAATAACAAAATCGGTTAATTGACTAGTCTACTAGCCAAGCTCCAGTTAACCCACAGAAAAAAAAAAACTGGAGGGAAGTTTATCCGAACAGCCCGTAAGCAGACATTAGAAGTCGTGACCCTACAACGCATCCCCCCCCACAATGCATCGCGTCCCACATCGCGTTTCCCCAACAACAATAACAATACCCTCAATTTACGAACCCCTATAACTTTATTAAATTAAGTCCGATTATATTTGAAACGGTCGTAATAGCTTTAATAAAGGACCGACTAATTGATTAGTGTAATTCCAAAATCTCAATCCAATAGCTATCTCTAATATAAAAGGAATTTATCTATAAATGGATATTAAATAAGGAGAAGGTTGGCCGAACTCCTAATTGTTATTAGGTAATTAGGTTTATAATATCGATATTAAAAAGAGGAGGTAATAATAAATAATTGGGCGCCTAATAAATAGACCGGTTTATTAAAAGGTATCCTTCTATTAAGATTAAACTTTTAAACCTACTCGAATTAATTAGAGTAAGGGGGTCTATTAAGGAAGCCTTTATTACCTTCTTCGATCTTATAGAAGCCTAGATTTATAATAAAGCTATTATCCTAGTTAATATTACTAATATAGACGAATACGGACTTTAAAAGTTGGAATTAAGGAATAGGAAGGTCTTTAGGACCGTTCTATTAAAGAAGGTATACTTAATAATAACCGATATAACTACTTAAGTAATTATTATTGAATTTAGTATAGCTAAGGGTAAGCGGTTGATTCCCGTCGTCGTTTTTACTAGTATAAACCTTTAAGGTTAATAGTTCTCTAATAATATAGATAATAAGTTTAAAAGTTGGAAGTATAATAGTACCCTAAGTGGATAGAGTAATTTATAGATTGTTCTACGTTGGTTGAAGGAGGTTTATTTATTAGAAACGAAGTTAGTTAATAATAGTTGGCGTTTTTTAATCCTTAATGAGTATATTAGTTATTTAATTAACGATTTCCTTTTTAAAGCTTTTTAATATAATATTTAATTACTCTTTTTACTTCCCTATATTTTTTATAAAATTCAATTATTCGATCGATCTGTATTTGCAGCTGTTAAGTTATATTTTAGAGATTTAACTAGAGATTTTGCCTCCTTCTTAGTATTTGTACCGGTAAATAGATAACGGTTTTTCTAATATTATTAGGAAGTATTAAGAAGGGGGGTGAGCTCTAGAAACCTTAGATCTAGGTTTAAAAAGACTGGGATATAGCTAATAAATAGATCTATTATTATTAATAACTCCGAGGCTATATTTAATAACGATGCTTTACTAGTTTAGTTATTACTATTTAAAATGTTACTTAAGGACGAAATATCTAAAGTTAATTATATTTTTAAGATTCCCTAGAAGTCTAGAGATATATTGGGTAGTATTTATAGTAAGTTAATTGCTATTAATTGTAATATTAGAATAGTTTACACTAAGGCAGCTAAGGCTTTCAATGTAATAGAGTAACACGGGTATCTTCAAATATCACAATGCTAGTACATACTATAATATTAAAGAAGAAGATAATGGAGGAAGAAAGGCGTAGCCGGAGGCTGCCCTGCGCGGGAATCCCTTTATAGGAATTCCCTTATCTTATCGCTAACCTGCAAGTCTAGCGACCGGGCAAGTTAGGTACGTATTAAAGTATGTGCCAAGGTACGCTATTACCTCTATCGGGGGTAAGTATAATTGTAAATTATATTTAATCTACTCTAATTAATTAATTCTAATATATATAATACATAGGATTTAATAATTCCGTATTAAATCCCGGCGCTATAAAGAGAATACTATTGTCCTTAATAGGAATAGCTTTACTTTTATTGTAGAGAATGCTTTCTTAGGGTATTAATAGCATCCACTCGATCCTTTTTATTTATAAAGCGGACTTTATACTATTTATCTATATAGGAATATAGGGTTTCCGGCTTACATTTATTTATACAATATTCCTAATAGTTTTTTACTAAATCCTTCGCATTTTCTAAATCTTTGGTATTTAGTTAATTCTTATTGTAATACCTATATCCTTTCTATTTAGCGTAGTATTAGAATTTACTATTAACCTATTTATATATAGCAATTTTATTAAATTTGTATTAGGGGTGCTTAGGGTCCGAATTGTTTTAGGAGTTTTTAATTAATTTTAATAGGGGAGTAGATTAACCGAAGGGGTCGGTATCGTTCGGGGTAGGTATTAAATAAGCGATTAAAATAATTAGGTAAATTTTTATTTTCGGGGGGAGGTTTAATTTGTATATTAATCGTCCGACCTTCTAAATAATTTTAAATAGGCCGGTACGTTATTATAATATTTTTTAAGAAGGGCGACCCGGGAGATAGTAATTATAGTTAAATTTGAGGAATATTTTATTTTTAATATTAAGATTAATTTGTTTATAGGCGGCGTTGTAGTGGATTTTAGCGTCGGTAATAGCGAAGTCTATAATTAGGTGCGCTTCCTATCGAATATAATCCCTAACGGCGGGATTATTTTGAAGAATATAGTTATTAGTATTTATAAATATATTTAGTAGTCCGATTAATTTATAATTAAATAAGTATTTGTAGGATAATATTTTAATATTTTTAATAAATGCGTTATTTAAATTCTATTGTAATAAGGGAATAATTAAAAATTAATTATATCCGAATTCGTAGTAGAAAGTATAGAATTGGATAGTTATTTTAATAATTTAGTTCTTTCTTTCTATTATACTATTACTAACTACGTAATAAGTAATTATTATAAGTAATTTAGTACTTATAGCCTTCTATATACCTTTTTAATATATAGATATGAACTTCCTATTTTAATTGGAAATAATTCTAATAGAAAATCCCTAATTATAGAGAAGGAGTATTTAAATTATAATAATTCTTTATTTTATAGTTATATAAGTAGAGTAATTTAGGATTATTAATAATCTTTTCGAAGTTTTATTAGTAATTAGTAATAAAGAATCGAAGGTATTATAATTAGCTATTTACTATAGGGTATTTTTAAATGATATTTCTAATAAGTTAATAATAAAATTAATTAATATAATTCTTATTAGTAAGGTTTTATCTGGGCGGATAAATTAGTAATTACTAATCGGAGGGTTATAGTCTATTTAATTAAGTTAGTAAATTAAATAGTATTTAATATATTATCTAACTAAGCGAATCTTATTTAGGAAGGATATTCCTTTTAATTCGTATATTATATAGTTACGGTTAAAGTAATATTTATTATTATAGACGGTTTTTAAGATATTCTTAATGAATTTATAGGGTATATAAAGACTATTAATGTATCCTTTAAATATTTTTATTTGCTAGTTATAGATGAGTCCGTCTCTTATAAAGAAAGGGTAGCCGGGCTTAGAAAAAACGATATTTCTATTTTTAGAGACCTTTTTATACTATTGGAAATATTCTATTACTTTAGTAAACTTCTTATTAAATAAGTAGGTTATTATATATACCTTACGGAATTTAGGGTTTATTTAAACTTTAGAGAAGGTATATTAAACGCCCTTAAGGGTATTAATAAATAGCGTTTTATTTTCCTAAATTTCGTTTAATATAAAAGGGCTATTGGGATTACTGGCTTTATTACTTATAGTTTTTAAATAATTTAATGCATTTAGAACGAAGTTGAATTTATTAGGAATATAGAAGACTTTTAGCTAATACCCGAATAAATAAATAGAGGTATTAATTAGCCGTCGGTTTGTATAGTTTATTAAAGTTATATAGAGGGAAATTTATTCTATAATCCCTTTTGTAGTTAAATAATTTATAAAAATTATTACTAGTAGAGAGTAAAAATATAATTAAGTATATAGTTTTTTAACCGCCTATATTAGGTATATAACTTTGAGTTTGGAAGGTTTATATTTAATTTCTACTTTAGTTAATACTTTATTTAAGAATATAATAGGTAAGATTTAGGATAATAGGATTTGGGAATTGCCGGTTTAAATATATTCCAGTTTAAAATAGAATATTATAACTCCGAAACTTCGTTCGAAAGACCTATTAATTTATGAAAATATTTAAATATTAGGATTTAAATATTAAAGGATTATTAGTTCGTTATATATAGCTTTTTAAATAGTTTTAAATATTTATTTTTCCGGATCTATAGGTTTAAAAAAGGTCCTAATACAATAGGCGGTACGTTGGGCGGGTTTGCCGTTCTCGATTTTATTAATCTTTTATCCTTCTATTAATAATAAGACTTTTTTAAATTGAAGGGGGTTAATTAATTAGGCGTAGTATAGAATTAAATATTAGAGAAATCCCGTACTTCTAATATATTATTTTAATACTTTTAAATTATTAGGAAAGATTAAGATTTTAAATGCCTCTATCCGCTCTTTAATTGTTAATAATCCGAAATTATTAATGTGAAATCCTAATAATCCGATGTTAGAGTAATTTAAATAAAATTTTTTAAGCGAAAGTATAATATTCTTAGAGAGAAAGAGGGAAAAGATTGTATTTAAATACTTTAGATAATTATTTATAGAATTGGAGGTAATTATTATATTATTAATATATACCTAATAATAGTCTTTATATTCCTTTAAGAGCGTATTTATAAAGCGTTAGATATAAGTTAGAGTATTCATAAAGTTTATTTATACGACGGTTGGTTATTCGAGACTTTAGTAGGTAATTAGGGTAAATTAGTCCTAATACTTCTACTATACTCTAAATTAATAAAAGAAGGAGATAATATTAATAATAGTAATAATTACCTTTCTATATATAAATATAATAATCTCTCTTTAAAATAGTAGGGGGTAATTATTTAGGATAATTAGACTATTAAAGATTTATAAATTAATAATTAGGTAACCTTTTAAGTTATTCTTTATTTTTCGTTAAATAATAAAGATTAGATAGGTAAATAGGGTAGTGTATTTAACCTAATCTATTTTTCTTTAGCGGTATGGAGTATTAAAAATTTTATTAATTATAACTTAGTCCTTTTTACTAATTAAGTATATCTTTATAGCGATTTTATAATTTTATTAACTATTTATTAATAGGACTTTTATTATTTCGTTATTGAATATATTTATTAACTTACCCTCCTTTTAAAATTTTAGGAAGCAATTAATAAATTATTTTAAGGCCGCTATTACCTGATTATTATTAGCGTAAATATATATTCCCTCCTCTATAGTAATTTCGGGCGCCTTCTTATTTATTCGAATACTGAAAGTAAAATACTTCTCTAGTATTTTAGGATAGGGGTTGGATATTTTAGAAGGTTTGTCTTTTGGTTTAGTAGGTTAGGTATTGGGATTTACGGGCGGGATAATTACTATATTAATTAGTATTGTAACGTTAAAGTCGAAATTGATATTAGTTAGTATATAATAAGTCTAGTAGGTTATTTTAATTGCCTATTTAATAGGGAGGTTACTATCCTTTATAATACTAAGTACCTACGTAATTATAATAGTATTGTAAACATCGGTTTAAATTATAGTAAGGAATCCGTCGGCGTTATATTTTATAATTTTTCCAACCTTCTATTTACGAGGAATAGTTAATATTTTGTTACTTATATTTTTTATTAAAGTAACTATAGGGGAATAAGCGTTAATAACTGTATTAACGATTACGGAGTAAGAAGAATTGAAAAGAAAGTTTTTATCCTTTGGGAGGGTAGTATAATAGATTGGTACTATACGCTCCTTTCCTAATTGTAGGATTATTTTTTTTATTATAATTACTTTCTTAATATAGCGATTTGGTAATTTAAGGACCTTAAATACTATACTAAAGTCGTTTTATAGAAAGCGAATTTCTAAAGTATAATAATTAATATTTATTTATTATAAATAGAAGAAAGAATTTACTAATAAAAAGTTGGGTTTGAATTTATTAATTACTTAGCCGGTTATTATAATTTTTAAGAGGGTAGGGCTTCCTTTAATATTTATATTAGGTTAATAGAAAATAAATATAACCTATTCTATTAATTTTATTAGTTTCCCTCCTACTCCTTTAATTCTAGTAGAAAATTTAATGGATATTATATATTTAAGAGTATTAAAAAATATGCGATTAATAATGGTTTTACTTACGTTAGGGTCTATATATATTTCTACTAGGTTAATTTTAGGGGAGGTTTGGGTTAGAATATATAAATAAGTAAACTTTGAAAGGGGCTTTTTTTTAGAATATTTATTTATTTAAGGAGTGGCGGTTTAGATAGGTAATATAATAATAAAGTAAATTATATTTAAGTTTGTATCCTTAGTAGTTGAGAAGTCTTTTATATAGAAGTTGGTGTAATCGAAGATTTAGTTCCGCGAAGGGAAGTCCTATCCGTATTTTCGGTATTTATAAAAATTGGTATTAGAGATTGTAGATAGGACTTTATTAGCGTTAGTATTATTAATAGTTTAATAATTATTTATATATTATAATTTTAAAATTATTAAATCGAACTCTTTTAGGCACTTAGAATAAATTAATTAGTTATTATATATATAGTAAATTGAAGTATTCGAATTATATTCCTCCGAATTATTTATAAAATTAGTAGGATCTAATTCCGAAGTAGAATTATTATAGATATAGTTAGCGCGGATCCTACTAATATTGCAATTATAGTTATATCTGCTATTAAGTTCCGGGGTATAATCCTTAATACGGTTAATTTAATAATTTATTTTATTATAATTACGGTTTTTAGTATAATTACGGCTATCGCTACGATTGCGACTACAATTACGGTAATTGATTCGATTGTAGTTACAATTATTTCTTTAATTATAGTTGCGGTTGCGGTTACTATTATAATTGCGGTTGTAATAGTAATTATAATTATAATTGGGGGTTTACTTAGAATTCTTATTAATACGATCCAATTGGTTACTACGGGTAGAATACTTACTTTTGGCTATTGCGAATAAAATTACTTTAATTTTTTTAATATTTTCGAAATACTTTTTAATTTCTTTGAATAAGGGAGGGGCGTAGAGGATTATTTTAATATTAATATTTATATTATTCTAGATTTAGACTATAATACTATATTAATTATTACTATTTTTAGAGAAGATACCTATAGAATGGGCGAGACGAAGCTGTTTTAATATATATATAGATACGGTATTCTTATTTTTATAGATATTATAGAGAGTTAGCCTTCCTTTATTAAATTTTCCAATTGTAATAGTTGAGTTAGGGGTGAATTTAGCTACTAAGACTTTAATAAAGTTGTTGAATAACTTCTAGAAATATTATTATTTAGCGGGGTTTAATTAATTATATTATTATATATAGGTAATACCCTATAAAAAGGTCGGTTATATATAGATAAATTATTTTTTAATAGAACCGATATAATTGTTTTCTAAAAGAGTATTAAATTGGTTAGCGAATATAGTAGTATTAGTATAAATAATATTATTACTACTTTTAATTATATTTATATTCTTTAAGTTATTAATAAAGGGATTAAAAGTTTTAATATTATTACGTTTTATTTTAGGCTTATTGTTGGGGTTACTATATACCTAGCGGGTAATTAGAATATAATGGAGGTTATAAATATTAAAATATTTAAAAAGGAAATTTCGATTATTGCCCTTATTTTCTTTGTTATTAATATCGCTTCTATTACCGGAATTGCTGGGGGTAGCGGCGATAAGGTAATTATTTAAAATTAAAGGGGGAGTATTACTTTTAACCTTACTAGTAAGATAGTTTTTCTTTACGACGGGTATATAATTAATTTTATTAATTAATATAGGAATTTCAATAGGAAAAGTATCGGTTCTGCTAATATTGAAATGGAGCAAAAACCACACCAACACGAAAAGCACCCTGCCACACCTAAATGTAGTGAGGAGCAGATCTGGAGTTGGACATGGCTTTCGTCCTTAGGAACTGAGATAGAGTAGTAAAGTTACAATTTATTAACTACTACCAAAGACTAACGAGAAGGATAAGATTCTCCTTATTAGTCTTAGGTTGGCTAGATAGGTCTAGAAGTTAATTCTTTTATAGAAGGGTTATTAGGCTTACTATTACGAGGGCGTTCGACGGTAATTCTGTAGTGTAGGAGCGGGATTCTTTAGTCTATTTTCGAGGATAGGTGTTGTCTAGTCTAGTTTGGAGTGCCTCCCCTTCCTCTCTCCTCTTAGTCGGGATCTCCTCCTTATATCCCTTTTCTACTTATTACATTCCCAGGGTCCTGTCCGACCAGTGCAACAGATCTGCTCCTCAATAAACAATAAGCCAAGGCCCAAATACCTCTACCTATTATTTAAAAGCAAGAGTCCAGAGTAAAGAAAAGAAGAAAGCGTAGAGAAAAACAAGAAAACAAATGAACTACCCCACATCAATATCCTTTATAGTAGCGTACTTAATAGTAGCTTTATTAGCTTCGTTGCGGGTTAAGTCTAAAAAGGCTGTTACGTAAGTATTTCTCGCGTATAAATTACTGATTTATTATAAGTATTTGGTATATATCTCGGCCTATTTCTCTATTATATAGCGAAGACTATTATTATAATTGCGTAGACTATTAATTTATTCTATAAAGTTCTATTCGGTAAGCTCCTTATTTTTATTTATAGTTTTAGTAAAGTATAGGTTATAATACGCGTAAGTATACGGGCGGGTTAGTGGGCTACTATTATATATAATAGAGTTATAAAAGGTAGGGATATATTTATAAATTTTAAAATCCTTATATATATAAGGGAGAACTTTAATAAATTTAATACTTTCGCTATTTATAATTAGTTTAGTACGTTTAAGGATATTATTTTTACTAGTATAGTAATTGCTAAGCTCGTAAGTAGGGAGATAGATAGTAATAGTATTAGAATTTTCAAATTAGGTATTGGGAAAATGTCCCGGTATTTCGGTAATTCTACCTTTTCCTTTATCGAGTGGAGTAAGGTTGGTTTTACCGAAAATTAAGGAGGCAATAGCTTTTATAACTTTTTTATAATTAATTAAAATATTAGACTTAAATTTAGCTATAGTAGTAATAAATTTATTAATACGGTTGCTTTAAGCGCGGGTATTTCTAATATAGATTGTAAATTATCTATATATTTTAATTTTAAATTATTTTATATTGGTATTAACGTCCTTAATTATAGTATTTATATTATTAAAGCGCTTCTAAAGTTTTTTATTAATTATATAGTTAGGAATATTACTATAGGAGTTATTATTATTAGAATTATTCTCCCGGCTAATAGTTATAGTATTATAGTTATTTCGTTATGAGTTTTACTTCGGCGGCGATGTTTAATATAATATAAAATTCTCTAGGGGTTTAATTGCTAAAGATTATTGCGATTTACTAGGTAAGAAAGTGTTAATTATAATAGAAAGAACGTTATTAATAATATTAGACTTTAATTAATTTATAATAGTAGAAGGGCTAGTAGTATTCGATAATCTAAATTGGATTTGGGTAATATTACGAATTAGGGTAGAATTATTGCAGAATTAAAGTAAAATTAAGGATTAATTATTTAAACGGTTAATATTATATATTGAGGGTATGGATATTTTGTAAGGTAAGCGATGTAAGGCTATCTATTCCGGAGGGTCTTTATTAATTATAAAGTTTAAAATAAAGGTCGTTAAAAAGGGTAATATAAGTTCGCCTATTTATAATTATAATATTAAAGAGTAAAAAGATTAGGGTAATAGTGAGGAGAGTAAATAGGAGGCCGATTTTTATTAGTACTATTGTTATAACGAACGATTAATAAGATTAGTAGGAAAGAGAAAGTAATAGTTATCTTTCGATAAAATAATCGCGGGTTACCCTTCGTATTGAGATTTAAAATAGAAGTTCGGATTGGGGTAGTACGGGGGTTCTAATATATTCGTTCGATACGAGTCGATATAAGTAAAAGGTTATAGTGTGGGAAGTACGTAATACTATTTTTATAACGAATAATTGTAAATTTAGGGGAAGCGCCTAATACTATTTTTATAATAAGTAATTGAGAGTTTAAAAGTAATTACGGGGTTGGCGTTTTACAATAAACGATCTTACGATTAAATTAGTAAATTTATAATAACGGAGGTTAACGAATTTACTAGAAGATAGGTACGAGGAGTATACTATTTGCGATAGGTTATTATAATTATTTAATTGTAACTATTACTTAATAGGGTAATATAAGTGTTTTTAAATATTATAATACTAGTGTATATTATAATATTAAAGAAGAAGATAATAGAGGAAGAAAGGCGTAGCCGGAGGCTACCCTGCGTAGGAATCCCTTTATAGGAATTCCCTTATTTTATCGCTAGCCTATAGGTCTAACGATCGGGCAAGCTAGGTACGTACTAAGGTATATGCTAGGGCACGCTATTGCCTCCATTGGGGGTAGGTATAGCTGCAAGCTATGCCTAGTCTACTCTAGTTAATTAATTCTAGTGTATATAATGTATAGGATCCAGTAATCCCGTATTATAATAATAAGAACGCTAAGCTGGTTGTAAAAGACTACCAAATTTAGTATTTATAGACTCAATTAGACTTAATAAAACCTAAGGGTAAAAGGAAGGTTAATAAAGAAGGGGGTAATAATAGATTTGTACGTATAGAGGAGATTATTTAAGTTTGTAAAGCCTTAAAGTAAACCTCCAAGTATAGAAGGGTTACTACGGCAATAATAGCAACGAGACTACTATAAGAGTTAGGGAGAGCAGTTGAGTTAGTACTCTATACTATTCAAGAGTATTAAGAATAAGATTATGACATTTTAAAGTAGTAAAATCGCTGTAAAAGTGGCCAGTTTTCGATGTTATCTGGGTCCTGGTGATGAAATTACATGATGTATTGTGGGGGGGGATCCGTTGTGGGGTCACGATGTCTAGTCTCGGTGGCTGTGTGGCGACAACTTTTCAACGCTCGCGGCTTGTTAAGGTACAATCTACGCATGAGGCCAATCAGAAACCACCACGGCAGGCACCCGTCTGATCTCTGATGAAAAGGGTAAAGTGAAACAACAAACCTCATGAGGCATGTATCTTCCACAAGAACAGTAAAAACCCGTCTTCTTTCACAAAAGTCGCACCAAAACTCGGTTTCCATCAAATCAGAAGAACAAAGTAATCATGACGTCTCCCGAAGCTCCTGTGCCTGATGACCAACGTACACCCCCGCCACCAACTTTTGCCGGTCGTCTCAAGCTCGAAGACTTCAAGTTCGACGGTAATGGCTCAGCATCAGTATCGCCATCACCAGGCGGAATTCGCAGAAGCGCCCGTCTGTCCTCGACAACCAAAGCGACACCCGTAAACACAGATACATCCTCCTCTTCGGCATCTCCATCACGCAAAGCCACTCAAACCCAAACCACCACCACCACCATTACCACCACCTTGACAACAACAACAACAACAACAACCAAAGCCCGATCATCCAAACGAAAACTCATAACCCACACCTCTAGAACTACTTCTTCAACCTTCCCAACCCCATCCGACTCCGGATTTTCCACTCCCACCTCCAAACGCCCCAAACCCCTCCCCAAAAAGATCTACGACAACATCCCCCAAACCCTCCCCGACGCCCTCTCTCCCAATCTTCTTGTTCTATTCATCGGCCTCAACCCCGGCATCTCCACCGCCATCCAACAACACGCCTACGCGCACCCGACCAATCTTTTCTGGCGCCTCTTGTTTTCGTCCGGGATCACCCCCGTGTTATGTGCACCTTTTGAAGACCGCTCCCTGCCCGAGCGGTTTTCGCTGGGGTTGACCAACATCGTGGGGAGACCGACGCGAAATGGCGGGGAATTGACAAAGGGGGAGATGGACGAGGGGGTGGCAGTGTTGGAACAAAAAGTGAGGGTGTGGAAGCCCGAAGCTGTGTGTGTGGTGGGAAAGGGGATTTGGGAGAGTGTTTATCGGGTGAGGCAGAGGCAGAGGCAGAGGCAGAGGCATGGGAAAGCGGTGGGGTTGCTGCCGAAAGATTGGAAGTATGGGTGGCAGGATGAGAGTGAGAATATGGGTGTGGGTGGTGATAGTGGTGATGAGGAGGAGGAGACAAACACGACAACAGCTGGTGGGTGGAAGGGAGCGAGGGTGTTTGTGGCTACGAGTACTAGTGGGTTGGCGGCCACGGTTGGGAGGGCGGAGAAGGAGAGGATTTGGAGGGAGTTGGGGGAGTGGGTGGAGAGGAGGAGGGCAGAAAGGGAGAAAGAGAAGGGAGTGAAAGAGGAGGATGAGGATGAGGATCAAGGTCAGGGTGGTGTACTGGGTGAGTAATGTTCATGGTGTGAGGGGGTTTACGTTTGCATGTTTCTTAGCTGATTGGAAAGTCTCGTATAAAGTACTGGTTCAAGTATCGAACATTAAATGGAGGTATTTGAATTGAATAGAAATCAATGTCGCGCAAAACTTCGTCGCGCATTATTTAAGCGAAGAATGGTCTCATATACTCCCTCTGCCCCTGCATGTTCCCCGTGCTAGGCGAGCCTCACTCCGACTTCTCTTAACATGCCCATCATTTCACACATAGATCAATCCCACATTCCCTCTTACCAAGCACAATGCCCACCATCAATCCTCAGATCCGCGCCCGTCATGAAGCTGCTCGCATCACTGAGCAAGAAGATTGCCGCGCCGCGGTACTCCTCCGGGTAACTCAGCCTCTTGAGCATGTTGGCATCGGGCCAAGCGGTCCTGCGCTCGGGAAAGGCTTCAAAGAGGCCGGCCGTCATGGCGGTCACGATGTAGCCCGGCGAAAGCGTGTTGACGCGGATGCCATGCTCGCCCCATTCCGAGGCGAGGTTGCGGCCAAGCTGGAGGACGGCGGCTTTGGAGGCGTTGTAGGCGCTTTTTCGGGGGGATCAGTCGCTGGTTAAAACTTGAGGGGGAAGGAGGGAAAGAAGGAAGGAAGGAAGGAAGCAAAAAAAAAAAAAAAAAAAAAAAAAAAAAAAAAAAAAAAAAAAAAAAAAAAAAAAAAAAGAAACACAAGACTCACGGGCAAATCAAACCCCGATTAGCCACCGTCCCACTCATGCTCCCAATCAGCACCATACTCCCCGGCCACCCATTTTCCACCATGACCCTCGCCACCGCCTGCGCCGTCATAAACACCCCCGTGACATTCACGCTCATCATCTTGTCCGCATCCTCCTTGCTATATTCCAACGCGCTCGTCTCCTGCTGGATCCCCGCCGCAGCAATCAACCCATCCATCCTGCCCTCCTTCTTGGCAATCCCCTGCACAACTTCATTCAGCGCCTGCTGATTACGCACGTCCACACGGTGATAAGTGATGCTAGACCCCAATTCCTCGGTGGCGCGCTTAGCAACGGCGGAAAAGGGAGAGTCGGGATCGGTGGAAGGGTCGGGCAGAATGTCGACGACGTGCACACGCGCGCCGGCTTCGAGGACGGCCTCGGCTTGAGTGAGACCGACGCCCCGCCCGCCGCCGGAGATGAGGATGACTTTGTCCTGGAGGGAGAAGAACTCGGGGAGGCGTTTGGTGCGGTCGAGCTTGAAGGGTTCGGAGGCAGGGAGGGGACGGGAAGGGGTTTGGTGGAGGGAGCGGGTGTGGCTGAAAGGGGTGGTAATGGGTTGGGTGATGGCTCGGGGTTGGTGTTGGAAGAGTGCAGTGGTGAGTCTGGGGGAAAGGCGGGAGGTTGAATTGGGGACCATGGTGGTCCTGAGGGCCGAGATGGCCTTGGTGGTGAGTCTGGTCATTGTAGTTGATGGTAAGATTGCTGGACTGGGTTCTCTGAGATGTTGTATTGAGAGCTTGCAAGAGTGTCTGTAAATGAGGGTTTGTTAATGACTTTGGGGGCAAGCCAGACAGGTGATGTTATATAATCACTGGTGATGAATAGAGGGATCAAGGTGCTTGTCTAATTCATCAATCTACGAGTCACTCGTAGGTCGAGATCAAGATGATATTGCCAAGGAGGACAGATACAAACAACGAACAAAACACCAGAGGGGGAAGATGAGAAGGGAGCGGATTTGCTAAGTATGTACGATGTCGCTGTTGGTAAGATGTGATCCCAAAGCAGAAAGAACGATCGACGCAATGCCAGTTTTGACACCTGCAGCTGATGGATGTCGAGACGAATCGGTGCATGGCAAACCAACAACTGGACAAGCACCCCCTCACCTGAGAAGTCAACCTTTGGACTCGGCACGATGTGATGATGCATCACCACTCCCGTTTCTTCGCAGGAATCCTCGTTCTAGATCTTCATCTTGCAATGTTAGAGCCAACAGTCCCAATGTTGGAGCATAGCCTCCCGTTGAGGAGGGCTCGCTGAAGTTTGGTTTCCGCCTTCCTTTGCGGGCCAATGTTTGGTACAGAGCACCCTAGAATCTGGATTATCCCAAGTCAGCGAAGCACAAAAGCTCTAGATGTCGCAGTACGGGAATTCAAAATCCAATGCAACCTTGCAAGCTTGGCAAATGTCGAAGGATGAAGTTATCCTGGGACGGTTTACCGATTTTGGGGAACCCGGAGGGGGAAAACGAGGGGAACATCTCGACACTCAAGAGGAGGTGGCGTTCCGCCCTGCTTTTGAGAGTGGACAGAGTTGTGAAGGGTGCCGATTGAACACTTTAGAGCGCACATTGCCAAATCTACCATGCATGGCTGCGGTCTTGTTCTGATGGAAATTGATAGCAAAGGGGAAAGTCTACCTGTGCATGATGGTGAGGGGTTGGAAGGGGAGAAAAGCCGCCAATGGAAATACCCAGAGTGAGACTTGATAACTTTAGGTTCCAGTAGCTCACTCCCTCAGGAAGATACGTAGAAACACTTGACTCTTCTTTAGTCTGGTGTCCTTATGGCATCGGTCGTTTCTCTCTCCAACATACAGGAAAGAGCGTAGTTTTAATTGCCAGCGCATGACGCTCAATAATAACAGCTGTTTGCTATAGTGTACATGGCGAGAACTGTCGGCTTGTGTAGCACTTGTGCCACCTTAGCCGAGCACATTTACCCGGACTTGACGGTCCGCTCCTGAGGTGTGAATATCGCGTGTAACCCAACCATTTCATGTTCCGCTGTCAGAAAGGGGCATCCCGGGGCAATATCATGCATGCAATATTGTCCACGATTGGGAAGTGGATGATGCGACTGAGGAACAGCAGCAGTTGACCAAGTCCTTCTCCTTCGGGGTTGAATACTAACCTATGGGGCCGTTGCGGGAGACCCACCTGGGCTCCAAGCCCGGCCGGACCCCGCTTGACACCCCCGACCCTCGACTTGGCGGCACCGCGGGGGACGGGACCCGGGAGGTCCACCTTGTGTGTTGACTGCCGGACCATGCGGCGGCCGGGTAGGGTAACCGTACTGGCTTTCAAAGCAAAGTAGTGTACTGCACCACCTGCACTGCGCAGTGCAAAGCATCAATGCATCAGCCACGCTGTATGTACAAATTTGGCGTCAGCGCCGTTTGCCCGTCCTCAGTCGCTGTGTCTGGGGGTTGACGCTATCACAACACCTTTGCGACGCTCCTGACCATGGTGGCTTGGCGAAGACCCTTGGGGGTTTGGGGCTCTCGCTAAAATCCCCGCCCCCGGACGACGATAGCAGCGCTTGTTTTGTCCCATGCCGCCGTATTCGCAACCAGCAGCAGCTAAGGCTCGACCGAAATGGGTGGGACAGATTTGGAAAAAAGCCCCTTTGTAGGTCGGAAGAGCACTGACTGCACTGTTAACAAGCGCTGACAAATGTTGGGATGCGCTGGTATGTATCTAATACAGATCGTCCCGGTGGTTGTGGCCGTGGTCATGTCGGCATTACCGAGAGAGAGAGAGAGGAACAACGTGGCTGATGGAATCTCCGATGAGAAGACCCAAGAGGTCCTCCTTCGGAGCCACGGAGGCCCTCGGTGTCTGTCTAGGGACTCGTCAACCAACGGAAAGGTGGCGGGGCGGGAGATGGCGTGCCATGTCGAAAATCGTCATCGCCGCTTGGTGGATGGTCACTCCAGTCTCCAGATGAAGATGAGATGCGAGACAAGGACGGTTCCAGCGGCCGGGATGTGGAGGGAGAAAAACCTGGATGAAGCCGGCGCGGATCAAAACCCAAGGGTCTCGAGCTTTTTCCCCACCACCACCTCCACTGCCGAGATGATCTCCTGCGCCGCATCCGAACGATCTATGGTGGGAGGGTTCGTAGCCCGTGGAGCCATGTTGGAATAGCCTGTACGTAACAGGTAGGTCACAACTATAAACTGCATGATTACCTTGGTTGTGTGGCCCGCGACACAGATGAACTTGGTGATATAGCTCCGGGCGGTCTCGCATTCCCAAAAACATACGTTCTTATCTTCGGAGAGTTTCGGTTTTTCAGACGGAAGCATCCTCGAAACCAGGGGCGCGTGTCATGCTCGCGTCAGTAACATAGAGATGAACAAAGGGGGACAAATTCAGGATGCGCAGTTTTGAAACATGAAACAAGATGTTCAGGGACCAACGATGACGGTGCGCGACAATGTCGACTATGGTAGTGTACACAATACATATGGGGATGGGGAAGCTCGGGCCACCCAGACCAGTGTCATCTCTTGTGTAGTGTATCATCCATGAAATACCGGAACAATGGATCTGTCATGTTTTCTTAGCGGTGTGTGCGAACAAGTCTTGGACGACTGGTGAAGATAAGCACTAGCAATTATCTGATTCTTGGGTCTTTGGACTGGCCATCACCAAGCCAACAACGATATTACAGGAATCACGCGACCATAATATCGCGCAACGTCTTCTTGATCGAGGTTCGCTCGTCAGCGCGCTCGACAGCAGGACGTTGTGGACGCACTCACACCGCCCAAGTGCGAAATCTGACGGGTCAGTTGGTTGCCAGGACAATGGCTTTGAATTGTTGCGTGCCAAGATATGTCTGGCAAACTTTGAATCTGACGTGCACCCCGACATACGGCATATACAAAGTCGTACGACAGAAGTGAAGCGAGCCGAGGTTGGTGTAGTCATTCTAGATCGTCCATCGAAGCTTCGACCGTCCATTGTCCAATCAACGCGGCCTCCCCCCAAAAAAGTGCAAATTCCGCACTCTACCACGTTGATCCTGGTGCGGCCACGGCGACGGCGGACCACAGCTTCGAAAGTCGAGACGCTGTCTTGCCGTTGCAGACGCGCGACAGAAGGACAAGAAGAAAATTCGGAAATTTGGGGGGGTTCCTGTATGAATATCAAAAGCCGGCCATGAATGGATTTTCCTTGCACGGCGAGAGCGACGAACGGTGCACCATCAAGCACCCGCCCCCCCAGTTCGAGTCCTCCTCGGCTCATCCATGCCGACCCCGACCACGCCCGTTTCTCTCGCCGCCCAGCCTGCCGGTCCACGCAAAATCTCCAATGAGTATGGCCGCTACAGACGCCGGGCCAATCCAGTGGTTAGGGTCTGTTCTCGACTGGGGTTTGGGTCTCCATCTCCATCAGCTAGTTGCCAACCAAGGCAACCCTCACGTCTCATCTGTTCAGGTTTCATCTCTTTGCCCGACCGTTGATATCCTGCTCGAAAAAAGAAAAAAAAGAAAAAAAAAAGAAAAAAAAGAAAAAAGGAGAAAAAAAAGGAGAAAAAAAGAAAAGAAAAAAAGAGTTGAGACACAACGAACTGCCTCAGCCGACTAGGGGCATTTTGAGTAAGGATTTTCTTGTCGACTGGGTCGTTCTCAAGTCACCAACGGTCACAGGACACAACATGGCGCAAGACATGGCGGGATTATATCCGTCTGTCGACGTCGGCCTGCAGAGGTACGTCTGCGCGCTGCCGAGCTTCCGAACCAGCCGCCTCTTGTTGTAGTGTGCCCAGTCGTCGCCAGTGAGCCATTGAGCCGCCAATGCACGCCTTCAAAACCAACCGTATCGCGGCAGTTCAGACGACATCACAAGCTGATGACAATAGTCACCGGTAGTGAGGTGACCAAAAGAAGCGGTAAGAACAATATCAGCCGTCCATGGGTTGCATCCAACGCCATATCATTTGCATCATGCATGCGAAGCCGTTGTGAAATCCCCACGAGTTGAACAAGGCCACCTTTTGTTGGGGTGTTTCAGAGCCTCCTTTTGAACCATCCAGTCATCGTTCGTCCTGACCATGCTGTCTTTTGCATCTCATCTCCGGCATCTGTGCAACACATGGCCGCGTGTGTCTTTTTGCGGGCATGGAGGCAAATCCGGCTCTCATGTATGCATCAGTACCACTAACACTTATCAACTATCACTACCACCACCACCATCTCAACCGCAACAACAAGCAAGAATATCATGGAACTGCGGTGTGGGGTTGCTCGGCCCTGGTTCATCTCATCAAATCTGTAGTGACACCCTCCCGTCCTTGATGCCATGTATCATCGACCCGCACAACACGGCAAGTCACCTATTCATGGAAACAACGGGAATGGCCTCCCACTTTCCCGCTCCCCCATGCTGGCGATGGCATTGAACGTTGGCGGTTTTGCGGTTGGATCCTAGACGGTACCCCCGAACCCCGGCAGGGCTGAGGCTCGACAAGAACAGAAAAAAAAAAAAAGAGATTGGAGTTAAATCACGGCTAGAAGCGACCCCTGCTCACCACATGGCACTTACTTTCCAACGAAACAAGAATTTCAACATATGACAGACGGTGAATTTTTCACTCAGGCAGTCCAATTACCTCTGATTTAATGCCCCTTGTGGATATCGTACGAGATAACAACGACTGATCGGGCTATTCTGACTCGCCGAACCCTGGTATGAGCGAGGATGGCCAATGTTCCACTCTTCATGGATGATGGGTCCTTGTATCCATTGGACCTTGTCTGGAAGGGGTCCCTTTGGGCACATGCCCTGCCTTTACCAACTATCGTGTGGCCGGGGACGGAAGAGATCTGTTGAGGCCCCAGAAGGAAATGTCCACATCATCTTTTTCTGTTTCTTTTAAAGAGAGATAAATATTTCCCCATCTCGCGCCTTGTCGCTGGCATCACACTCCGCTCACTGGTTTTGTCGTCCACCATCTCGCCCTCGCCCTTGGAGCTCCACCACACCAAAGCCTCCCTCAGGAAAAAAAAAAAAAATCGCCTGACACTTGTCAACAGTCATGGCTCTCACTTACCAACAAAGTAAGCTCGTCAGAGATACTATACCCGCTCTCAAGGAGCACGGTGAGAGGATAACGAGCATCTTTTACAAGACTATGCTCACCGATCACCCGGAACTCAACAACTACTTCAACTCGGTAAACCAGAAGAATGGCAGGCAACCTCGGGCCCTGACGGCCGTCATCTTGGGCTTCGCCTCAAACATTAACCATCTTAGCGAGCTCGTCCCCAAGTTTGAGCGCATGTGCAACAAGCACTGCTCGTTGGGTATCCAGCCAGAGCACTACGAGGTTGTCGGCAAGTATCTCATCCAGGCTTTCGGCGAGGTTTTGGGCCCCGCGATGACACCCGAGGTGCAGACGGCATGGACAAAGGCATATTGGATGCTGGCCAAGATGTTGATTGGGCGCGAAGCACAGTTATACAGGGACTTTGAGAGCTGGCCCTCTTGGCGCCCTTTCAAAATCGACAGGATTGTCAACGAGTGCGATGACCTCTACACCTTCTATCTTGTTCCTCAGGATGGAAAGAAGTTACCGAAATTCCTCCCCGGCCAGTATGTCTCCGTCCAGATCCAGGTCCCTGGTGGCAACCTCCAGTCCAGACAGTATTCCCTCAGTGAGGCGTGGAGGGAGGATTACTACCGTATCACCATCCGCCGAGACGAGGGTACCGTCTACTCCAACTCAGTTTCCAAGTCCTTCTTCAACCCCGGCATCGTCTCCAACTACCTTATCGATCAGACTACCGTCGGTTCTATCCTCCAGGTCTCTCACCCGGCTGGCGAGTTCTTCTTGGACGTCCACAACACAAGCACGGTGCCTCTGGTTCTGATTTCTGCTGGTGTCGGCGTCACTCCCATGGTTTCCATCGCCAACACCGTTATGGAGAGCCAACCCAGTCGCCAAATTGCCTGGATCCATGGCTGCCGCAAGCATATCCCCTTTGAGGACCACATCAAGACTTTGCGCAAGAAGAATAGCAACTTCCAAACCAAGATCTTCAAGACCGTCATCAACAGCACTGATCGCCCCGGCGAGACATATGACTACAACGAGCGCATGGACCTGGCCAAGCTCAAGCCCGAGGAGCTCCATCTTCAGCATGGCGGCACTGAGTACTTCATCTGCGGCCCGGAGCAGTTCATGATCAACCAAAAACTCTACCTCATGCAGCAAGGTGTCTCGGCCTTGCGCATCAAATGCGAGATCTTCACCACGGGCGATTTGGTTACTAAACAGGGATGAAGCGCACGGGATCCTGAGGTTCAGGAGATTAGTCATGACTTTGTCAGTCCGTCGTCGAGTAATTACCGGTCTATGATGCCCTCGCGGTGTGACCCACCACAACATCAACAACAACACGATTATCATCAAAATCAACGATACCGACATACCAAGAAGCTGGGTCTCATAATAGAGACCATCGATTTGATAGAGCAGGAGGCTGGGGACGAAAAGAGGGTGGCACAGATAAGCAGAGAAGGAGGAGGTGGATGGGAAAATGTGGCGCCTGATCCGCGCAAGGCGAGAAGGTCTCCATCGCTTTCCACAAAGCTGCCCAAATGGAGAAACCACGCCGCCGTGTCCGGGCTCAGCACAGGCAGCGGCACTCAGAAACTACCCCCGACTCTGCTCAGCCCCTCTTCAACAAGGACCCGACGAGACATGACAATACCACCACCAACAACTACGGCGATGCCCGGTATGGGTATGCGCGCCGCGTCCGGATCGCACGTGCCACGTCAATCATCTGTGTCAACAACGGCATGGTCTACCTCAGGACCCAACAGAGGAGGAGGAGAGAAGAGAAGAAGAGCGTCGATATCGGTGGCGGGAAGCATAAGCACTGGGATAAAGAAGGGATCGGCATCTCTACGGGATAATGTGCATTATTGGGTATCGAGTGCGGTTGGCGGCGGGGACCATCGGTATCAAAAGATATCATAACCTCATCAACAAACTTAAGCATATATGGGAGCGGAAGTGGACAAAACAGGAAAAGGCTGCACTGATAGGCGTTGGGACGAAAAAAATAAAAGTGATACCAAGCAGGATGAATGGGAATTAGGGGAGGGTTAATTTAGAGTTGAAACTTCTCTTATGTGTTTAAAAAATCAAGCGGGCCTTCCTTCTGCTATATATGTTTTCTTTCAACTGTACAAAAGTTGTAATATCAAGAATGATTGGGATGGGGTGAGATGGAATGGGAGTCGAAAGGAAATGACATCAAATTTCTTGACTTTATTCTAGTTTTCTTTTCACGTCGAGCTTAGACGTGACCGACTCACATTCATTTGGAGGATGATGCTGCCTTTCCAAAACTGGAGTCAAATCTTCAGCTCTTTCTGAAAGGCAACGGTGGTTCCTTCCCAAGTTTCAACACATCCAGACAGATGGAAACAGCGAATGTCTCTATTAGTCCATTGAGCCAGTAGGTAGATCAAGCATTCCCACCGTTCCTTACCCTTTGAACGTGTCGCTGCCAATCCGAGGTAGTTCCCCGCCATCAGAACTGGACACTGAGAATTCAACTGAGTATTTCATATTCCTCAACATCATGTGTTTCAAAATACGAGCTGCTATTTCTAGTGAGTGAATCATCTGACTCTCATTTTCCTTCCCCTCAATAAATGTTTCTCTACCCATCACCAACCACTCATCAACATCACGACCGCGAAGACCAAGAACAATCATCCCTTTGATCCAGAAGGAAGTTTAAGCCAACCTTCAATCACAACCGAAAACACGATCGACTCAAACCAGACAAAAAACAAAGCGTGGACCAGACGAGATGCCTACTTAAGATAGACCGAGCGCTCTTCCCCCCCGTGAAGTCCAAGTCCAAGCCTTTCCCTCGTCCTCCCCTGAGACCCCCAAGAACACCGCCTAACTCGCCTTCTTAAAGTTAAGAAGCAACTTCTCCAATCCCTACTCTACCTATCGCAGTCGATAGCTACCTGTGGTAAGCAACGAGATGCAGCTGGAGACAAGGAGGGCAAGTCGCTCACTTGGTCCTCGTTGGCAAACCAGAAGGCTCTCCATTCACACCAGATAACTAAGGAGTTGAGCGGCCTGATTTGACGGTGATGGAGGGACTGAGAATTGAGCGAACTGGATCGCAACGGCGACTAAGAGGGAATTGAAGGGAGGAGGTGCTAGGCAAACAGAGGACTAGGGACCAGAAAAGTATTCTGTGGGATGCAGGCATTTAGGTTTCTCGGAAAACTGACTGGTTTTTGAGAAGTGAATGGATGTGGTTTGTAGGTAGTTTAGTGTAAGACAGGGCTGTACCTACCTTTCTTTAGGCCTTGCTATTAATCCACATAACTGGCCTCGATTCGCCTTCTGCTCTGACTCTAGCTTTATGCTGCTGTGTGCTCCTCATGTCTTAGCTTCCCTGATCTTGTAGTTGTTTTATCTTTATTGTATGTAGCGTGCGTGCTGTGTCTCCGCAGATAGGCTGAAACCATGTCCTGTCTTCTCCTGGTCTTCAGCTTCTCACATCTCTTTATGAAACCACCACTACCACCCCATGAAGTTCTGTATTGCCTTCTTCTTTTCCCTTTTCCTTCACCCCGTTCATCATCATTTCCTCACCTACTCTTCAATACAATTCACCTCCCAACCTCTCACATCCCTCCCCCCTCCCCTTCTTTGAACCCGCGCCTCCAATTCACCTACGCTACAGCCTTCACAACCCCACCCCCTTCCACCCCTTTAACCACCCCCTTCGCCAATCCCAACCGTCTCTCAATCTCCTCCTCGCTCGCACCCCTTTTCCTCAACTCAAACACATCCTTGACCATCTGCACCGACAAGAATTCCCGGCCCTGGAAGCTCTTGTCGTTTCTCCCAAACTTATCCATCTCCTCCTCGTATTTGCGCTCCAAGACTTTACGCGCATCAAGCGCCGTGAGGGTGGCGTTGGATTGCAAAGCGGGGAACGAGGGCGACAGGAGCGTGGGGATGTTTTCCTTTTGGGGGGATTGTTGTTGTGCGTGAGACTGAGATTGAGACTGAGAAGCGGACAGTCGCCTGGAAGGGAACTGGTGGGACTGGGATTGGGAAGAGGAGGAGGAGGACTGCGGAAGGTGCTGCGATTGAAGCTGAGGTTGAGGATGAACGGAGACGGTGGACGACGGCGAGTGGATGGGGTTGGGTTGGACGGTGGCGGAGAGTTGACGCAGACGGGCAGCGAAGGCGGGGTCGCCGATTGCGTCGAGGGGAGAACCTGAGCTTGTTGGAGATGGAAATGAGGAGGTTGTTGATGATGATGATGTCCTTGTAGGTGGTTGTTGATGGTGGTGGTGGTGGTGATCGTGGTGAAACTGATCTTGGGTCGGCGTCGCTGCTGCTGCTGCTGCGGGGTTGGGGGTGGTTAGGTCATTTCATTCGTAACTAGGTAGCTCATAGAGCAAGGGTTAGGATCCCAAATGACATGGGTTTGATTATTTACCTTCTTCATAGGTATTTGATGAAGCTGAATCCATCTGCGACTGCGACGGGGCCTCCTGTCCCCCGTTTACGCGAGGAGGGGGGGCTCTTGGTGCGGCAGCGGTGCCAGAGCGCGACGCGGCGGCGAGAGAGGCGGTTGTCGCATTTTTAGGTAATTTGCGCGCAACCTTTGAGGATCCCGCACCCATTCTCTCTAGAACTTTCGAGACGGACGGACTTTTGGAGTGGTGGTTTTCACAGTAGTTGTTGATGCTCACAGTCAGGACTGTCAGAGTTGATGTGTCGTCATTCAAATTGTGACAGGGGTATGCTTGGAGCTACTTTGACCTGAGGGTTATCTATAGGGCGCTTCGCCGCGTCGTCTTGGCAACCATGTTTGAGCCGTTGTTGTGGTTTTCTCGCCCCGATTTTCTTTGAACTTTTACTGAAGAGAACTGGACAGTAGATGGCTTCGGTGATTTATTTGGAAGCTAGGGAGTAACATTCTTCTAAGTATCGCGACGTTTGTGGCGAGAATCCCGTTAACCTCGCATAACCCTGACCGCTTGCCCTTCATACCCCGAACCCTACATCTCCTCCTACCAAGCTTTATACCATACATGGAGAGCTCCCGGATTCGGTTCACTTACAAAGTCTACTCCGAGATCGGGCTCACTTGGCCTGTAAGAACCTGGCAGGCCGTTTTGATATTCTCAGAGAAATTGACCCGAGATCAAGTCTGAGCCTGATTGATAACTCCATGCCTCTTCTCAGATACCGTTACATAGCTTATGGATCCTCAGCTATTGATACCCAGAGAAAAGCGGTCGGTAGCTGAACTGGTTGAGGCTCAAATGCATGAACGACTGCTTCCGTCGAGTTCTTCACTTCAGATATAATAACCTTGGTGGAGACAAACTACAAGCATATCTTGAAACGCCAATTGTTTGCATGTCTATGGTACGGAACGTTACCCGCCCAAACGGCGTTCCGATCGACTCTTGGGACTAATGCATCAACCACACTTCAGGGACGAGTCACCGAGATGTTGGAAAGCTCCCCCACGTGGCAGCTTGCTGAGGGTTCTGATGCAGCATTCGACTGCTCGATTGTCCCTTTCAGGCAGACGAAAGATTGGAAACAGTACTCAATGAGGCCCATGACATATTAGCAAACACATCAGTGGCATGTGACAATCGAGCTTCTTGATCAACAAACTGAAGGTTCCGCGTGAAGTGTCTCCCATCCCGTGTCCGCCCGTAGGCCGTACCACGCCGGCAGTGGAAATCAAATTCCGCCTGACTGCCAGACTAAAAGGGGCCGACCACCGTGGATTGCTGAGGGCTGAAAGGCAAGGAGCCTAGCTGGGAAGGGTCGAGATAAGTACGTATTGGGGATGGAGTGGATAGGTTTGTTTATGTATTTCC
Source organism: Neurospora hispaniola (assembly GCF_033458365.1). NCBI lineage: Eukaryota > Fungi > Ascomycota > Sordariomycetes > Sordariales > Sordariaceae > Neurospora > Neurospora hispaniola. The sequence goes on along the minus strand of NW_026944411.1, from coordinate 2,360,244 downwards.
AAGTTGAGTGAGGTCTCTTGTTTTCAGTTTTTCGGTCTTGTCCAGTCCCATGTCGCGATGCCATGCCGTGGGGAATATGGGGCAGATGGGGGAGTTGAACAAGGAATGGGTGTTGAGAGCACCGAGGTGGCCCCACCAGAGCCCATCACGCAATAGCGACCGTGGGAGGTTGGGAGAGGGCTAGAACGGTAGTCAAGTGGTCTTAAGAAAGACCCATACGCCGTTGGTATCGCTGTCCGTGAGCCGTGGATAGCGCCGTGTCCCCCACGGAAACAGTTCCGAAACTTGATCGGATGCCGGTCCATGTCGAGCGATAAAGAAGCATAGAGCCATTACCTTTCCGGGCTGAGCTGGAGACAAGACTGATGTGGAATTGGGCGGTGCTGTCCGGGTCTTTTGAATTTTACCTGACAGCATCACTTTCAATGACAAAGGAGATGGCGTTGTGTTGTCCGTGGTTGATGGCGATTGATCTCGCAATAGACTCGGATGGGCGTGGAATGAACTTGGTGCGGGTTGTGTGACTCAGGGTATGATCTACCGCGATTTCTGTTTGGCGTTTTCACCGGCTGAAAATGGCCGAGGAAAATCATCGGTGTTACCGAAATTCTATAGAATCGCCCCGCTTACCTATCAACCTTCCAGCCAACCAGAGCCCTCAACTACTTCTTGACCCGGTGAACCAAAAAAGATGGGAGGTGAAGTTCTCGTTAGTACTGAATGCGCTAAAATGTGTAATCCTGAAGCCACTATAATCAGCCCAACTCCAACACCAAAACAATGAAATCACCATTTCCACCAAAGCACACCAAAGAGTATTGCACCCTGGTGAAAAAGCCCAAAGTACCTTTTCCACGGTGAAATAAGCCCCAAGAATGGCTTCGAATCACGCCTTTGGGCAATCAACTCAATTCCTATATCCACAGTATATTTAAGTAATTTGGCCCAAGCTTAATCAACTTCCAAGACTCGCTTCGTGCCTGTCTGTCAGGGACCGTCAGGGACCGCTACCTTACGTACCTTTAGGAGGTTACGGCCAGGCGAGCTTCAGTGGGATTGCCCCAAACTGCCCAGCATGATGGCGGGGGCGGGCCTTGGCGAGATCCACTACAAAAGATTCGTCATCCTCGATTTTCACACAAGGGAAGAGTCCACCTCAAAGTGTCAACAACAAGTGTCCACACTGACTGTTTGAAACGAAACCAAAAAGGTCGTTCAGTGGAAGCGATGACAAGAGCATGGTGATGTTGTCCTTGTGTGGATATACGTATTGTAAGGGATATGTTAAGCTCAAGAGTGACTTGCTATAGCTGAAAACCTCCCAGTCTGGAGAAGAAAAGCGTCGATTGGGTCTTTGGACTGTACCTTCTTAAAGCGTCAATTAGAGAACAATCGGACTAAAGACAAGCACTTGGCGTACCCATTCCACACGTGGTGTTCGTCGCGCCATGCTGCTGTCCGGTCAGAGTTCGTTGATTTTGTCAAAGGTGCAAACCATTCGCCAGCGCTGTCATTCGTCGGCTGCTTGCCACATGTAATTCTTATAAGCACGGAAATGCGGCCTATAAGCCGTCTTATCCAATGAGAATGTGGGTTTGAGTCTCCAGCCATCCCGCGGCCCCGCAGTTTGACGCAGCGTTGCAGCGCAAGTCAGGCTTTGCAGGGCACTATCAAAATCTTTCGCGCCATTCAGTTCCCATTTCAGTCGTCGATGTTACGGGGGAAAGAGCAGAGCGGCACTGAATCCCCCGCTTCAACACACGACTCCTCACGCAGTTTACCTACCTACCTAACAGTTCCGCCACCGTCAATGTTGCTTCATGTCACTACTATCTTAGATACCTCTGCGCGTCTATTGTCTCTCTTGAAACCCCCGAACGAAGGGGCTATTCATCCATCTTCAGCATCACGCGGCATCACACTGGACACGCCAGAGGTACCGTCCGGGCACCAGCCAGTGACCGTGCATGCATATCTGATATGTACCTCCTCTGAATATTACATACCTCTCCCATAGTAGGTACACCATTACAGCACAATTCGGTAATCCACATCCGCAGCAACTGGTGTCTTGGCTTTGGCAATCACTGAAGACATCGGCTGTGACTCTTATTAACTGCTTGGCTAAGCAGAGGTTTGACCGGCGACCCCATCGCCAAACTTGATTGGGCCGATTCGACTGGGTCCGGGTCTGCATTGGTCTGCAAGGCTAGAGAGGTAGCAGCAGCTGCGGAAGACGGAAGACGGGACAGAACAGGAAGAGCTCTCTCTTGCCAGGTACCTTACCCATCGCCAGTGCCGCCATCAACCTTAAACACGCCGGGCGTCCCCCCAACTTCCCGATCTCGGATTCCCAATTTCTTCACCATCACCCTCGACCACCGCCCATCGGCCCATATCGCCCATCGCCCCATCGCGACACCGGACCACCACTACGACGCCTGCCCGGATACCGTACCGGATCATCGGGTCGCCCCATCACGCGACCACCGCGCCGCCCTGGACGTCTACCGACCCGTTGACGCCACCGGCCCGCCCAGTTTTTCCTCCGATCGATTGACTACTGCCGTGTGCCGCCCCGGCTGCCGCTCCCGTGTTTTGATACGGTTCGGCCATAGGAGCATTTGGCTAGTGAGACCACTTTAGCTCCGAGGACTTTGTACCACAACACCAGCACGCACACCTCTATACTATACTATACCATACAGTCTTCAGTACTCTCCGTCTCTGCTATTTCATCACCATGGAGAGCCCCGAGTTCTCGGCTGGTATGCGCAACCAGGGCCCCAACGGTGGTCCCCCAAAGCGCAAGCGTAGCATCATGGAAAGCAGCCCTGCTAGCACAGGAGACAACGACCGTGAAGAGCGCGACGATGGCTCCCCCGAGACCAAGGGTGGCCGCCGGCTGCCCGGTGTCAAGCGCGCCTGCAACGAGTGTCGTCAACAAAAGGTATGAATCTAAGAAGATAACTGCCGAGTCGCGAACCCTTCTTGCTGACATTTCGTCTTCTTACAGTTGCGATGCGATGTCGTTCAAGAACCCTTCTCTAGCTGCTCACGATGCAACCGTCTACACCTCGAATGCAAGATCGAATCCAACTTCAAGCGCGTCGGGAAGCGTAGTAAGCATGCCGAGATGGAGAAAGAGATCGAGAGGCTCAGACGCGCGGTGCAAAGTGCAAAATCCCAAGGTTTTGTTGTCGACGAGGACGATGACAACAACACCCCAGGCAATGCCACGCACTCCCAACTACACTCCCCTGTGATTAACAGCCATTACTCGCACACAAGGAATCCATCGTTGATGGGCTCCGACGAGGCTGTCTCTTCTCTGCTTCACCTGAAGCGTGGAGGCTCCTATGCCATGCCCAGGATCGTGCGTGAGCTTGAAGACTTCAGGATAACGGAAGATGACGAAGGCGTTTTGTTTAACGACTACTTCCACTACTATCACCCATTCCTCCCATTCCTCAATCCCCATCAGACCCCAGACCAGTACTACCAACAGTATCCTTTGCTTTACTGGGCCATAGTGGCCGTGGCCAGCAGGCGCTATGGCCACGATCGATCATTCTTGACAAAGCTATCCAGCCCTCTGACAAGATTGCTCTGGACTACCATTGGCGAGGTGCCTCAAAGCTACTTTGCTGTCAAGGCGCTGTGCCTCCTCTGCACATGGCCTCTTCCGACCAGCACATCATCATCCGACCCGACCCACATTCTGGGTGGTGTCCTGATGAAGACGGCCACCGGTCTGGGTCTTCATCGACCAAATCACATGAACGACTTCTCGAGGGTGCCTATAGAGCTCAACAAGGAGGGTCTCCATGATAGAATCAAAACGTGGGCCGTCGCCAATATCGTGGCGCAGGCTGTAGGCACAGGCTATGGTCAACCGGCAACAACCTTATACGACTGGACATTGGCTACTCGCCAAGGCGATACCAGTCCTGCTTCGCTGGGTCCAGAGCTCGAGGCTAGACTCCAGATCGAACGCTTCTGTGACAAGGTTTCAAAGGAAATGTACAGCAATGCTAGCGATCCTAGGGGCGTTGCAGGCGATGAGCATCGAGCCATGTTGATGCGCGTTTATCGTCGCGACTATAACGAGCTGGCTGCTTCCGTCTTGTCCAAGGGTGTCTCACCGGTCGTCAACCTCCACCTCAAGGCTGCTGGCCTCCATCTACGCCTTGCAGGCTTTTTCGACTCCAACAACTCACCCAACTACCTGGATGATCTTATGGGGCTCTGGAGAGCTACGACGAGCTTTCTTGACTTCATTTTGGATGGCGACCCGTCTTGCCACGATCATTATTCTTACCAATACCGCGATCAGTACATGCTCAAGTACGCCTCCAATTTTATCCAGCAGATGCTGGTGGCTGCCGGGTTCTCACTGCTCAAGCTACTGCGCTCCTTCTTCGCCAAAATTATTGATTTTGATCGCGGACGGGAACTCTTCCACAGAACCATTCAGGCCATCCGGACCACAAGCGTCATACAGAACGATCTTTATTGGAGATTGGCTGAGCTCATGGTCCAGATATGGAATGGCGCTGGTAGGGAGAACCCAAACGCATATCGGCCAGATGGAACCGACCCGGTAGTGGATGACAGTCTACAACTCAAGGTGAGATGTAGACACAGCATGAGTCTGGTATTCGATTCGATTTGGCACTGGAGGGAAGAGTACCAGGCCAGGGGGAGAGGTACACTTGATGGTAAGTCTTTCTCTTTGTTATCGGACTGTTCCTCAATTGGCGAAACACTGCTCCCAGTTGCTAAAAACAAGTGTTTGGCACAGCCCTCAAGCAACCCACAAATCCTGATTCAGCTAATGAATCATCAGCCTCTTCGACACATCTCGATAGTACGCTAGCACCGCCCTCTCACGGTATACCGAACCTTGGCCTCGCCGCCGCCGCCTCGAACGGATCCATCACACCCGGAGGAGGATCAACTACCATGGGTGGAAACCCGCAACTCATGGGCATGAACGGCTTCGATACCCTCGACGTCTGGGATCCCCAACACTGGATGCTCGATGGCCTGCTCGACTTCAACTACACGTTTGTCCCGCCGATAGAAGGTGCTTAGGAGCCCCTTTTACGACCAGGGAACGGAACGTCTTGATGCATACCCACGATGAGCCGCCGCCGTCGATGTCCGAATATCTTTTACGCGTACTAAACGGATTCATATTATACAGAGTTTCAACACTCGATTAAACAGTATCACCATCAGCATCAGCATCAGCAAATTGTTTTCTTCGATCAGCATGCTCTTTCATAATTCATGTGTTGCATTTTCAGTTTGCTTTTCATTCTTCAACAAGTATACCCCTTTTTTCATGCACATGATGAGACTAAAAATCTCTCGGGATAATGGGGTTCAGGATTTGCCTTTTTTTCGCTTTGGTTCGGGATAACGGTAGGCTGGGAAAATTTTCTAGGGCGGGACTCAAAAATTAAAATTGGCGAAGTATCTTGAGACTATGTCCAAGACGATGGAACAAGTTATATAATTTTCTTCAAATCTAGCGTAGCCGTAGTGTGGCACAAAAGAAGGTGTGGTTATGGTGTGTCTTCTACATCGCTCATGTCTGGCATCGACAAGAGAAAGCTCATACTAAGCATTGTGTTTCATTTTCAGATTCGCAAAGTTCAGTTGCATTCCCTTCCTCAGTACTGCCTCGCAAAACTCAACATCATGATCACAGAAAACCTTCACGAACCCTACTTCTACGTACTCTTCTCCATCGCGACAACCCAGAACTCCTCCACGGCCCTTCATATCATCACCGGAATGCTCACCCTCCTTTCCATCCAGGCGCGACACTTTTCGAGGGAAACAACACTGACTGACTAACATCCGAAACGGATTCCCCACATCGCGAAAACCTACCCGCCATCGCCTCTACCCTCCAACATCTGGCTATATCTCTCGCCACAAATTTAGCATACACACAAAGAACCCATTGCTCCATAACGTCACCGACTCACCAAAGTCAATTCCGGTGGTGTTCAAACATCACACCCACTATTTACCAAGCGCCGTTGCTGCGCCGCTGAGTGTGTGTGCCGCTGGGCACGCGCGCCGTTGGTGGTTTTCTCCCCGGCTCGGCTTGTTGGTCCTTCCTTACACCCAGCGGAAGCCGGAATAAGACGAGGAGTTGTGTGTATCCCTAGGGATCAACGGTCGGTCGGGGTATAACCAACCAACTGGATAATGTGAAACACGCATACGGGGTTGAGTGGCTACTTGGTCATTTTAGTGATTGGGTGATTCGATGGATTTTCTTTGGTTTTTTTGTTGTTCTTTTTTTGCTTTATTTTTTTTTTTTTGTCTGGGCTCAGCTGCTAAGGTCTATACATCTTTTCCCTTGTTTCGTGTAAATCAGCTGGGTAGTTGTCCGTGGATCACTTGACCACTTTATTTGTGATCGATGATGAGTGAGTAGCTAGTCAGTAGCGTGAAGTTGGGTCTTTCAGACATCGCCGCCTGGCCGGCTTGAGTAGCATATATCAAGTACTTCCGGACCATGCAATGGAGCAACTACTTCTCGCCCATCATTTTCGATTTCCAAGATTGTTGGTATGGAAACTGAAATTACGCGCCGCCGGTCGAACTTCGGGATCAAGACAGACTCAAGGAGGCAAAGAGGCAAAGATGTTGGTTCGAAAGGTACATGTACTTGACAAGGACCAAAATGTTGGTTCATAGGTAGGTAGGAAGTAAGTTTGCCTCATGAATGAAGGTATCCTCGGAACTTGGCGAGGAGGGAGAGTTGGAGAAGGGGAGAGAGCGAGAGACTGGCCTTTTGGTAGCTATGTGGTAATACTATCGATTGTTGTATGGTACATGTCCTGGCTGCTCTACTGTACCCCCCTCCCCCACCTGTCGCCGGAACGCCGCCGGACTCGGTCAAACTCGTTTAGTAGAGTGTGCAACAGATGAGGTTATGATGTGACCGTGTAGTTGTAGACTATTGAGCTGGTGATAGACGGTTGTATGCATGTGAGTACCTACTTGATGGTCGTCACAAGTGGAAGTCTAGTGAGTTCTGAAACAAATAATTTTCGTCTCTGTGAGATGAATCACGCTATTAGATTTTCTTACATTTTTCAGCACGCAGATAGTGACTTGTCACTCCCTGGAGACTAAAAGGGCAACCACCCGCCATGTTCGGTACACCGTTTCCTTGTAGAGAAGGAGCAGATACGTTACGATGTTGTTTCTGTAGATGGGACTGGAGCATCTCAGTTCTTCCGCTCCATGTCCATTTGTTTCGCTATGTTACTTCCATTGTTCAACCCGGAAACAGTAATGATGATATGATCATGTGGTAGTCTCTCTCAATTCCCAAGCTGCCTATGAATCCGCTGTTGGTTGAATACTTCTAGTCTACTGAATTGTGATATCGTGTGATTATGTATCGATGAACTGAACCGACCACCGGCGAGGGAATGCGTGATATGAACAGGGAATTTGCTACCACTCCCTCGGATTGACGGTTCCGTTGGGGTCCTGGGTCCATTGGGGTCCGTGAACACTGTAGTTACCTCAACGATGGAGCGCCCGTCGAGGTTTTTGTTAACTGTGTGGATTACGATCAGGATATGGATGCCGTCTACAGATATTCGAGGACTGTCTGGTCGTCACTGTGAATATGTCGTACTAGAAGGGGGCAGGTCAAGCTAAACTTCTTGTCAAGTGCCGTGGTGGTTCGCCTTTCATCGTAGAATAGATTGATGTTAGGTACCTTGAATGGTGGTGTGAGCTGATACCTACACCCTTCGTTCACCTCGATCTTTCGATATTCTTCAGGTTTGTTGTCAGATTCCAGGTACGCGGTTCTATTTAGACCCCACGAACAGTACTTTGATCAATTCTCCAGTTTTCTCTATTATCAGATGTTGTCCATGTGTTTGTCCTGGAATGCAGCGAGGGGGACAAATTTGTGATTATTCACTTATAATATATTTATATATCGTAGTTCCAACTATGGCTCGATGAATACTCGTCATCATATATCAGAAGATACCCATTGAACAGCGCGTAGTGACAACGCTAATTTCAGTATCCGCTCTGAGAAGAATTCCACCTGTTCCAAAAGGCGTAAACCAATTGAAGTACTTTTTTATCCAATGTCACTGACACTCACTCACTGATTCTTCAAGACCGGTAACTCTGGTAAGCGGATAGTCTCCCTCGTAGCAATCAACCCATTTTGATGTTGTCTGAAAGCGGAGGCTCAAAAGTTGCGTGGGGGCGGTGGTGGTTGTGATTATTGACTTGCTTGGGTGTACGCAGTACCGATAACACCACGTCTTTCCAAGGGTACCTACCAAACATTTAGGACCGCGTCTCTCAACGTGCGTCTACCTAGGGTAGCATGGGTCCGTTCTCGGTGCTGTATATATTCATTCTCGCAGACCGACCGTGTGTTCGGGGAATCATAGTGTAGGATCTTCATCTATTATTCTTCCTGCCAGGTGAAGAACTTCAATATTGATTGGTCAATCGCTGGGTACATACGGTTAACCAATGCAAGTTACACTGCCTTCTCCGGACCCTGGCCTGGATGGCGTTACGGTGGGTGGTGGTCTTGGGGCTTGGGGGCGGCTCTGGCGCTTGTGAGCCAGTGTAGTTCCCTGATCAGCCTCACTAGCCCGCTCTAGCGCCGTTTGTGCTCGAAGGATTCTCGCTAAGCCGCGCTAAAGAAGGTTGTCACTGTGGCCGCCCTGTTACACTAGATCGAATGACAGGTCGGTTCCACGAACTTCGTTTTAGGCTGTCCGGGCCGCTCTACCGTGCAGTGAGACGAGGGATGAGGGATGATTGCGGTGGTGGTTACCAGGGAAGTTGAAAATGAAAAGTTTGATATCCGAAGCGAAGGAAGGCCAAACGGGGCGGTCCGTCGTCCTGGTCCTGGCAGTGCTTTCTAGTTACTTCCCTCTAGTCTTGGTTCAGTTCCATCGGCCTGGTCTAGCCTGAATAATATGATGGACAAGAAGCAAAGGTGCATTGATATCCGTTGCCGTCACAGTGAGTGCGCTTTTTCATCGTAAAACTGCAGGGATTGAAGTGAAGCGACACCTAAATCTCGAGAACACAGCTGAGAAGCGAGTAATCGGACCAAGCGTAAGCCATCTGGAGGCTGTGCTCGGAAGCAGGATCTGATAGGATTGTTTTGCTAAGTCGTGTGGTCTAGAGGTAGTTCAGGTGTAGACTACCGTTAGCGGGTATGTAAATATATACGCTGCATAAAAGCGGATGCAGGTTCCCCGATGTACAAGTGAGGCGGTGCCATGGAATAGAACCGATAGAAGGATTGAGGCCATCAGACTGCTATTTCAGGATTGCATCCGATACGGTTCCAGAATTGCATTCCGGGGTAATTCGGTAGTTCGTCCGAGAAACCGGGTAAACCTATCATGATCATCATTATAGCGTTTGATGCCGTCGAACCTGGGGCCATCCTCGGGACCTTGCAGGATCGGCGAACAGGTGTGGGATTAGATGCAGCCCAGTACACTGTTTAGTCACTTACACCCAACACAGTCGAGAACAAATTCTTCCTAGTCTAGCATTCGGTTCACCTTCTTCTTTTAGCTAGAGCACGTGGTGTGAACTAGGGTATAGAAGGCCTCAGACGTCGCCAAATCAAGATGATACTCGTGCAACTCTGCAATCCCAATCGCAACCTCAAAGCAAGCTGTACGTCATACCTGTTCTTCAGGCCTGCTGTACATGACTTGCATACATGCGAATGCGGTATGCGGCGTGTGTGTGTGTTGGTGATGCCAGATGAGAATGTACCTAGGTCACTGCTTGCGGGTCATCCGGCTTTAGAGCACTAGAGTTAGGTACGAACGGGAAAATGCCGTATCGTGCATCTCTCCTGAATGCATCTGTAGGCAGCATCATTCTTGATCGTGCAGCTACTTGGAAAGTCTGTTGGAAAGTCAAGGTTTGCCACTCGGTGATAACAAGCAGGAAAATACACAAGGGTCGGGGAATGTTCGTCACGACGAATTGGACTTCTCTCAAAAATAACTAAGTTGGTGAAGAGATGATATGGTATGCTTTGTTTAAAGTGATCCTGAGCAACTGGAACAAGCTTGTTGGTAGTCCGTTGGTCACCGATACGGTAACAATAAACTGTTGTTTGCGGTGTTAGTCAAAAGCCACAATCTGATTACTCTCTCGCTTGAACACTGTCTTTCATTATATGGACTGTGGTTGTCGTATGGCGTACCTGAAGCAGAAGAGCCGCAATGCAAGATTTATGCAAAGTAACCTTCCGAGGAAGGATGCAGTACTTCTTTCCGCTGTTTCAGGAAACAGCCAAATGAATCTTGAAACAACTTTGCTTTCTTGCTCCATTCCCCAGATTTGGGGGCTGGCCAATAGCTTAGGATGTCATGATAACAGAGTTTGTCGTCGTCAAACATGATACCGAGCTGGGAAGGTTGCAGTGGTGAACGGGACATGGATGTAAGGGCGGACGCAGCGTTGGTGATCATGCTGCTAACCGCGTAGTAGCCGCACCGGCAACAGATTGTCTCGACCTCCTGTTGGCGATATCTACCTTCAGTTGGTCCTTAGAATGGCAATTGCTTGCACCCTTTAACGAAAGTGCCTTCCGGTCCAGTCTAAAACTGTGGGGAAAACGGCGATGAGACTGGAAGGCGCTGCAGGTGGCCATACCAAACAGCCCCGTCACTACTTGACTAGGTAGGTACCTCCAGTCGCTCAACTCTCCAGACAGTGTTTCCACTAACAATACCGCGGTCTTTTTTTCGTCATGGCCTGTCGGTGTTCGTAATAATCTACAGCAGGCTCCAAGGTTCCAGATTCCAAACCTTGTTAGTCCCCCGGAGTACATTCCGGATCTGCGTCCGTCTCTGCACGCGTCTGCCCGCCACTCCTCCTGTCACTTCACAATGAACTCACAGTCAGTCCTATGATGGAGGCCTTGCTGGGTTTAGCGTAGTGGAATATGTCGGTAGACCAGATTCCACGCTAGGGCCTAGACAATCGAACTCCATGGATCTGCGTACCTGCGTGACAACCTGGTGAAAGCCAGAACCAACTGGGCAGCCGGTTAGACTCGCCAACATTTCGGCCCGACAGGTTGACAACGTTATCACAGTCTACTGTGGCATAGAGGAAGGGTTACCAAAAAGCGTAGGACAATGTTACCTCTATGAATAAACCTCTCAGTCAGTCACCGCCGTACCGAGATACGTCAATACGGGACACCCTGTATGTGTATATGCTGTGCTGAATGTACCTGGACTCTGTTGGCTTCAACCCCCGCCTCCTCTAGATGATATAGTTCATCGGAGAAAGCAGCTCTGTCACATTCCGAAAAGGGGGCACATAGACTCCACTCCGGCGCAACACCTTGTTGGGTCCACTGTTTCGAGATAATATTCGAGGTACTTCGAGGTACGGAAGCAGGACACTTCGTGACATCCATAAACACACTCAGGTCATTGATCTACGTAGCATATACTAGCTCACAGCGAGCCCAGTGCTGAGCTCAACTGTGTTGACGATTCTTCCTGGTGATCAGCATTGGAGGAAGAAGTCATCGTTTCGCAAGCAGACACTGGAAGTAGTTCCCGCCTTCAGTTACCGCTATCTCTGGTATCAACTCGTGGTACCTTCCCTGGCAGTGGTGTCTCCGAGAAGGTGCAGCTTGGGACGGGAGACAATGCACTTGCTGCCAGTGGTGATGCAGGGCTCAATAACTCCACCTAGATGATGACGGGTACACTGGATAGATAGGTATTCTTCGCTGAATACCCCTCCACGCATTTCAAGCACCTCTCCCGGAAAGTCGTAACCGAACGTCTCTATGCTGGTATTGACTATCTCAGGCCGTCTACACCTTTACTTATCACTTGGTAGCTCTAGTTCACCCACACAGCGGACAGCTCTGTCCCCGCAGATCACAACAGCCCCGTGACCCAGTAACCATCTCACGATCCTCATCATCTACCTATCGCATTAGTATTCCAATCCCTTGCTTGTCCAAGTATATGAAGCAGCACATGAAACGCAAAGGCGATTCGGACATATGCATCATCACATCAAATGCAAGCCCTCTCCAACAGGTGCCTTTGTGTAGATGCCTTCTTCTTAGGTTGACCACGGATCTCAGATATGTAAAACTCCATAGTCTGGATGTCGACGAGCCGTGTTTACCACAAGCAGCAGCTGTATGACGGGATGTAAGAGTAAAAACACGATGCGGAGGAGGCATGTGTGGCGACGGAGAACGTGAATCGCAAAACTGATTTACTCCGTATATATCGATCGGCCCCGAAGTGGGAAATCTGATTTCCGCTTTGTTTCCCCCTCAGGATAGGTGTTGTTATATCTCATCTCCATTGGCTCTGCAGAAAAACAAACTCATGCACCTGCAATGCATGTACGGCTCGGACATGCAGCGATGCAGTGGTGTTGATGCTACTAACGAGCCGCAACACATGTGCTGAAGGCAGGGGCGAGGATAATGACAGGCGAGCCGCATATGTTTGATCCTGCCGCGTATCATGTGATGTATACGTTGTACGTCAACAAGTTCGAGAACAAAAAACGGAAAGAGCAAAAATGACCAGTCTCTTTTTGGCCGTTATGTATCTTCCATCCCATAGCAACTCAGCCCTTCCTAACGGCGCCAAGCACGGTCTTTCTAGGTGATTGGGCGACCGGAAAAGTTTTGCACCGCAGTTGCTGAGGAATGAGGAAAGCACAGATTCTGGCAAATCAGAACTTGGCAGGTGAAGAGTGTCAAGGAACGAACAGAGTCAACAGTGTAAAGTATTTCAACATTTACTGTCCATTCCGCCATACCCGGCTGAGTGATGAGGTATAGCAGGTATAGTGTCTGTGGCATAATTGACTGTCGTCCTTTGCTGCTTAGAAAGTTCTTCGATTAAGATAGCACATGATTGAGCTGACAGACTACCTTAAGCACCACCGAGTAGCACTGAGGCCTCGTAGACTCCGGACAGACTGAGAGGAGACGCAGAGAAGGGTGTGAGTCAAACTCATGCGGAATGGCCAATCAACAACACTCTCGCTGTGGAAAATGTGAGGTAATAGCCAGATATTCAAGGTATGGATTATCCAGCAGAACAATATTTCTTAAAGGGGGATAGAGTGGGGAAAGACAACCGAAACTGCACATGCTGTGGTCCATCGCGCCATATACCACCGGAAACAATGAGGTAGGGCATGATAGGAAGGAGGGAAAGAATATGGCCCCCCAATGTAGACTTCGGTATAGTATCCAACGGGTGGAATTCCTCGCTCACCTTGTCTCCCGTTGGAGTGCCAGAGCAGGGCAAACAGATGTGTACCTTAGTACCATTAGAACCTATCCTATCGCGAGCACTGAATAAAGCGAAGGGATGAAGAAGTTTCCAGTGCTCCTTCCTATCAAGTTCTACTTGATGACAACGTTATTAATGAGGTGGTAGAAACTAAATCATAGGTAACTGGCCAGTGTCCATGATGCGATTGTGAGATCCGACTCTGCCCGATACCTGATACAATTTGACTAACAAGCTTTTCGGCGTCACGCACATATATATCGTCTTCCTTCCCGCCCGGTCTGACAGGGGTGCATCGAGGACAGTAGAGACCTTGACATACCTACGTTACACGAATGCAGGCTGGTAGACATGATTCGACGCCAATCTTCCTCATGTTTACGTACGTTTGAAGACGCGGCACTTGCCATGTGAGCAATGGTGTTAGCTCCAAGGCTCCTTTAGACGGGAGGGAAAAAAGAAAAGAAAAAGAAAAAAAAAGAAAAAAAGAAAAAAAAAAAAAAAAAAAGAGAGAGAGAGAAAAAAAGAAAAGAAAACAACAAGTCCCTTACAAGCAAGGGCAGATGTCTAGCCAAAGGCGGGCCACGTCTTTTGGCATCCAAGGAATATGTGAACAGAGTTGACGATAGGAGGATGTCGAGTTGTACCTGTTCACCTGCGCCCTGCTTGTGGCTGCGATTTCGGGTCGGGCCTTGTGGATTGGGGCTGAGTTGAGGCCGTGATCCTTTGGTAAATGAAACGTACTTACCTACCTAGCCATATCCTCCTGCCTTGTCATTACCTCATGCACTCACGGACTGACAGCTCCAGCCGATAGCATAGGGAGTTTGGTAATTTGACCGCAAGAGCAGATCTAGAGCTAACCGTGTCTCATTATGTTACCAGCAAGTCGCTAAGACGATTGCAACTGTAGAAGATATCGCCACATATTGCGAGTGCATGATTTTTGCATCTCACCTCAAACTGGCTCATGGTGAAGGGTTGTCAAAAAGGAAAATGTCTAGGGGCTTAGGGCTTACCTAGATCGGAAGTGTGGGGGGCCGAACCCCGAGACACCACTTGGCTGCTGGCGCACTGGGATGTTGCCGAAATGAAGGACGAGAGTGACACCACTCAGTGAAGTGTTAATACCTCGGCAAGGTCGGACTAAGCCCATCTCAAGGCAGATAGCACTCGCAGAACTGTGGTTGACGCTGCAATCATGACAGCCTTCATCTCTGTGAGTCCAGATGCTAGGAAAGGGGGCCTAGACCAGTGGAACCCTATTGTACAAATGGCACCGATTTAACATCGAAAGTGGTAAACAAGCTTACAGGACTTGATAAAGAAGAACTTGGTATCAGAAACCCAAAGGTTGAAGAGGAGTTATTACCTTGAGGGCCGAACGGTAGATTTCGTAAAGCAGTGATGGTTTGGGAATCTTGAGGCACTGTGCCCTCCACATGTATGAGCTGCGATTGCTGCGCCCATGAGAGGTGTTTCTCATCCGACAAGCCAAGTATTGCGCTCGTCACACAGAAGGGATTGGTAACATGTTGATATAAGGACAAGGAATGGTGCAGCGGGAGACGAGATGACCTCGGTAAATCCTCAACCCTATCGGGCAGAACAGGGGAGTCCAGGACATTGCACACCCACAGCCCAGACAGCGGGATCAGACACAGGCACAACTTGAAGCTAATGCAGGACCCGCACAGCCCCAAATAGGGGCCGGAATGAGTCAGGAAGAGACCAATGAGCGAGCATAGTTAGCCAGGTGAGGTGGTGAGGAAGGGTTAACAACGATGATTCTTGGCAAATAACCTTTTGGATATCAGCGTTTGTATGACGTTTGTAAGGTTAAATGCCTGCTTTGGAAACGATGCAGGCTTACTGGAGATAACGCCGGATATGCCAAGGTAAAGGGGAGCCTGAGTGATCCACCGCCGTCGCCCAGGAGCTTTTGTAAATATCTTCAGATAAACTCTCGTCCTCGCTCAGGGACAACAGTTGAAGACGGAGTCAACTGACCAAGACAGCATCGAGACCGGCTTCAAAAGATGGAGGGGTAATGATGACCTTGCAATCGCACTTCCGAGGCAGTTCGTGCAGACAAACTAGTGTCCATCACGCCAATGGTGGGCGGGACGGATGGATCGCGAAGATTTGTACGGTACACGATGCATTGGCACTGGAGACGCCAAATGGCGGCCCTCTTCCCCCGGGCCAATGGCGTGCTTTGCCCATTCCCCGCGCGCCTGATCGTGGAGTTGGTCGGGGAAATGTCTCCCTTGGCTTAGCCTTGTGGATGATGTCGCTTTTTCGGCCAATGGATGTGGATACTAAGCGCGTTCCAAGGAAGGTCAAGATGATGTTGGAAGTTGTGTCGCGCCTGTGATGTTGTTCCCGTCCTCCATTCTCGCAGCGCAACAAGTGTTGAAGACGGATTCATCGATCTGCGGCTGCACACACTTCGGTTGCGCACGACACAGCACCGTGACCAGCACGAGCAGCATAGGGTAAGCAAGACGTGAACACGAGCCGTTCCTTCCATCTTGTCACGCCAGGTCGCCAAGAGGCACGCTAACCAGAGTGAGCCTGGTACAGGCAGACATAGCCCTAAGAGTGTTAGCGTTCCCGACGGAACGGCAAGAGTAGCGATTGGACATCTAAGCCCCCAGCTTCTCCACCAGAGTTACACCCGCAGTTCTCATGCTTTGGTCGACAAGGAAGGAATGAGGTGAGCTCCTGTAAGTATTTGAGTTTCTGCCCGAATTGTGCGATCAAGAAGGACACCTAGAATGGCTGCCGGAATCTCTCGGCTTCGCTCACCTGCGCCACCCTCGGACAGGAAAGACCGGCAGGAGTGTTAGACTGCCGTGGCGGGCAAGGCGGGCATCTCGCAGAAAAGAACCTTTCGGCACTTTCGTATGCATTAGAAAAAGTCACGAGAGACATTATTGGAAAAGACATGGGCGACAAGACTGAAGTAGTAAGTAGTTACATAGTAATCTTTTAGTCTGCAGACCTCGCTGGGCTCTGTCAAAATGCCAAGTAGTGTAATGCATTTTGGGGATGCAGGCAACTGGCACTTTCTGCGGCAATGGCAACATCTTCCCCGCCGGATCAACGACAAGGATTCCGTCCGGAACGAAGCTTTCTGTTTTGGTCATACAGTAAATTCAGGCACCCGAAGCCCTACGCCCATCACGGCTAATTTACCCGCACACTTTTCGCATGCCCACAAATCATCCACAGAAGCTGCGACTGGACTTGTGCAGAGGGGACCTCCCTCATTCTGCCATCAACCCACTTCATTTATTAGTACTTGCAGCTCGCCCGGCACTCCCATTCTCGCATCTTTATTCATCTCAGACTGTTTCATTTGCCCGACAACTTCAGGGCTTGCGGAGGTCAGTTAGGTCGATACTTTTAAGCCTTCAACCCGAGTCGCCTTCGAAGCGGGACGCCAACCCGCGAACACATTGGAATTGCCCTCATTTTCCCTTTTAAGCAGCAGTGCCCTGATTGGGCGAACAAGACCGAAACCATCACCATGCAGATTGCTGTTGTACTCCTTTCTCGGCACTATCGCTTGTCAGGAATTTTCGACCCCCGACTTTGCCAGACTGCAACCCGACAAAACCGCGGAAGGACACATCACTCGCCTAAAGTCAAGGTAGGTAAACAGCGTCTCTCCGTGGCATCGCACTTCGTTCGGGCCCGCAGCAGCTAGGAGCTCTTGGACAATATCGATGGAACAGCAATGGTAGTTATGCCTTTCCAATACATATTTGGTAGCTAGTCCCTGAGCTGACATCGCTAGCAAACACTAACAAGAACCACGCCACTGCCGTACGCAACGTCGCCATCGCAGCTCCATCAGCTCCCCCTCCAGATGAACGCCGCCCAAGATGATGCCAGACCTCAGGGTGCAGCGCGCACTGGGGACCCGAACCAGAGCTGCTCAGCCCTGATACCACGGGGCCGCGGCCCTACGGGTCCCGTTTTCAATAGCTTCATTGTTCGGATCCGCAAAAGTCGGCGGCGGGGTCCGGCGCAACCGTTTCCTTTCATCAGGTGGCCCGCCCCGGAGCCCACTTTACCGCCCCCCCCCCCCCCCGCGCGGGCGCATTCGATCCTTGGCGCTATTGCTCCAAGCCCGATCGCTCATCTCAGCCACACCTACATACCTTTAGTTCTGCATCTCAAACTCAAAAACGCCTGGAACATCTGCCGAGACAAGCAGCTGCCGACTTGTAAAACACTTTTAGCAGCCACAGCCCACAGGCATCGGCCAGCTGGGTAGTCTGGCTGGACTCGACCACTACCGGGGGCCAACTCGATTGTCAAGAAAATTGCACCGAGGCGTACCTTCATCCAAGTGTTCTGGAACCCAAAGGTTAATGTCATTACACAGATCACAGAATTCGGTTTCGGGCTGTTTGTCCTGACCTATGGACTCGGCGATACACCTGGAACTGGTCAGGTCAGCCACTACCGGCTCATTGAATTTGCCTCGAGCGATACGTTAGCTTGCCCTCGGATCGCTACGTTCAACTCTACACATCGCGACAAATTGACCCAGCTTCAAAGGTAAGAACTTCCTTCGGGCGCGGGCAGGTTGCATTACCTTCCAGTTGGTAGCCTGTCGGGCGTAGACATGGCTACTTTGAACTGGAATGGTCGCCCGTCTCTTTCTCTTCTCTGCCGATCTTGCGTTCTTCTCCTTCTCGTTGTCTGCACTATCCGTGATGCGATGGGCCTTAAGCGGCGTCTATCGGGCCAAGTCAAGGCCTAGAGAGGGCATTAGCCGCCAGTTGGTTACATCAACCAAGTATGATGGGCCTGCCTTTCACAGACGCGCATTGAGGAGGTCTAGTTATGAGAAGGGACGGGGCTGTACACTCGAGTACCTTGCGTGGACATCACTTGTTCCCCAATGTACCTTTTTGTCCTCGCCGCCCATCCGATGACCAGGAACCATGGAGCAAGACCACTTGTACTGCGATACCGTTAGGTCTGCGCCGTACATTTTGCAGTCCTTCACCCCTGTCAGCAGCGACCTTTGGGTGCTATCTCCATCACCTGTCACCCCCTGCTTATCCCCTTGGGCAATGTAGTGTACATGGCACTCCAGTACTCTTGGCAAATGACCAGGGGCAGCGCCCCCCTGGCTGATGTTGAGCGTTGCCGTCCCGAACGCCTCTTCCATCCCAGAGAAGTGAACGGGGTCCAAATCTGACGGTTTACACCACAGTTACACAGCAAGAAACCGCATTTCGTTCACTGTGATCCCGGTCCTGCAACCAGCTCGACCTCGAGCTAGGCCGTCTGGTATCATGGTGGTATTACACAGTGGAGCTCAAGAAGCTCCCCATGGAGGCCCGCTGAGCCCAATTTGCTTTGCCAAAAGTGCAAGGGGGTTTTGGTAGAACTCCGTAATGTGTTCTGTACCTACACACTTTCCGTTTGCGCTGAATCCTGACAACCTCGACCAAGCGGCCGCTCTGTATAAGCCCTGCATAACAGCCAGCTTACTCTTTCTCCCATCCACGCTGGCCATATGCTTAGTTCTCAGCGGTTTTGTCAATGCGTGATTGCCAATGCTTCCAGCTAGCAAGAGCAAGAGCACGCAATTCTCGTTTGCTGCGCAGTCAAAACCAGCTCCAGATGACATAGGGATTCGTTGAGGAATCCACGTCAAGGGGGGGTCTAGGAATCATCTTACATGTTGATGCGCCTGCGAAATCGGACCCACATGGCAAACGACTCTAGACCGACCCAGCAAGGCTTTGTCCCCCCCCGATTCATACCCCCATCACCCCCAAACCCCGGCAAGCAACACCGGTTTGTTCAGTCCCAAGACTCCGCACACCTATTCCTCGACGGCGGCTAGCCTGATGCACATTCAAGAGGACATGTATCATGCCTATCCACTTTTATACCCCCGCATGGTCCTCGAGCCAGTACCACAATACGTGCCGCTCGTTATCCTGATCCTGGGCTACTCTCTAGGAGCGAAGGAGGCTTGCTCATATGAGTTGCTCGCCTTCCAGTACTAGAAAACCCGTATCCTTGCCCCACGATCTGCCGTCTCAACCTTCTACTTGTTCGTTTCAGACGTTCTCAGTCTGCTGCTTGTATTTATTTGAGCTCATGTCCAAGGTACGTTTGATTCCTTTCTCGCCGCACACCTCGCATCTCCCTCCGCCTCCCTTTACATTACTGCCAGGTCAAGGATCCGAACATCACCCTATAAGGACCTCCTGCCCTCCCCTCTCCCTCTTTTGGGCAAGCAAGTCAGCACAAGGTGGATCTACCTTGCAGGAAGCCCCGCCGTATTCTGTTCCAGGATTCCTATCAAGACAAATTCTAAGTTTTTCCAAAATGAATCTAGTTGGACAGAAAGTCCAGTCCTCTGCATCCACCAACAGCCTAGAAGACGACCGTCTAGGTCCAGCTTCCGAGGACCACTACATTGCCACCTCCAGTATCTGCACGCCTTTCGAGCACTTGCAGTTTCACCTCGACATGACCAACGCCCAGTATCTGATGCCGAGCACACATCAACAACCGAAGCGACTGCGTGTCCACGGCCTAACTCTCCCCGATACGGCCGCTTGTGTGAGCGGCCCACATACTGCTGCCTATTCCCCCCCTGAGTTGGTCCCATTCACTGTACGTTCGAACGTTCCATTTTCACTGCTACATTCACTCACCGGTCGGGCAGGTTTCGGGCATTTCTTCATTCAACTACCCAGCCACCGTCGACACAACCCTTCTAACACCAATCTCTGGCTCTGAGAGCCCCCCTTTAGACCAAATGTCGTCCCCAAAGATGGAGCATTACCACTCCTCTCAATCTGCAATGCCTCTCAATGAGGTACCGACGCCTCCAAACACAGGAAGATTGTATTACAGTCCCTACAACAGTCAGGGTTCTCCTTCAATGTCCGGTCTTCCAGCAGTAACAGAAGCCCATCAATACGATCAGTCATCGGCATACATGGCCCCCAACGCCCACCATGCAACGTCTCCCAAAGCCGAATTCCCACAGGGGCCTGCAGACCTTTACTTTGGTTCCTATAGCGTTTCTACCTCTCACGATGGTGAGGTATCGCACCACCCTTTTCCGGAATATCATCATTTCCCCAGCGTCGACGTAGATGCCTCGTCTGAATATCTGTATAGAACGCAACAACCTCACCTGACTGTCCATGGATCTCCAATGCACCATCGGATGGCCTCCAACGGTCAAGCGCCTCTCCTCACCCATCCCAATCCTACCCAGTACAGACCACAGTCAACCCCAAAGATTGTTGGTTTTGAGGAATTGCGCGGCGATCCCGCCCTGTTCTTACCATTATATCCTGCCCACACACCAACCATTGCTCCATCAAAGCGAAAGCGACAGGAGAAGAGCAAGAGCTCCAAACCTGGTAAAACATCATCTATATCAAAGGAGTCGCCACATCCAGGGTACATAGATGGACCTGCTGCTAATCAAGATGAGAAGGGTGTTGAGGAGGAGCTTACCCTCCATGATGACGCACCGGACGACGATAAGTTCTTGTTCCAGCTCAGAAAGGAGCATATTTCCGAGAAGGGGAAGGGGATGTGGGAAGAAATGAAGGCCAAGTACTCAGAGAAGCATCAGGGTAACTGGGAAAAGGCGGCACTGCAAATGAAGGTATCGCGCGCAGTAGCCAAATTTGGTGTATGGCCCGAACAAGAGGTAAGCTCTGAACGACTTGTAAGGAATCTTGGGAAGGGAGCAATGTTGACTGACAACCCTCTCAGATCCAACGTTTGAAAGAAGCATTCTTTCAAGACGAAGAGAAGAGATACCAACGCCTCATAGCCCACATGAAGGAGAAGGGCGGATGCAAGGTCTGGGACTGGAAGCCTCAACATATTTCGGCCATGCTTATCAAGTTGGGCCTTGAGGATGCCAAAGTAGAAGAAAAGACAAGAATCCGGCGGCGCAAGAAGTTGGAAAAGCGGAAGCATACAAGCCCGGCATTGCATGGCGGGACTGCCTACTCTACGCCACATTTTCAGCATCAAAACATGGTAGCTGGCTGGTCCGAAGGATCGGTTGGTCTTGGTCTCCGCCATGTCTTTCCCGACAATCATTCCCAGCAGCAACCCCTGATGAACACGATATCGACCAGTCAACAACCCTCTCATGGGCAATCTTTCTACGAGTTGACGAGCGACGAAAAGTTTCCCCAACTGACTTCCGAACAGCTCTACGAAACTATTGACCAGATGTACAACGTTGCTGAAGACGAGATGTCGAGTCCTGCTTTCACAGACGTAGCAGATAGCGATGAGAGAGCGGGCAATGCTGCTACTAGCAGCGCTCACACTTCACGGCCGCCGACGAGAGATGCGCTGAACGTTTACCGAAAACCCTCTACCGCGAAGTTGGCACAACAGGCGTGCGAGCAGCTGCTGCAAGGACGGCAACAATAGTAATTACAGCAATTGCAGCAATCGGGTGTCTTGGTCGAATCTTCGAGAAGAGAATGGCATGCTTCCACCGCGGCACAGCGACGGGTGACAAATTGATCACCGTGGCTATTGGCCATCTCCCCCGCCACCCCTACATGGTTTTCTTTCATTTCTGACCATCCGAATTTTCCCTTGTTCCTCCCTAAAAATATCCTTTAGTTTTCATCCTTACGCATGCTCTTCACACATCCATCACACGTGGCGTTGGGGGCTTTCTTCGGTTTTCAACAGAGGGTGCCCGGTCTTGATTTTGGTTTCATCTAATTGGGTGGCTTGCTCTTACTCTCCTTTCTGTTACACATTCTGGCATGTTGAGGTCACCCAGCGAGATGCGAGCTCTGCTGGGTTGCAGAGCACGAAGCAAGAAGAAACAAGTGAACAATTGCGAAGGGCCCGAGCCGAGCTCAAGGGATGAAGGGCAGCGATGAGAGTAGCCCGCGTTTGCCAGCGAAATGGGCGCTACAGTTTGAAATCGATAGCGTACAAACAATATGACGAAGATGTGGTTATTGGTCATGTCTACCATCGGAGATGTTCGCGCAAAAACTATCCTGTAATTGAATCTGGTTTTCTCTCTATCTTGTTTCTTCTCCTTTTTATCCCATCTATTTTCTTTCTTTGCTATCCCTGATTCCTATATTCTTTTGTTTCGACGAGTGCTTACGTTCTATTACTCACATTGACTGAGCACACCTGAGCCTGCTGACCGGACTTTGTTCTTGATTACCTCTAGCCTTGGCGGATGATGGGCACTCCTCTACCCTGTCACCTTGTCACTCTGTCAGGTCTGCTCCTCAACTGGATTTTCACAGAGGATCTTCTCTTCCAAATTGCTATCCCTATTACTGAACCTGCAGAGAGCAGGACCCACCGTGCAAGATGCATGGGATGCAAGTCTTCAGGCTCGCTCAAAGCCATTCGGAATAGCTTCTGATAGATTTTCCTCGAAAGGCAGTTTACAGCTTAGTACGCCTCTGGCGACAGACTTTCGGTCCCCCTTATACATTACTAATTCACGGGAAAGTTACACACCACTGAGCTCGTGCAGTAACCAAGCACATACGCGAGTCGGAACCGCGCCATCGATCCATCGTTTAGGGGATACTACTTTGCTGCCTAAGGATTGTGGGGTTGCCTTTTTGAGCAAATTATTATGGCATACGATCGCCTGAAGGAGAGTGCTAAAATTGTGGTGGAAGCCGGCAGTTCGATTTCCGCTAGTAAGCTTTGTTTTGGAGAGAGGCGAGTAGGTGAGATTATGATGCAAAACAACCAAGGTCTACATCCCGTGGTGGTCGAAGGCATCCTATTCTAGCCCGGCCGTCGGATAGAGCTGCCTGGTTGCCTGAACGCTTGTCACTTCTTTACCAAAGTTAAAAAATACGTGCGACGGGAAGCTCACAGAACGTCTCGGATTGCAGGTAATCTCACGCCTGTGATCGGTAGTTTCTGGATCCGACCGCAAAAGTTTTAAAACCCAAATGATTGTGTCTCTTTAATGTTGTTGCTCAGGGTTACACAACCGGACGCGGGATATTCCATACGTACCTAGATTAGTGCCCCGCCTAGGCCGCCTTGTTTACTAGTGAGAAATGGGTCATCCCCGGGGCTAACTCCACGAGCGGATTTCTCCGGGGCCCTTCTCAACGGACATGGCGCGGGGTTTTCCGTTAGCGGGCTTACAAGTGCAGGGCCTGCTGGAAACGGGACGGAGGTCGGGGTTCGGGGTCGACACCGATCTTTTTCATCACATCACGGTACCATTCCATGCCCATGCCCAACGATGCCTCCGAAAACTGCAATAATGGACCCTGATGAAAGCTTCCGGGACACTACATAGGGCGTGAATGATGGCTCCTGCCACGTATAGTACACCCCATAAGACCTTGGCAAACTCAGATGGGCCAACTATGATCTAAGTGAAGCAGCAAGGGACACCAAGACAAAAATAGACTACAAGACGGAGGGGAAAAAAACACAGGTACGGAAAGTGGAAGTTCAGCATATGTTTGCACCCTACAAACTAGGTACCTTGGGCGAAAAGTGGCAGTAAAGTGTAAAAACTATCATTGATGTGAACTAGCTGACGGCAATCACCATCCCTCGATCTAGGGAGCCGGTAAGCAGCTAGGTCGATAGGTAACAGTGAATAGGGAGGGCGAGATCAGGTGAAGGCATTGTGCTGCATCTAGATCTGCAGCCCCCGAGCGGCTCGCAAGCAAACAAACAAAGTGGCTGGCTTGAAACGATGCCCGATTTGATGGCGATTAGAAAATGTTTGCTGGGGAAAGGCAAGACTGGATATGCCACGTGTTTAACGGCTTTTTTTTTTTTCCAATATATACCACATTCCTGGTAGACCTCCAGCTGGTCAAAAACTGTTTTGGGGCTTGCGGAGATATCAAGTCCCTCGATGCTTAAGATACAGTGCAGTCAGAAAGGAAGATCTCGAATAAAATCAGCTGTGAGACCTCGGTAGCGCGATATAGTTCCCCGCCAGAACCCTCATGTCGTTTATTAAGAATCGTCGTACCCCTTACGCATTGTAGTACCTAGTATATCTCGTTTCTGTCATCTAGCTGTGTTGGTGTTTCAGATCCGTTCTCCATCAACGAAGTTCAAGCGTTGATCTTTTCAGACGAACCCCCAAGGTTCAACACAAACCCGAGGCTTCAACGTCAACCAATCACAACCCGCCAATCCCTCTCCCATTTCCTAAACGGGAACAATCGCCAAAATCTCGACCACTGACTGCATAAGGTACCTCTAGACGTAGTCAGGGCAACACACCACCACATCGTCTCAATACCTAGTAACAACGAATACGACTCGTTCGGCAAGCGAAAAGTCATCAGTGAATGATGGCAACATCGTCTTGTCAAAATCCACTACCATACTTCCACTGCTGCCAGGCAGTTGACAGCGTCGAGCTCTGATGCACCTCGGGGTGCCTGCGGCGTGCATCAGTCGAGGTCGCCGGGATGCCTACCCAGGCAGCCAGGTACAGCCTGAGAGGGGGACAGGCATCCAATCCGAGCAGCTGGGCGATTCAACGTTACACGAAGCTTGACAGATGCGCTACGCTACGCTGCATAGCTAGCTAGGTAATTAGGACCTAGCGTGCCGTAGTTTACCTACCTACCATTGTGTAACGCGAGATTTGCGCTAGAGATTTGATGGAGCTGTCGATGTCAGGTCCAACTTATGTGGTGAAATACCGGCGGATGCCTACCTACCTCTAGTGATGCAGACTGCAGTGGACTTGAACTTGAAGGGTCGGTATGTACCTCTACGATGAGGGGTGAGTACCTGTAAACTGGAGATAGGTACCTTGGATTGCTTGGACTGTACACAGCGGACTAGATTCAACTCTGAAAGATAATGCCCTGGGAGGTAAATATCGTGAAAAAAAAAAAAAAAATTAAAAAAAACATTTATAGAAAAATCACGAATGAGAAAAAAAAGAAAATAGCAGGAGATGATACCAAGATCAACCCAAGTGGACACCGGCCGGTGGACCATAAGATGTTAGTACTTGGCCAGAGGTACATCCACGCTAGTCAACCTTCTTCTAATTTCCCTTTCCTGCTTCCAGAGAGGATGTTAGGTCCTGTGACTCTCTTCCGGTTGTTTATTCCAGTAAACCTAGGTAGGTACTAGCTTCCGATCCTTCCTGGCGTAAGGGGGTATCGTAATGAGTTCCCAAGGGGAAGGAAGCATTGAACACCTTAAATTATGGTTTTCGCAAGTCTACCTAACCTCAACGGGTCAAGAACACTTTTTTATGTTTCGTTGCTCTGGATTCCACATACTCTGCTTTTTATATAGATTATCAAAGTATGGCAATTTCCATTGCGAAGACTTGCTAATGGCTTTGAACCAACAGTGAGTGTTATCCACGTTGTAGAGTTGATGTCCGTCTGATCTGATCAAGACAGCTGAGGTTGTTGATATTGACAAATCCGGAATGTGGGATCAAATCTGCATCTGCCATCGCAGTCGGTCTTAGGGTTCGCCTATTGCCTCCTTTCTTAGTTCCTTTGAACCATCTGTCAAAGATGGAGTCCCCCACGATCCTGCGGCCGTCTGTGTGACATTCCCATTCCCCGGTTGTGCACGCCTAGCGCCTACTAGAGGCCTAGAAACACTGTGGATGTGAGGCCCGCCCCGATCTTCTGGGCTGTGTCTGTGTCTCGATCGACAACTTCCAATTCTCGGCTCTTGGCTTGTCTTTTATGTACCCCACTGGCCTGTCAAGGCCGGGGGGTTGTTTTGATGGTCGAACAGGGGGGTGATTTTAAATTCCATGCCTAGCTTGTGCGCCGCAACTCAGCAGGACGAACCACAGGATGGGTGGAGTTACGTACTGATGAGTCGTCGATGGTGACTGCGACAGCACTGGATAAGGAATCAATCGTCTCGACATCCTCGGTGAGGGTTATAGATTAATGTCCCGTCTCGTACTGTAGTGCCAGGCAGTCAAATATCGAACCGTGACCGCAATTTTTCCAACAACCACAAACGGCTGATCTTAAATAATGGAAACAAGATTCATGGGACCCGGGGCTCAGCAATACCACCTACTTCATGATGAGATGGCGGTGACTTTTAGTGCTTCATGCCCTTCTGCATTCTTTTGCGTCCTGTGACTCGCTCACCAATACCTACATATGTGATGTCACTGAAGGTATAATGCAGTGGTTAGGTGGGAACATGCATCCATCTGGACCCCTGATATGCGTTGCTGCATCTGAGGGAGGGGATGCTGCATCTCAAAGAACTGGTTGATATTGACCGTGCTTTTGACCATATCGGCAGAGGTACGTTCGGGTTTTGGCCCCCAAAGTTGCTGGGGCCATAGTGGCGAGTAAACTGGTCTGGGATAGAAAAGTAGAAAAGAACCTCGCAGGATGTTAAGGTTGAGTGTATCTATGAAGACTTTGCTCTCGTTTCTTGGGAGTGATTTGGTGTTTTTCCTTCCAGTGTTTTTGCGATCAAACACTGAAAGTCACTGGCGGGGGGTGATAGATCCCACGGGGTTCTAGAGCCATGGCGGCGGGCCGTACGGGACAACCTGGTCCATGGGGCCGATCGTGACGGTACGGAAGTGGGTGGGATAAAGCTTGTTAGTCCTCTACGTGCCCAACTGCAAGACACCCACACACAGTTTCATATTCGCATTCCGGTATAGCCATCCACACCAACCCGGAGGGAACATAGCAGAATACCTCTATATTAACCGCAGCCAGGCGGATGGGTGGGTATAAGGTCCCTCTCGGCCTCGGCTCGTATATCCAGTAATGTTCCATGCGTGTAGTTGCGCAAAAGGGTGGTATCTTTCTTCCCATAGGCGGAGTCCAAGGGCCTTGCAGCTACCCTTGAGCTAGACATACAACTTTCCAGAGAACTGCCTGGTGCCACGTTGCCACATGGGTTGGGGGGGCAGCTCGTTCGTTGAATGCCGATATCCGTCCTAATGGATATGTAGAAGCAAAGCTGTTGAGCAGCTCTCATCTGCCCTTTGATTTTACTGAGCCACTGAAACGCCGATGGATGGCTGTATCTACCTCTAGGTAGCTACCTAATCTTCGTTGTTCGTCAAGCTGGCCCAGGGGAACAACGTCCACAAGTCCATTGGTTCTATGCACTCTATGGCAAGGGAAGTACAGAGCGATACTTGGTTTGGACCCATGGATGTAAAGAGCAGCAAGTTCCTTCAGGCACTGCACCAATGGCATCGACTCGATGGGTTTTAGGCTGCTCATTCGACAGAACCTACTGCGTTGGTACTGTAAATAGAGCGTAGTACAGGCCATTGCGGACATGTGTTGCCCATCCTCACCTCTCGGTACCTTATATAGAGGTAGATAGACGGTAATGAAGACTCAAGGATCTGTGCCGGTACATGTTGACCTCTGGCCTCTCCTGCAAACCACAGGTTGTGGTGGTCAGCGGCGTATTATTGGATTCTAATGGTTCTGTAACCTTATAGTTTGGCCAAACCTGTACTGGCCGGTCGGACTCTAGCGGAAGGAATGATCGGTCTTTGTGACCGCACTCAACAGGTGGCATACTGCTTGTCAATGGTTGGACCAAGGTTGCAATCGTGAGGGAAGGATCCTGGGCTTCGACAAAGGCTGATATTACATTGCACCGAGAGTGACATCGACGACGGACCTTACAAACACATGATATCAATCGACATACGAGTCAAAATCACGCCAAGTCATCACCGATAAGCCAGCTCAATTCAATGACAGGTGACGCTCGCCGGGTTAGCTGTGCCACACAGCGGCTGGGACAAATCGTAAACCGGGCCGGCCAGCTCATACGATCAGTGAATTGGATGGCTGGATGGAAACGGGGATAGGATGGGTGGTTCGATGATGATTAGTATCCGCATTGCGCGTGGTGGGCGACGGAGGCAGCAACAAGGGCGGGTGTACCGTCCAGTACTCGGGGATTTCTTTGGTTCAAGAAGTGAGGATCGAAAACAGGAGATATGGTCCGTGTGTGTAATTATGATCATTCAGTTCAGTTCTTCGTAGTCGGTCGGTCAGCCATGGTCATTCGTAGAGTCCATACGTAGTACTGGAACTACTTTTTGATTGAAAAAGTGTGAGTGTTGAGACATGATCGGTCGGCAGGACGGGATAAGGACGTCGGTTTGACGGCCGCGCCGGACCGGAGTTGGTGGAGTAAGCAAGTGCTGATAGGTGGGCCCTGAATACATGTGTCGTCCTTGACACCTGTCACGGGCCGCGTTATGAGTGTAATGTAACGTCGATACACGCAAACGCATCAGCCACAGTTACACCGTGACACCTTGATTACACCTTGCAGCATTGGTTAAGTGGCATCTTTCACCTTACAAGTGATTCCCGGCATAGTTTCACTACCAAACCACCACGGTCATATCACGCTCATCGAGCCCCATCACCCATCGCTTCCACACGGGGCACCGTATTGGATACTACCTATGCAGTCTTCAGTTGCGTTCCTCAGCCACCCGCCTAGGTGATCTGCTGGGTCTGGGAGCCATCACCGTCCGCAAGTGAAGGGGTCCAACTCTGACAGCTTGTCAAGTTCACAGCCACACTTCCGGACTCCGGCCGCATAGTAACATGACACGGGAACCACTGCGGCCCCGACTCCGGCCCCGATCATCACCATGGCTTCTTGCTCTGGCTTTGTTGGCGTTTGTGGTCCTGTTGCCCAGTGCTGGGGCAATGCGCCCCAGTCGCGTGGCTGAGCTCCGCCGCGAGGTCGTCGACATGTTCTACCACGGCTTCGGCAACTACATGCGCATCGCCTTTCCCGAGGACGAGGTATGGCCCACCATCACTCCGTCACTATCAGGGTCTCACTACATCGTCTCCAAAGGCCACCTGCTCTAGAATCACCAAGCTGACTCAGCCTTGTTAGCTCCGGCCCGTCACTTGCGCCCCTCTAACCCGGGATGCTGAGAACCCAGGAAACGTCGAAGTGAACGATGTCTTGGGTAACTACTCCCTTACTTTGATAGACAGTCTGTCTACCTTGGCCATCTTTGCTTCGGCGCCGCCAGATGACCGTGGGACGGGACCGAAAGCCTTGCGTGACTTCCAGGATGGTGTTGCCGCCTTGGTCGAGCAGTATGGCGACGGCCGTCCCGGTCCTTCTGGCCAAGGCCTGCGCGCTAGAGGCTTCGATATCGACAGCAAGGTGCAGGTTTTTGAAACGGTCATCCGTGGTGTTGGCGGTCTTCTCAGTGCCCATTTGTTTGCTGTTGGCGCACTACCGATTAATGGATATGAACCGCTTGGTCCTGAACATGATCCACTTAGCCCTCCGCCTATCCACTGGCCGAATGGCTTGACCTACGATGGTCAGCTGCTCCGTTTGGCGCTTGATCTTGGGACCAGAATTCTCCCGGCCTTTTACACGAAGACGGGGATGCCCTATCCACGTGTCAATCTGCGCCATGGTATCCCCTTTTACAAGAACTCGCCCTTGCATGGGACGGCTTCCGGGGACCACATAGTTGATGGGCCTCCTGAGATTACCGAGACATGCAGTGCTGGCGCTGGGTCCCTAGTTCTTGAATTCACGGTTCTCAGTCGCTTGACAGGTGATCCGCGGTTTGAACAGCTGGCCAAGCGAGCCTTTTGGGCAGTTTGGTATAGGAAGAGCCACATAGGCCTCCTCGGCGCAGGCGTCGATGCTGAACAAGGCCATTGGGTAGGCCCTTATTCCGTCGTTGGTGCTGGCGCCGACAGCTTTTTCGAGTACGCCCTCAAATCGTACATCTTGCTTTCTGGGCATGAGCTCCCAAACCGGACAGCCGTTGAGCCAAAACCCAAGGACAACTGGCTGGACCCCAATACTCTCTTTGTTCCACTTACTGAGGTTGAGAACTCCCCTGATGCGTTTCTTCAGGCGTGGCATCATGCCCATGCTGCTATCAAGCGCCATCTCTATAGCGATAAAGATCATCCGCATTATGAAAACGTCAACCTATGGACAGGCTCGCTGGCTACTAACTGGGTAGACAGCCTAGGTGCCTTCTACGCCGGTCTGCTCGTCCTGGCTGGTGAGCTTGAAGAAGCCATTGAAACGAGCTTGTTGTACACTGCCATATGGGCGCGCTATGCCGCGCTTCCTGAACGTTGGTCTATCACACACAAGGATATTGAGGGTGGTCTAGGCTGGTGGCCGTTGCGACCCGAGTTTATCGAGTCGACCTACTACATATATCAAGCCACCAAGGACCCCTGGTATCTTTACGTTGGCGAAATGGTCATGAGAGACATTCAGAGACGATGTACTACGCAGTGTGGCTGGGCAGGCCTTCAAAATGTCTTGACCGGCGAGAGGAGCGATCGTATGGAGAGCTTTTTCCTCGGCGAAACCACGCAGTACCTGTATCTGCTGTTTGATGAGTCGCATCCTCTCAACCACCTTGATGCCGGTTTTGTGTTTACCACAGAAGGTCATCCGCTAGTTTTGCCAAAGGCAAAGCCAAGTACCCGATCACGAGCATCTGGTCAAAAGGAATTGATAGTGTATCACGACCCTGGCTTTACCAACACTTGCCCGGCACCGCCTTCTGCCACTCCCCTCACAGGCTCAGCCATCGCTGCCAGAGATGACATCTATCACGCTGCAAAGATGTTGGACCTACACTTGTTGCAGCCAAAGAACTTTTTAGGACTTCCGGCAGAGGGTAGTAAGCCCTCCGGCCAACATACCTCTTCTAGGAAGCCTATAACCGAATCGGACCAGTTCACGCCTTTCCCCTGGTCTCTTCCACCAGAAATGGTTCCCCAAAACGGAACGTGCCGCAAAATCAACCAGCCGGTCGAGATGCTGCTCGAGTTCTCCTCCAACGCGCAAGAACTCATTGGCGGCAGCGCCTTCAACTACCTGATGGGCACGCAGAACCTCGAGCGCCTCACGATGGATCGAATCCGCGTTCAAACCCTTTCCGGCTTGAGGCTGACCATGCGGCAGGAGGAGGACTCGGACGGTGAATGGCGTGTCAGCAAGGTGAATGGCGTTCTACTTGGTCGGGATGAGTTCATCGTTATGAACCGAGCCATCCTAGGCGAGGTGTCCGACCCGCGGTTCAACCTCGTTCGCGACCCCGTCAACGTCAAGCTCGTGCATCTACATCATGTGGACCTAGGCCAGGACGAGACCCACAAGGATAAGGCCAAGGGGCAGCTTCACCCCGAAAGCGTCAAGACTAATCCTGAGGTTTCCCAAGAGGAGCAGGAGAAGGAGATCGAAGAACAACAGACAGAAACAGCCAACACCACCTCGGAAGACCCCGCCTCCTCCTCTCTCGGCTCCTATGTCAAATCCCTCCTCGCCAACCTCGCCGCCTCCCTCGACGACCTGCTCGACGGCATCCCCCTCGAAGCAGCCGTCACCGCTCTCCCCTCCATCCTCCCCTCCATCCCCTCCATCTCATCCATCCATGGCGGCAGCGCCAAACGCATTAAATACCCTCTCAACGTCTTCATAAACTCCACCGCCGTAACCGCCACGGGCATCGGTGCCGCCCCTCTCCCTCCTCCTCCCCCTCGCCCCTCGTCTCCATACATCTCCAGCGGAAACAACCTTGCTCATCCGAGACCCTACCCGCCCTTCGGCCCCGTCCCCCGCGACATGATACCCTACACCACCATCTATGCCGCCGGCCAGCTTTGTACCTCGTCCTCGTCCGGTTCTTCCGAGCCTTCTTCTGAAAAGGACCAGACTCCTCCGCCTCCACCACTAGACGACTCCATCCCGCGCACCCACCAGATTCTCCTCCTCCGCCGCGGCGGCTGTTCCTTTTCCGAGAAACTAGCCAACATTCCCGCCTTCCCTCCCTCTCCCACCTCGCTCCAACTCGTAATTGTCGTTTCCGACGGCCAAGACGAAGATGCTTCATACGCTGCTTACTACTCTGGTCAAACCTACAGCAGCAGCCAAGGAGTTGGAGGAGGGGGGTTAGCTAGGCCCTTGTTGGATCAGGTACAAAAGACTCCTGGCGGACTGGTGAGAAGGAATCCGATTCCGATGATCATGGTCGGGGGTGGAGAGATGACGTATGAAACGCTCAAAAGGGCCAAGGGCGTGGCGGTGGGGAGGAGGTGGTTTTTGGAAAGTCAGGGGAGGAGAGTGAGGAATGTGATTGTGGATGAGGGGGATGCTGGGGGGGTTGCCTGATTTTTTTTTAAAAAAGAGAGAAAGAGAGAGAGAAAGAGAGAGAGAGAGAGAGAGAGAGAGAGAGAGAGAGAGAGAGAGAGAGAGAGAGAGAGAGAGAGAAAAGGGGAGCATTGGGTTTGGGTTGAGTTGGGATTTATAGCAAGCTAGCTGAAGCGATTGATGATTACTTGGCGAGGCAGATTGTTTGCAAATACAGCGTTGTAGCAGAGCATGTTGAAAATGGGGTGGTTTTGATAGAAGGGCGAGTATATAGACTATTACAGCATTTCGTATGGTTATTCTTATTTTCCTCCTTTTTTTCTTTCTTTTTTTTTTTTTTTTTTTGGCTATAACTTTCCCATGCGGTGGCATGTTTCCTGTACATAAGGCATTGAGTCGACCTACTTTGACAACAATTGCTTCAATTTCAATCAGTGCTTTCCAATCAGCATGACTTGTGTGTAGTTTTGGCCGATATCATGAGCCAAGAAAACATTTTATCACGATGCCTCGTCTACGATCTCACTTCCCATGTCTTTTTGTTACTTTTCTTCTCCTTTGACATGCGGAGGACCCGTCATAACCAGACCAAACCCACAAACCCTTTCATATGAAGGTATACTCCCTCTCCCGCAGACCTCCAGCAGGGACTTTTTTTTTTTTTTTTTTTTTTTTTTTTTTTTTTGTGTGTCTAGACACTACGGTTTACACATTATCACCGCGCGTCTCGGGTGGTCCAAAGAGGCGGATACACCTAGTACAGATGCAAGCGCAGATGATCGCACAAAGAGCATCATCACCCATGCATACATTGGACCAGCGTTCTCACCTGCCCACGTGCACAACCTTCATCCCGCCCCTTTGCTTTCATCTTATTTTGACCTTGTCTTGAGCTTATAGGTTATAGGTGCTTTGGTCGACCCGGGGACCAGCATCGGACTAGTGGATATATATATGAAACCTCGAACGGAGTACGGATGAAAAGCAGGGTGTATACAAGCGACACATGGCAGGCATACAATCACACAGTATGCACACGCCCCTTGTGCGTACTTAATGCGTACGACGCCCTCCAGCTCCAATGGGATCGGGAGGACGGATGCAGGTACACTTTGCACTTCTATGTACATGAATGGTTCTGCAGTCTGGACCTGGAAACCCCTTCCTTTTTTCTTGGGGAAAGTTAGTAGTCGTGGTGGACTTGTAGTGTTTGGCGATAGCCGTTCGACTCACGCTCCGTCCTGCCTAGAGGCAGTTAGTTGTTGGGCACAGCTGCACGGCATCAATTAATTGCCAATGCGGTAGAAAAACATGGTATCTCTGTGCTGTTTCTTGCAACGCCGATGACCTGCAGTTGGGGATTGATAGCCACTTCGACATTTTGTTGATAATCGGAATTAACCAATCGGATGATCCCAAGTGTTGCTATGACGACGAGCGATTGGTGTCTCAAAAAAGATTTTGGCAATCGTTGGGTTTGTTGAGGGCGATTAGAGCTGTCACCGCACAAAGTCGTCGTAAATGGCGATACCGCAGTCATAGCCTCACAAAAGAGGAGCAAAAAGAAAAAAAAAGAAAGAAAAAAAACCCGCTGTTGTAGTGCTGTAACTGCTCAGCGTCCATGTTGCGGTGTTCCTGCATTCGCTCCCTGTAGACATGTCACAGTGAGAATGTTGCGATGAGCTTTGCGTGTTTCAGACATTCGGGTATGTAGCACAGAAACAAGTAGCAAGACGGCCATGCTTCGTAGCGAACGAAAGGGCCTAGGCAATGGCAGATGATCTTTGCAATGCTGCAATAGTTTCACCCTCACTTTCTCGACGTGAAGTTAACGGTCTATCATGCATCCAAAAAAAAAAAAAAAAAAACAGACAAATGGTTTTACTCAATGGCATCCTCCTCTCTCACGGCCGAAGGTTGGCTTTTAACCATTGATACCTTCCATTGAACCCCACTTTTTGTAACGCACCCGAACGCCAGGTAAATGCAGAACCAAAGTCCCCAATCCTTCGTGTCCCAACTTTTTGTTTGACTGGCATCTGAGAGCAGAACTCAACCGTATCTCTCCGTTGATTTGCCGACGCCCCAGTGTTCCGTTGTTGTTCGAATCGCGACCGTCGGGTCCATGACGTTCTGGCTTCTTCCCCGTTTGGATCCAAATCGTGTGTCGAAAGGGCGTATATCCATAGCGAGAATTGCAAAGGGAGTCGTAGATCCTGAGCGGCCGATGTTTGCCTGATGTATAAGGCCGGCGATATAAGACATTGGGTATAACGGTAGCGTAAATTCTGGACGTAAATGCAAGTCGTGATGAATCCGACATGGTTTTTTGAGTCTACTCATCGGTCTCGAGAAGAGTGGTGACGGGAACACCGCCGAGCTTCTCACGACCCTTGAGGAAAGCAATCTCAAGGATGAAGAGATAACCGATCGTCTCACCACCGAGCTTCTTGACGAGCTCGCCAGCGGCAGCAGCAGAGCCACCTGTAAAAACTGATGTGAGCCAAATTGAACTGCAAGGTTGCCAATGGGGCGAGGCCAGAATCCAGCGTATCGCTGAGATGGGATTTGGGGTGAAAGAGCAAAAAAATGGGACGTCACGAAGCGATTGCCAAGAAAGAAAAAGTGGGCGCATTATGCTTACCAGTAGCAATGATATCGTCAACGATAAGAACCTTCTGGCCGGGCTTGATGGCGCCATCCTGCATCTGGAAGAAGTCGGTGCCGTACTCCTTCTCGTAGGCGGCAGTGACGCAGGGACCGGGCATCTTGCCCTGCTTGCGGACGGGGACGAAGCTAGCGCCCATTCTCAAGGCAAGAGAGGGGCCGAAAAGGAAGCCGCGGGCATCGAGACCGACAATGACGTCGGGCTTCTGGTGGGAGAGTTCGATCTGGAGCTGGAGAGCGACGAGGAGAGCCTCGTGGGTCTTGACGTCCTGGAAGAGGGGGAGGATATCGATAAAGTTGATGCCGGGGATGGGGAAGTCGGGGAACGACCTCAAGGCGGCCATCAGCTTTACCTTTGTACTGGCGAGTTCGGCGGCGGCGGCGGGGGAGGAGGAGGACTCGCGTCCCGCGGCATCTTGGCTGACGGTGGATTGCGTGTTGGCGGTGTTGTCCTGGGTCGAGGTAACAAGGTCTGCCACTTGG
Organism: Neurospora hispaniola; assembly: GCF_033458365.1. Taxonomy (NCBI): domain Eukaryota; kingdom Fungi; phylum Ascomycota; class Sordariomycetes; order Sordariales; family Sordariaceae; genus Neurospora; species Neurospora hispaniola. Next base: position 2,324,566 of record NW_026944411.1, on the reverse strand, counting down.
GGGGCAGATTCGGCGTTGGCGCTCATGATGAGAGAGAGAAGAGAGAAAAGAGGGGAAAGAGGTTCTGGACGGCTCGCGCCTATCTATGTGGGATATAAAGGAGGGCTGGCTAAAGCAACCTAAGCGTTCGGTTGGTGTCAGACAATGACTTCTCCTAATGGCAGCCTGCGCCGCTGCGGTGACAGGCCACCTAGATTCCGGCCGCGGGAAAGGACCGAAGTGTTGGGGGGGGGTGAAGCTCAAGGGTGTATGTAAGGAGTGATAAATGATAGGGCGGGCTGCAGACGCGAGCCGGGGACGAGACGAGGGGTGTTCCTCTTGGTGGGTGCCGATGCGTGCTGGGTATGCGTGCTGCTGTGGGTGTGAATAGAATGGACGGGATAGTCTGGACCTACCTAGGGGACTCGGAACTGCTGTGAGCGGACTGTACGTTCAAAGTACGTACAAGATTCACAAGAATGGCGAGCGGTGTAAAGAAGGGAAAAGAGAGAGAGAGAAAAAAAAAGGGACACGGCGGGGAAGCGAAGGGGATCCAATTATCGACCAGGAGAACAAGCGGGCGCAAATCGCAAACACGCACGACGGCGACCTCAGTGAAAAAAAAAACAGAGATGCTAAAATGGGCGGGTCCGGTGGTAGCCGGAAAGAGGTGAATGGAGCCGCGGCACCGTCCGGGGCCCGTCGTAGAGTGGAGTCGGTGAGACCCTCAATGTTCGTCTGAATGGCTGATACATATCGCAGTGTCGCCCAACGGTCACCGGCATCAGCCATAGAGGGACACTGCTATCACGGACAGGAGCTATACCACCGAGACGTTGTAAAACCGGCAGCGTAACAGCTTGATGAACCATGGCGAGAGATAGCCGAACGTACCTGGCATTGGACATACTGGAGGTGGATTTACCCCTTGGATGTGTTGCGCAGTGTCGAGGTTCTGGACCCTGATGGAGAAGTTCATCATCTTATCAACGTCGGCCGGTGTTGACGTGCCGCCCAATCACGGGCGTATAGCGGGCCAACAACAAATCGTTTTTCAGCACATGGAATCAAGAGGTGATTCGAAATATGACGAGTAGACTGCCAAAAAGAAAATCTATAATGGGCCTCGGAACAGGCAGGCTGGGTGTAACGGATTGTGATGGAGTCGGGTGTCGATGAGGTGCGTGCGTGAGAACTGATGGAAGAGAGGGGCTGCCCTGAGTCCATGTAACCAGCGAGGGGCTTTGGCCGATTGGGGGACCTTGCTCGCTGAAAAAGGTGGGGTAAAGGTGCGGATATTCGGGCCAAGAAAACCAAAAAGTTCAACTGCTGTACGCACGTGCTTTTCGTTGTTGACAAGGAAGCCAAATTCCCATCCGCGCTCCTTCCTGAACATGCATCAAAGAAGAAGAGTGAATACACGTCAAGTGCGACTCACGAAACAAGGAAATTGAAGAGCAACTAGCAGCAGGGAGCCATCCGCTCGAGCAGGATTAGCGGCTATTCGGGGGGTTTTCACCTCTTGAGATTCCCGTCATTATCCGCGCAATCACACTAAGGTACTACGGTGGTACAGTAGGCTACTGCAAAGTATATGTAATCTTGGGCTGAAAACGCGGCATGCACTGCATCACGTACCATCCCTGTACAGCACAGCAGCTGCATGGCAACGAGCCCTCCCCGTACTGGTCTGTAACGACGGCAACGCCTTCTTTCTCCATTCATGAATCACATCACCTTCTCAATATCGTGCGGCATCCTATGGACGACAGAGTCATGTTGTGGCTGCGGGGTGTGAACCTCCAAGACGTCTAGTCTCACATTCCTACCTACCTTCACACTTGTCAACTCGTCCCCTTCTGATCCTCAAACCCCCCACCGGACGGTTTTTTCTTTACTCATTTGAATTGATTGATAGCACACCACACACAAATGCTCCCGTAGCCGCGGTGTATTTGTAGCCACACAGTCTCGAGTGACCGTGCTATCTCCATTGGCCAACATAATCAACAATTTCTCATGCAGGACGATGCAAAAAGAAACGAGCACGGGAGATGACGATGGGAAATTCTCGCCAACATCTGCGACACATGCTCGGCATTCTTCTGCTCGACACTAGCTTGGCGCTCTTTTACCTAAGCGGGGCCAAGATTTCTAGAAGGCCGGTAACCCCAGGACTCCTGCCGGCCACCCCTGATTAGCCTGCGGGATGAGCGATACCCGACCCAGCATAAACATCCTGACCGCCACACGTTCACCTCCTCATGGCCTTTCGATCCACGCCGTCACCCAATTGAGGCGGTCCCTCTTCGAGATCCACGCCGAGGTAACTCTACTCACTTCCATCCGAACCAAGTCCCCTTCCCTAGGACCCCCCGAGCGAGCCATATTCTTCATGACTAGACATGGTTATCCTTACGCCGCCATTCCGGAACCGAACACTAGTAAACTCGCTCAGTCCGGCGACGCCGTACCCATGTGCCCGAATGTCGGGTTCTGGTGTTGCAGTTCGAGGGGAATGGGTAGAGGCCTTCAGTCATAAGGCTGGGCGGGAAATCATGACGCCGCCAGCACACCCTTCATAACCCACGGCTATACTAGTAAATATATCCTCGCCTCCTCTAGAGGTACGTGATCTATAGACTCTAGTATATCTGTTGCTCCGATACACAGCGAAACATGGCTTGTCCTTCCTCAGCCGCCAGAAGCTGTTCCGTGTTAACATTCCTAGCTGTGTCTGGCACTTAGCTAGCTCTGGCTGACCAACAGATATGCGGTGATTGCAACATCCTCTCCAATCACCCAGTGAGAGTCGTACAAGATTCTCGCACTGCCTCCCCTGACACTGGTTGGGTATCATCATCAAGCCGATAGAGGCTGTGAGTTTTAACTGCCATCTATCTTCCGGATGACATCCACTACCTACCAGGAACACCCACCAAAAGAGCCCACTGACACATCTTCAGCTTCGTGGCTGGCATGTCCAGGAAAATAGTGGTTGCAATCTCAAAAGTGTTTATGAAGACACATGCATAAAACATAACACCACCACTCGTCCACCCCTCCTCTATTTCCCTTTCCGCGTGCGTACCCTTCGCTGTTTAGCTCCGGATTACACTAGATACTGCAACATCGTCTTGGCATTGGCACATCCCCCACATGCTGCTAGTGCTTGATGGGGGGATGGATTGCACTGCATCGCAGCGCGGAAAAGTGTGCTTTTCTCCTGCACGTCGACGGGATACGTGGAACCTTATAGGACAAAACAAGCAATTTTGCATTTGAACATTCTTGCACATATGTAGGTTGTTTGGCCGGAATGGTCTCAGTAACTGTGACGGCTTTCTGGAAGGGTTCATTCGCGGGTAGATCATGTCATATAGATTCATCCAAGAAACGAAAGCGGAAGAAGAAGAAAATATTGATCAAAGAAACGATGAACAAACACATAAGAATAACATTAGAGAGAGAAAAAATGAAAAAAAGAAAAGGCGAGAAAGAAACTACCATAATTGGTATTTCACCACCCGTCACTGATCCAGTTACTACCGTACGTCAGCGATTGATACTAGCTCATCGATGGGGAGATCGAACGAGATATCGATTTATCGCCTAGGTCATATGTGGATAATGGTGTTTTGAGTTTTCCTTCAAAGTTCTGATGCGAATCCCCATGGTCGGGTCTCATTTTAGGCGTCTCTTTGTGGTAAAGAAAGGAAGGGGGATGCATGATAATGATGATGAAAAAAAAAACCCAAAAAAAAAAACAAAAAAAAAAAAACGGAACTGTCGAAATGGGGTACACAGAGATTTCATTCGACGTATTCCATGATCAAGAAAAAAATTGAAGAATAGGGACCTACGGACAACACGTCGACGTCGATGAGAAAACTGTTCGAAATCAATGTGGAGGTTGGCCATCAAGGTTCTCTCTCCTCTTTGGCTTTGTGCCTTGTTTCGAGCTGCCTACAGTAAACTGTAGCTAGTTCATAATCTTGTTGTTAGAAATCTGAATTGAAGCAGACAATGACTAATTATGAAACTTCTAGACTGTCCCTACAACATATAGAGATGTCAAGGAGCGTGCATAGCCTAGGTCCAATATAGCTGTGTTTCCAGACACACTAGAATAAGGCGCTCTAGTGAACCAAGCATGCCATGCTGAAAAAAAAAAAAAAAAAAATGACGAAAATGGGTTTTAAATCTGATACGTCACCCACTCACTTACACTCACTCACTCACGTACATATTTTCTCGTATCCCTAACTAGCATAATGAATGGCATGCACACCTACATACCACACACCTTACCTTACCGCATATCACCATTCTTGCCCACTACATCCCGGAACAAGTACCCTGAACAGTTTATCACATCTGACTACGGACACGCCGGGGAGAGTATGTTGCTTAATCAGGAAGTTGTTGTATGGAACCAATAACTTGTGTGAATGGTATGGAAACAAAAAATGCTATATGATCTGCTCTAATCAGGGGAGGGGTTATTCAATGCCCCCCCTTTTCCTCCTCTCTATTTCACTCTACAGTGGTATCTCTTGATTCTGTCTCTAACTCTTAACTTTCTAGCTGGAAACATGGGTTGACCAGAAAGGAGCATCGCGGGTATTGTACAGCTCAAAGCGGTCGTGTAGATGTCCATCTTGCGAGTGTGTGCTTTTTTGTTTTGTAGTTCTTTGCGCCGCGAAAAAAATGACGACTACTTTTCCGTTTGAAAATTGCTATCGTGGCGGCGTTGTGGGTGGACGTCTTTCGTGAAAATCATTTGTGTCTTTCATTCATACTTCTTGTGACGAGGTTACTTGTATCGTCATGTCGTGTCGTGCGTTCTGGTTTCGTTGCGTTTCGTGTGTGTGTGGTGTATCCAATGGCTGTTATATAACGTGCTTCGGGTCGCCTGTGTCACGAATGTGGTGTGACCACCATCTCCATGGCCGCTCGGAACGGTCCTGGGCCTGGGCCAGGGCATAGGCCCCCTTTCCGCGATGAACCCAGCGGATACTGTGACTGTGACAGTGATGACCACGGCCGCAGCACGCAATCAAACCGCATCTATACCGATTAATATAAATCCCGCGCGTATCCCACACCACTCTTCGCTAAAAAGGACGTCGTATGACGAACCCCACCGCTCTCTCTCTTCTCGTCACTTCTGTTATCCGTCAAAACACAACATCTTGTTTGTTTCTTTTGTGCTCGCAGAGTGAGGTGGTTGTGCTGTGCTGTGGGTGCGCACGAAATGTGTGGGAGATGGCTGGTGTAGGATGTGAAAAGCGGTATCCGAAAGCTTCTTGATGAATAGCTCCCCACATCCGCGTCATGGCCCCCCATCCGCTTGCCCATCTCTTCTATGTCCTTCGTTTTCTTTCCCCTGTTGACTCTTCGCAGTAACAATCGCTTAGACGGCGTCGTGTTACCGACCGAACCAGTACTCCAGCACACACAAACTTGCGCGACTGATGCCATCCCAGCCCGATAACTTTCCCAGGCCCACCAAGTTCGACAATATTCGCGTCGTCCGCTCCCGTCCTTATCGTTCCTAACATCCTTCAAGGGGTATCAAACCATTTGACCAATTGAACAACAAACGGCGAGCTTAGTGAAACTGCAACCGAGCAATGGAAAACAGCATATTTTGCAGCACATGCAACACCACCGCCACACTCGTCGGCAGCAACTCGGGCCACACCGCAAAATCAAGCTTTCCCTCCGTCACAACATTAACGCCATAGATGAGCCGAATCAGCCCGGAAACGATGAATCCAGCCGCCAGCTCACACGCCCACGTTATACTGGAGGCATAGAATGTTAGATCGAAGTCGAAGTCCGAGGTGTCATCCGGCTCGCCGTCGAAAGCGAAGTAGGGGTACACGTCCTTGTTCGGGCCGAAGTGCAGAATGACGACGCTTCCCAAAAAGGCGAGCATGGACGCGTTCTCGGCGACGAAGCGGATGAAGACGTTTCGGATACAGATTTTTTGGTAGGAGCCGTAGGATTGTCCGTTGAGGTTTGTGATGGTCATGAACCAATGGACGGGGCGCGACATGAGGATGGGTGTGACGATGATCAAGGTGGTGGAGGAGAGGACTTGAAGCATCACGAATTGTTGTGGAGAGCGGAGGCGGGCGTATAGGGCGCGGACGTAGGTTTGGTAAGTTAGCATGAAGTAGCTGTGTGAAGAGTTGGGAGGTCAGCGAGGGTTAGCCTAAAATCAGGAATAGGAGACGACTACTGACAGCTTAAAGATGAAGCTTAACGGATAGCTTCCAACTCTCTCGCCTTCGTTGCCACCCAAAATCCAGCCTGTCAGCCCGTCGAGAAGATACACCGTCGACACCCATCCATAGACATAGACGATAGTCTCCAAGTTGTTATGCGGGAGCGTACGCAGGTAAATCTCGGCATACGCCTCTCCTATCACATAGGCAAGAAGGCCGATTGATAGGGCCAGGCAGAACCACACGAAGCGGACAAAGCTCGCCGGGAGCCACCTGCGCCTTATGCTAACGGGCACAGAAGGACGCCGGTTGAGGCCCTCCTCAAACCCAAGCTCTGCGCCCCCGGTATCAAATGCACCTATCAGTCCGGCCCGCCGCGTCGATTCACGGCGGCTGTTATTTCCGGACTCGCCGGCCCACCACGATGATGTGAAGATGCGCTGGGTTTCGGAAAGAGAATGACGTAGCTTGAGGTGACGCTCATTGGTCATAAGGATGCAGAAAGCGATAGTGACAGGCATGGCCATGATGACGAAGGTCCAGCTAATCCATGCTGTGTTGTGGACAATCAGCCACCGCAGTTCGGGAATCAGGTAGAGCGGTATAGGTGCCACTAGTGATATGACTCCAATCGTGAAGACGGTTAGGGGGAACCCAAGAGACTGGGGCCACCAGTTGAGACTGTACAGGTTGAAGACCTTGGTGATCCATATTAGGGCCGTCAGGTTGTAAAAACTGTAGTAGACGAAGAGGAAGAACCAGAAGTTGACCTGCACCCGCGCCGCTCCGTGGCCAGGAGTTTTGCGCCCTGGCTGTTCGCCCGGTACTAATGGTGGTGTTGTCGGATCGCGATCGTCATCGTCGTCGACGTCCGGTATTGGGTATTGGGGAAATGGTATAGCGCACCACGCAACGGCCTATATGTCGTTTGTCAGCACTTCGCCAAACCTGATCCCGGAGCGATTTGTACTCTCCGAACGTACCAGAACGGCCGGTAATACTACTAGGACAAACCATCGGCTCCACCAATGCTCTACCACTCTCCTGATCTCAGAGGCCTTCGGGTGTACCCAGGTGTGATAAAACCTCCTGCGAGCCCTGTTCAGCTTCTTGATCATGACCCTCCTCGTTAATGTCGTTCCGTATAGCGCGCCCGCGCCGAAGAACCCGTAGTCCGATATCCCATCACCCTCGCTGTCGTCTTCATCCTCGCTGCTGTCGTTGTGGTATTCCCCATCTTCCGCCGTCGCAGCGGCCATCAAGGCGCCATAGCCCACGTGCACACTCCCCCTCCACCCAGCCGACAACAGTCCCGTCTGATCGTCCGACTCCCGCCTCCTCCCAGCCCCCAGGCATGGCCCGAAACCTCCCAAGCAAAGGTGTTGACTCATTCTGGTACCGTCCTTGTGCGCTCTCGGAACCCTGTTCGAAGGAAAAGAAATTTGGCAGTGGGCCCGGTTGCTGGGCAGCTAGCGCGGCGGCTATCGATACGGTGGACGGGCCCTTGTTGCTGCCGTTGCTGTTGTTGTGGGCATGGCAGGCCTTGCGGGGACGACCGAGCCGGGAGGCGCTACGGGAAGGGGGCCGAGAGGATGGATTGCTCCATGTTGGGACACCACCGCTGCTCGTCCCTCCAAGTCGGCGGCGGGACTCGCGTTGTTGATGAGGGATGGGTCCGGGCCGTTGTTGGCGGTGGTACTCGCTTAGATGGGCTTCGAGGGCGTTTTTTTTGGGTTTGGAGAAGAAACCGAATACGCCCATTAGAGCTACGGGTTTAGTAGACTGATAGTGGTTGTCGTGATACTCGTGTGTTAGTTTTCGGGGCTGGTGATCGTTGCAGTCCTGCCCCAGCTCGAGGTTGTGGTGCCCAACGGACTTGCAGTGCCTGATGGAGACCTCGATTAAGTGGAGGTAGTTGAAGATGGTGGTTTATGCGTTGGCTCGTGGGGACAGACGTGTCGATGCATTCATACCGTCGACACTTGGTTCCTTTGGTGTGTGTCTTGTTCTCTCAAGAAACAGCCGCGGTAATAAGAACCAAGTGACCGTGCAATTCTCGCGCGTCCACGTCTGTGAATGTTTTTTTTTTTTTTTTTTTTTTTTTTTTTTCCGCAACTTTTCTTTGTTAAAGAGGGGAAGGAGGGGAAGAGACAAGGCTAAACCGCAAAGAAAGACGCGAGTGGTGGTGATGGAGTGACTCGGCGCCTGTAACGAGTGCGGTGAGAGAGCTTATCGCATTGATCGGCGGCCGACACAGCGCCAATTGGACCACGGTACCTGGTCCGTAGTAAGTGCCCAATCCAGGCCGGGGATCGTGGTCGTGGAATGCCCTGGCCCCCTGGCCTGATGTTTTTGGGGGCTCGTGCACCCCCAGAAAAACGGCGACAGCGGCAGCCAGCCCTACAGACCTGATGACGGCGCCCCACACCACCAGGCGATCATGTGCCGGGCTTTCTTTTCGGTTTGACATCTGACTGCCAATTCAACCACTTCCACTTCTCTCTGTCACGGAACGGGAACAATTCACATCACGCCATCTTCGAGAATCGTCGAGGTTAGGTCGCTGCGCAGAATTCATCATCATTCACCAACTGAGCGCCCAACACTCTGAATGGAGCCCCACCGCGAGCAATCAATAACACCTCATCACAGTACGATACTTCTATGCACTGATTCACGGTAGCAAAGCACCACGGACTTGTGAATTGGAAAAAAGACTGCGTTCTACGTAAGGCACCTCATGCGCTGATGATTGAACTACAAGCCAGTCTAGCCCAATGCCTCGGCACCTTGTCTTAAATATACCGTTGCTGATTGATTCCCAGATAAAGATGGTCGTTGTGTAACAATGCCCAAAATATACTCCCGATCCTCCCCTGATCAAAGAATGCGGCACCTCCTGTCAATCGACGTTGTGTAACCACCATATCGCAAATCATCGCCAACCGCCAACATATGCTCATGGAAAACATCGACCATAAAATGCAGGGTTAGGGTATTGAACCTCCAAGACCACCATTCCAGAGGTATTCCTCGATATCTTTGGCCTTCTTCATTATGGCCATGTCTTGATCCGTCACGCCCTCGCACCCTCCGCAACAGCATCGGAACCCGTATCGCTCATAGAGCGACATTGGGCTTCCACCGTAGCTGATGAACAGCTCCGAGCCGGCTTTCACAGGCTTGCTGATGGTCAACGTGATGGATTCCGGATCCTGAAAATCAAAATCAAAGAGAACGTTGGCCACCGACCGGCAAGCATGGTTGAGTCTTGATGTGACGTTGTACACGCTGATTATGTCATTGCTGTAGGGGTTGATAGCAAATGAGTTTGCCTTCAGGATCGCCCTGATGTGGTTGCAGTCGCTTCCGTCTTGACTCGAGTACTCGCCAGGGGGCGTATACAACTGCATGAACTTTGCCTGGTCTTCTTTGGATAGCTTGAGGAACTCGGTGTAAAAACCGTCGCGAGGCGTCCTTAGGAGAGGTTTCTCAATCAGGATGACCTCGCCCATCTTCAAGTCACGAGTGGCAAAGGTTCCAAAGCCACCATATCTGGAGAGGCGAATTTGGAAGTTATTCGAGTAAGGATGGTACTCGGTGGTGTCTGGGAGGGCGATGGTCGGTCCATCATACTCCTCTCCTTCAACAAATCCCATGGTACTGGGCTCCAAGATCTCTTCTGTGTCTGGCTCGAGATGTTCGATTTTCTCGAGGAAGTTGGCAATGTTCTCCATCCAGTTCGGGGACGTCAAATCAAGGTTGTCCAATGAGAGACTCTTGGTCTCGTCTTCGACAACGAAAGGGTAGGTCGATGAGCCTTCCTTAGTTGGTGTCTTTGGACAGCTCTCAGTCGACGACAAGGACGACGCCGTGGACTCATGGTGATCTCCGTTATCAGAAAAAGACTCGGTTTGTCTTTTGGGTGTTTTGGGTGAGGTGGGAGCTGAGGAAGACGATATGAAGCTTATGGCAAGCGCGTTAATATTCTCAGGATGGGTGTCATCTTGGTCCCCGTTGGTGGTGTTCAGGTCTGTCGGCTCATGGTTTGCAAGCTCGACATTGTCACTTTTCGGGGTGGTTGCCTCATGATCGGCAGGAGGTGTTACCTGAGAGAAGGTGTCAGTATCCAAAGTGACAAAACTACGCTGTAAAGCGAACTGACTTCAAGCATATCCTCATCGTACTCGTCGTCTGGCAGGGCAACATTTTCTGCGTCCAGTGGTGGCATCGCTGGGCTGGTGTCTGTTGCAACAGCCGGGTCCTTCGGTGTATCCTCAGTGGAGGACGTAGAAAGGCTGACGGCAGGATCGATCCGTGATAGGTCAGATGCTCTGTCCGTCGAAGGTATGATCTGGCTGGGGCTCGTAGTTCCATTTGAGTCCCCAGGTGTACTCTCGGAGACGTTAACCGTTTTGGTTGAAGGCATCTTGACGTTAACTCAGGTAAGTGTCTATGTGATATTGGGTCTAAAATATCACCAAAACTGATGTAGAAAGGACCGGAATCAACCAAAACTGGGACTTAAGTGAGTGGTATGAGTAGTTGGTGGTGGTGAGGGGAGAGGAAGAGGGTAAGAGATGGGAAGCCCGGATATCTTGCGGTTTATATACACATGTTGAGGTCAAGCCTCAACAAGCAAGTGAATGGTTTGGCGAGAAGGAACCTTCAAGTATTTACATTCACCAGAACCACCCCGTTGACACGGATAAGATGGACCAGCGGTGGGCTCTCATCTGGTCCTTCCGTTCCTAACCTGGGCAGATATGGGACTGAACTAACATGGGATAGGTGAGAAATATGGGAATAGTGCAACAACCCAACGTCTACTGATGCCATTCCAAACGATGGGCTATGTCGGTGTTTGCAATTGCTTCATGTTGTTGTTGTTTCATGACACACTTATCTTTGGCATAACTTCCATGTTTAGATGAGCAATCTGCTTTCAAGGCGAGGCTAACAGTTGTCAGGTGTGGCCATAGGAATGAGCTTTCCAACAGAGCAGGAGCACTCTGTGAAAGACGACATCAACATCACCAGTTGGCATCCAAAGCACGGTAAACTGACCTCTCACCGCCCCTCAGAGGCAAACACCGCATATCGTTCAATTGCCGGCACAACATTATTGCGTCCCATCTTACCACTATCAGACGAATTGAGTCAAATTGACGCTTCAACGACGAGATTGGCCACCAAGACTTGGAGAGCACCACGACGGTAAAGATATCAGACGATTTCAGTACAGCGCACTCAACCACATACAACGCCTCCCACTTCATGCGACTACGAGCATCATATATGCTTTGCTCCTGTCCGTCTCAAAGCTCAATGAGCCATTATCGTTCGAATGGATAGCAAGCTTCAGGGAAACCCGAACCCTCAGGACAAGCGCAATTGTCACCGCATCTTCGCATTGAGTCGACACTATAAGGCTTTCAAACGCAGCATGTTCTTCGACAGACCACGTTGCTATTTGGCCATATTGGTGTGCCTCCACAACATACGGCTCTGAATCCTTCTCATCTCTACCTACAGCCAACCTGCTCCCACAGGTCAAGTGGCGAACCATTTACTGGCTACTGTAGCTGTTGCAGTTGGAGCAACATAAAGGCTGGCGATGCGACATTCCCATGTGGGCAATGCTGACTTTGTCACACCTTCACGGGCGACGCGTCCCTGCGTCAGCATATCCCAAAGTACACCAATGCTTTCCATTTGGGGCTGGAGTGGCTAACTAATGCGATTCTTTGAATAATCGGCCTGCTCCTTGAAAGTTTATCATAAGGCACTGATATACCATCACTAGGACGTCGCTTTGTCCATGATGATATTGAAGAGATAGGGAAGGCTCAACGTGCCATTGCTTGCGAGTTGGGTCATAAGGACTCGGAATACAGCAAGTTATTTCCTGTTGCACTTCGGGGCCAATAAATCGCCTCTGAGAGATAATCCACCCGAAACCATCTAGGAAGGCTGTCAAGTGGTTGCTATATGATGGCGCAGCATTGGCCCAGCCCGTCGGTCGGTTGGGGTATGCTTGAAAAGCCCATGGTAAGAACACCATCTCCGGTCATTCTTCCCAGCAATACGAAACGTACCGTTAATCGGTTTATTCGAATCACACAGGCCGGAAACATCCACGAATTGGACACCAAATCCTTCATAGGAAACGTTTTGTCTGTGGGTTATCGTCAAGTTGGGCGAACATTGACCATCTTACGAACCACCGAGACCACATTGTAAACCAAGCGGCCACCACTTCTTTTTACGGTTCGTCATCCACATGGATTTCCCAGTGTTCAGTCGTGTAAGATGCCCCTTCCTGAGATGACCTCGGACGGTCAAGCCGGTCTCATGGTACGAGCACAAAAGTTCGTTCGTGGTCTCACACTTCGACACGTCACCTTATTCTGGTGTGCCCCGAACCAAGTTCACAAAATAAGGGGGTGTGTCGGCTTCCTGTTTGGTCTCATCACAAGTCAACTTCGGAGTTTATACTGAGACACTCCATGCAAAACGTCAGCTGCGGTTTCTGGTCGTTGATGATTCTTACGATGCTGTGAAGATACCAGGCGAACCATGGTCGAAGATTCTCAAGAACAGATCGAGGGCCGACATTGTAAAAGTGTCACAGGACTCGACGCTCACGGTTCCTGACATTGTCCTCATCTCACAGTCATACCTGCCAACTCGCGGCAGTGGCACGAACAGGCTTGGGGATTTACTTGTACATATGTACGGATCTTTCTGCCCATACCATAGGCTCAAAGAATTGGCTGCACCTGACCACCATGAAAATCAGCCTCTTCTAATGGTAGTACTTTTGAGGTCTTCTCTGGAAATCACTCATCTCGATGCCGATGCAAAGAGTAGCATCACTTATGCTGACTCCCGATGGTAGCAGATTTGTATGACGCCATGTCCGAGGTATCCCTTCCCAATACTGGTATTTAGATGCGGTTGAAGCTTGTACGCTTCGGAACGGCCGAACAGGAGAGGAAACAAGGCCCTACTGACAACAGGATCCCTGATGGCAATGGACCAAGTCCAGGTGGCAATTATAACAAATGTTCCCCATACTTCGGCCTGTCTATATATCTTCCCCTGAACGAATCTTGTCTTAATATAGGTTGTCAAGCAGTCCTCACACAACAAAGACACCACGCTCATTTACAAAAGAACGTAAACCATCTCTCGACCAGAAACGCCCAGGCGTCAGCAAGTAAACAGACACCATGCAGCTACCAACATTAGCTGTTGCTTTGCTTGTAGCAAGCACGTCTGTCATAGCTGCACCAGCTCATAGACAATCTCAACTCAACAAGCAAGCTATTCCACAGTTGTCTACTCAGGAGCAAATACAGAGTGGAAATCATTTCTCTGACGGGCTTCGTGGGTTCGTCAAACGATGGAATCTGTTCAACAACCAAGAGGTCAATGACCAGGAGGAGCACATCAAACATCGGTTCACCTATCCCATCAATCGTGCACCAGCCGACGTCCGCGCGGACACAGATTCAGCGGCGGGCCCTCCAGCGACAGCTCCTCCGGCATCCGCCCCTCCAGCATCCGCACCGCCGGCATCCGCTCCACCATCATCGGCTCCACCATCATCGGCTCCTCCGGCATCCCCTCCTCCAGTGTCCGCTCCCCCAGTGTCCGCTCCCCCAGTGTCCGTTCCCCCAGTGTCCGTTCCCCCAGTGTCCGTTCCCCCAGTGTCCGTTCCCCCAGCTCCTCCGGGTACCGAACCCCCAGTATCGCCTCCGGTGCCAACGCCCACGGGTCCCATCGTCACTGGAACCGGCGGTCCTATAGCAGAAGGCAACTCCTCTGCCGCAGGTGTTTTTCCCAACTCCACGAGCATTGCTCCCCTACCTACACCCTCCAATGCAACTCTCACAGCCCCTTTACTCACCTCAGCAGCACCCTCCATCCCAGCAGTCACTCCCTCAGCAACACCAGTAGCCCCACCAGTTTCCTCAAGCAGCGTCGCTGTCGTGGTGCCCTCAATCACATCCCCAATTCCAGGCATCAGCTCCGCCAGCGCCGTCGTCGTGCCTCCCTCAGCAACAAGCAAATCTGCCGCCGGCCCAGTCGTCATCACTCCCGGTGTAGGCGGTGCCGCCTCCCCGACCACGACTCAGACAGTCCTCATCACCGCAGACCCCCCGGCCGCCAACGGCGCCCCTGGCGTCATTGTCGTGAGCATTACCCAAGCAGCCGGCGATCCTGTTTCCGTGCCCGCTCCCACAACCGCAGCCGCCACCAATTTCATCACCATCGCCAATTCCCAGTCCTTCACCAGCACCACCACCGTGATCATCGACGCCTTGGTCTCTCAGCCAGCTGGCTTTTCCGTCTTCTCTGGCATCTCGGGGTTTCCCGATAACTCTGCAACTGCCATCGCTCCCTCCATCGCAACAGCACAAGCAGCAGCTCCAACAGTTGTAGTAATCGACATCGTCCCTGCCCCTTCCTCAGCCGCCGCGGGAGGCCAAGCAGCTACCAGTAATGGCTCCAATGGCTCTGCTGCCAACTCCATCGCAGGTGGTGGCTCCCTAGCACCTATCATTGTCACAACAGTGACTGCCCCCGTCATCCTTCCCACCGCTCCACCTACTCCGGTCATTGTCACTGTCACCAACTCCAATAATGCAGCCAACTTGCCGGCTCAGACGGCGGTGGCTAGCACTGTCACTATTACTCTTGGCAGTGGCGGCGGCGGTGGCAGTGGTGGTAGCTCGGGATCAGGACCAGGAACAACGACAGTAACTGCCGCACAAGCTCCTCAAGCCCCAGCTCCAAGTATCATTTTTGTAACGGTAACTGCTAGCCCAGTCACTGCCAGCGCTCCTTCAAATACCGGCGCCGGAGCGGGAGGAGGAGGTGGCGGTGGTGGTTCCTCCTGGAGTTGGACTACTACCTTCCCTGGTTTCACGTGGTCTTGGACTTCTCTTGGGTCTACTGGGTTTGCCACTGCTGCACCGAGTGCCTCCGCCCCCGCCGCCCCAGGCTCAGGTTCCGGAAGTGGTGTTGGCGGTGGTGGTGAAGTCGGTAAGGGAGACAGAACAGTAAGTCTCCTGGAAACCATAACTTACACTACCACGGAGGGCTGGCCGTTCCCGTCGGCGACGGAGGTGGTGACGGCTGTGGCAACGAGTCTTGTGGCGGTGCCGAGTGGGAATCCAGATAATGAGAAGGGGGGTTTGTGAGTTGGGCAATTTTAATTCACTTGCTCAGGATTTCTTTTGGTAATTGTTGGTTTACCTTGTGCAGTGGAGGCAGTTAGAATCACGTTCCCTAACAATTCCTTTTTTTTTTCCTTTCATTCTTCATGTCGTACCATGTTTACGGGGTTCTTTGTTTACCACTTGTTTGTGACTAGTGGTTGAAAATCTAAGGGCACAAGAAAAATTGATATCGATGGGTCTCGTGCAGTGGCCAGATTGTAATGTTCCTATTTCCCACTACTTTCAATTCTACCTCTAGATACTTGGCACAATGAGTAGGTAATCAATGGTACAGACAATCATACACTACATTGAACCCCATCTTTGTTCAAGAGTGGACATTTATTCCCTTCTTCAGGCCCTCATCCCAAGCTCTCCACCGCCGCCGTCACGCCCACAAAAAAAAAAAAAAAAAAAAAAAAAAAAAAAACCATTACCCGAACTGCAGTATTATGCTTTTTGCATCAGAAGACGTTGATAAGCATTCCTATATCAAATCCTCGGTCCTCTGATTGCTTCGCACAAGATCTCTGTTTTGGTGACGAAGCTATGGACGAGTGTCCAACCACCACCACCTGTTCTGTTCAACAGGCGAAGTGTACCGTCACCAGTTATATTCCAGATGCACGAGCCATGACAACAGCACTGCAAGCTCAATTTGTGCATTGAGGACATCGCCGTGCACAGCTTCCTTCCTTGAAAATAACGGAATTATTCTGAGAATTTTCCCTAGGAGCTACGTAGTATGATCGATATTCTTTGTTGAGAATCGTTGCGACCTAGAATGCTGAAAGAGGCGAGGGAAGAACGAAACACTTATGTCTATCTGTGACGGCTATATAGAGTTTCCAAAAACGCCAATAATACATCCAATCATATTTCAGCTGCATGGCGCAGCGGAAGCGCGCCGGGCTCATAACCCGGAGGTCACTCGATCGAAACGAGTTGCAGCTAAAATTTTGCGAGTTTTTTTTTGTACCTATTATTTTTCTTTCTTCAATTCACCGGCTTCAGAATTGTTGTGCGTGTGCTTTAATTCGCCCATTTCATGCTGTTCACGGCCTAGTTGTTTCCTTGTGAGTTTTTTTGTGCACAAGTTAGTCGTTAGGCAGTCCATCCTCTGAGGTTGGGGTTTCAGCCAGCCGAGCAAACCTTTGGTGATCAGTCACTGATTTTTTGTGGACAGGCGTCAGTCAGCTGGTGGTGAGACATTGCTAGGCATGAGCAGATAGCAATCTCCATTTGGCTGCCACCAAGGAAATGATTTGTGATTATTCGTCAGAAGAAGAATATTCTGGAAACAGCGGGGAAGGATGCAGAAACGAAAAAGAAAGGAGTATCAGCTTCCGATATTAGCCCTAGCTACCCTGTGGCTGCGCTATTGCAAAGGAAGAAAATACCCCCCTGTCTCATTTCTAACACAGTAGGCGCAGGCCGAGTAGGAAAAGGGATGTAAGCGGAATTGAACGTTTCGGCTGCTGCAGGAGAAAGCACAATGGGTCGAGCTCGACAACAGTTTGGATTCTAGACTGTGATGTTGGTGATGAGCGATTTCCTCCCGCTTGTAGCTAACGTTCAAGATGCTTCTAATCGCGTTAGCCTTATTGCTGTTGCCGTCAAACAACATTCCGGATTAGTGTACTCAAGCATGCCTCCTGCTTTGGTACGGTCCTACGCAGGGTCTTCCGATCATGGCTCGGTAGGGGATTCTGCGGGACATCTCGAGTCGGTTCTACTTTGGCCGGATACTGGCGAGAGATGCGCTTGCGAAAGAAACTTATCACGGCCCAAAACGCCTCTGTTTTCCACGGAGTGGTCCGGTCGCTATGTCTGTGCTGTTGCAAGAACAGCATATGTTTGGAATAGAGAACAGTGTCTCCGCACTCCGGGATAGGTGGTGGTGTAAGGAACAAAACTGCAAATGCCGTGTCAAGCCTTTGCGGGCCACGACACGGCTGCCATTTCTGGATCGCCGATATGTGTCTGTACTCCTGATATCATGTTACATCGGAGCAAAGGATAATCGGCCAGTGACCTGTCGTCGTCCGAGGGTAAACGGCTGACGGATGTGCGTGTGGATGTGTATGCTCACATGCACCTGGACGGTTTGATAGGAGGATGCAGGAGAAAACAGAGTATGACCACACCATGAAGACATGAGGCCTTGCTTGACCCCCGCCCCATGCCTGCTGGGGGAACTACTCGACCCCCAGACATGTGGTTGGTCGGTGTATTGAGAGGGTGTGTACTGTGTACGATGCAGAGGAGAGATGACTGATCAGCGAAGCTGCAGCGACATGCTATGGTCGAGTGCCGCCCCTCTTGTGTAATCTCCAAGGCTCGAACCGTTTCCGGGGTCGTCGCGAGCGCCAGAGACGGCATGGACAAACATGTAATCATCGTCGTCAAGCACGGTCTGGAGCCCCACATCAGACAGAGAGCCAGTCTCATATCCATTGAGGTTTGCTGAAAGCCTAACATGGACAGATTGATGGTCTCGTGGGTATCCGGGCATGCCTTTTGGCCCCTGAATTTTGACAGGCTCGGGTTCTAAGGACTTTGCTACAGATAGTATCAGTAATGTTTGCAATATCATTGTGTCCAAATTGTATAGGGAGAAGACATGGAACGAGAGCAAAGACTGGAAAGGAAAAGCCTCGAGCCATTGGAAGCTGAGAGCCAAAATGACCACAGTGACTGAGAGTAAGGATCAGCCATTAGCCGCCTTCAGATGATCAGAGGCACCTGCCGTGCTGTCCAAGGGAAACGGGGCACAGCTACCTACCTCTACCTCTAGATAGCAGCATAGAATGGAAGGCACAAGCCGTCGTGAATATTCTGAGGTGCACGTCAATGGGGAAGGTGCGACAGTGGCACCCATGAACAGCCAAAGAAATCTCTTCTTTGCTCCCACAAAACAATTCAATTATCCCGATCCAAAAAAACGAGTCCATGGCAGTCCTGTCGGCGCTGCCGTGAGTCTTGACGTGGCAACCAAACAGCCCAAGCAGCCGTTATCTCCCACGTCCCTTGACCTTTTCACCATCAGATGACCAACCAACTGGCATGATGGTGACACTCTACCGGGCAGCTACCACACCACCACTTGGGTGAATCGAGCCCCGTCGCCGACCGCTTTGAATCTTCAGACATGCCGGCCAGGCTTGGCATCATTTTTCGGCGACTTGCTGCAAATAGGCTGTGTGTTTGAGCCAACACCCTACCTGCCCCAGCACGTCAAGGTTAAAGTCATCTAACAAGATTCTGCAGCTCCTCACCGTATTTCATTCAAGCCCGGTCTCATGTCTCGATTACGGCGTTGCGAACGAACGAATGACACTTCCGACGATGCTTCGGCAATATCTTGATTCTTCCGGCCCTGATATCGGTGGTGTTGAGCGGAGAGGGTGTAAACAACGCCGGACATCGACAAGCGACGACGTCAACAAGGATGCAGTCTCGCTACATGCATATTCGTTTCAAGGTAATGCGGCCCGTAACACCGCCCACTATCATTGTATCGCATACACGCAACACACCAAACCCCTTGAGTTGCATCCCTGCTGACCCCAATCTTTTTTCACAGCTGCGAGCGTGCGACTTCTTCCCTCCACAGATTTGCCCTCTTCACGATCTGATCTCGCAAATCATAGGCTTGCACCTATCCGACATCATATTACTTGAGCCAGTGAGATCTGCAACCTCGCCAAATCCTACCAATACATACCCTGATATCACTACCTCTACCTACCTCTGGACACTTGCTCACTAGCACCTCATTCCGAACACAGCTACAAGCAGTATGCAAAGGGGCGTTGCTATTCATGCGGCCGTCTTATCAACCCCAACATGCCGGATCGATGGTCCCGAATCCTGGCCTCTTGCCCTTACTCCCACGGTGACCGTACGCTCGGGCATGTCAGCTAGCTCCGAATTAAGCGCCAGCGCGGCTGGGCTTAACATGCCGTTCCGCCTAACCAGATGGCGTCAAGATCGCCGACTCTCTCTCCTCTCATTCGGCCTAGCTGCTAGTCGTCTGCAGCAAACCATTACTGAATAGCAGAGGTGAAAGACATCCCTAGCGCAATGGGTTCGTCTAGAAAAAATAACACAGACCAACATTGCACAGCTCGCCAACCATGTTCTTGGTCGGTTATGAAAACAGTTAGCCTGAATCTCGACTCTCCTAGGAGCGAATGGGTACGGGCCCGACAGAACGGTTCAAGTCGCCGACTAAACTTCCTTGATGTTCTTCTGGTCTCCTCACCGTTCGATCATGACACCGGCTAGCCGGCAAATTTGCCCGCTATTTGGAATCTTTTCGCCAGGCATAGGCTTCCGGTTTCGTCAAGGAGACAATGTTCATGAGATTGCGTCTGTTCCTTAGCCGGATGACACCTCCTGGATCCAAGTCCGTACCGAATAGTAAAGTGTCTGGTTGACCCTTCGATTGTGTGAACAGAGGTACAACAGGAACCTTAAACTTATCACGGCCAGATATACGTTTCACCGATCTCGCATCACGACAGCCATTATAACCTCCTGCCAATGAACGTCGAAAAGTGCCGCGCTAAGCGCTTCACGGAATCTCGATTCATACAGCACACCGTAAGAATCGTTTGCTAGCAGGATGGGCTGAAGACGGACTCTTACATGGCGGTCGATCAGACTCTTAGCTGGAAGCGTGGCTCAGAGACAATCTTCTTGGAAGCCACATAGGTCGCCCACCACCCTCGGTCTGACCACGAATGACATTCGTCCAATGTGCATGTTCGAATTCGGAAGGACATTTTTCATTGGCCTCATTGACCCACAATTTCCCATACCCCCCCATGACCTCCCTTGCTTTTCCTTACAGGGACCCGTATTGGACATCAAAGCCAGATATTCATTCTCACCGTCTTCTGCTATTCTTCTCTTTGTTGCCTCCTACTCCATGGTTGTTTTGACGTCCTTTTTCAGATGGCTGCATGCAAGCTGCAGTTTCCATACGGGCTTGACAGAGCAACTTTCCTCACATCGGAACCGAATGTACACCAAGAGGCGAACACAGGTCTTCAGTGCCGACGTGCCGATGCTCTCCATAACCGAGATGATGACAGGGGTGGCAAGGAGACCGGATCTTCAAAGTGAACCTATCCCATACTCCAGTGAGCTTCCAATGGCTCGGTGGGTGCCTGGAACAAGATAAGCTGCTCTTTTCTTCTTTGCCCCCGCCTTCAATGATATACCCCGGATTCACATCTTCCCCACCTACTAGAACTAGGGTTCATGGTTAGGAGTCCATTTACGACGAAAAATGTCTCGGGTGTACAAGCAGACAAAATCCCATTACCCAAACCTCTTCCCCGGGGTGGCTGAAGGAAAGTGCCGCGAAGAACGCTTCGTCGATTAGCCGCCGAAGCACTTAGCCACAGCAAAATCATGCCATGTCACAGTCTCTGCCTCTCCTCCGCATTCCCTCAAAAACATTTCCTTGCATTTGCATATTATCTTGTGGACGCGGGGTACAAGGAAGAGGCAAAGTTCCTCGGCTCCTTACGGAAATGATGTAGCCAGTTTGAGGGGAATTTGAGACAAACAAGTGCAAGCGTCCCAAATATCAGATATCAAATCCCGACAGCTTGGTAGCTACTCTTATTTGTTATTACGCCAGACGCCAATGCAACAATCGAAATGCAGTCGGTGCGTGTTGGCTCTTGAGTCGGTGAGCTCCTCAATTTGGACTCGGTGCTTCGCGTATTCGTGACTGTCTGAGTCCAGCCGTTGTCATAGTCTGACCCATCTCTGTTCTGAACAAGCATTGCCCCGAGACCGTCAAGCTTGGTAGTATGAAGATCGCGGAAGTGGAACCATCCAAGTCGTACCACGGGCCCATCTTACATGGAATCACATAGCACTCATCCGTCCCTATGATTTACAGCCACGCTACCTTTACCCCCCAGTCACTAATTTACATAAAGCTGAGTAGGCTTGATATAGGCACATATGTACGGCGAAAAGCAAGATATATCTCTCGGTGACGAAGGAACGTTGCAATAGAGAGAAGTCTTCTATTCGTTTGGTGATTGACGCGCGGTGGTTACTACCACGCGCCTGTTGTGAGCTGCCTCTTTCTGGATGATGACCCTCCCGTTCTCTTCTATCGTGGTAGATCGCTGGATCAGAGTAACATTGAACATAGAAAGGCTGTGATGAGGTGCTTACCCGTGGCTGTTCAGAACTCCATGGTTGACCAATGGGAAGTGAGCCTCTTGGTATGTTTGCCAGGTAAGGCAGAAGAACGGTCCCTGTTGATACGAAATGGAAGAAGAGGGGGGTATTTGTCGCTATCAAAGGGGGGGGGAAGGGATTATGTATGTGGCTTGTCGGGGAGGTGGGAGGGACGGTCGAGGTTGGTAACTGTCAATGTAACTCTGGGAGAGCAACGACGGTCCGGGTAACAGAGGCCTAGATACGCGGTTACATGAAAGCTCACCTAGGTGTACATTGTGGTCTGGGGTCTGCGCACGTAAAACGAACCGAGGATAGAGGAGGATGAGCAGAAATAATAATACACGTAATGGAAGCTAAGAAAAAGCGAAGAATCGGATGAGAGACCACCCGAGAGTAAGTTGCGGGACATACTCGCCCTTTCCTTTCCCATAGTCCCATGTTTATCTCTGCTGGCAGGTAGGTAAACAATAACCTTGCTTGTCAGAAACGCCCACGCAAGCCATAAAGAATCCGGAGACACCGCCGCTCAGTGCCATAGGCCAAATTTGAGAAGGCATGGATGGCGACTCGAGATGAAAAATGCTTCCCTGAAGTTTGACACAGTCAGTCAGTCAGTCAGTCGATCCACCACCCCCTTGCTTGCTTCAAACGCCACGATTTCCCCATGACTTTTTCTCTCCCGTTTGTGCATACGCCGAGCGAGTCTACGAGAACTGAGAACTGAAAACTGACCACTCACTCTGCATCGTGGGGACCATTTCCAAGTAACCTTGCACAGTCACCGACCGTGGCCGCCGTTACACTTTGTATTTGCCAGACCTCATGGAAACGGAAGGAATGCATGTAGGGAGGAGGTAGGTATAAATCGATATCGGGGGAAGACAGACCGGAAAAAGGATGGGAGAAATCGATGACGCCAACAGCATTGAAGCAATCGCGAGCATTTTTCCTATCTCTACATTGAAAATTCCGTAGTGACTGCACTAGTAAAAGATAATATAGTTATCTTCGTGCTATTAATGTTTGTTTGAGGTTTACATCCATTGTCAAAGGGAAGGATAGGGGGTTACCAACGGCCCATTATTACATCGTCGGTCACGCAGTCAGTATAACTTTGATGCCCAAACTTCATCCTACTATACTATGCTTGTGAAATATCAACCAAGTTTTCACGTACCTTCGTAAGCCCTCGGTATTTGCAAATGACCATGTGTGCCCAAATGTTTTAGTTAGTTAGAAAAGAGTCCATTGTTGATGATGATGATGACTGAACGGCAAGGTATCAAATTGGCCGGAACGCCCCAAGTTTGTTAAAGGTTCAAAAAATTGATCAGATTTTGCCGCCCAAAATGTGGGATTTTCATCGCGTTGTGTAGATGACCTCCCTCATCCGATCAATAACAAATAATATGGACAAGGCAAAGAAGGAATAGGGTCAACATGAAGAAGCAGTAAAGCTGATGGAGAAGAAGAAGAAGAAGAAGAAGACGAAGGGAATAATGTGGTATCTTTAGTAATAAATCTTACCCCCACCCCCAATGAAAGGAAGGAGGAGGACATGTGCGTAAACAAAGTAAAATGTGTTTCCAAGAAGAAGGAAGGAATTGATGTAAGCCATGTATCCAAAACCCAAGAAAATCATGAACACGAGAAGAGATCAAAAACACAGAAAAAGACAACGCTGAACCCTCCCAACGTATCCCAACGCCTTCGACCAAGAAGCAGTATTCCCAAGTCCAAGCCTTTAACTTATCGATTCTAATCCGGTAATGAAAATACCCCCCAAAATGACTCCCCCAAAGTCACACCCCCAGATCAACATCTCCTCCGATTCGGCGTGCTCAGCGGCAATATCTTTTTGCAAACCTTGCAATCCAGCTCCTGCGGCCTCTTATGCGTGACCCAGCAGTCGCACACCCACACCGCGTTCTTCTCTTTGTGGAGCTCGATCAGGACCCCCGGTCTGTAAAATTTCTTTTTGATGCCGCAGTCGATGCAGAAACGCCGGATCCCCCAGGTTTCTTGGATGCGGGGGGATTGGTCCGAACAAGAATAAGTGCCGGAGGAAGAGGAGGAAGGGCCGCGGCGAGTGTTGCCGGTTTGACCCTTGGTGGAGGCGGCGGCGGCGGCGGCGAGGGATGAGCGTGTTACAGAGGGGTCGTAATGGGGGTTTGAGGTTAGAGAGAATGAAGAGGTGGAGGTGTGGGAGGATGTGGAAGGGGACAGAGGTGGGTTTTGTTTGGGGGAGCCTTGGGTGGTGTTGATTGTTGATGCTTGATTTTGTTGTTGTTGTTTTCTTGAGGAGGCGGAGTTCTTTTGGTCGTTGGCATTGGTCTTATTGTTGTTGCTGCTCTCAGGCGCATCCTCCAGATCATTCTTCCACCTGAACAGCTCAAAGTTTTCGGGGCTCTTGACCTTGAAGCAGTGGTAGCACCCAAAGGAGCCGGGATGCTTGCCATCATCCTTGTCGCCGCCCCGGCCACCCGAGGAGGTGTTGTTGGGCCAGAATCGCTTGAAGTTGATCTCGGCGAACATGACGCACCGGATCTTGTCTTCTTCAGGGCACTTGGAGGGGTCAAAGTGATCTCTGAACCACCGGCTCGCCATCTGAGCCTTGGTGACATCGAAATAGTCCAGGTGTGACTGGATCATCATGACGATATCGTGTTTGTCTTTCAGTAAACGCTCAATAGGAGCCTTGTCGTGACGTTGCGTATGCGGAAGGGACATGATTGAGGACCCTAGCGCGGGAGCGAACGAGGGTAATATTGCGCCTGCTGAATGGCTGGGATAGGCCTGGGCGCTGGTGTAGCTGTACACAGGTTGATAGTTGTGTAGCGGTAGCTGATAGCTGTGCATTGACTGCTGAGATGGGTAAGGGTGGCCCATGTGTTGGTGGTAATCATATGAGGATGATGGTGGGTACGTCGTTGTTCGTTGTGACAAGGCCGGCATCGAAGGATAGAGCGACATTGGTGGCGGAGGGGCGACCTGAATATCCATGTAGTGCGATGGGGCGGGGATTAATGACGAAGGGAGCGCCTGAGAGGTGTTGTGTGTGTGCTGATAGGACGACGGCGGGTTATACGTCCTGGTCAAGACCGGGGGACTTGCCATAGTGTCAGGGTTGGAGTCCGTGACGGGTGACATGGTCCGAGAGGAAGACATGGCAGGTGTGCCGTGGGAGGCCGAAGAGGATATACTCGAGACCGAAGCCGAGCGGGCCTCTGGGGGGGACCTGGGCAGATGAGAGGTGGTATGGTAGCCCACGGGGTAGACAGGCATCTCGCGATATAAGTCTGGAGAGAAGTAAGGAGACTTTTGCTCAGGGGCAGGGGCGAGCAAACGATGTGCTGAGCCACCGAATGGGTAGAGGTGTTGTGGTTGAGGGAATGGGACTACCTCGGTCATCTTCTGGTCGTCTAGAGAATGATGCCAAGTAGAGATAGCAGGGGGAGAAATTGGGTTGTGAACAGAGGCCAGCTCCTCGGAAGGAGAGCGTTTGTTTAAGTAGAGCATGATGAGTTTGTGTGATGTAGCTGGGGGGAGGGAAAAGATGAAGAATAGGTAGGTAGCCAGACGGGGAAAGTGCTGCAGAACTAAGGATAACGGTTTGGTCTCGGGACCTGGGAGGTACTTGATTGTAGTTTTAATACTGGAGAGCAAAAGCAAACGTGCTGGTGGTAGAGGCAGCTCCGGGCCGTGATTCGCAGAAGGCCTATCAAGCAGTGCCTAAACTAGACGCCTGAACCACACAGTCGGGTTCTCTAGAACAGCAAAGCCCCGCCCCAAACGTTCGACCAGGGTGCCACTGAGGGATGCAGACGATGTGAAGCGATGGGTCTAGGTGGTATTGTCCTTGGTGTTGCCGTCGTTTGCGTCGAGGCCGGCAGGGTGATCAATGCAGGCTGTTCCGGCGAGAGATGGTTAATTACCTATGAAGCCTTGAAAATCACGATGTAAGAAAAAGAGCGAGCCACGGGGTATTCAAGTACTCTCTCAGTGAGAAGACGGCGATCCTCAAACGGGTACCGAACACGATACTGGCATTGGAGATGTCGGGAAAACTAAAAGGCTTCCTTGTAGCTTGTTGCTACCTAGAGAAGAAGAAGACAAGGCCAGACTCGAATAGTGGCATCAGGGTCTGCGGTCCCAGGCCAGGATGTGTTCGTTGTGGATGAGGGTGAATGGATCGATGGCGTTTGGTGCTGTATGGAACATAGCGGTACGTACAGTAGGGTGAAATGTGGATACTTGGACATCCCCATTCCGTCCCAGATACATGCATATTGGGGACGGGGGACGGGGGTCCCGTTTTTGTGTGTTCTCTTTCACACACACACACACACCTGACGCTATGTTGCCCTTGCGCACATGGCAAACAACTTGACTACTGCCCATTGCCAGGAAGCCTATTCGAGATAGTCAAGCGAGGGATGAGTAGTGTATTGATCTTTGAAGAATACTGGGCGAGATGTGGAGAGAGATAGGGAAGTGGGGTGTAGAATACGTAGGTAGGCTGTTAAAAAAGAAAAACAAAGTGGGATCATTTCCTCCCAGTGACCATGATGAGAGGGGGAAAAGGAAGACGAATGACTAGGTAGGTCGAGGGATGGGAAAGGCAGTGAGCAGGGTCGACCCTGTACCGACTCCAGCCCCTGTCCGTCCCAGGGCACTGCACCAACACTAAGAAGTATGCCCTGCGAGGCTTGCTGAGTGTGTAGGTAGGTACATACCAGACTCCTGCAGGCCTACATCTGGGCCCTCCACTCCACATGCCAAACTGCGGATGGAATGCTTATGTTTTTATCCACATCCCGGCTTGCCCCGGACTGGTCGGTCTGCCCAGAGAATCCATTCCCCACCTATGTGCCCGTGTTTCCTTTTCTTCCCCGTTGCCGTTCGTCTCCTCACCAGGACAGGGCCGCGCTACGGGGCTGAACAGCCTCCCAGGTACAGCCGACCAGACCCAGAGATGCTAAGCGCAACACAAGCTAGGAATAGGTGAGGCTGGGCTGCGCAGGTACGCACCCGGCCGGCTTTGCTTTATGCCCGCCTTTCCTGAAGCGCACATCCGAGAGTACCTACCTCTACTTGGTTTGTGGATCAGGGTCTGTAAAACGTTAACTAACCAAAGGCGACGGAGGAATTGGAGGGGAGCGCGGCAGACCCCGTAATTTCCATGTTGTGGGTTTGATGGGATTATCCCCATTTTGCTCGAGAGTACCTACCTACCTACCTATCTCTCACCCCTTGGTTCCGTTGCGAGGCAGCATCGAGGTCGGTCCCATATTGACAGGTCTGGCATTGCTCGTCTGGATGATGTGCTTCCGTTCCCCGGGTTACATTGAAGCTCGATTTTGCTGTCAAGGGTACGTAGCAGATCCCGTCCTACCCCGTATGGGCGCCCCCCCCCCCCATCACTTCGTCATCTCCGTCATTCCCATTGTACCCTCAGGACCGTGGAGACGTTATATCACATGAGGAATACCACCATCATCTCTGGGAGGTTCTCCTTGCTGCGCACAATCTTGTGCTCTAACCGCGCCAACCTGCGTTGGGCAGGCCGTGGTAGGTTATCTTTCAGGGCCGTTATCCAAGCGCTGAATCCGACGTGCCGGGTGTCGGTTCTCCCCTTTTGACCTACCTCTACTACTTGCCCCAACAAATGGTCTGCTTCTTTTATCAGTAGTGCCGCTGTGTCCCTGCAACAAGTGCTCACCTCGTTGCACCTCGTGTCGCAGTCTGGTTACTTTCTAGGTATAAGTATAGTCTGGCCACAAGCAGGCTACTGTACCGTTACCTGCTGCGGCATACTGCGCCTAGTTTGCAACCCCCAATGACCACATCTATGGGTGTCCTAGTCATGTACGCCGATCCAGAATCGGGAAGGTCGAGTTCCAACTTTCCTTTGGTTTCGAACCTGCAAGCTGGATGCTGGAAAGGTAGCCCCCGTCGCGAATGGCGCCAGAGGTGAGGGGTGTTGAGACAGGAAAAAAAACAAAAAAAAAAAAAACACAACAACAGTGGGAAGGGGAGGAGGGAAGGGGGGGTGGAGATTTTCGATCCGTCATGGCCGGCCAGTTGACGTCGCAATTGACGGGGGCAAAATACCAGAGAAGAAACCCACCAGGAAACTTGTAAGGTACATATTGCAATACACTATTGAGGACGAGACGTAGGTAGTAGGTAGGTACCCGACTTTGGGACCAGAGGGATCCAGAGCGGCACAGCATGCCCGAGCCGATCTCGTGGACGCATGCCGCATCCATCCTGAGTGGTGAATCCTTCCTTCGGGGCGGCCCTCTTTTTTCTTTTTTTGTGTGTCTCATGTTTCTGCGCAGGCAGGAGTGCAGCTGTTGCATGGTTGCATTGCTTGAGGAGTATCGACACTTGACCTCAACCATTCATCATCAGTGGCAGTCAACAACTGTCGACCTGACTGACTCGTTTGCGGGACTCGTCGGCAGGCTTGTTTTTTGGAACTCACTGAAGGAAGGCAACCAAGGAAATCCGAAAGGCAAGTACACTACACTAGTGTACACTAGAAATGGGGGGGGGGGTACAGGAAAGCGGGGCGTCGGCCACCTACACAGTACTTGTACGTACTTAGCTTCAAGTTCCACTTCCTCCTGCCAGACATAATGGTGGAGTAGCGGCCAGCCCTCTAGTGGAGCCCTCAATCGCCGTCGGCCAACGGGCGCGCACCGCTTGGCGCCAGTGGATAGTGCAGACAATGTTCCCGAACTCTCGGGACCAACCGAGCCTTTCCATTGGCCTTCCTACGGACAGAATTTCTCGGTTCCAAACTGTCGGGTCGTGGGAACCCTAACCCTAATGCCTTTTTCCCCCTTCAATTTTTTTTTTTTTCCTTTTTCGCTCTTTCCTTTTTTTTTTTTTGGTATTTCGTGCTTTTGTGTTTTCTGTCTTTGACCATTTTGCCTTCTCTTCATTGCCTCATCCACACTCTATTTCCCGTCCTTTCTTTTTTTTCTTATCAGCACGGCGTAGCGCAGCAACCAACTCGCAGCCTTTTGTTATTCTTCCTCTGGCCCTCTCTCTCTCCACCGCCGCCACGCACCTCCAGTGGCATCGATCACTGCACGCCCGCATCGATCACTGACAATGCATGATGTGAATGGCCGGCACCACTCAAGTTCATCCCCCTCCCCTGGGCGGCAGTGCTGGCTGGCTGTCGGAGAGCGGAGCCTCTTCAGGACTCAGCTGCAGAAAGATATCTTTTCGGGTACCCTAGACGGAACGAACAGCCAATCTCGCAACAACAACTCCTTTTCTTTCCCGGATGCAGCTCACTGAAATTTGACAGGCTGAGAAGAATGCTGCCGAAGGGCGGTCATGACTGCTGCAGACTGCATGCTGCAAGTCCAGGTACCGGAACTGCCAGGCCGACCACGCTATTGATTTCAAAAACTCGCCAGTCCCAAACCCTCGGTATCGTCTCCTGTCATGTGAGTGGCAGTCGTAATAAGCTGTGGCAGGGTGTTGAGTGTCTCTTCCTTTGGACAAAGTGTTGTTGTCGTTGTGATTGGATCAAACCGAGTCTCACTCATCCGCGCCCGTCATGAAGATGACTTCGGCTGCTACCGTCCCGAGCAACCCTCGAACTTGACGTGGCACCGCATACTGCCCCTTTTTTTGCTTTTGTATAACGTATGGGTTGCACCATCCATCAGTCAGGCTCCTGTGCCACGATGCCGTTACTACCATCGACACTCGGGGAACAGTTTTGGGCCTGGCGAGCCTGGCTCAGTTCATCGGCAATTGATTGCTCAAACAAGCCCCCCTGCACCATATTGTATGATGCACTGCAGGGACAGAGAGACGGCCCCTCAACCTGTAACGCTCAAGCCGCTGCGCCGCGACAGCCCTCTAGGCCGTCTCAGCAATTATCCCACCACTTCAGGTACTGAATGTTTGCAGGGAACTTGAAGATCATGGAAATGGTTATGACCAGTCACATCTTCGGTCGATGTCATCGCTATCGGTGCCAGCGGGACCGAAAATGACGGGTGAGGGACGGCCGTCCCGTGTACCTAGCGAGGTGTGCAACTTTATATTGAAACTTGGCCAATGATGATTAAAGCCGGTGGATAGTCAAGCGAGCTGCAGCTTGTTCTGGATTCCGTAAGCTGTGGTCGGTGCTCGGTGGTGATGGTGGTGGTGGTGAAGTCTTCTTCAGCGTTAATTGTCTCGTCTCTGCCGGAGAGTTGCCATTCGCAAAGAGGACTGGACGCTCAAAGTGAGACCAGCAGAACACAGTGTGTCCCGAATTGGCTTCAAACGGTGCTTGTCCTCGTTGGCTTGGGCTGTGCAGGGTATGTGTGGGGGCTCAGGGGTGTTGTTGTTGCTCTGGGGTCCAAAAAGACAAAATGCTACCTGGCATGTGCCAACCCTCACGCCATTCAACCGCTCCGCGAATCAGAAGGGCGCTTCTGTAATGGGAAAGTGCCAAGGCTGGTTGTGAGAGTTGAAATTCCAATTTTTCAGCCACTGCGTGTATTCGTTCAGTGCAACATGGGCCGGCCTACCTGGCCAACTTGCAGAACAAGCGCGGTGACGAGAGTCTTCTAGAGAGAGACTGGTACATCGCTTCTTCGGCTTTCAAAACACCTTGAAGCCATGCTTGAATAGGAGAGGAAGGGGGGGGGGGGGGTGCAGAATTTCATGGTACTTTGTCCTTGACGCCGAGCTTCGTTTGACAAATCCCCGTCAGCCTATTTACGCAATGTGGGGAATGCCTCTAAAAGATCGATCCCGCCGTGGGCCTTCCGCTGCCGTCCGTCAACCGAAGACCGTCTTGTGATCTCCAGAGCTTCTCAGAGAGGAGTTTACACTAGAGGACGAAAACCCTCATGTCCTGGCTGCCAAGCGTAATAGCCATGCTATTAAGGCAATTTGCGTTCTTCCACCACTCATCGGGATCGCATTTAGTTAGCCGAGCTTATACTCTTTACTAGTGTAGTGCTAGTGGTTCCCTAATAGGGAGGAGGGTATCTCGGTACACACACGGTGCTCTTTCTCGAAAATGACGCCAGGTGTTGCGATTCGTCGGCTTGCTTTCCCCTGCTTCTCCAGAACTGAACTGCCCAGCTCTGCCCATAATCGTCATTTTTTTTCTTCTTCTTTTCTTTTCTTGATAACGCTTTGCTGATTCAAAGTTTGGTGGCTTTGCGGGTTTAGCACGGATACATAACTGAGTCATGGTCAGAGCAAACTAGAACTATGTACAGCGAGTAATCAGGCATATTGGAATAGCCCGGCTACCACAATACAAAACGCCCGTCCACGGCGGTGTAGACAAGTGTTGTAGGACGACGACGCGCAAAGTTTGCCCATGTGCTGCCATTTTGGGTCCAGTCAGTTAGCTCGGGTTTCAATGTGTCTTGGAATCATGAAGATGAAGAATGATTGTTGTCAGGTGGAGGACAGGCTGTGGGGAACGGCACTTCTTCTCCTTCCTGGTTGGTGCCGCTGCGAACCTCACTCCATCATGAGAACGGACCCGACCCGGCAGCGGTGACATCGGTCCGGCAGTGGATCCCCGAATCATCAACATGAGAGCCCGATGGGACCTGTACATCTGACTGATTACCAACTCATTCCAGCACTATGTATGGAAGACGGCAACAATTCTGAGCAGCAGGAGGGTTTTTTTTTTTTTTTTTTTTTTTTTTTTTTTTTTTTTTTGGCATCAAGGGGTGCCTCACTTACATACTAACCTGGGAATTCGGGCCGCAGAAATGTTTGCGTCTAATGGATCAGGTTGGAGTGTACCCATGTGGTTGCAAAAGAGGGGGCATGCATTAACAGGGGACATGACTACACTTGAGTCCTGGTAGGTTCGTTAGCTCGGTACATACAGGGATTCTGACAGGGGAGGCGACCAGGGATAAATCCAATAAAATTACGTGCACGAGGCCCACACAGGAAGAACAGGGACAACAAAGCTACAGTAATTCAATCAATTTACTATACTAAAACCAAGGATTCTCAAATACCACAATTGTAACCGTAACCTCAACTAGGTTAGTAGTCGGTATACCCACTATTTACCTTAATAACCACTTAAAGCCTTCTAGGTATTAAATATACGAAGCGAAGAAGGTAGTCCTCTAATACAACCTCCTATACCTTCTCAATAATAAACTTAAGGCTATTCCCAATCGGTTTAATTAGGTATTTATATTCAATCTATTATTTTATATAGTTCTAAACATTCTCAATAGGGTTAAAATTAAGAGAGTAGGGTGGCTAATCAATAACAGTACCACTAATAAAAGCCTCCTTTATAAATACTTTTATTAATTTTAAATTATAAGTTGGTACGTTATCCTACATAATAATAAAAAACGAATTTTATTATTAGAATTATTATAAATAAAGGAGGATATACTTTTAATAAATATTGCTAATAATTGTACCCTAATCTTTATAATTCTAGAATACGAATATACCCTTTTTTTTACCTATAAAGTAAGCTTAGAACATCTATCCTCGAGCCCTCAATTTAACTTTAACAAAATTATCAACCTTCTCGTCTTTAAAAAGGGTAATAAAACAACGACCTTAAGTAATACTATTAACCTACGTTTTATCAAACTAAATCTAGGATTCCTATTCGAAAGGGGTAAGATTAGCATATTATAAAACGAATTCAAAGCGGAGACAACGGGTTTTATTAATTAGAGGAAGATAAATTGGTTACTTAATACGGCGGATACTCTAAGATTCTATACCGGTTTGAATAAAGTAGCAATAGTATTTATTAAGCTCAAGTATACACTTACCCAATTCTACCCACAATAGGAACCTCTTCAATTTTATAAATATATTTATATATTTAATAAAAATATTAACAAAATAAGGTAGAACAATAAACAACTTACCCCCGAAGTAGCAGTAAAGGATAGCTTCGGTAAAATAGGTATATTGTACCTACCTAATAGTAAAATTAAAGGCGGCGGTAATATCCTTATACTCCATCTTCGTATACGTACAAAGAACCTTATAAATAATACGCTCCTTATATATAATTAGGGCGGTCTTTCGCTTAGTAGGGGTATATTAAGAGAAAGATAGTTTAACTAAATTAATTAATAAAATAAATTGGTCGGTTGGCAGCGGCGAGGATAGCGCCTCCTACGACGGTAGGAAAATTACTTGCAGCTAAAACAGAGTAAGACCTTCAAAACCAAATATAAATAACCGTAAATAAAGTATTAGAAATAATAGTCAATAATAAATAATATATAAAAGTAATCTAGGAGGCAGGGTAATTAACTGGGTATAGTAATATTAGTAGGGCGGGCAACACAACAGAGGGGAATACGCAGCAGGATCTATACGTTATTTAGTAAACTTACTATACTACTATCGTCGGTAGCGTAATTGCTATAATTATAGTCCAAATTACTAGCATAGACAAAATTCTTCTTATTATCAGTAAATAAATCGTCGTCTTAATTTTAGTATTGAATATTATTATTTTAAAGGGGAAGGTTAAAAATCTAGGGGAATTAATAAAATATTAGGATTAACAATAATTAACAATATAAGTAAAAAATAAGTATAAGGGTAAAAGAATATAAGTTAGAAAAGGTTATATATAAAAGAATAGATTTAAAAGAATATAGGTAAGAGAGGGTTGTATATAATTAACTAGTTATTTATTCCTATCTTAACGTATACGGACCAGATAGTAGTACGTACTATAAGTAAATAATATTAGATTTCGTCGAAATTCCAGTCGAAATCTAGCATTTGCACTACTTTTTGAATCCATCTAAGTAATCTGGGTGATTTATATAATTCTGGTCAAAATTATAATTTTTTGAAAAATCGTTCATTTGCTAGCATTTTTAGCGAGTAATCCTGAAATTTGATTGGTTGAATATACTAGAGTGCCCTGTAAGTACGCTATAACTTTCCTATTATAGAAAGCAATAAGGTAGTAATTCTAGTGATTCTAGTAATTCTAAGCCAGTATAAAGAAGGGGGTTTGTGTGTGGCAGCTTGAATCCCAGATTCTCACCTTAAGATCAGGTGATTTCAACCAATCAGATCGCGTAGATAGACGTGTCCCACCTTGCAATCCCCCCTGTCACCCCCTTGTAAGAAAATATAGGGTTTGAACCACGCTAACAAACCTACAAGGACTGATATGTATACACGAATGCGCCTGTGGGCATCAACACAACACAGTTGAGCATGGTTATCTGCGGATGTTGAATTGCGTCGCGTTTCGGACAGATGGAAATGAAGGAGAACAATGCTCAAGACTGCTGCTGGCCTTTAACGTTCGACCTTTTCAGGCATCCCAGAGTCGGCATCTCTTCTTGTACCTAGGCTCATTTCTGCTACCTCTAACCGCCTTTGGCTTCTCCCCTGGACTCGTGCCATGGACGGTGGGTGGGAAGCGATCGACGGCGAAGGGTTCCCCGTTCCGTCCAACCCTCAAGGCCGAATTGCCAGTGGAAAGTCACCTTGCGATTCCCCGGCGCGAGCCCTACTGCCCTAGGGAAGGTGCCCGAGATGGCCTGAAGGATGTTCCTTCCACCTCATCCCAGCAATCCCCATACTGCCTGACTGCCCGCTACTAGCGACTTGGCGGGGACAAGACGGGTGAGGGAACCGCAACTGCCTGGCCCGTTGACTCGGTATCTTGCAGGGCCGGGTGGTGGTTAGGTGAGCGCTAACACCGCCAGGGGGAGCACAGGGTGGGTCCGCGGAAGGCCAACCTCGTTCGCCTGTTGGCAGAATGGACTCCCTAGGCCTCGAGGTAGCTTGGGTATGGAGGTGCTCCTATTTCCGACAAGATTAGCTTCTCATTTTTGCTTTTTTTACCCTATCACTTCATCATGTTTGATTGGCCTTGACCGCCATCATCCCAGTTCCGGGTGCGCGTCCCTCAGCCCTTGACGTTCGCGGATCGGATTTGTCTGTCCCGGCTGGAGACGGCCAGTGGAAATCGTCGGCTGCTCTGCTGGAGGAAGTCGCAATGACGGCTGTGATAACCGAATCTGTGACGAGCTCCTTCCTCGATAGGGAAGGAGGAGGTGCTTCCATTACTACCTCAGGACTCTCTAGTAGCATAGTACACTGTAGTGGCATATCACGGAAATCGGTCCTTAATCTCCAGGTGCGACATGCCATTACGCATGGCACTACAGCTGTCCGGCACCTGTAAAACCGCATCGAAAAAAAAACTTGGTTGCTGTTCATCCTTGCAATGGGCCGAGGTATGGACTTGGATTCTAGGCCCAACACCTTGTTCACATCACGCTCTTGTCAGCTTCTCCCGCCTGTTTCCAATTATTTGTCATTGATCTTGGTATGCTACAAGAGGAGCTTACACAGCGGCTTCGACTCTTCTAGGGAGCTTCTCAGTAGGGCAGCTGTGGCCAGGATCTGCAGGTTTTCTCGCCATTTTGTACGAGTAGGCGTGTAGGCAAAGATGCTGGTGGTGGCTGGGACACTTTGACGATGGAAAGCCTCAATGGCTAGCATCGTGTTTTGTTTAGGCTTCTTTAGGGTCATCTCTGGTTGACCTGAATCTCCATTGTCCATCTTCATCCCTGTACATGGCAATCCGGATATGCCCAACTCTGTCCATCAAGCCGCCCGGTACGTCCATGCCATCCCCGACGTGGGCATGAATGTTGTCGTCGACTCGGACGAACAGCATGGGCAACGCATCTCCTTTCCAAGCAGACACTCCATGACGAGCACTGATGACAACGGTACGGACAAAGTAGTAGAAACTGATCAGTAGCATGCAGCCGGGGTAAAACATCCACCACCACTGGACTCTGATAAAAGGGGCAAGCTGCGTGGCAGATCCAGCATATACCTTGGTGCCGCCCAGTCCGTTGGAGAGTCTCCCATTGATACGAACCTCGGCCGTCATGGCTCGCGTGAAGCTCTCCATCCAGGCCTCCAGGTTATTGGTTGCGTTCCACATGGCTTCAACCCAGTCCGACGAGTAATCCAGCATGTTTGTGTCGGCGCGGACAACTCCAGACGTTATGTCAGCCATGAACGTTCGCAAAGCGGTTATGGCCTCATTGGATACTGAGTAGGTCGTTGTGTTGTCAGCATTCAGATGCTCAGGCAGGCCGATGAAGGTATATCCAGCGCCATGGAGGTTGCCACCAACGACATGTGCACGTTCCGTGGTGGACCAGTTTCCCACAATGGTCTCATTGTGCGTCCCATCATAGACCAAGAGCTTGAAACTCTGGACGCAGAACCATAGAGCACATTCGGTACCCGTGACCGACAATCCCTGATCTTCAGATTGGACGAGGGAGAGCATGTCAAAAACCGAAAAGTAGGCCCGATTTGTCGACGTGATGGGATGAGATGTTCCGTTGGAGGGAGCTACTTTGAAGATGTTGAACTCGGCCGCTGGATCCATGGGAACATCCAGTGTGTTACCGGAGTCAACGCTGTATGTGCACATGCGTGAAGTTTCGTTGCAAGTCGATGAGACGTTGTTGACGGTGACACACTCTCCACAAGCCGCCAGAGTCGGGAATACTGGCCAAGAACAGTTTCCGGTTTCGCAGTACACAGGGAGCCTCGACATCTCGGTTGAAATGATGCCGCTGTAGATGGCTGCCTTTGTAGAGAGCGACGGTACCAAGTCTCCAAGGTAGCCTCCTCGCCTCATGTAAGCGTCCTAGACTTCGGATCGTGGAGGAGGCGGTGCCGGACCATACCCACGGCTGAGAATTCGGGGGCGCTGCTCAAAGAGAACCATTTGCTGGCTGAAGGTCTCAAACCAGTGTGATAGGATGATGATAAGCGCGCCGATACACCCAAGATGTTTGAGCTTCATCCGCCAGAGCAAGCGCAAGCTGCCTCGTATTCCTCGAGACGATCCATCAAAGACGCTGAAGTCTGACAGCAGCGCATCGTGGCTGTAACGTTGTTGCGAGATTTCCGATACCCAAAGCCACGCACCTTGGCTTAGGCAAGAGCCAACGAAGCCCATTAGTGAGAGTCGGAAAATTGTGACCATGACAATGAGGACCGAGTCAAATTGTACTCCGACACCCAATTCAGGCACAAGCTGGTTGTCGTAGTATCTGAGAAGAATCACCAGCCCAACTGCCGTGAAAACGCATATGATGGCGTACCAGAACTCTTGCTGCCACTAAGCTGCGTAGGTGAAATGTTTTCTGGCACGAGCCCTCTGGCTGTGGCGATGCGGAACTCCCTGCTTCTCCAGCTCTGGCCCAAGGTCAATATCAGTGAAGGCCTCGTGCACTTCGTCTTTGTCTGGATGGGAGGCAAAGGTCGTATCTCGGCGTTCTTCCGGCTGTTGAGTATCGATCCGGTGACTGGTTTTGGGAGATAAATGCTCAGATGGTTCTCTGATGCTGCTGATGGGTACGTGGCGGCGAGTACCGCTCTCGCTCACCCTATCGCCTCTAGCCCAAGGATCCATTGCGCAAGACGGAGGAGGCTGGATGGGTCGAGTACGCTGGAAATCTATTTCAAGGTGAGGCGAAGCTGTTGAAAGATGCTAGCGAGGTCCTGCGCAGACGGATTCTAGGTGGTGATAGGTTGGAAATCGAGGTTAAAGATGTTAGGTAATAAAGACAAGATGCTGGTGATGTGATGGAGAGAGATTCTCTTTGTAATGGGGTAATGGCTTGACTGGCCACCGCAGAACTTTGCTCTTCCGGGAAGGCCCGAGGTTGTCTCCATCTCGATCGCATCGCGTAACGGGATCACTGGACCTTCCGCAACTTTCCATGTCATCTTACATGGCAGGTGATTCTGACAAAAGATGACTGGAAAACACTGAACATGCTCAGTGTGATTTGAGCGCAAGAGTAGGCTGTGCAACCGCTCCCAGGCGACAGATGGTATTGATGAGGCGAAGCGACATGACGCAAGCCACCATGGACCGGTATAAGGACTCGGACCTCCACATCCTCCTTCTAGGAAGCAGATACTATCATAAGCTTCAGGATAACCGTTTTCCTTCCTCTTCTTTTGAATTACTAGATGATGAGTGGAGGTAGTTTTCCGGTAATCAGCATGAGATCATTTGTGTTCTTCTACCTCGGTATCGGCGGGGTAGTAGCGCACGGTATCCCTCATTCCTTCTCCTCCTCCTCCTCTTCGTCCTTCTGGGTCTCCAGCAACAACAGAGGACATCCAGCTTCGCTTGATGACCCAACTGAAGACGACATCGATGTCGTGACGGGAAGTCAGTTTCACGGACTCAAGACGTTCGCCAGCCTTCCGTATGTGAATTGTTTTTCGGACGAAGAAGCGGCCTCCAAGAAATACGACATTGCTGTTCTTGGCGCTCCCTTTGATACGGTTCGTCTTGTTTCGTTCCTCTTTGGCAAGATTAGCCCAGTTGTCTTACCAGCAACACACCTTCTTGCAGGCTGTTACCGGACGACCAGGAGCCCGCTATGGGCCGACAGGAATAAGGATCGGAAGTCAACGCCTTGGAGGATTCGATTACTACACGGGTAAGTACGTTTCGGCTTTCAACCTCTCTGCGGCACTTACTGCAGTACCACCACCACCATCTCAAGGACCGACCATCGAGTTCCCCAATTCTCGAGCTATGGTACCTCCAAAGTACACAGTGGTACCCAATATAGATGATAACTCATCGCCAAACAAAACCCCACTGAGAATACCACTCGAAAATTGTTAAGGTCACCGCTCCCAGATTCCAACTAACTCGATGTAATGGTTGGTTACTTGCAGACGAAGATGCATTGCATGAATGGGCTACCATCGTGGACTGCGGCGACGCAACCTTGACCTGGCTCGACAATACCGTTGCCTTCAAGCATCTCGACAAGGCGCATCGAGTCATATCCGGGCGGCCCACCGCCAACGACACGGTTGCAACGGTGCCGAGAATATTGACGTTGGGTGGTGATCACAGCACCACTCTTTCGGCACTGCGATCAACGTTTCGACGATGGGGTCAGGTGTCCGTGATACATTTGGATAGTCACATCGGTGGGTGTGTCGATGCGGCAGCCTAGCATGTGACCACTAACCTCACGACAGACACATGGAGTCCTGACGTTCTCGGAGGCATCTCTGACTATGCGTAAGTCAATCTTCCAGACCCAGAGGCACCCAGCGAGGCTCAAAGACAACTCACCAAGTAACACTCCCTATTGGCACAGAGGTCTCAACCACGGAACCTTCCTTCACATTGCCCACGAAGAAGTAAGGTCCCCTCTCATCGACCGCCCATAAACATCCACCCAATTACTGACACAGAGTCCTCCAGGGCTTAATCCGCAACACCTCCATCCACGCCGGCACTCGCGGCCCTATTATCATGCACAGTGACCGTGATAACGACAAGCGCTGCGGCTTCGCCGTCATCACAGCCCGGGACATTGACAAGCACGGTATCGACTGGATCATCTCCGCCATCAAGGCCCGAGTGGGTAACTCGAGGGTGTACATCAGCGTCGATATTGACGTTCTGGATCCGGCATTTGCTCCGGGCACGGGCACCGCTGAGCCAGGTGGCTGGTCGACGAGGGAATTGCTGACTATCATTGACGGGCTGAGAGGCTTATCTGTCGTCGGAGCCGATGTGGTTGAGGTGAGTCCGGTTTATGATAATACGGGGGAGACGACGGTCCTGGCGGCTGCGCAGGTTGGGCTGTCGCTCATTAGTTTGATGGTTGCCAAGCCGGTGAGTGACTGATGGATCATTGCAAGCGATTGTGCTAGTTGGCCTGCAGTGATGCAGATAAAGCAAAGCAAAGCAAAGCAAAGGTTCGATATGTCTACAACCCCGGAATGATACCATCTTCCGTGCTCGTAGTATCGTACAATACAATGCTGGATCGTTTGTCAATTTGGTATATCAGTTATGTGTTCAATAGCGTAGTTTTGGGGCTCTTATTAACCTTTCCAGAGAGAAAATGTCCTCCGTTTGAAGCGATACGGGATAATAGCAAGGAATTATGAGGCCATCGGAGCCTCGAATGGATGCCCCCTTGAATCCCTTTCTATCCCCTTCAAGACCTTTTAAGATGCGATAAAAAAGCCAAACTCTTTTCTATATCCAGTAAAGCACTAGCCCTTTAAACTAGACCAAAAAAAACAAACCAGGGCTGAACTGTACTTACACTGGTCTCCTCGCCGTCTTGGCATCAGTACACAAGTAGACACGACTGTAACAATTAGGGAAGCATCAAGTATCGAAACCATTGCTAGATCTGTTCGATTTGGTCGGGGGAGAAGAGTAACGGATACGGTCAAGGTCACGGGCACATAAAACCCCGAAAATACCAGGCCAAAGGCACTTAAGTGATGCAGAAAAGTCTCAAATAAAACTTGATAATAGGTTACAAGAAAAAGAATATCTTCCCCAAGGTTTTGCTTTACTGTTGACCCTTTTTTCCACTTGGTTTATTTGCGTCGTTTGCTTAGCGTAGCAGCCTTGCACCGGCAGGTATTCATGGGGAAGTTGAAGCAAAATATCGTGGAAAGTCAGCAAAATGAAAGACGACCAAAACGGGGAGATGGTTTGGTTGGGGTTATCTGACCTAGCTCACAGATGAATCGACAGTGCTGTGATCTTGTAGATCCTTTTGGGATCAGAGGTGGCGTCGAGGGCAGAGAGGAAACACGTACTTCTACCAATAGATGACAGAATGCATCACCATCTTTCAACAGACAATTGGGCAACGGACCAAAAACCAATCTCCCCTTTTCATTCTCTGTCTGATGGGTGAAAACAACAAACGCCGTGCTTAACAATACTGATCATGACAATGCAACAGACAAACAAAACTGCAAGCGTAATAACAGACTCTCGTGCTTCTCATCGTCCCCACTCATATACTGTGTCCTAATATCATCACGCTCTTCTCCTTGTCAGCCATACCCTCGCACATTCTGCTCGCTGTCCTTCCACCTACCCTCGACCACCTTTTATTCCATCCCCCTCACCGACCCCCTCCCTGATGACGGGGTAACATCACCCGCGAACCTCGCCCTAGGAGCATGTCCAACAGCCTGCAAAGAAGGATTACCGGTCGAGCCTAGGCCACTTCCAAAGTGATGCCAGCAATTAGGTGCTTGGAGGATATACCTATAATCACAAGAAACGGAGATTATCCAAGGATGTGTCAGCCAATTTAAACGTCCATCACCACCGACCACAGATATTCAGCTTTTCCGTGCGAACATTATTAAACCAACCCCCTCAACAAGACCAACCTCCCATCCCTCCTCGCAACCAAGCACGAGAACCTTGCAGGACCAAAAAGCACATACCTAGCCATAGCCTCTCGAAACCGACTCTTATACTCCTTCGGACTCGTCACCGTCGGCCGATTCCTCCCTCCCCCCGCAAACCCCCTATCTTTGATCCAGCTTTCGAGGCGTTTGTCCCACGTCCAGGTGCGGATGCAATCAATCATGCCCACCACCAGCTCCTTCTTGTTCTCCTCGACGGCGATCATCAACGAGTAATCCATCACGTTTTGGCGCGCGAGGAAAAGCGTATCGTTCCATACCGATGCGCGCAGGAGCCGTTTGGAGTGCTCCCGTGCGAAGAGAGGGGATTCCCAGATGTACTCGACCATGTTCTCGTCCAACAAAACTTCGTTTTGCTCGCCGGTTGATTGGATCTTTCTATTGCGCATGGACCCCTTGAGGTCGAACGTGCGGGTTGGTGAGCGGTCGTAGAACAAATTCTCCATGAGCAGCAGGTCAAGTTTGACTTCCGTGTTGGTGATGGGGTTTTTGATGATTACTTGGAAGAAACCCAACATCTTGGCGATGACGGAGGGGAGTTCATGAAATAGGGCTTGGGCCATAAACTCAAAGTAGACGGGTGCAAAACCGAGAAAGGCGGAGGTCTCGACGGGAGAAAGCGATTTCATGACGAGTCGGTCGTCGAGAGTCTTGAGGAAGACCGATTTGGTCTTGCCGCCTTTGGAGTCCCATTTGAGACAGCGAGAGAGCGATTCGACAATGCGGTCGCCGACGCCGCATTTGCGTCGTAACGCGTCGAATTGCTCGGCGAAGAAGATCTTGCAGGTGAACTTGCCGGAGCCTTCCATGAATTGGAACTTGAGGTGGGTGCCAAAGGGGCGGAGCATGCTCTGTTCTAGTTCGGCTTCGCTGAGGTCTGGACCGGCGCCGCCGCTCTTAATCTCCAGCATGCCGCTGTCACTACTCTCTTCGAAATCCTGGGACGCTGGCTCTTGCTGTTGCTCTTTCTGCTGCCTTTGCGATTGTTGCTGCTGCTGCTGGGTTCTCCTAGAGTTCCTTCGAATGTTTCGAAGTTGGATATGGTAG
Source organism: Neurospora hispaniola (assembly GCF_033458365.1). Taxonomy (NCBI): domain Eukaryota; kingdom Fungi; phylum Ascomycota; class Sordariomycetes; order Sordariales; family Sordariaceae; genus Neurospora; species Neurospora hispaniola. The sequence continues at coordinate 2,282,565 of NW_026944411.1, read as the reverse complement.
TCCGTGGAGTTCATCGCAAAGGCCACAACCGAACTTGGCTCGTCTTCTCTGACAATCACGTCCGAGTCCGTAAACATGTGGTCGGTTGAATTGTAAGGGTAGTCAAGCGTAGGCCATCCACTGGCGGAGCGTTCGGCCCAGAAGTTGGTGAGCATTGTCATGAGACTCTTCCTTTGATGCTTCGGCAGCTCTTCAGGTATTTCCTCACTTGGCTCGATGGATGCAGCAAGGTCCCTCACATCGGTCGGGATATCGTCATACGTATATGATGACCGGTCGGCATCACTATCTGCACCTTCACCATCGGAGTCAGCTTCACTCTCGTGTTGTCCTTCGTCTCCCTCCGCTTCATGGTTCCCATCTTGATGGGTATGCTCTTGAGATGGGATCTCAATCGACGAAGTGCGACCATGGTCTGCAGACAATCTGGCAGGATCCCCTTGGATTTGATCCGACGGAGAGGAGCCCTCTATTGGTCTTCTGTCTTTCGAGTCCTTGTCACCAGGATGGCCCTCTTCCGCGGTACCGGGTTCTTGAACGGCCTGGTCGACATCCTCGTAGATCTCCACGATAGCCTTGGTTGTTGAACGTGGCAGATATGCACGAGGAAAAGACATCTTGGCCTGCCGCTCTCTCTTGTCCTTGATTCGCTCCTTCTCGAATTCTCGACTCAACTCCTCAAAGTGACGTGCAAGAGTGAACACCTTCGACGAATTCCTATGCCGATAGCGTGGGATGGCAGAAGGGCGGATCTTCATCCCAAGGAACTTCTTATCTCCCTTGGCAGATGAGCCGTCCCCTGTTGCCCGTGCGAGATCACCCGGCTCTGGCATCTTATGCTCCTTAGCCTTCGGGATAGCGGACTGGAGCTTCGGAATAACTCCCACCGGCTGCGAAATGGCCCGTGTTAAGGGAGGCGATAACGCCAAACCCGCCTTACGAGATGACGTGCGCTCCGGTACAATGGGCCTGTAACCTTCCATCGAACCCTCGCCGCCGGCAGCATGGGTGGTAGCCTCAGGCATGGCTACATGTTGTTCTCGGCGCTTGGGTTCCATCATCTTTGCCAGAGACGACTCATGAGGCGCTTCGTTAACTTTTGAGAGAGATGTTGGTTGTTGTGTGGGGGCTGCGGGCGCAACAATCGGCGTTGGATCATTGACGGTGACCTTTGCTGCTTCCAGGACGGGATCCCCCTTCCTAAGGAGCGTGGGCGAGGATGCAGTTGCAAGGTCAAGATGCTCAACTCCATCCAGGATGGAGCCGGCCTCTTCTACTGCTTCCTCACTTACCACAGGAATAGGTTTGGTCGCTGAAGACACTGGAGAATGCGTCTTGGGACTGGGGCCTTCATCTTCCGTTGGCTGCGATGGCTTTTCTTTCACCTCAATTTCGCTGGCGTTGACATTGGAGTGAATTATCTCAGGCTTCTCCCCAAGTTCAGCACCTGAGGATCCAGATTTTGGGTCAAACATCTTCTTCAGCTGGATGATAGTCAACTGACGAACATCTTTGTCCGAAAGGAAGTCGGCCTCAAATTTAGTGAATGCGACGTCCCATTCAGTAGCTCTCTCGGCCATCTGACGTATGACTCCGTTCATGGGAAGAACCTCGTAGTACTTTGAGCCCATGTAGGCATCCTGGAGGTCTTGAATCAGCTCGGCCTGGTCCTCTTGTGCCTTCTTTGTCATTCTTTCCACCTCAGCCTTGCAATGCTCCGTTTTCTCCGGCAAGACGCTATCGATTCTGATGCTCTTCAGCCTGGCTTTTACGGAGTTGATGAAGCGGTTCCAGCGCTCTTCGGCCTTGAGAAAGACTTGATTTTTCAACTCCAGATCATGGTCAACCTTCCAGGTGATACGAGATCTAGGTACAATGATTTCGTACAAGTCGATCGGGTCGTAGTGTATCCTGACGGCAATGTCGCGGTATAGGTAGTAAAAGAAGCGAACATGGTCTTTCTTATGATCGTGAGGACATCCTGTTTCTGGGTGAAGGCGTAGACCACGGCTCCAGAACGACAGTTCCAGATACTTTGCGAAAGAATACTTCCAGGTGCTCACTGACATGGGCATCAGTCCGAAATGTTTGTTGCATAACTTGCAGTAATTCCACATGCAGATGCCGGTGCCATCTTGCCAACCATCCCTTTCGTGCGGTTTCTCGGGAAAGTTCTCTGGCCATTTTGGCTTGTCCTCCACCATGACAGTAATTCGCGCGTTTTCGTGAACATATGTCTGGTAATGCTCAAACATCTTTCGGTCGCATCCATTGGAGTGACAGATTGAGTCGGCGCTTTCGCAGACGTCCTCTATGTACTGCCCCAGGGTGCAATCTTGGTACATTCCACTAAGTGGGTCTGGATTCTCCTTGTAGAACTCAAAGGCGACCACGCTGGGCTCCGTGCATGGAACTTGGGTCACGTTGCATGTGACTGAGTACAGAATAACGATGCTCTGATGGGAGTATGGATCAAAGAGGTCGAGGCTTCCCTGGATATAATTCTCCCACTGTCTGGTTTGAGTCTGATAGTTGTACAAGGCCTTGTCGTATTCCGCATCATGGACAGCATGGAGCACCTCCATGATGTGGCGCGGTGCCTTTTGGCCAAGTTCATGCACCATTTCAGGCTTGATAAGCTGAAATTGCCTAGGCTGAGGCTCACTCTTCTCGCTCTCTCCGAGTTCTTCGACGATGTCCTGGTCACGAAGACGTTTGAGATACACCAGACGCCTCTCCTGCTCTCGCGCTTTCATGAGCAGGTAAGGTTGAGTGAACTTGACGAAGGGTGACGCAGAGAGAATTCTGGTCTCATATTTGGCTACCATGTCACCATAGTATGTCGGCATAGGCAAGTTTTCGGCACCTTGACCTTCATGGGTTTCTGACTCAGCGCGAAGCAATTCCTCCTCAGTCTCTTCCTTGATCGACGAGCTGGTGTCTAGGGCGGCGGCTGAATGTTCCTCAGCCGAAGGTATGCTCCCGACAGGTCTAGCAGTCGCTTGAGATGGTTCTAAAGACTGATCATGTTCAGAGACGTGGTGGATCACGCTGTGAGGGGAATTTTTCCCAGTCTGCGCGCTTGGAGTAGTTGACGACGGGTCTTGACTGCCGTTACTCAGGAGCTTCGTAGTTGATCGTGGAGGGGACTCGAGCTCTTCAGGCACAAAAACAAATTCATCGCGCATAAGACAGGATTCGAGCTTTAGGTTGTAAACCACATAAACCATGAACTCGGTGATTCTCTTCATGCGGGACAGAATCTCTGTCGACCCGCCGCGAAGAGCAATAGTACAGCCGCGCTCTTTTGGGCAGCCAGAAATGAAAATGTACGTCTTCTTCCTGCCTTTGAGCTCCTTGTTGACGAAGGTCTTGACTTCAAAGCTTTGGCAGGTTCCGACGCGCGCACCCAAGCTTAGCATATCCATGGATGAGATGATGGGAATGTTGGCAATTCTGGAGACAGCCTCGATAACTGACGGTTTGACGTTATACACGACCGCAACGTCGGCTTCCGAGAGATATTGTAAAGCCACGCCAGAAACGTTCTTTTCGACGAGCAACACCCGAGGCTCGAGGTTCAGGATTCGACCCACCACCATCCTCAAATACTCCTTTTCCTGCTCTATGACCGGCTGCAAGCTCATAAAATGCTGCTCCTGGTGCCGCTGATACTCAATTGGAAAAGTGATGATGACGATTTTGGGATTTTCAATCTTGCGGGGCATAGTCTTGAGGGCCAAGTTCTTGGAAAAGACGACTCCATGGACGTAAGCAGTATCGCCAGGTTTTCCGCCAGGTATCTTTTTCAACTTGATCCAGTGGCGAATGTCCATGTCATCTCCGTTGCGGACATCCGGATCAACGTCGTCAGCACATCTATCAAGGATTGGGATGAGGGCCTTTTCCCACGCTGCAGGGTTGGGGATTTCTGCATCGTTCAAAAGCTGCCGAAAAAGCTTCTTGACGTGGTTCATGCTTATGGGGTTTAATCCACCGGTTGATGACCTGCCCTCGAAGTAAGAATCCCTTCTACTGAGTGCAGATGCTTCGACAACTCCAGGATTGTCCCAGAGAGACAAGGCGTCAGCTGAAGCGCCAGGGTTTAGCATCATGCTAAAGATGCCAGATCTTGGGCGAGGTGACCGCAGCGGATGGCCCGTGACACTTGCAGTGCTGAGATTTCTCTTTCTGGTTGGCCGGGTGTGGAGAGAGAGAGTTGGTAAGCAAGTGTCTTCGTGGCCTCTGCTGGTATAACTAAGTCCGCTGATGCTCTTCTCGCCGTGACGGAACCGATGTTTTCTGTTTGCAGCATTCATAAAGGCACCCATGCTTGTTTTGTCGGGATCGAGGCTGGCCGCTGGCGCATCATTGCTATTCATGGTTGCAAATATGCTACTCATTTGTTCGTCATCAGTTGACTCGTCCGACATGTAAGGGGCAAGTTCTGGATCAATGATATTGTCGTCATGGAAGGCGCTGAGCTTGGATTTCCTCCCAAGGTCTTCGCTAGCAGGCTTGCGAAACGGTGCCCTATCGTCAGTCGCAGAAGACTTGAACCTAGTCAAGAAGGTATGTTTTGAATGAAGCCTGCGATGACTAGATGATTGCGGTCGGTTCGCCGCGAGTGATCTCAGCGACCGAGATGATCCGGGGCGGCTGAGCTGTGGCATATCAATCTCCAGAACAGCCGAGTGACGATTGCTGTCGCCAACTCGGCGTGTGGCCGGAATCGCCATCATTGGTGTCTTGGCGGACCTTGTGTCATTTGCTTGCTCCGTTCGCTCCGCAATACTAACCTCATCATCAGCCTGAGGTCGAGCAAGAGCAAGAGGAGGCGGCTTAGTCTGGTTGGAACGAAAGATGGCGGGCAAGAAGGGCTCATCCGCCGAATCATCTGAGCCGCTTTCATAGCGGCGGTTTATGACCTCCAAGCAATTCTTGCAGACGCGAAGCGTTCCCTGGACGCCAAACTTCTGTCCTGAAATGGTAGAGGTGCATTTTGAACAGAAGATGCAGCCACACGTGCGGCAGTGGTGCTTGCGCCGAAAGGCAGTAAATGGGCTCCCGCAGGCAAAGCATTCTTTGGTGGTTTCGTCTTTCATCCAGAACTCTTTGCTGAGGACCTGCTTCTTCATCATTTCTAGTCTAGCATTGACGACCTCGGGGGCTCCTTCGTTTGTCGTGGTGCCTGGGATTTTCATTGCTCCAGATTGCAACCTCTGTGGTTTGACATTGTGAGTAAACGAGTCATGATAGATAGTGCTGTGAGCTGATGTGCTGATGGGACTGGGCTGTGCCTTGCCAGGCTCCATGGACGAGGACCTGGAATGGCTATGGACTCTGGACTGGCTTATGCGGTCAATAATGGCAGGCCTTCGCTTGACTTGAGTGGTCTCAGACAAGCGCGAGGAGGCAGAGGAGATGCACACGTCTGGTATAGGCCCAGAAGGGCTCATGGGACTGTTGATGCCTCCGTCGATACTCACAGCGTCCTCCATTCTACTGCGCGCCAAAGCGGCCGTCGTGGTATCTACACTTGTTCCCACGGCAATGCTAGGCGACATGGATCCGTCACCATGTCTGCTGATGCTCCGCCGGCTAGAACCCCAACTTGAGGGCTCGTCGAGGTGTTTGGCAGGACCCCTAGAGCTGTCTCTTTCGAGAGACCCTTTTCCCATGAAGGGGGCAACGGTAGGGCTGGCCGCGGTTGACTGGGGCGTCCTTCCTGTCCTCGGAATTGTCTGTGCGCTTGAGTTCCCGGTCTTGAGGCTCGGCAGCGTACCAAGTGATGGTGGTCTGGTTGTCTGTGGGGGGGACTGGAGGTCTGCGGGAATGGTGGTTGGCGAAATTGGAGATGTGCCGGTAGACACAGCGGGTGGGATGTCAAGAGAGGCGGGCCCGTCAAAGGCATGCCTTGCTTCAAAGGGTGATTTTGCATCGAAGGGCGACTTTGTATCAAAGGGCGACTTTGTATCAAAAGGCGACTTGATGGACGAACCGTCTCCCTTTGGAGGGGAGGCAACCGATATCTTGGTGCTACTGTTGTTGGGGCTATTGGGAATTGGGCTCTTGAGATTCTTGGGCGTGGCATCCTGGGTGTTAGTAGAACTTTCAGCCTCCTGGGCAGCAGGTTTCCCTGCCACCCCGACAACCTCCTTTAAACGGCTGTAGAGACCACTTAAGCCTTGTTGTACCAAGTCACCCGTAGTTCCCTTTTTCTCGGCGACAGGCACGGTAGGTGGAGGTGGCGGGGCGAAATCATTGAAGGTGGTCAGGACCCCAGATTGGCTTGCTGTATTGTGAATTCGGTCAAGAGTGTGAGCGAGCTGTTCCTGGTTGACATGAGAAGAGATGGAGAGGGCGGCCATGGAGTCGCGACGGCCGCCCGGATAGTCGGACTCGGACGAATGGTCGCCATTGTTGGAGCGCGAAAGGGGACCAAGGGGGAGCTTGAATGGCCTGTGTGAGCTGGAAGCCATCTCGGCGGACGCAACAGACGGAACTGACGACAGAGATGTCGTTGCTATTCCAGGAGGCGAAAAGGGTCGGAAATCATTCTTTATCAGGTACACTCTCCGGGTTGAACAAGTGGACAAGGTGACGTCGAGCAGGCGGGTATGGTCATGGGCAGTGGTGGATTGGCCGGTCAATCGCAAAAGGGTATAAAGGCGGGACACGAAGGCGGCAGGCCTGACATGGAATGGTTTATATCTTGGACAGCTGATAGCCGATTCTGGCGCCGTCTAGCTCAGGTTTCGTCTTGACTCTGGTTGTTGTTTGGGTGTCCAGCGATGGTTTGCCCCGCGGCCTAGCCTAGCCTTGTAGGTCATAGGTTTGTCGTTATCTACGAGGGGACCAATGGAAAAAGAATAAAGAACCTATCAGATGGGTTAGCTTGGGTTGGTTGGTCAAGGTTTCCCGCTTTCAAGACCCCAACTGTTGGGCCGCCTTGTTGGGTGGTGAATGTGTGACGTGAAGAGTGAAGACTCACAGCAGGTTGAGAAAGAAATGGACTTTGACGGTCAGCCAGCTGCCAGCCCAGTGGAACGGAAGGGGGAAAAAAAAGTGACAAGTTGAAGTCGCGGTGGTACGGATGGAATCGTGGAGAAGGTCAATCAATAGTAGCCGGATGACGTGGGGTGCATCAGACAAGGGGGCACACCCAGTCAGTCAGTCAGGAATCGGATCTGGAAAAGAAGGGTCCAGCAAGGTACGAAGGTAAGGTTTGTAGGGTATCCCGCCTCAGATATTTCACATGTTGTTGGCAAAAGAAAATATTGAAGGACGAGGTTGTTGTTTGGTTGGGCGGGAAGGCCAATGGGTGGTTAGCCAAAGTCGTCAGGGTAGGCACCACTCCCGCTCGCTTAGGTAAAGGTAGTAGTTCCGTTGAGATGGATGTTGTGTTGTCAGTGGTAAGCGATCATGTAGGAAAATCATCAAGTTCAGGCACCGGCGGGCCGCCCAGATGGATGTTTGGATCCCGTCTGCGTCTCGGCGTCTACCGTCAATGTCGTCTCCAGCGGGATCTCTTGATGGTTACAAGAGGCAGGCAAACTTTCAGTTGTGGTTGGAGACCGAGAGCCCCTCTGACACTGCCAACCCAAACGTATGGCGTCACAGGGGTTGGTTGGCTGATTTTGCTGTGTACAAGAATGTCTCACGTTGCGGCTACACATTGTGCTGTACTACGGTAATATCTTGTTCAGAACTCATGTGTGGTCTGGTCCAGAACGTTGGGGGTCGGGTCTGAGCTTCTGCTTTCTCATCTAACGGCGGCCAGCTGGCGGCCGTCACACAGATCTGACACTGGCAATTCCCTTGGTCTAGAGGTATGTATGTACCTCCAGTCCGACTCGACTGGCTCAGTCTCCAACTCGATGCTTGGCGCACCTCCAGCGTTACCTACCTACCACTGGAGGTCATTGCAGCCAATCAGTCGCGACGCGCATTGGGACAATCATTTGGAGGTCCCGGTCGGTGTTGACTTCGACTTGCACACTTTGGAACTGAGGAATCATATCCTCCATCATCCAGCTAACTCAACATCACACCGCCCATATGGCTGTGTAGCTTCGTCTTCACTTTCTACAATCATTCTGCAACTGGCGCGCTGACCTTTACCAAAACCACAACAGAAAGCAGTACCATCTGCCGTCAGACTCATTCCGAGCTTCGTCTAGCATCGACATGCTCCCGACTCCCATACGATGCAATGCTATACAGAGTTGACGCCGCCCACGGCCGTCACCCATTCGGTAACCCTCCAGCTCGTCCCTGGTCAGGGCACTAATCTCGCCGTCGCAAAAGCGTCGTTACTCCAGATCTTCAAGACCAAAGTCGTTTCCGCCGAGATCGATACCTACGCTACACTCAATGGGACAAATACATCCAGCAAGGCTGCCACGGCCGGCCGCTACGATAGCAGGCTCGTAAACGACGATGACGGCTTTGAGGCCTCGTTTCTGGGAGGAGATAATATCGCCGCAAGGGCCGATCGTGCCAACAGCGCCAAGCTGGTTCTTGTCGCCGAGGTCACGCTGCCCGGCACCATAACAGGTCTTGCCCGAATCAAGAAGCCCAGCGGCAGCTCGTCTGGCGGCGCCGACTGCTTGCTCCTTTCCTTCCGCGATGCCCGCCTTAGTCTGGTCGAGTGGAACGTCGAACGCAACACGCTCGAGACCGTCTCAATTCACTACTACGAAAAAGAGGAGCTCGTAGGAAGTCCGTGGGTCGCGCCACTGCATCAGTATCCCACTTTGTTGGTCGCAGACCCAGCGAGTAGGTGCGCGGCGCTCAAGTTCAGCGAAAGGAACTTGGCCATATTGCCCTTCAAGCAGCCGGATGAGGACATGGACATGGATAACTGGGATGAAGAGCTGGACGGCCCCAGGCCCAAAAAGGACCTTTCCGGCGCCGTCGCAAATGGAGCTAGCACTATAGAAGACACACCATATTCACCATCTTTCGTCCTTCGCCTCTCCAAACTTGAAGCTAGTCTCCTTCATCCTGTGCATCTCGCCTTCCTGCATGAGTATCGAGACCCCACCATTGGTGTCCTGTCCTCCACCAAGACCGCCTCCAACTCGCTTGGTCACAAGGACCACTTCACATACATGGTCTTCACCCTAGACCTCCAGCAAAGGGCGTCAACCACCATCCTGGCTGTCAATGGCCTGCCTCAGGATCTCTTTCGTGTTGTCGCCCTTCCGGCACCCGTGGGTGGTGCTCTGCTCGTAGGAGCCAACGAACTCATTCATATTGACCAGTCTGGCAAATCAAATGGGATTGCTGTCAACCCCCTTACCAAGCAGACCACCTCTTTTAGTCTTGTCGACCAATCCGACCTGGACCTTCGTCTCGAAGGCTGCGCTATCGACGTCTTGGCGGCAGAACTCGGGGAGTTCCTCCTGATTCTTAACGACGGACGCCTGGGGCTCATCACCTTCCGCATCGACGGCCGTACGGTATCAGGCCTGAGCATCAAGATGCTAGCCCCAGAAGCGGGAGGTAGTCTTATCCAGTCCCGTGTTACTTCGCTGTCCCGGATGGGGAGGTCTACCGTGTTTGTGGGCTCCGAAGAAGGTGATTCCGTCTTGCTTGGCTGGACTAGGAGACAGGGCCAAACGCAGAAGAGGAAATCGCGAATCCAGGATGCCGATCTGGACCTGGACCTGGACGATGAAGATCTCGAGGACGACGACGATGATGACTTGTATGGCGAGGAGTCGACCTCTCCAGAGCAAGCCATGTCCGCCGCCAAAGCCATCAAAAGCGGAGATCTCAACTTCCGCATCCACGACCGACTCCTGAGCATCGCACCAATACAAAAGATGACATATGGTCAACCCGTCACATTACCCGACAGCGAGGAGGAACGGAACTCTGAAGGTGTCCGCAGCGATCTCCAACTGGTCTGTGCCGTAGGACGAGGAAAAGCCAGCGCACTTGCCATCATGAACCTGGCGATACAACCAAAGATCATTGGAAGATTCGAGTTCCCAGAGGCAAGAGGATTTTGGACAGTGTGTGCCAAGAAGCCCATTCCAAAGACCCTGGTGGGTGATAAGGGCCCCATGAACAATGACTACGACACCTCTGGACAGTACCACAAGTTCATGATCGTAGCCAAAGTGGACCTTGACGGATATGAAACGTCTGATGTGTATGCCCTTACGGCAGCTGGCTTTGAGAGTCTTACTGGAACAGAATTCGAGCCGGCTGCTGGATTTACGGTGGAGGCAGGGACCATGGGGAAGGACTCCAGAATTCTTCAAGTCCTCAAGTCAGAAGTACGCTGCTATGACGGAGGTATGTAAGATCAAAGCTTACGCGACGCCTCAAGTGGCATACTAACACAACCTCTCTAGACCTGGGGCTAAGCCAGATTGTGCCTATGCTCGACGAAGAGACAGGAGCGGAACCGCGGGTCCGGACTGCCAGCATTGCTGACCCATTCCTTCTTCTCATCCGGGACGACTTTAGCGTGTTCATCGCGGAAATGAGCCCAAAGCTCTTGGAACTTGAAGAGGTGGAGAAGGAGGATCAGATTTTGACCAGCACAAAGTGGTTGGCCGGATGCTTGTACACCGACACCTCCGGTGTGTTTGCCGATGAGACGGTGGGCAAGGCAACAAAAGACAATATCCTCATGTTCCTGCTGAGTACCAGCGGTGTTTTATATGTAAGGACGTCAGGACCTCCACAAACGGATGAAGACATGCTGACGTACTTTACTAGATTTACCGTCTACCTGACTTGACGAAACCAGTTTATGTGGCAGAAGGGCTTTCTTACATACCACCCGGACTTTCTGCCGACTATGCCGCCAGGAAAGGCACAGCTAAAGAGTCCGTTGCGGAGATCTTGGTTGCTGATTTGGGCGACACGACTCACAAATCACCATATCTTATCGTATGTCCTCATAGACCCGTCTTGCCATGACAATAGCTAACCGATAGATGTACAGCTTCGCCATGCTAATGATGATCTCACACTATACCAACCCTACCGGCTCAAGGCTACTGCTGGACAGCCTTTCTCAAAATCCCTCTTCTTCCAAAAAGTACCCAACTCAACCTTTGCCAAAGCTCCCGAGGAGAAGCCAGTAGACGACGACGAGCCTCACAATGCACAGCGCTTCCTTCCTATGCGGCGCTGCAGCAACATTTCTGGCTATAGTACCGTCTTCCTTCCTGGGTCGTCGCCCAGCTTCATCTTAAAGACAGCCAAGTCCAGTCCCAGGGTTCTGAGCCTACAAGGATCCGGTGTTCAAGCCATGAGCTCTTTCCACACCGAAGGTTGCGAGCATGGCTTTATCTACGCCGATACCAACGGGATCGCTAGGGTGACACAAATTCCTACAGACAGCAGCTACGCCGAACTTGGTCTCTCCGTCAAGAAGATCGCCGTAGGAGTTGACACGCAGTCGGTGGCTTACCACCCGCCTACACAGGCCTATGTGGTGGGTTGCAACGACGTTGAGCCATTTGAGCTACCCAAAGATGACGATTACCACAAGGAATGGGCACGCGAGAATATCACGTTCAAGCCCATGGTTGATCGCGGCGTGCTGAAATTGCTTAGTGGGATCACTTGGACTGTCATTGACACCGTTGAGATGGAGCCGTGCGAGACAGTTCTTTGCGTCGAGACACTCAACCTTGAAGTGTCGGAGTCGACCAACGAGCGTAAACAGCTCATCGCTGTCGGCACCGCTCTCATCAAGGGCGAAGATCTTCCAACCAGAGGCCGCGTCTACGTCTTTGACATTGCCGACGTCATCCCCGAGCCTGGCAAGCCTGAGACCAGTAAGAAGCTGAAGCTGGTCGCCAAGGAGGATATTCCGCGCGGCGCGGTCACAGCACTCTCCGAGGTGGGCACCCAAGGTCTAATGCTCGTCGCGCAGGGCCAAAAGTGCATGGTGCGCGGTCTCAAGGAAGACGGGACCCTCTTGCCCGTGGCGTTTATGGATATGAACTGTTACGTCACGAGTGTCAAGGAGCTGCCCGGCACGGGACTCTGTCTAATGGCCGACGCCTTCAAGGGCGTGTGGTTCACGGGTTATACGGAAGAGCCTTACAAAATGATGCTATTCGGCAAGAGCTCCACTAGGATGGAGGTGTTGAACGCAGATTTCCTGCCTGATGGAAAGGAACTTTACATCGTGGCTAGCGATGCAGATGGTCACATTCACATTCTGCAATTTGACCCCGAGCGTATGTATCCCCTCTTTTTCTGCTTCTCTTCTTCTTCTCAAATCCACGAACTAACATATTCTTTCCAGATCCCAAATCCCTCCAAGGCCATCTCCTCCTCCACCGCACAACCTTCAACACCGGCGCCCACCACCCCACCTCTTCCCTCCTCCTCCCCGCCGTCTACCCTAACCCCTCCTCCTTGTCTTCCAACTCGGAAGAAAACTCTCCACACATCCTCCTCCTAGCCTCCCCTACTGGCGTCCTTGCCACCCTCCGCCCCCTCCAAGAGAACGCCTACCGCCGCCTTTCCTCTCTAGCAGTGCAACTTACTAACGGCCTCCCCCACCCGGCGGGCCTCAACCCCAAGGGCTACCGCCTGCCGTCACCATCCGCCTCCGCCAGCATGCAGCTGCCGGGCGTGGACGCAGGTATCGGCAGGAACATTGTCGACGGTAAAATCCTGGAGCGGTTCTTGGAGCTGGGAACGGGCAAACGGCAAGAAATGGCGGGACGGGCCGGGTACGTGGTTGGTACCGGTGCACATGGGGTCAATCCGGCGGGCAGTGGGAAGATGATGGGAGGTGGTGGTGGGTTGAGTTTGGCGGGATTGAGGTTGAACGGGTTGCATGGGCAGGAAGGAGGGATGGAGTGGGAGGAGGTCAGAGGGGAGTTGGGAGTGGTGCTTGGGTGGAGTGGGTTGGGCTATTTTTGAGGAGATACATAGACTGGCTGGGGGTTGCGGGTCATACGGATATTTCGAGAAGGTCCGTAGGTGAATGAATAAAAAGGAGTGGGCTGGGAGTTTGTAGACAACACATGGAAATTCGGCTGTAAATCATTTCAGTTGTTCTGATGTCTGCGGAGTTCATGGTATGAGAAACCAAAAAAAAAAAAAAAAAAAAGGCATTCCCAAGTTTGCTCTAATGGCCACGACAGGACAGGACCTATGTGTCTTTTCAATATCATGTCTGTCATTTTTTTTTCTTCCTCCTCTCTTCAGCTCTGCCATGATATTCGCCAACATCTCCTTGCATCCATACAACAAACCCGATCAGGCTGAATCCAGTCCGATTGATTTCCATCAGCTGGCATGGAATCTGAGTACCTTTTCTTTCCATCGCATCTTGACTGGAAATCGCGTGTCCCGTCACTTCATTCAGTTCACTTCAGTTGCCTTCAGCGATACATCAAATCAGAGCACAAGTTCTACAATAGGAAGGCGTGATCCGCCCATCCGTCAGTCACTGCAGTGCAGTGCAGTGCTCGCTCCAATCTTTCCCACGCCAGTGCCAAACAACTAGGTAGGTAGGTATTCTCACGCCACAAACAAGGCAGTTACCTTAGGTATGGTAGTTGGTGGAAATTCCACACTTTTGATACACTCTTGATACTAGAAGAAGTAAGTACCAACCTTGTGTGCCCTGGTCTACCTAGGTGGTCTTAGCCGCTCGACGGAGAACATGGAGCCCCCTTTTTGAAGTAGGTAGGTAGGTACATATTTTCAAAGATACCAGGTGGTATATCAGATCAGGTCGGTATGTCTATCTACCTGTCTGTTCCAACCTGGTAGGTTTGCCGCCCGGGTCCGGGTAAAGCTTCAGGTGGAGCAAGGTTTTCCGCCCTGTGCCTGGGATGCAAGTTGGATACGGTATATCTTTATTCATGGTGGTGTGATTGGTTTGGAGGGAGTGGGATGAGGATTGGAGGGAGGGAGGGAGGGAGATGGCCAGATAGGCAGGCAGGCAGGTAACACACACACACCGATCTAGAAACTCAAGCATTATTGGTTTGAATTCGCATTCGCTTTCATTCTGGCGTCTTCCCGCTTAATCCTTTCCACAAACACGAACCATTTTTGCCTTGGTGACCGTGCAATTGATGAGTGACTGTGCTGAGTACCTAGAGGCAGTAGCAGGCAAGTGATGTAACTACAGATGCATTCAATCTATTGCTCTGTCATGAAACGACCTAGTTACCTCCCACGTAGGACTCCTCCTACTGTATCTAGATGCAGGTACGAGGCATGCGGACATTGGGTCCATTTGGGAGTAGACCAAGGGGAAGAGAGAAAGGGAGGGGGGAGGAGAAGACGATGAAACTCGAAAGATACGTGATAAATCACGCACTTACTCCCTCATGCTTTTCTCATACATGTCGTCACCATGTCACAGTCCGAACTGTTCACCACTCACTTCGCGAAGTGACCAATGTGAATACATCTACCGGAATCGGTCTGGTCCAGTCTTCACTCAAAGACAGGGGAAGGTTGATTTACCCCCCTCCGGTTCGTCAACGTCACGGTAGTGCTGAATTCCAAGTTCCAATCTGTTGGTACTTGATGATGATGATGATGATGATGATGACCATGAACAAGCCTGTCACGCACAGCCCGAAGCACCTACCCTGAGTTGAGTGACGGTAGTGTGCCCCTAAATGCAGTGATGGGTCGAGCGACGTGAGGGAGTGTCGAGTGTGTGAAGCGAGTAAGTGAGGGAGCAAGACTAAGGTGATGTGATTTCCATCATGCAGTTGCAGTTCATTCATCCACCTCTGGCAGCAGTTAGTGGTTTGCCTCACTGGACACTCCCCCAATTCACTCCCTCCTGGGTTCTTGATCTCCCTCAGAACGTGACGGTAATAATATGGGTGGTGGCTTTGTTGACTTTGATGATGCCGTGCGTATGCACTCGGTAAACATAAACAGTGAGGGATAGCATTGTACCCGAAACTGTACCTCACATATTCGATGGTGGCTCAGCAACTCATGGACATCAGAAATATTCACGGCATTATCAAAACTCGTTGCGCGTTGGCACGGTGGTCGCATCGAGGTCGACCACCCGGTGCGGCATTGTTGTCATTGATTGTAGATCATCGTTGTGGTTTGTGATCATGAGTGTGGTAATGTGTGTGGTTGTCGTAGTGTAAGTTCGGGGGCAGTCAGTCGGTGTGACCGGGGTCCTACCGTGGACCGTGGTCGGGTCATGCAGCATGCGGCCGGACTGCGGAGACCGTGAGGCCGACCGGGTCGGTGGAATGGGCCGCATCGCATCGCCCCGGCGGCCGGCATTGCATTCGGCTGCGGCGCAGACTGTTCCACCCCTGCCTGTGCGTGCTCCCTCTTTTTCCTTTCTTTGTGTTTTCAACTTTTTTTTTTTTTTTTTTTTTTTTTTTTTTTCCTGCATTTTCCGTCAGCGATGACCCTGGTTAGTACACTACTACCTAGAAACAAAATCAGGCCTGTGCGCAATTTCAAAAATATTTGTACTCTTCGGAAATGAAGCCGTCAGTTCGAAATCTACCGTAGTATTTTTGCAACTCGGCACCCGTTCACCCGTTTCCCCGTCCACGGTGAGGTAGCAGCAGTCCATGGGTTGGGAGGCAAACAAGGGTGGGAAAGTGTTCGCGGAAGAAGCATTCATTGACGCGAGCTCGCTCACGTGACTCAATAAAGAACCGACAGTTTGGCTCTGTGGCTTGGGTACCTATGTGGGCCGAGCGCAATGTCTTTTTGCCAAGGGAAACTGAAAGTTCCAAACTGAAATGAAGAACAATCCAATCACAAGATTGCACTGTATCCCATAGGCTTACCCCCCCCCCCAGCGTTCACCCCTCAGAGACACACCCATTGCTAGGCAGCTCGTCTTGGCGGCTCTCATCCTGGTCTTCTTGACATGCAACCGTTGTTAACTGTTGTTCAGCACCCATGTCCCGGGGAACTTAACCATATCCCAAATGTCTTGCGTACTACTTGTTCTGTGAGCGCTGGGTACTGGAATGCTACGCTGGTCCTTCCGGGCGGGACATACCGGTTACCGGTCGTGCCATTGAAAGAAACCTCAAGGCGAAGAGTGATTTGGGTTTTCTTATCGATTTGTTTTTGCCGGCCGGGAGAATCTGGCGCCGTTCAGGTGGCTTACCCGCTCGCTCATACCGAACTTCACTTTGTTCCATGTGGCTTGCGCCTAGTCTCGGAGGCGTAAAGGCTAGGTGAGAGGCGTTAGAAAGAATAACAAAGAAAACATCAAACAAACCCGGTCTGGAAGTCGGCCAGTCCGTAATGACGGGATGCTTATCACGCCATCACGGAGTATCATCTGTTCCGGATGCACTGACAAGCAGAAGTGTGACGGCATTCTGAATTCTACTTAGTGTGAAACCCACTTGGCTCTGATGAGGACTGGAGTCCGGCCTACCCAAATGAGAACGACTAAGCCCGGTTTTTTTTTTTTTTTTTTTTTTTTTTTTTTTTTTTTTTTTTTTTTTTTTTTTTCTTTCTCTTCGCTGCCCTTCTTTGCGAGCAGGTTGTAGGGTATGGCGTGGAAGGAGAAAGAAGTTAGAGTGAACTGTTCGTCAAAAAAGTAGACCCCCCCCCCCCCCCCTTGCGCCGCGGATGTAGCACTGGCCACGACATTAAACCAAGATGGGATCAGCGATGATCTCGCTAACTGCCAGTTCCGCGTCCACATCCCATTCCTGACTTCCCCGACTCCCTGATCCCTTCCAGTGCCCCTCTAGCATTTATCGCTTTGCCCATTTCGGCCATGTTCACAACATTTGAAATCAGACAACGACAACGGCGGAGACGCAGCCGGGCTGGGTGGGGCAGTCGTCGTCGGGGCGGGGGCGGCTGACTGAACCTAGAGGTATGCAAAAGCGTAACCTCTTTTCGGCCGGCTTAGCGTGTTGGTATCCGAATTGCCGGGGCCCGATTGGCTGGTTTGGGGTCTGGTGCAACTAAGCTCAAGCCACTCGCGCTTAACTCGTCGAATGAAACGGATTGCCTACTCTCGTCACAAGGTTTGGCCCCATCTTTGCTCTCCCAGCGGGTGGTCAATGTTACCCCAAGTTTGCGCGATGCCGCCCTCTGTTCACCAACTTCCTGCTCTGAAAGGAAAAGTCGAACTAGGCTCGGGCAGCAATAATCGGACCTAGATGATCGACTATCGTTGTTGGTGATGATGATGATGGGGAAGCTGTGTACACCGTGGTGCACTGCGATGAGGCGGTATCCGCTCCAGTTGATTGCGAGTGAGGTTTGCGAGACGAGGTGACGTTGGGGTTGGCTTGTCGCAACCAGGATTATTTGTCTGGGGCTGATAGACGTTAGTGCAGCTCAATCTGGGGCCACAGACGCAAAAGAAAGGCACAGACAGCCTCCTGCTGGGGTTGAACAACTGTGTACACCCCCTGACTATAAGGCCGACCTCGCTCAGATCAATCGACTTGAGTGATTCGCCCTGCTGGAATAGGCAAGTGTCGAATGTGTGCTCTCCAAGGCTAGCCCATTCCACTCCTACAGAGATTGAGCCTAGTAGCGTCGTCAAAAAATAACAAACGGAGGATCGATTTGCATCATCGGGACAGGGTTGGCATTGCGTCCACCAGGGTACGCGAGAGAATATTCCTCGCTTGTTTCTTAGCCAGTCATGTCAATACCAATTCCCATGCATTTCGCAATGATCTTGACGCAATGTGGCACAACCAACCTACTGTTATCAGTTTAGACGGTAATCTCGTTTCTTTTCCATCGGGCATCTCTTTCCAGAACGACATCTCCCTCTGGTTCATTTACGGGCATAAGGAAGCAGGCGTACCCCCCCAAGAAACTAGACCATGTCCAACATGGGTTCACATTCCAAAGCAGGGCCGCCGGACATCGCGCCGGTCAAATGTTTCGGGTAGGGTATGCCACTACTGATGATTGTCGTTCATCCCATACTCAAACCCGGACCAACCCATCCCACCTGGGCTCTGTATAGTCAGGTACCAGTGTGCCAGATGTACATTTGGTAATGATCGAGGGGTTCAAAGAAACAGCGCAAGGAAATCATCAAGGTTTCAGCCAACATCCGGTGGCACAGCAAAAAGCGAGTCGGATAACGGGTGGACAAAACAACAGATCAAACGACCGTTCAAGCCAAGAAAAAGAAAACGAGGAGGGTTCAAACCCTTGCCCCGAGCTGTGAATGTCTGGCTTCATGTTGTGAAGCACAAGGTTATGTGCATAGGCTGCTTGCTTGATCTGCCATGGGCGCAAACTGTTGTCCTTCCTAGAGTAGAACGGAGTATGAGACTGGACGCCTCATCAGGCATTGTCGACAAGACTGTGCCATGTTGATGCCAGGAAATGCCCACCCTCCTGTTGTATGTATCACGGGACTCGGATCCGGCGCGAGTAAGAGCAGAAACCGTTTCTGTCTTTTTGTCCAGCCAGCATCATGTCATCAAGGGATGCATGCCGCAACCTGTGCGTGCGGGAAAGGCTTCCCGTCTGCCGTCCGGCTTACGGCGGCGCGCGATGTGCGGTGCGGGGGTAAAGAATCATAGTGCCAACCTACCTCTGGGCATCGCAAGGTACGCAGTGCGGTGCTTTACATGTGTTGGCGTACCCCGGTGGAGATGTGTTGTGCAAAATGGAGTCGGCAGCCATAGCTAGTAAGAGACACAGTATGTGACGATACTGTACGGCATACTGGGGGCCATAAACGGGGGCCATGGCGGGAACGGCCACACCAAACGTTGAAGTATACAGCACGGCTGGTGATACTGGCATCAGATCAGGCACTACAGGTGCTTGTGACTTTTGCAGTGGTGTGCTTGCTGAAAGGGTTCGTGATGGTGGCATCTGCACTATCAGCGGAGTCGTCACGTCTGTGGTGACATGGCTGGCCGAAGGACGTAATCCCTTTGCGCGATAGATGCACTGCATCATCACATAGCAACGAGTTGCCTAAGATGGCTCGTATTGCTGCGAATTTCCTACGCCTCTACCGCTATGGGCAATCGGAAAATGCAACGTTTTCCCAGATAGTCGGTAGATGTTTGGGCTTGTGAACATGGCCTCGAGTTGTTGGCCGTGTTCGGCGGGGTAGGACATCGCTTGCGCTTGCGGCTTATCCTCGTTTAGATTTATCGCCATGCTGTTGGAAGCTGTCTCCACTCGACGAAGTCTCCCCTTCGCGACCGCGTTCATGACTCGGTAATAAATCATAGGTCTACGGCTGTGTTCTGTGGGGGAGAACAACCTGATCAGGATTGGACCGCGGTGCGAAGAGAGACACAGTGGTCAGCAGGACGTCGAAACATGCATCTGAGTTTTCCTTTGTTTGCGGCGAAGGAGTAGGTAGGAGGAGGAGTGGCGGGGATGTGGTTCGTTCATTGCTGGAAAAACAAGTGGTGGCTGCATACGTTGATCTCCCTTGTGCTTAGAGTGAAGGATTTCTCGTTTGCCTTTCAATGCCGGTGCGCGTCGGGGTCCGTCGTACAAAGAGTGCCGTATAGATGCCGTTGAGTGTGCGAGTCCGGGTCCAAGAAGTTCCTTGAAAAGTGATGTTTTGTGGAAAGTATGGGCCGAGTCGCGGAAGAGGTGGTTGAAAAGAGTAAGCGGAAAACGACCGGGCCAACAAAAGTCGGCTTGCTCGCGCCTACGCTACGCAAAAGTGGATTCCTGCGGCTATTGCCAACCCCACACTTGCTCAATGTGTACTAGTGGCACATAGCGGGGGAAGTACCTACAGTACATAGGTACCTAGTAGTAGTGTAGCCAGCCCACTTTGTTCTTTTGCCCACTACCAAAACGCTCAGGTCATCGGGCAATTTGCATTGATTCAACTTTGACGCTGCGGACTGGGAAGTGCAAAGAGGTATTTTGATGCGGGTACCGGCAAGTATCGGCAGCAATCCTACGGCTCCTTCCCGCATCGGATCTGTGGACCCCGGAGGCTCCCCTTCGTTGTTGGAGCACCCCTGCCCTCTCCCCTCCACCTTGACTGCATCGCATTGCTCCTTCCTATTACCTGCCCGACTATTGTTTCCAGGTCGGTTGGGTGATAGGTAATTTGAAAGTGAAAATTGAAAAATGGACCAGGCACGGGACTGAAGATTTTCTCACATGCCCTGTCTCACCCGGGTTCAGTTAGGAAGGAAGGCCCCCAAGACGCACACCAACACATGACAGGACATGCCTGCGTCCTCTGCGTCTATCTGCCTGGGCGTCTGGCCGCGGCTTTCCAAAACCACACATTGGGTAACTGCCGCGCCATCGGCCCGCGTTAGCTGGCCAACAAACAGTCGCTGAGGTGGTTCGATGTAAGCATGGATTTGGGGGTTAGTGTTGAACTGGCAATAGGTATCACTCATAGGCTGAAGATTAGGTCGACACAGACCCTGTCAAGAAGTTTGATGATGTTGTCAGAGACTTCTTGTCGTGAGGTGTAGTAGGAGGCGTGATTATGCAGGGAGTTGGCAACGTCGTCTAAGGGCAGTGATCGCTGGATTTGGCCCTCAAGACGATGTTTGAAGCAAAGATGGGCTATGGAAGTAGTAGGCCAATGATCCTGCTACTCGTCCGGTCTCAGGAGCCTCCTCAAAATCCCAAAAGAGATGAGTGAGGTTTGAAAGCGGCTGGCAGATGACGAGAGTAGGGTCGAGGCAAACACTCCTCCCTCTCGCACACAGCACGGGAGTTCTCAGAATGCACTATTCCGGCATGGAAACCACAACATCGAACACAACATGGCACGCCAGGTCCTCCATAATTGTCACTTGTCAACACGAGCTTTGCCAAAGTCTCACAAGACGCTCGCTTACTTCCGGCTTCTCTCTGCCAGAGGTGATTCAGCATGTGGTTGGAGTGTGACAAGCAACACATGGACAAACATGCACATGTACAACATGCGGGCAGAGCTGTCTTGTCACGGAGAATTTCATGACAAGCGGAGGTTTCTTTCGAAAGCTGTCCGCAGCTGCGGTACTACAAGACGGATAGCCTCAATTTGAGTTCGGTAAATATCACGTTGCCCCATTTACTTTCGATGCAAGGATATTGTGCAAGCAATTGTCAACATTTGGCTAGGTACTTAGGTGGGTGGTTGAAGACAAGCAGGGGGGCGGCCGGTTGGTAACCCTAACCCGCGTGGAACTCTGCCTGGCCAGGCCGAACCAGGCCAGGCCTGGCGACTTACACGACCTGAGGCCGGCCGCAGACCGGACCCTGCAGCCGAAAACGGCAGAACCGTAAGGCATTCTTCTAACAGACTCCAACTCCTCGGACTACCTTGGCTGATGTTTGCTATTGCGAAAGTCCAACAGCCTTAGAGGCCCACGTGTTCACGAGTTGTAGGTCGGCGCGATGCCAGAAATACACTTACATAGAGGGTTAGCAGGTTGTATGTGGCATACGTGTACGCCAGTAGTGGCTACTGTGTATATTCCTTGCGATATTAGCGACGGCACAGCAGTAAGCGGCGCGGGAACGGCGTCTGAAGGTAATACTTTGCATTCTGATCGGATCATACGGTCCGGGCCGCTAACAATTTGCGCACTTTGACCGTTGGTTTCCTTCAAAGGGGAAGGGGAAATGTGACTACTGCAAAAAGCTGGACTCTTCGGAAAAAAGCGCGGAGAAATGAAGAATAACTGGTCATGCTACCAAAATCTCAGGCTTATGATACGTTGCTGATCAAGAATAACAAGTACAAGAGAAGATGTACAGAAGCTACGAGGTTGGATTTGGGACAATTAGCCAAGTGAATTGCGGATGAAAAGCGAAACAAAAACAAATCTGGCCAGATACAAAAAATATGTGCAAAGGAGAAAAGTAAAGAAAAACATGGAAATAAGAAAGCCGCCGCCCGGTTTCCTTTGTACACAAGGAGTTCAGCGCCAGAAAAGCCCGATTCTTGGACCAGCCGAGAAATTAGCCAAGGCCTGACTCCCGTCCAACGCCCCCATCTTCTACCAGTCCTTGTCCTCCCCCATCACCACCCAATGTGCCTTTGAAACTTTGAAGCCGGCAATGGATTGCGCAAATGTGTGGTAGGAGGTTGATAATAATTGCCCAAAGATAGAAAGGCGGAAGTGTTGCGTATTCGGGAGGTTCTAAAGGGTTGTCGTTCCGTGCTTGTTGATTCAGGGATGCTAATCATCTGCAAGACATTGGTTAGAAAAGTTTATGTCGCGGTAGATGAGAGACCAACGTACGGGAGTAGCTCCTGTTGTATCATGACTCCGCATTATCAATGCTGTCCGCAGTCGCCTTCCGCCGTGTGGACAACCTCCTTTACAGGACCGTCAGGGCAAGTGCTGCTTCCTGACCCTTTCTTGGAGGCACAATCAACTGGATCCTTCTTGACATGCGCGCAAGCAGTGAAGCGGGTGATGTAGACGGTGCACATTTTTGCGGTTGATGAAAGTTTGGATCAAAGGATGAGAAGGAGGTAATGACTACACGTCAGATTGTGTTGGATCGAAGATGGAGGCTGTTGCGTAGATGTAGAGAAGAGGTGGCGACTGTGATGGGATGATGGGAGTAAAGTGAAGACAAGATGGTATGGACGAGTGTTTATATACTTGTCACGATCCACGACTTGACAAGGCAAAATGTCGCAAAAGGTCCAGGAGGCGTAGATTGCTTGGTAGTATGTCCAGATCCAATTCCTGTTTCAGAGAACGGTTGTAACCAAACTACTGGTATCAGCCAAGTGTTCCCTCTAATGTTGTTGGTAGTAGGCACCTCTGGTGTAGTGGCGAAGCCGGCAAGGATGGATAGAGACTGTTGGTTGATAGTTCCAAGGTGGATGTGAAGGGTATTCTCGATTCAAGCAAGGACAAGATGGGGGTCCCGCGACGTGCTGGTAGACGAAAGTACCTACGCCGTTCGATACCTTCGACAACGACGGAAGCAGTGTGGGTCAATGTACGGGAGGCATGCGGCAAGGGGTTAGGGGTGGTCAGAACAGCCGGGCCTATCAAGACGCCACGGGAAGAGGTCTAGTGCTTTCTGGATCGGGAAGAGCAAGCAGGTGGGCTACCAGGGGAGGAGTGTCAAGGCTGCATATAGCCCTCGATAAAGAAGGACGACACGACAGTGCGGGAGAGGTGTGCTTTTCTGTGATGGCTGCCGGGAGGAAGGTGTGTTCAAGCCTGGGTCGATTAGCCAAAGAATCAGTTGGGCCGGTATAGTAGCATCCAAGTTTGCGGTGCCTCATACGCACCAGGTATGATTCCTCCGTGGGGAAAAGAGTTCTTCAAGAGATGGGTGGGTCGATCAGGGCCAGTAGTGACATGCGATTGTTCTGTTGGTCTGCTAAGCTGGGACTACAAAACCTAAACAAGCACCGTCCTACAAGGCCATTGGCTGCCGCGTGTGGTGAGCGAAGGGACAGAAAGAAAATTGATATCAGGTCTGTGTAGAACACAATAGGGCGCCGGGGCAGAACTCGAGATAGATTCGTATAGAGGGCCAATATGCTTGCTTGCCATGTAAATGGTACGTCCGAGGGAGCTCGAACCAGGGGACGACGTACCTTTTGAGAGACATGGGACGAGCAGAGACGAAGGAGAGCTAAGGTACGGCCAACTCTCGGCAACCTCCTGCAACCCCAAGGTAAGGCAGAGGCAGCAAGGGTAAAGAAAAAGCCCTAACTGGCAACGCAGATTGCTGGGAAATGCCCCTGACGAGCAAGGAAGGCCGGTTCACTTGCAGAGATATTGGCTTCCGTCACGAATTCCGGTCGCTCCAGTTGTGTACAATCCTTGCTCGTTCAATAGGGAGGGGGTGTGCAGAACGAGACCAGGCTATCCCGGCCCATATTGGAGTACACAATGAGGCTAGCCTTGATGGACTTAGTGAAGTGGGCAGTTCCAGATGGCCAAGCTTGAGCCGGGCCCGCTGGAGCCTGGGGTGGGCGCAGAAGATATTCAGGCGTAAGAGACTCCTGTCTGGTTACCAGTCCCGGCACAGTGGCGTTCTGGTGTTGTTGTTGATGATGTGACACAGACAGACAAATGTGTAACTGGAATTCATCTGGGTCCTTTCTTGGGCGACCAGAACAGCCTCAGAAGACCAGTCATCAAGAATCGCGCCGGAAAACGGGGTAGTAACTTACGTAGAACAATTCATGGTGGTCATGATGTGTCGGCCTCTTGAGGCGCAGAATTCGAGGCTGAAGAGGCGAGGTCGCATACAGGCGGCCAACCCATTACTGCAAATCTGGATCGACATATCTTGGAGGAGTTAAGCAGACATCGATGAACCGCCAACACCAACTGCCTTGCCATGGAATCCTTGGAGCAAAGCAGCCGAATATGGGTTGATTGAGGGGCGTCTCGTTTCCTTCCTCCATCTGCTGGGCTTGCGGTAGGTATTGCAAATGGTGGGTTAGGTCGCCGGAATTTGTTAGTGCAGCCAACGAGATACAGGCAGCGTCGTCAGGTAGTACTACGGTTAGGTTTGCATCCATAGAGGTCGGTACACACCGAGACAAATCCGATTTGTCCAGAATCCGAGTCCATTTAGGTTCTCACCTCAGCAAAGGGAACCGAGCGGCTCTGAAGATTAACATCTGACTTTAGGCAAGGTGATTTCGTGGAATAAGGGAGAGAACCACTGGGGTTGACCTGCGGGCTACTCCTTTCGCCCTTGTCATGGGTGCAAGGTACGTAATCGGATATGGGTGTCCAGGGAGGGGGGGGGGTACAACGATGCGATTCGCTGACTTCACGCAGCGATGAAGACAGTGATGTGCTGAGACATGATTTCCATTGGGTTGAATTGATTGTCGCTATTACCGAAATGGGTAATCCAGCAGAGACTGCATCGCCGAAAGAGGACTCTAAGCGGCCGAGATTCGCCAAGATTGAAGTCTCGATATCTCCATCGCCAGGACCAGTTTCCCCTTTTGAACCTAGGCCATCTGAGTAGTGTCGTTCTGCACAATGACCTTGTCGCATGAACCGTGGCTCGCGTGACTTGGGGCCGGGCATCGTTCTGAGCGAACAGGCCCTTGATGTCTTGGAGAGGGCCAGGGGGGTTGTCGAAAAGTTGCAAAATGCTTGTTTTCTGGAACTCGTTGCCCGGTTCGGTCGAGATGCCGTACGCAGTGATGATCTGATGTCCCTCCAGGGTCAGAGTTGGTTATTAGCCTAGGTACACTAGCCCTCGCCTGCCCGTCCTAAGGTGCCCTGGGGGAAGGAGGGCCTGGTTACCTGTAATAGTAGGTAACGACAGTGGTGGGTGGCACATTGCGCCCGTAGCACCCGACGCTGCTATTACCAACACTCAATTGGAGGTCTGGACGGGAGGTAACGAGGGGAACGGGGGTGACGAAGTGGAAGTGTAGAGGGAGGTAGGTAGAGGTAGTATTTTGAAATATCCAGATCGCGCTAAAGTCGCCGCGGCCTGGGAACGGGCGAGCCGTCTGCCCTGCGTGCCCTATTATATGTAAGGTACCTTATCCGGCGTGCTGGTGATGCTGGTTTCGTCTTGACTGTATTCACACGGGGCGTCGAAATGGCCAATGCCCCGTCTACACTAACTATCGCCAATCAGGGACTTTAACCTTCTGGCTTGAACTGGATCGCCGCCAGGGGTCTCCAAATTTCTCTCAATATTCCTTCCAATCTCGTACCGGTGACAGCAGCCTTCCTCGCTGCAACCTTCTCTTCGTACCACTGCACCTGAGGAATGTCCACGCCCTAGCAGATTGCTCTACGGTACGGGCTGTCCACAACGCAATCGTCCCACTTTTCCTTGGTTTTTTTTTTTTTTTTTTCTTCTCTGTTTTTGGTTACCTTAGGTACCTATTGATGTCTTCGAGATGCTTATCAGCCCGAACGGGAAGGGCGATTCCGTGTCTCGGGGAGCTCGTGCTTCCCGGTAAAAGTGTGTGGTGTAAAATGTCCCCGGTTTGCGGTTGGGATCTGTTAGCGTTCACTGCCCTGGTGGAAAGAGCGACGGAAGTTGAGACTTGGGGGAGTGCAGCTTCTGTACCATCAGAGCGAGTGCGGGGGGTCGGATGTTCATCGGGGGGTTCGCCTACAGGGAAACTCCAATTTTCTGCGACTCTTCATCTCTTGCACAAATCAATCACCTGCAGCCCAACGGCGGTCACCTTCTGGATCCATTCCATTGCCAACTCCAGTTGCCCTCGCGACCGACTTGCACCCCGACTCAAACTGCTGGCGTCCTCTCACCACCCGTATCAGAGAAACAGTGACGGTAGCGTCATGCGGCCCTGAAGACGACTCGTTTTTGGCTTGGTTCCTTCGGGCTAGACCGGGACTCCGCTTACTGGCCCTCTGGCCGCCTTTTGCGGCCACCACAGCCATGTTGGAAGCTACATACCGTGCTTCAACCACCAACACTCCGCCTCCGGCCGATATAAAATCGGGCCTGACATACCGGCCCACTAGACGTCGACGAGCAGCATGTGGATGGGGCATTGGGAACATAGTACCGTCGGGTTGGTTAGTTGGAGGCTCGTCATGGAGGGTTTCCGGAGGCCCAGGCGGAGGAATATCACACTCCCCTGCTCTCAACTCGCCAAAGGCGTCGAGCGAGGACTTAAGAGCTCCGTCGCCTATTGTTGCAGCCTCTTCTGCATTCGACCAAAGATGCCATCTGAGATGGACCATGGAAACACATGGTCTCATTGGCGGCAGTACGACCGAAGACACTCCCTCCTCCGGACAAGATGGCGGAGTCGTTCGGTGCGTGTGACTGCGGAGTCTGCCTGCTCTTCGCCCAGGTTGCTCTTCTTTTTTTTTTTTTTTTTTTTTTTTTTTTTTTTTTTTTTTTTTTCGAAGAGCGTCTCGGGATACACTGTACCTCAGCTGTAAGGCAATGGTGATGGGATGCGTTTTCTCTAAAACCCCTAAACTCGCACAAAATTGCAATTAACTGACCTTTTCAGGGCGCACACCAGTTCGACATGATGAGAAATGATCACATTCGAGCATCAATGAGGGGACGTTATAGATTGGTTTCCGACGTCATAGTGATCTTTCGTAACTCACGCATGATCTGGGACACACTCAACAATCTTGGCTCAAGGTGAGGGCGGCATATCTCATGACGGTGGCACGGCGCTCAGTGTTCGATGCATCGCTAAAACGCTCACATATGTTGCATACCGCTCTGCGGCCATTGAGGGTAAAAGGTATCCTAGTCCTAGGATAAGACGGGCAAACTTCTGGCCATCCCACGAAAGTCACCATATTTCATGAGCATCCAGGACAGGAGACAGCGTTGCGAGCCCGCGGAGTCTATGTCATTCAACGTAGATGAGGGATCCAAAGGGACACTGTTGGTTGATTCATCGGCTGTTTGCGGCTCTTGGCGTTCAAACAAGCGAGGGCCGGCATGTAACTCACTATGTTCCGGCATAGGGGAAAGTGAAGAGAACTAACAACACTGCGGCTCTTGCCCTGGTCAATATTTGGGAAAGGGTGGTAAATTGGCGAGGTTGAGTGGGTATTTACCGTTCACTACGCTTTATACCCGCGTGTTCGCGATTATGTCTGTGATGGCGCCCGATCTGCCAATCACAGGACCGAGTAGCCGCCATAACCATGCAACCGGTAAGCGCCATCGACAACTCAGGGCAACTCTATCGCTTGTATACCTATCTTCCATCTGCTGTGTACTGACCAACTATGCAGCCCATACCAGGCTTCACTGGCATCTACCACCTCGATGATAGCTTTTGTCATAAATCGATGTTGTATCCCTACCCAATGGAGACTGAGTCACGCTTATCTGTAACCCGAGAGAGGATAAGTACCAACAGTCATTATACTCGGCCTCTGACTGTAGGGTCGATCATACCTGGGCTTTGGCTGTGATGAGGCACTATTACTTTCCGCCACACTGTTCAATGCTTCCTGGCCCGGCATCCCCGCCGCGGCGTGTCAACTGTGATGGCCCGATTGGCGGAAGTTTTCTGCATTCAATCCAGCTGTGGTGATGGTGATATTACCTTGACCCAGCTTCAATCTTCAGTACAACATGCAGAAGACACCGGTGGGACCATGCCGTCTTGCCCTTGTGATATCGGGATCAAGTCGGAAGCACCCGGGCGTAGTTCGCACAGCAAACGTATACCGGCCCTCCTTCTTCATAACCCTTGGTCGTAATTACTGGCCAGCAGAAGTGGGCAGGACTTCATGGGATGATGGTAGAGCTTCACAAATTGGGGAAACATGCTCATATGCGTGTGCTAGATGCGAGGTATCCTAGCCCACTTGTCGTTGGTGATAGGACTCCGGACCGATTGAAGCGCACCAACAGTACCGTTTGGAAAGCTATTATAGACCGCATCGACTGGGGTCGATGACAGGCATGCATCTCGAGGTACTAAACACACCCCTTCCTTCGCAATCCAGTTTGCGGGTGTCTTATATCGTTATGGCACTGTGGGATACGATATAATCTCCTCAGGGCCTACGTTCAACACGTGTAGTCCGCCATCTGTATTTGTCTTTGCCCTTGTCAACACAAGCAAGACAGTTTATCAGTTCCGTGACGAAAGGGCTGCCGAACCAACAACTCGACCTTGATAAGCTATAGACAGGGTCGGGCCGCATTCATGATTTTCAACATCGTCGAACGGTCAACGCCGTCAATCTTTGATCCAAAACAAACCATGCGGATACGTTGTTCGGGGTACTTATCAAGGTAATCGTCTATCTATATGGTATGAGACCTCTACAGTTACGATAAGATCCCCTTCAGCCGAATCACATGCTTACACGATTGAGCAATGCTGCCGGTTTTAGGCGTTCTGGCAATGCACGGAAAATCGACACGTAAGGTGCATGCTTCCATCCGTCCACTCACATCACATTTCTCCCCGCAATCTTGCCCCAGACCTGGGAAGAGAGGAAAAGATGAATACGCTGTTCAGTGGAGAGATTTTGTATCTATCGTGAGACGGTGAAGCGACCGCAACTACCTTGGGGGTTCGCATCCAGCAATTCTATTCTTCGATAGCATACTGACTCTGGAATAGCATTTTCTCGATTTTCCTACGTCTTTCTCGGTCACATGCTCCCTGGCGTGATGCTAACGCGGACTAGGGGGAGCGCAAGACAGGGCAAAGCACACCATTAAATTACGTGTTAGGATTCCCCAAAGGGTCAAGGCGCCCTACTTAAGGAAACTTGAACTGGTGACGCAGTTGGCGGATCAGTACTAGTGTATTCCCTTCTAGTCTGAGTGCTTCTCGACTTCCCAAGGCCTTTCTTTGCCTTGTACCTTTTGGCGGCTGGCCCCGGTTGAGGTGGCCCGTTTGGGGTAGGTTCCATTACCCCAGACTTGCGTGGTTGAGCTCCAGCTTTCCCCGCGCCCCACCCCCGAAATCCCGGATGTCAAGCGACGGTCGCAACATCTTCCGAGATATCTTCGACGACTTATCCGGCGACCAATCAAGGCCAGCCGCGGCCCGGTCAATCGAGGACGGCGTGTCGGAGAGACCGCCCAGACCTGCGCCAGAGCCGCTCATTGCCCCACATTTTATAGGCTACCCCTGGTGAGTATCAAAGTCTATTCTCGTTTCCGCCGCCACGATGGCATTGTCCCATCCGCTATCATTCCACCGGTCTATGGGCAGGTGCGCAAGCCCGTCGAGCTACCGCTGCCTTACAGGGCATTTGACGTCGACATCACTAGCCCTCTTCGCATGCGTTTCCCTACCTACCCCCAGACTCGAGGCTGGCCAGTTCGCACCGCTTGCCAATGTCTTTTCACTCGTTGTCAGCTTGCGGATAACAAAGGCTTTGAACCCCTCATCACGCCGCCATCCCGCTCTGTCCCAAGCCAATGACAAACCCACGTGTGCTGGCTCTCTGGCCTGGCGCCATCAAGCTCCGGCGAGGGGGGGGACCTCGCTTTGATCAATCCAATCATGCGACATGGAGGTTTTTAGCTCGGGGTAGGGGTGTGTGCTCTTGCGTCCTCTTGCAGCATCGTTGCAGATAAGGCTTGGCAGGCAGTCGTCCTAGGGGTTGGAGAAAGTTGGCGTCGGGGGGCCCAGGGAACACTTGGCGCTCTCTCGATCACCTTGTTCATGTGAGTTCCAGTGCGGAGCACCGAAAAAAAAAAAAAAAAAAAAAAAAAAAAAAAAAAAAAAAACAGCAATGATTTGCGGCTTGCACCTGCCGTGCGGTTGATAAGCAGTCGGCCAAGTGTTGCTCGAGTCAGGATACCTACCTACCTCTAAGGGCATGCCCCGTCTGCATGGAGCCCCCTTATTTGCTCCAGAGCTCCTCCTTCCATCTCTATATCAACCCCAACTCCCTCTGCTTTTTTCTTTCCTCATCACTGTTTCCCAAACACATCGCTTCAACCCAATTCTCGTTTCCTCACTCAACTCTCGCGAACTAGCAACTACCAGCGGCCTCCTCCATCCACAAGTTAAAGCACCGCCACATTTCTCGGTCTTCAACCACTCTTCTATCACCAGCCATGTCTTCTCAGGATACCCGCTCCATGAGCCAGCGTCTTCGCCCTCGTCGTCCCTCGACCTTCCTTACCTTGGCTCCTATCATCTCCGTTGCCGAGCAAAAGCCCAAGGTCGCTTCTGCCGATGAGGCTGCTCTCGAGTCTCCTACTGAGAGCGTCAAGCAAGTAGAGGCCGACTCTGCCGAGGCCATCAAGCGCCGCGCCTCCAGTGTCAGCAGCCAGTCCTCCACCACTGGGGGATTCCGCTTCCTCAGGAACCACTAAAGGGTCGCACCACCTTTTTTTTGCGGTTGGCACTTTACCCATCCTGTCGTTCAGTCATACTTTCAAGCGATAAAAAGATGGGGCAAGCACGAGCCTTGCTGCTGCATGACACATTTCCTTATCATATACCTTCCAGCCATGATGGCATGGATCCCATCGACATGGGGAGCACAACGATGTGCCATTTCGGCGGAAAGAAACACACCTCTTTTGGGCGAAAATGGCAAACTGGATGATTCCTATACCACAAAGGCTTTCAAACGGCGCTTCTCGGTCTTCTTTTTCTGTAATCCTCTGACGGGATTTTTGCGAATGGTACGCTCCACCAGGGATGGAGTTTTCAAAGGCGCTGCGGAAGGTTTTTTTTTTCCTCTTTTTTTCCTCTTTTTTTTTTCTCCTCACTCTCGATAAGGAGTTGTGGAGGTGTCCTTCAGGTTGACAAGGGACTGGAGGGATGGAATGTGTTTTTTTTCCTTGGCAGTTTTGGGAAGGGGCAGGAGCCAAGCACACACATGGGAGGTTTTCTGGGATGTGCTGGCGGCAACCAGCGAAGAAGGGGGGATCGACAAGGGGAAGATAGTATACCAATTTTCAAATGAGAACCTGATAGTTTTCTCTGCTTTTCTCGGTATTGTTATCGTTGTCTGTGAGCTGGCACAATGTCCAAACAAAAGAGTTTCAAACAAGTCAGGCAATTGAAACCTGAATTGTTTGTATTCAGTCCCTCTCCCGGATCGACCTGCTCCCTTCCTTCCTCCCCACCAAGTTGTTCGTCTCGTATTTTTTTTTTCCCCTCGCTTTTTCAGCGCCTGTCATGCACTTGACATATCCACCCATGACGTTCGTGGTTTGATCAACTTAACCATTCAAAGTTCTCGTTGAAGCATACCATGATAGACAGCATTGCACAGGAATTGCCGGATGGTGGGTATCACGTCCAATCTTACCAACGAATAGGATTTGAGCCGTAGGTAGTTTGACAGAAACAATGGAGAAAATTGCCTTCGTCCTTCACCGGAAAAGAAAATAAAAATAAGAATAAAAAATTACCGATAAGGGTTGGCGACAACTTGAACCGACGGTAGCCAAAAGCCAAGTCGTCTTGGCGCTGCCCTTGCCAGCATATCCTTGCCTCCGGCGCACCCGGCTTGGTCTTATATCCCGATTGCGATAAGCCATCGAAACTTTATTTTGTCTACATCCGACTTGCCGTTGTTCTCGCCTTCCATCACTCTTTTGAAAGAATTTCACGACAGGAGACAGACACACTCCAGGCAGGGATAATTCAAACAGACGACACGGGCATCAATCATCAACTGACACATTCCCCCAAATCTCAAGCCGTTGGTGCAAGATTGCCCGTCTCAGCTCGCACAGCAGGAGGTGTTAGATCTTGGGCTTGGCAAAACACTTGAACACTTGGCGAAGAGGGGTAAAAACACAGAATGGCTGGAGGTTGATGGCAAAAAGAAGCGGTCTCCGGAAAGAGAAGAAGGGAACTGAAGGCTGACAAAGCGGTAAGAAGAATTCATGGCCAGATGTACATCTGAGGGTATGGAGAAAAAAAAGCAACGGTGTGTTTTGAGTGTCCAGTAATATGGACTTTCGTTGCTCGTTCGTAGCTATTGCTGGTCGGTAGATGTTGGGACAGAGGCTCAGATCTGCATCAAGGGGTTGCGCCGTTGTGTAGATCGCCGGCATTGTAGTTTTGCACATCTGATAACAACTGGCACTGGCTTGAGAAGCAAGTTCATTCACCGCTGAAGGGGCTACGTAGTGTGTAATCTTATGGATTACGTGCGATAGAGTGATTGAAGTGTTGTTTTGTGCCCAATATAACTGAGATCACTCACTCTTTGCCGGAAACCTAGGGACCGGTAACCTCAGCTCTACCGTACCAATTCAGGGCCTTCTTTTTGAGCCTCCAGGGCAATCAGACATAATCAGACATAACGTATGTCTGAATCCGTACAGTCGATTCCCGCAAGAGAATAGTGGGTGGGAGACGTGTTGCCACACCGGTGTACCGTAATTTCGATTCTAATGGTGGACTATCTGTTCATCCTGTCCTCTTAAGGGTGCTGAAGGGTGTGGATTTTCGAAATCACCGTCTTGCATACAGTTTTCTGGCGGGCATGAATGTTGCAGTATACTTCTTACAGACTATACGTGATTTTCTTGGTGGCTAAAGACGAACGTCCGTTTATACGGTATTTGCATTGTGGCCAAAAGTGTCAATCAGCTTCTCTATGGATCTTGGATACTCTGGCCGCTTTCGGCCGGGAGTAGGTTTGTGCTGCGGTGAATCGGTAACTCCAATTGATAAGCAAAGGCACGGGAACTGCAGATCTTCGAGGCTCAAACAGCGGGAACTGTGACTTAAGTTGACACTGCAGAATTCGCGGAAATGCCCCCAAAGATACCACCGTGCCTATTTCCACATAAACGATGCCCGGTTCTGTGCCGTTCGTTGTGCTTCAGAAGCTAATAACCGCCATTGCCGACCTGCCGTCCATCTGTTGTCGGCCAAAGAAGGCAAAGGCGGTATGTAACAGCCCAAGATCTTGATTAATGTAAGATCTCTTGGCACACTTCATTGTGCCTCGCAAGCGCAGGGTCTCTTCAAAGGACAACTGATGCTTTCATGATACGAACGCTACAGTATCAAGATGAAGCGGACAGACACCATTTTGCTTGCTTTACATGAAGGGCTTCAGAAACGTCATTCCTTAGAAGAGGCAAAAATGCGTTTGAACAACCCCACACATGCTGTTCCACCCGGTCGGCAGTGATGGGAAATCAACCTAGGTTTGTAATCAACCTTAGAAAAAAAAAACCCAATCAATGATGGACCAAAGATAAAGTCCAAACAAGATCGTCAAGCGCCACAGAACTTAATGATCAATCACAGGCCACAACAGCGACACATCCCATCATCTGTTGTTGCTGCTTGCTGTCATAGTGCCCACTGCCAGCGAACTGTCTGTCCCCCACCAGAGGGCATCACGCCGCGGCTTTGTGCGGGCAACCTGACCCCCCGCTGACCGAAAAAGTGGGGTAGCGCTGCAAGCTGCCGTGCCAAGGCGCAGCGCTAATGCCAAGCTAAAGATAAGCTCAGGCACTGGCACAACCCCACTGCACCATAAAACCTCCACACAAAAGTCACCCGACCACTCCTACAAATGTACAAAGGTACAACAACACCCACTCAGTACAAAAGATGGAAAGCCGCCGTCGGGCGGACTGGCAAAAAAAAAAAAAAAAAAAAAATAGAGTAAACACTGCAGAGAAGAAGAGGAAGGACGGGATCAAGGATTGTGGGGGTGAGATCCGAGCCCCGAAGCGTTCCTTCCTAGCTTGAATCGAACGTCGGAGTCAGGCGGATCTCCGGGCAGCTCAGCTGGGCTGATTTGGTTTGGGGCCGGAGAGTGCACAGACCAGCCGGATACCGGCAACTCCCAACTTCGAAAGTTCAATCGGGCAACTGGAAGCTTCCGCTTTGGCCCCATAATTCCCGGAGTCGGACCCAAATATCCCGGAGTCTTGGAGCGGGACCTACCGAGAAGCCACCGAGCGGCTAATTTGGCACGTGCCGGGTGTCGGATGTTCGGTGCTACGTACATATGTATCCGGATGTTGGATGCCGGGTTACATTCCGAGCTATCTATATCAACGGTTCTGGGGTCTATCTATCCGGTCCTGAAGCGCTTCCGTTACGTCTCATTGACACATATATGGCCCTTCATTCTCTTCAAGTTATATCTGTCCACTAGACTTACTTGACAGGTTTTTAAAATCGACTGTCTGGGAGTAAGCTGGCATCACTGGCAATTAAGCTTGTGGAGTTTCGGCAAGTGAAATTCACTCTCTGTTTTCGAGTAGGCTAACTGTCAATGCCACACCCGGATTCGTTCCACGCATTTCGGTTCGATGAAGACAAAAGAATTACTTTGATATTTGCGTTGTCGTATCTTATTGCTCAAAGGAACCGAGGGCAAGACTTGAACATTTGCGTAATAGGGGAAAACAAAAAATGAAGTAGAGGGATAAAGGGGATTGAACTCAAAGCCGTCGGCCAACACCATAACAAGACTCAGGATCGCATATTTGGAAACAAATGAATCATCAAGCAGCGATCAAGAGCCTTCCTGAACGAACTTCCGGTTGCCGAACGTAGATATTTACTTTTGGAACCTGGTTATCCTTTCGCTCCCCGTCTTTCATGCTGTGTATCTTCATAACGTCCATGTCCGGCTCTATACAGAAATCCCTTGAGCGAGCAAAATCAGGTGACAGAAACATGAGAAAAGGACCACCACAGACAGGCGCATGTCAAGCTGGCATGGAATAGAAGCCATTGGTAAAAGTTACGGCATATGGTTGCAATATCTCGATATGTTTGATTTTTTTATTTTTTTTATTTTTTTAAGTTTTGGACCTTCGAGTTGTCACTCTTGTGTAGACCTCTGATCCAAGTAATTGTACGGACTGAACAGATGGCAAAAGCGATCACTTTCAATTTTTGTTTGTTGCGCGATGCTCGCAGTAAATTTGGAAAACTTTGCTCGGAAACAACATGTATACATGGTATGTCCGCCCACAAGCATTGTATAAATCGCATCCAACCCAAGTCCAACCAACGTCTTTCGTAAGTCTAACTCCCAAATTTCCAGCTTTCTCAGGGTATGTAGCAGTAGGACTTCTCGTTATTTCCACTCAACTTGGGACAGTTAGAACAGCGCGTCACTCTCTTCACTTGGTCTATAGCTCGTCGAAACCCCTTTCAATTTCCCATCTCACATTTCTTCATATTTGGATTAGTTCAGTTGGGACGGAGTAACCGTTACGTGGTCTTAGTCATTGCCTAGTAACGTTATCGCTCTGTTGGCGAAGACTGACAAAAAGAGACGAAACTAAGACCAGACTTGACCATCAAATCTGATGGAACATCGAGTGTCCACATACCGAAAATCATGTCCGTGGCTGGTCATGTCATTCTGGTTGAGTTCATGATGTATGTGACAGCCATGTATACCTAAGGGAAATCTACCAGTCTGGGATCACCATGACAGGTAGAAGGTGGGTGAAAATGATATCAAAGTCTTGCTTAACACAATGGGTTGCCTGCCTAGCCTAGTAAATGGAGGACCGACGCGTAAGTTGCTGTGGCCACCTCAGAGACTCTGCATGAGAACCGCCCCCGAGCACTTGTCTATATAAGCACGAGATTAGACCGAGTAGTCATATAGCCAATGCACGTTCCGTGGAAACAGAGCGTATATGCTGTCATTGTATAATAGGCTTGGTGATTAGTGTGACTGGAATGCATTTATAGAGTATCAGTCATGACATGGACTTTCATTTGAGCTAGGCACCGGAATGATGCGTCTTTGGAAGATGTGAGTCATGATTTCCTTGGGATGACTGACAAAGTCTGATGCCGGACAGCTTGCTTGCTTCATCGAAGACCACGTGGGGAGTCAGAGGAGCACGTAGAAACTCATGATATAGACGATAGGGAGCGTTGAATTGCAAGCTGTTTCTATTGATTCTCTCTATCCATTCGCTCCTCACGTACCCATAACCCAACGGCCTACCCCGGAGACATTAGACCGATGATACCCCGTGCAAGATCACTTGTCTCCTCCTTTATTGTCTGCAGATATCGAATGCTATGCCTGAAAATTGGTTCAAGTCGTGACAGCAGGATGTTTGGCCAGTAACTGGCTGAGTGGTCCATGAAGGATATGCAAGTCTAGCGAGCCCACCTCCAACCTCAGCTTCCAAATCAGAGAGGTCCGGCAAGCTCATCTCTTCCAGCAGTGATCCACAGAGTTGTTGTGTTATGTCTCGGCCAAATCAATCCATCCGTGTGGCAGTAGACTGTGATCGTCCTTCAATCGCTCACATCAGGATATGGAATTCCTGTCCTCCAGACACTCGGAGCTTTTTGGGTGATGGCCATGGGCGCATTGATCGGAGCAAAGTATTCGAGCCAGTAGTATCCTCCAAGTATTATCCTACTATCGATCGTGATCGCTGTCCGCACATGTCGCCCATTAAAGAAATCTCGCTATGCAGTCGTGAGCATCATGGTAATGCAAGGTATGGTGCAATTCCAAATGTGTGTGTTGTGTGTGTGTTCCCGTCTAATCCTCCTCAAGCCAAGTTGTCTTCAACACTGAGGGGGCTGGTAGTTTAGGGGACGCCTGCGGTACCGTCAGGTCAGCAATATGAATCATGGTAGTGTCGAATGGGATGCGCTTACTTGAACAACAGAATATGAGGCTCTGGCTCATGAACCTCGTAGTGTTCCCAACCGAGACTCTGTTGCCGCAACCTTTGTGTTAGTCTTCCCGTTCCCTATGCGTTCCCATCGCGACTAATCAGCTTCGCGCGCACCTGTGTAATGCCCATGGCTCTCCATTCCTCCTCCCACAAGAGCTTTAGAGTGCCCTTGGATTTATCGTGGTAGTCGGAGGGGATGGCCTTGAGCATGGCCTTGGGTAGCTGGACGTGACGGTACTCGTACTCGCTGTCGGAATAGCTATAGGAACAAGTGGCAGGGTCAGCAACCGTACAGTAGAGCGCTTCCCAAAGTGCGCATCGGCGTACCGAGTAGAATAGTGAATAGAGTCGATGAACTCCTCGAGGCGCGCGCGCTCGTTATCAGACAGCGGCCGCGGGCTGGGGTTGCGGCGACTGGTGTCGATGCCCATCTCCTCCGGTGTCATTTTGCCTGCTTGTGTTGTGGGTGTATGGCGGTGTGCGATTGTTGTTGTTTGGTAGCGGTTGCCAAGGCGATGGTTGCTGGCGGTGCTGTGCGATTCCACAACGCGTGTCTCGGTGGTTTGGGTTTCGCTGTGGTGACCGCGCGCGTGGGGTGGATAGAGTGCTATTTAAGAACCCGGAAGCAGAGAGAGGGTCGCTGTCGGGCAGGGCAGTGGAGTCGGCGTCTTTGGCGGCAGTGTATTGTGACTATTGTCTTCACTTTGGGGGCGGGATGAGATGAGACGATCGAGCCGAGAGTCAATTGTAGATGGCGGGGTCGTTGTTGTGTATCTTCTGAGAGCTATCTTGAATAGGCCGAACGATAGCTTCTATTGTCCAGAGACTTTGGTGTTATTGTAGAGTGTATGTCGGTATTGCGATGAGATGGTGATGTCGTTGACGATGACGGGTCAGCCAGCAGTGACGAGTAGGAATCACCCAAGTCTACTGCCACTCAGTTGACAGGGGTTTGATGGCAGAGGGGAGCATCCGGCCGGCAAATCCACCCCAAATGCTGCCGGCCGCGTCAGTTGACCCGGTCTTGGTACGCTTGAAGGGCAGAACTTTTGACAGACGGCTGCCAGCCGCCAGGGAGGTCGACAAGGGATTTCTCAAAGTCGTCCCAAAGCACGGGCACCAGGCGCCGTCCAGGGAAGCAAACCACGCTGCACTAACAAAGCTCAGGACAATCCGCTCAAAGCAACCCGCGGCCAACCGTCTTTTTCATCTGTTGGAGCACCCAACTCGCCATCCGCCCCGATACCTCTCAGCTTTGAGGGTATTCCCACTGCCCATCACCACTGGACTGTCTACACACTGCCGGCATCCCGACCCATCTCACTGCTCGACACGCCGTGCAGCATCCACCCAACAAAGTGTGTAGGTATTCTGTTCCTGCGCAGAGTCGATACACCATCACAAGCCGCCACTGCTATTGGCTCGTGGACGGTTGCCCACCTCACTTACACTACAAGTGATTCTAGCCCGCCCCCTGCCCTCTCCATCACGTTCGTTGAGTTCTCAAGCGGCCACAATCTGTCTTCCCGTCCATTCCTTTCGCGGCGACGCCCGCCTGCCCGCCCGCCCGCTGCAGCTCACAGGCCAGGCCCATCGCTGCTGGAGCACTGGAGCGCGGTTCCCACTAATCCACTACCCTTCAACCCAAGTGGTATTTTTTGTGCCCGCAGCACGAAACACACAATCGCCAAACCGCAACGCGTCTCCCGAACGAGTCCCGTCCTGCTCTGCGCCAGCGACGCCCATCCGGTCCCTGACCCCCAGACGAGACCCTTCTCCCCAACTGCCATTGCCCCGCCGGCACCGCCCTCCTGCCGCATCTACCAGACCCACGACCGGGTTGCACTCTTCGCCGACATGGACAATAAGCGGAAAGCCAGCATCTCCAACGGCGCCCACATCCAGGATGGCGACGACCGCGCTGCGAAGCGCACCAAGAAGGAACCAGGTGTAAGTCCATCACCTCCAATGAACCATTGCTCCCACTGCTCCCTACCTACCTATACATGCATCCCCGGTTCCTGTTGTAGCTGGTCCCTCTCGACGAGGATGCGGCCATGCAGCGACCATAACCTCTAAACTTCCCTTCCTCGTCTGGGAAGGAAGTTGAGGAAGTGCACATGCACCCATTGACAGAACTCAGCGCCTATTATCTGATTGAACCCCAACACCTATCAATGAAGCTTGACATCTGCCTCCCACGATGCCCAACCCGCGTCTTATCCCTTGGCTTCGACAATACAGCAGTCAACAAAACACTGCCCTCAATATTCGACTACATACAGCCAGCTAACCGCGAATACAGCCCTACACGGATTACGATCTCAATCAGGAAGAGACCCATGAGTCCACTACCGCATATGGCCTGCACTTCCTCGAGATGATTCGTAGGACGAAGGACAAGAGGTATGAAGTTACAATCTTGCACGAACCCCGGTACAGGTTTCTCTTTTATTATGACTGCACTACTTGCGATCGACAGCAACAGATGGACCTTTTGCATTCTCTCCGTAAAGCTTTTCGCTAACATCTTGACTATAGTGGACGGACTGTCGCCGACTGCTTCGAAGATCTCATCCCGCGCGAAGGGAACGAAGACTACTACAGGCGCATCAAGCTGCCCATATCTCTCAAAACAATCGAGCGCAAACTGCACAACCAGGACTTTGCAAACATGTCGGAGCTGGAGGGTTACTTTAAACGTATGGTTATGAACGCGAAAGAATACTACAACAAAGGCTCCGACATATTTGAGGACGCAGAACGCGTCAGGAAAGCACTCAGCAACTACATGACCAAGACGAATCCTGCCTACAAGCGCGAAACCGGCTATAGCTGCACCGCAGCGCCGATTCCTGGGGAGGAAGACGATGAAGAGAGCAAGAACGCGAGTCAAAACGGTACCAAAAGGCACTCTTCGAACAGCTCCACAAACGGATCTGTCAAATCTGTGCGGAAACGCGAATCTCCTTCGGTACAGGATATCCAGGGCGAGGATGATGTTGAAGGCGAAGATGATGACCACGATGACGACCGCGACGAGAGCGGCGACGAAGACAATGAGAACCCACGAAGGATTGTTATCAAGAGGCGCGAAAGTGGCAGACCAGCGGCTAGAAGCACAGCCTCGCCAGTACCCACGTTTAAGCCTGGCAGAGGCGGCAGGAAAAAGGCAGACCATGAGTACGAGAATGTACCCTACAAAAGCCTCAACTTCCAGCAAGCACAGGAGAAGATTGTAGAGGAGCTCATTCGCAAGCCGGATGGATCGTACGTTGCACCTCCATCTCTCATTCGTCCCACCTTGTCGACCCTTCCATACTAACATAACAAAACAGTGACCCGTATTTCCTCGACTTTATCAACCTTCCTCCAAGGAGCTTCAAGGACTACTTTGCTGTCATCACTGAGCCCCTCTCCCTCAAGGGCCTGCAGAAGCTCGTCAAGGGTATCTACGGTCGCGCTAGTCCGACAGGTGTGAGCGAATTCAAGAGTTGGGCTGCATTCGAGGAGAAGGCCAGTCTTCTCTGGAACAATGCTCACTACTATAACGAAGAGGGGAGCGTTATTTACGACCTTGCGACGGAATTAAAGAACTGCTTTGAGAGAGAGTTGGACCAAGCCAAGGCAGTCGTTCAAGAACCGCCACAGCCCCCCAAGATTAAACTGAAGGTCGCCCCCGGCTCGGAAACTCCAAGTGTGAGCGGACCGAAGAAGATCACCATTCATGTGGGCGGCTCTCGGGGTAGCGCTGCCGCCTCGCCAGCGCCCCCAACTGGCCAATCCATTGATTCCAACTATAGCCATGGAGCTGTCAATGGCAATAGAGTTGTCCCGTCTGCAGTTCCCATTATACCTCAAGATAAAGTCAGGAGTCTGTCCACCTCTGTGGTACCAAGCCCAGCCGTCACCCAGGCTAAGCTCGAGGGGGGTATTCAACAATCGCCTGTGCCTCTACCACCCCAAGCGGGCGTGAATGGGGTTGCCGTGGGACCCGGAACCATGACGCCGGGAATCAACAATTCGCAACAGCCAGGTTCTGCAGTGCTTCAAAACGGTCATGTGCCCGTTGTAGCACCGCCCCCGCCCCCGCCTATATGGGATAAGACACACCGTGCTCCTGGTCGAGGTAAGTTTTGGTCAGGTCCGTTTATGAAGGTTTAGTCGCTAATTGCATTCAAAAGGTCTTGCCGATGCCCTTATCCATAGCATCCTGATTCGTACCCATCCAAGCATTCCCCTCGAGAGGCGGTTTAGACTTGAAGTTCCGGCTCATCCAAGACTGGCCCAGCAGAACCTGACTGTTCATCTGCCCACTAATCATAGCAGACTGCAGCTTATTCCACGACTGTCTCCTATCCTGGAGCAGCAACAGCGACAATATCGCCTTTTCATCACCATTAATGGTTCGATGGTGGGAAGGGCGACTCCTTTACCGATTCCTGACGACCCGCTGCCCGTGAATGCGATAGTATTTGACCTTCCGTTGCAGCCGGGTACGACAGTAATCAGTGTCACAATGATTGCAGCCCTTCCAAAGGGCCAGAAGCTCCCCAGTGGCGCCGAGTGCGAGCTGGAGAGGATTTCTGTCAATGCCTTTTTACCCAGGGTGTAACCGCTCGTTTGAACGTGCACCCGTCTCAAATGTTGTTTTCTGGTATTATTTTGATACCTTTTTAATTCCTTTTCAAGATCTGGTTGGTTCAGGCAATGCTGTGGAGGTTATGGTTCAAGGATTGGGCGTGGTCTTGGTCTTGTCCGGCGCAAGACAGTCGAGACATTTCGAAAGTGTGGGTTGGCTAGCGTCAGGTTACTTACATTATGGAGTTTAGGGACGGTGGGATGTGGAATACAATGCGTTC
Organism: Neurospora hispaniola; assembly: GCF_033458365.1. NCBI lineage: Eukaryota > Fungi > Ascomycota > Sordariomycetes > Sordariales > Sordariaceae > Neurospora > Neurospora hispaniola. The sequence continues at coordinate 2,240,707 of NW_026944411.1, read as the reverse complement.
GGCTCGGTCATTTGGTACTTTCTCTCCATGGTGGGAGTTGTTGGTCGGCTTGCATAAATAAAGAGATGGTGCGATGACAGAGAGCGAGTATACGGATGGTAATGGATGAATCAAGTGGCCATTGCCGGAGCATCATGCTGTTATGTATGATATACGTGACAAAAGGGGGATATCCAAACAGCCAATTTTTACAAGCCAGTCGGCGACGACATTTTGCAACAAGTATGGGAAATTAGACAAGCACCGGTTTGCACCTTGAACCATTGTTTGGGGAGTCATTATTGACTACCTTCTTTGTCTGCTTACACTCCTACGCAAACAAGACAATGCAATGCTTGGGTTGTTGACCCTGGAGATGTTTACCAAGTCCGAGAACGGCAGCTAACAAATACAGAAGGCTTCGGAAATGCGATGCGAACGGTTGGAATGTTGTTTCTCAAAGATGTCTTCTCCTTTCCATGTCCGGTTGGGTCTCCTTTGTTCTGCCAGCTTCATGTCCATTTCCGTCAGCTATGCCCTAGCATTGCACCCCTCTTTGTTATTGTCTATTGTCGCAAAGGTCCATAACGTTGACTGAGTGCTTCATTGATCCCACTCAGCTACTTCCCCTTTGTGTTCCATTCTCTTATGTTGACGCCATGTTGCCAACTATCTTCCCACAAACCCTTTCTGCATTCCTTTTAGCAACATCTTCATGATTTTACAGAATCTGCGTTTTCACGAGGGACCACTTTGATTCCCCCGAGTCGAACTACACGAGAAAGCTGACGCATAGCACAATCGCACAGTCGAGAATATTCATCACCATACGAAGGGGAACAACCTCAAGCGAAGCAACAATGCATCCCCAAGGCGCCCACTTCGCGCCAGCCGGCCTTTACAGCCCCGGCGGGTTCAAGCCGCCCTCATTCGGCGTTGTCCCCAAAGCCCGCTCCGACGTCCGCCAACCAACCCGTATCTCATCCACCCACGTTGTCGTCGAACCCATATCCACCAAGGAGCGACCTTGGGTTCCCTCCGACGGGCTGTACCAGGAAATTAACAAACAAGCCATGCACGAGCGCAAGCTCGCCATCATAGGTGTCGACGACAGACTCCTTAAGCCTTTACCCCTAAAGAAACACCCGTTCCATACCCTGGATTACATTCCCTTTGCTCGATCGAGCCTCGAGGCTATGGCCGCTATTGAGGATGGGTTGAAGGGAGTGGCCAAGTTGCTGAAGCTCGATGGGATCGGGGTGGACGTAAGTCCGGTGGTCCCAAGGCAGGTTCTAAGTATCAGGGAGTCTGGGTGGAGGCCGACGCAGTTGGGGTTTGATCATATCCGCTGGCCTACTTCCGAGGAGCACAAGGACGTGGAGTTTCAAAGTGACTGGTATGAAATTCTGTGGTACGATATCATGAAGAGGGTATATAGGTGGGCGGAGAAGTATTTTGATGAACAGCAGGATGTGAAAGTGTCTGCGAAGAGCGTGAAAGATTGGACGAACCTGTGGAAGCAGGCGGGCGTTTCAGATCACTTTGTTCATTATGCGAGCTTGGTGGCGAGGCAGGATAATAATCACCCCGCGGGGTGGGATGTGTTGTTGGCAAAGGGGAAATATAGGAAATTTCTCATGGTTGGGGTGCTGGTGAGGTTGTTGCAGGAGCAGGTGTTCGATGAGTTGTTGTTTGGGGCGGACAAGGGCACGAAGAGGATGTTGGACGCACAGGATGAGTGTTATATCGAGTTAGATGGTATGTTTCTTTCTTTCTTTCAGTCCCTCTATCCTTTGTTATCGTTGTTGTGGACTAACTTAGCGGGAACTAGGCCACTTCCGCACCGAGATGCGTTGCCGAAGTGTCCGCGCTGCTCTCGGCGATTCTATCTTGACTCCAGGCTTCTGGCCTGAGGTGGACAAGCTGGCGATCCAAACCACAGCCTTGTTCTCACCTCTGCTCCGGTTCATGGACGTCGAATTCGAAAAGCGTACAGACCCGCTAGAGTTTCATCAGGACATCCACGATATCATTGCCGAGTCGGGTTACTTCAACATCGCCATGCGGCTTTCCCGCGATGTCTTCCGCTTCAACTGGCCCCTGCCCGGAGATGGATGGAGTCTGGAAGTTGAGAACGTCGACGACACTCCCTTTGAGATCTCGCGGGCCTGGGCTGATAAACACGAGCAAGATGCCCAAAAGCGGTATCACGCGGGCCTGGAAGCAGATCGACGACGGAAGAAGAGGAGAAAGGAGCTTGGTCTGGACGGACGTACTACGAGGACCACTGCTGCCATGGCACGTGGTACCCTCCGACTTGCTTTGGATCATGTCAGTACAAAGTTGAAGTCCGGTTTGGCTGCCACGGGTGTCAGGCTTGCGCGGCTCCGTCCTGGCTTCGTGGCACCCACTGTTGACGATCCTCCTCCTGCCTCTGAGCCAGACTACAGCAGGTCCAGTGACCCCAACCGCCCTCCGGAGCTCTACCTCCCCTCTCGCCTGGCAAAGACCCAAATCGCCATCTTCCCCGCCATCCAACGCTACATGAACCTGGAAACCTTCAGACGTGAGCCGGTCAAGAAGAACCCGTCCTTCTCCCGGTCCTTCTCCTTCCACACCAACGACATCATGGCCTCCATCGAGAGCCACCCCACTTACGAATATTACTTTGATCAACTCATCCCCCGCAACCCCCCTAAGAAGGAAGACTCTTCCGACGAGGGCTACACCTTCCCCACGGCTCGCCGTCGCAAGCATCCCAACCCCTTCGACCGCCAAGAAGACGCCCAAGCCATCCACACGATCGCCAAAGGCAACGCAATTTACTACTCGGGCGTAGCCGACGAGTCTCACCTCTCCGCCCTCCGGCGCAATGCCAACGATCCTTCTGTCGGTCCAGAAAAGTATTACATCGGCTACCCCGGTTACTTGCCCGAGCACGTTCCTACCTTGAGGGAATGGACCAATCTCCCTCTTACCTCTCGCCACAGCCACAGCCGGCACTCCCTCAACAACCTAACCTCATCCTCTCGTACATCTTCCCCTTTCTTCTCCTACTTCGTTCCCTCCAACAAAACCCTCATCCTCACCCGCCGTCTCCTTTTCACCACGCTCATCTACTCCCTCCTCCGCTTTTTGCTACTTCCCCTCCTCCTCCCTTCTTTCCTCCCCTTCCTCCTCGCTTTGGAATCTACAGCCCTGCACGTCTTCAACCAGGTCAAAGATGGCCTCACCACTTTGCTCACTCCCCTCGTTGATGCCATCCGTCCTCTTCTAGGTCGTCTTCTTCACACATTAACTCTCCTCCGAAACCTAGCGTTGGCTGTTCTCAAACCAGTCCTCGCTCCCGTCGGGGACTTGGTTAAGAAACTGGTGCTCCCGCCTTTGGCTTCCGCTTTAAGGGCTGTGGGATATCTTTATAGCCAGCTTGTCGAGAGGGGACCGGTGGGATGGGTTTGGACGAGGTTGAAGGGGGCGGTTGGATGGTGGGGAGATTGGGTGAAGTTGGTGGATGAGGCGGTGAAAGGCGGGTTGGCGAGGGTTGATGCTTGGTTGGGTGGTGCTACTGGTGCTACAGTTTTGCCTGAGGCGTGGCGAAGGAGCGGAGCAGGAGGAGGAGGAAGTGAAGGAGGGAGTTTAACGACAACGGTGACCACGGCGACAACGGTGACAACGACGATGACGGGGGCGGCGGCGGCTGGTGGTGGTGGTGGTGGTGGTAACTGGAACCCTTTTGCTAGGAGGATTGAGTCTGGTTTGAAGACTGAGAAGATTACTTACACCGTGACTACTAACGGGGGGGAAGAAGTGTTCACTGTCACGGAGAAACGCACTGCTGGTGGTGGTGGTGGTCTGACGTCTGGGAGGAGGACTTCCACCGCTTCCACTGTTACCACTGGCGATGGAACCTTCACCCTTGCCGGCGCGGCACCGCCTCCTCCTCTGACGCCTTGAAGCAGTTTAACCGTGGATAACAAGTTTTGGAAAATTGGATAAGTAGTCTGTTGGTTGTTTTTGTTTGGGATGATGGCTTTCCGAAGGCGTTAGGTCAACTTGGAGACTTGGACAAAGATGTAAAGTAGCTAGCTTAGTTTCGACAAACTCTTCCTACACGTACTCGTCACAAGTCAGTCGTCTTGGTCCGCAATCATGTCATCGTTTGAGTTTGGGTTGTAAGGGATCAACACCTTTAGTAAAAAGCTCGCTAACTCTCGAAGCAAACCATGAGCGGTGCCCAGGACGGCTGTTCACAACCAGAGGTAACAAGCCGGAGTTTCCTGTTCCGAGCCTTGACGTTAACGTTAGTCAACAAAGACGCATGTCCATTTCCGGCCGAATGTAGAGGACCAATGCTTTTATTCCTCACTAAGCTCCTATCAATGTCCCATATCCCGCGACGACTGTGACCCATGCCCGCCGCAAAAGCCCAACATACCATACACATGCTCTCTCAGGAACCCGATGGAAATAGTGCGGCAACCCCATCTCGTCCTGAGTGTAAACCATTCTCTAATTCCGTGACAGCCCACGCTCAGATCTATGCACATATCTGCGAGTGGGAGGCCACTTGGTATAAAACCGACTTAAAGGCTGCCTTAACTTCCAAAGTCAAATAACGCCATGATAAGGACCTCAATAGTAGAGCTGCTGAATGAAATGTAAAAAGGATTTTCTGGAAACCGACGCCACGGCTAGATTCCCCCCTTCCAGACTCCCGTATTCCTCCACCAAGTAATGAAGCGGGTAGCTTTTTCGTCAACGAGATATCCCATATTTCTATGCGTTGTCGTCTGCGTGTATGCCGCCGCCGAGACCGCATGTCGTCCTTTTCGAACGTCGTAGATATTATAAGCGGCCCGTTGTATGCATAAGAACGAAGCTGCCTGCTAAAGCCGGGCTTGACTTTAGCTTGTCAATGACATGGCCAAAATTAGAGACCGCATTTAGACGGTCATCTTGGCACGAGCGCGAGAGCTGCCGCTGTGAGCGGATTCCGTGTGGCCGGAGAACTCGAGAGCCTCGTTGGGCGGGAGCTGGAGGACCTCCTTGAAGCGGCGGCCGATAGCCATCAGGATCTCCTTGCCCTTCTCGGGGGACCTGCCCTTGCCGCCAGAAATATCTCCGTCGCCGCGGCCGGGAATGTGCTTGCCGATAGTGCGGGTCCAGACACCAACACGGAAGAAGGCCTTGCGGACGTTGACGACAACGCCCATGACCTCACCGTCCTCCTCGTCCTCGAGAGTCTCGCCGATCGCAGCAAGCATAGTATGCAGCCAGATCTCGTCAATGTTGACATTGCGCTTCTCCTTGAACTGGTAAGACCACTTGCCACCGTGCTTGTTCTGGGGATCCTCCCACTCGGGGCGCACGCCCTCCTTGAAGAGATGGTAATCGGACTTGAGAGCGAGCTCTGATACCGGGGCGATGTTGTTCTGCGCGCGTTTTGGTCAGCATGCATGTTGCGCAAAGCGTGGGGTGGGAGAGCGCTCATAAACATACATATACACCCCAGAACTCCTCGACCGTCTCAAAGGTGATAACCTCCTTCAGAAGGTCATTCCAGTTGTCGCCCTGGTCGCGATGATGTTAGCTGACTGCATCGTATGGTGGAGCAGGTGGTAGGCGAAGGGAGGGGGGGGGAGGGGGGAACCAACCTTTCCGCTTGAGGGCTTGGTGAACCAAAGGGTCCAGCGGTTGGAGAGAGGGTGCTTGACATTGAAGTGCTCCTTGTCGTGGAAGACGGTGACGGTCTTGTCGTCCTTGGCGGCGGCGGCGTCGCCGTTGGTGTTGCCGCCCTCGGGGCTGATAGGAATGGTGGTGAGATCGACTTGCTCGGACATGGTGGCGGTTGTGATGTTGCGATGGGGGTTTGGAAAGTGGATGTTGATCAAAGTGTGTCGTTCCGACCGACAAAGGGCGACGAGAACGGAGTCGAAGCTAACAAGGACTGAGCTTGGACAGACGGGCCCACAAAAAAAGCAGTTTATGCCCAAGAAAGTGATCTAAGCGTGCGCGGCGTGTGGAAGCGCGAATCGATTGGGGACTGCGGGCGAGGGGGGGCTCCAACTTGGGGGATCCACGATACGATTCGGTCAGATGTTTTGGATTATGTATGTGGTCTGTTTTTGCCTGGGGGATGACTGCTCTTCCGAGGAGAAGTGGAAGTTCAGGATGCTTGGTTGTTGAGAAAAAAAGTTGAGATGTTGAGAGCGAGGAAGAAAGAAGAAGACGTGGAACAAGGTGAAGTTTGTCACGGCAAAAAAAAAGAGGAAATTCACTGTCTAGACGCGTGGTCCAAGCACTCAGGATCTAGACGGCAGGTGCGACTTGCGACTTGGAGGTGAAATCATCTGAGACTTGTTGCTCCAGGCAAACAAGTCGGTTGCTCTTTCAAACACCGAGGCGGTAGTGCAGATAGAGAGAGGTACTAGTGTACCTTGGATATTCTACCTATACACAGAGTTATGATAGTCCCAGGAGAGTATGGTTGACAGCCGAGACTTGGATGATAATAGAGTGGATTTTGTCTCGGAGGCACAAATCGAAGAATTTTTGGCATTGGCAGTTGCCCATGAAGGCCAACTGACAAATTCAGTGTAGCCGCAATCACAAGCAGCGAGGAGTAGACCTGATGCAGACAATGCCCTGCCAACACTTGGTGTTACGGCGATGCATCCTGCAGCAATCATTCGCGTAACGATTGGTAACAGAAGTGTTTCTTTCCAAACCATCGCCGCTTCCAGACTCCCAGAGTCCTCGGCAGTCAAACTTGCACAGACTCACAATGGCCACCCGACTTCACTCCCATCCCGAGTCGTTCAGTCTCATCATTCAGTTGCCCTGTCATGTCAGCGAGTCAACAATCCAATGAAACGAATCCCGTCTTTCCTGCAACTGCCTACAGACCCCTCCCCCTCCTCCACTTCGAAAAGTTGCCCTTGCCCACCCTGCACTGCAGTCCTTGCTAGCGCCCCCAGAAGAGACCGGAGGCGCTCAAGGTGAAAAAAAGTTCCCAGGGACAAGACCCCTCAACGCCCCTCCCATACCCCCATGTCGGTCAAACCCAGCCAGTCGTAGGCTCGGATCGAAGGAGACTGGGACCAGATATCACGGGTAGTATCACGTGTAGAGCTTAGATAAGATAGTGGCCATACCCAACCATGCCCGATCCAGGCTAGACAGTGGGGAAAACCGGGGCGGTTGGCCATGCAGCAGAAAAAAGTTGCGGCGCAGTTGAAAATTTCAAAATTGAAAGTCGCCCGGCCTGCCCTGCCCCACGCAGCCCACTCTTTCAGCGACTGGACCGGCTCAGGCCTTTTAAAACCCTTCAACTCCCTCCTCGTCCCCTTCGTTGTTGCCAGCTTCAGCTCAGTCTCGACATTCCCTTTCCAGACAACACTATCTTCATCATGGCGGACGAAGTTTACGATGGTGCCATTGGCATCGATCTTGGTATGTTTTAACCTTTTTACAAGACCCGCCGTGCGCAATATCATGTTATTGTCACCGATGTTGCGACCTGTTTGCGCCCGAGTTTCTGTTTTTGTGCGTTTTCGGGCATCACCAAGGGCAACGGCGCACTCGGTCAAGACTCATGCATATGTGAACAACTTGCTAACCTCAATCCTTCCATATAGGTACTACCTACTCTTGCGTTGCCATCTACGAGGGTACCAATGTCGAGATCATTGCCAACGAGCAGGGTAGCTTCACCACTCCCTCTTTCGTCTCCTTCACTCCCGAGGAGCGTTTGATCGGTGAGGCCGCCAAGAACCAGGCCGCCATGAACCCGAAGAACACCGTCTTCGATGTCAAGTACGCGCTATCCAGTATCTCAGTCTCGGAAGAAGCAGCCTCACTAACGCACCTCCAGGCGTCTTATCGGTCGCCGCATCGATGACCCCACCGTCAAGAAGGACCAGGAGTCTTGGCCCTTCAAGGTTGTCGACGATGGTGCCGGCAACCCCAAGGTTGAGGTTGACTACCTCAACGGTGTCCACACCTTCTCCCCCCAGGAGATCTCCGCCATGGTCCTCACCAAGGTAAGCCACCGCCACATCCGAGCTTCCGGATCTGTACGCATAAGAACCGCACTCTAACATGTGTTCCCACAACACAGATGAAGGAGATTGCCGAGGTCAAGCTTGGCAAGAAGGTTGAGAAGGCTGTCATCACTGTCCCCGCCTACTTCAACGACAACCAGCGTCAGGCTACCAAGGATGCTGGTGCCATTGCCGGCCTCAACGTCCTCCGTATCATCAACGAGCCCACCGCTGCCGCCATTGCCTACGGTCTCGGTGCCAACAAGTCCAACAAGGAGCGCAACGTCCTCATCTACGATCTTGGTGGTGGTACTTTCGATGTCTCCCTCCTCAACATCCAGGGTGGTGTCTTCACTGTCAAGGCCACCGCTGGTGACACCCATCTTGGTGGTCAGGATTTCGACACCAACCTCCTTGACTACTGCAAGAAAGAATTCACGCGCCGTACTAAGAAAGGTTAGTAAATTCCCTCCCCGCTCTTGCGGCACGCCTGGTGTTCTGAACATCTTCGAATTGCTTGTTTTTTGGTGGTTTTTGGAACTCGAAACTAATAAACAACAACCAGATCTCTCCGGTGATGCCCGTGCCCTCCGTCGTCTCCGCACTGCTTGCGAGCGTGCCAAGCGTACCCTCTCTTCCGGTGCCCAGACCACCATTGAGATCGACTCCCTCTTCGATGGTGAGGACTTCAACATCAACGTCACTCGTGCCCGTTTCGAGGACTTGAACGCCAAGGCCTTTTCTGGTACCCTCGAGCCTGTTGCTCAGGTCCTCAAGGATGCCGGTATCGAGAAGTCCGCCGTTGACGAGATCGTCCTTGTCGGTGGTTCTACCCGTATCCCCAAGGTCCAGAAGCTCCTCAGCGAGTTCTTCGACGGCAAGAAGCTCGAGAAGTCCATCAACCCCGATGAGGCTGTCGCCTACGGTGCCGCCGTCCAGGCCGGTATCCTCTCCGGCAAGGCCACCTCCGCCGAGACCTCCGACCTCCTCCTCCTCGATGTCGTTCCCCTCTCCCTCGGTGTCGCCATGGAGGGCAACATTTTCGCCCCCGTCGTCCCCCGTGGCCAGACTGTGCCCACCATCAAGAAGCGCACCTTCACCACTGTTGCCGACAACCAGCAGACCGTTCAGTTCCCCGTTTACCAGGGTGAGCGTGTCAACTGCGAGGACAACACCTCTCTCGGCGAGTTCACTCTTGCTCCTATCCCTCCCATGAAGGCTGGTGAGCCCGTCCTCGAGGTCGTCTTCGAGGTCGACGTCAACGGTATCCTCAAGGTTACCGCCACTGAGAAGACCTCTGGCCGCTCTGCCAACATCACCATCTCCAACTCCGTTGGCAAGCTCTCTTCCTCTGAGATCGAGAAGATGGTTGAGGAGGCTGAGAAGTTCAAGAGCAACGACGAGGCTTTCTCCAAGCGCTTCGAGGCCAAGCAGCAGCTCGAGTCCTACATCTCCCGCGTTGAGGAGATCGTCTCCGACCCCACTCTCTCCCTCAAGCTCAAGCGCGGCCAGAAGGAGAAGATTGAGCAGTCCCTCTCCGAGGCCATGAGCCAGCTCGAGATTGAGGACTCCTCCGCCGAGGACCTCAAGAAGAAGGAGCTTGCCCTCAAGCGCCTCGTCACCAAGGCCATGTCTTCCCGCTAAATTACCTTTTAGCTTAACGAAGTGTATGATGCTCGCCTTCCATCTACCAATGGGCGCGATACTTGGGAATAGGAACAGGAACTTTAATTGAAGGCAGGGTCTTGTCTTGTATCGGCACGACGTCTTCATATACCTCGTTCATTGGGACCGGATACTCAAAAGTTGGGGGGGCCATGTGTATTTGATCTGCATTCTACGGCATCAGTCGCAGCCCCAGGCAGGGAATGGTTGTTTCCAAGAACGAATGACATACCGGATGGATTTCTTTTCCTTGCCTTTTAGCGCCATTGATCTCTTTATTTATGACCCAAAATCTCTTCGGCGCAACTGCATGTAGACTGGGGAAGGTGCAAAAACAATACAAACGATGAACAAAACTTATCTTGTCTCCCTTTGATGCAAAATGTGACTCTGTCTTGTTTGTTATTCTGAACTTTTGTTGTCGGATGTGTTGTCCATTCAACAAGGTATATTAACATCATGTCCAGCCAGGTCATTGTTAGTCCTCATGCCTTGATGATTCATTCGTAGGCATCGCTGTATTGTATAGAGACATGTTGATACAATGACCAATGCATAATAGTTTGAACTGAACGCGTTGCCTAGTAAGATACATGGGTCTTTTGACTTGGGTTATGGCCAAGGCAATGTTGCCAATGCGTGCCCAGTATTTTGTTATGGCTGTAATTCACTAACATATGCCCATGTACATTAGGCCGATGCCTTTATTAGTAGACATTACCGATAGACCAGTTCTTGAAAACGGCTGTTACCAATCTTGATGTGTGTCTTGGATTCGTGTTGTTGTGGTGTTGTCGTTGGCGGACGTTGCATGTGGTCTTGGCTTTCGGATTCCAACCTGGACGGTTGCCAAGATGGCTGGCATTCTCGACTTCACACAACCAACTCATCTCTGATGTTTGATCGTTATTATTATAATGCTAAGATGTAGTATGTGGATTGGAGGATGAAGCTGTGGTACACCCAGACGTCGCCCGGAAGAGCAAAACGGAACTGAACATCTTTTTGAAAGTCAAAGGAGCAACATGATTGGACAAATGCAAGGGGGCGCCACACCCGGACAGTGCCGCATCGCATCGTCAGGTCAGTCGAGAAAAAGGTCGTTCGGTCAGCAATTTAACATCTGCTGATTTTCCCAATCTCCATCTGGACACCTTTCCAGAACATGACATTTGGGAGATGTAATTCGGTCCAACTGATCGCTCTTTCGTCCGGAGTGAAACAAACAGAATGCTTCGCCTCCTTTGTATGGAGGCCCAGGTTCGGGATGATTATTAAGACGAAGTCCGGTACGGGAAATCAGACATAACAACCGGTAGTGGACAGATCATTCGAAAACATATCTCCGCCTATATGTCCCCTGGTCTCCCACTTGTCCATTTCTTTCTCAGTGTCTGTCTCTTTGTTGTTTCCCATACCTCATTCAGCCCGTTATTGACTGCACTTTCCTCACCCGGACCCCTGTCAGTGCGCTGTCCGTGTGTGCTTTATCGAATCTTCGATAAGAATTCTTTCCCTTCGGCAGCCTGTCACAGAAGACAGATAACCCCTGCAGAGAGCGACGTCACAGTCTAGACACGTTGAACTCGCCCCTAAAAGTGTACCTCGAGAATCTCGTGAAGCACCACGGATTACCAGGTAGAGGTACCTTTCATCTCTACACGGGCATTGCTATACGTCGAAAACATCGGATTATCCGAGAACGGCTACGGTCTGGCCACCGTTGCCCCGAAACCCTTGGAACACCCAAGGTCAACGTATAATTAGGTAGAGTGGCCTCTCTCAAGCTGCCGCTTGCGCCTGGAGGAGACAAGTTCCGGACAAGCAACAACAGCCGCTCACCATGAAGCCCGCATCGCGGCTTTTCTACTTGTCGCTCTTTGCGCTCTGGAGTCCCGAAGCGCAGTGTAAGAGCGATGAATCATGCGCAGTAAGTCAAAGGTACCGTGCACTGGGAAGCTGTTCGAAGCTAACAGGCAATCTCTTCCCAGATATCACCAAAAGCCATCGTCAGTGATGCATGCGCCTCCTATTCCACCCTCGAACAGCTCAACCGCGATATCAAGCCCGCCCTCGAGGACCTAACACGGACGACCGATTTCTTCTCGCATTACCGCCTGAACCTCTTCAACAAGGAATGTCCCTTCTGGAACGACGAGAACGGCATGTGCGGGAACATCGCCTGCGCCGTGGAGACCCTCGACAACGAAGAAGACATACCCGAAGTATGGCGTGCCAAAGAACTCGGCAAGCTGGAAGGACCCCGGGCTAAGCACCCGGGAAAGTCCGTCCAGAAAGAAGAACCGAAGCGTCCGCTCCAGGGCAAGCTAGGCGAGGACGTAGGCGAGTCCTGCGTGGTGGAATACGACGACGAATGCGACGACCGCGACTACTGCGTACCGGACGACGAGGGCGCATCCTCCAAGGGCGATTACGTTTCTCTCCTGCGCAATCCTGAGCGCTTCACCGGGTATGCCGGCGACGGCGCCAAGCAGGTCTGGGACGCCATCTACCGCGAGAACTGCTTCCAGAAATCCTCCTTCCCCAAGTCCGCATCGCTGGGCGACACCTACTCAGTCCCCAAGAACCCCGCGGCCCAAGATTTCCGCGCTGTCATGCAAGCTGCCGGTCGGCAGCATATGCTCGAGCAGCAGCGCGAGCAGAACCCGCTGGTCCCCTTCGTCACCAAGACCGGTCTCGAGAGCGAAGACGAGTGTCTCGAGAAGCGCGTCTTCTACAAGATCGTCAGCGGCATGCATGCGTCCATCTCGACGCACCTCTGCTGGGACTTTTTGAATCAGACCACCGGCCAATGGCAGCCCAACTTGTCCTGCTACATCAACCGCCTGCACAAGTTCCCTGAACGCATCAGCAACCTGTATTTTAACTACGCCCTGCTCACCCGCGCCGTCGCCAAACTCGGGCCTTACCTCTCCTCCCACGAGGAGTACACCTTTTGCACGGGCGACCCGGCCCAAGACGCCGACACACGCGCCAAGGTCCTCGCTGTCACCTCTAAGGCCGCTAACACCGTGCCTGGCCCTGTGTTCGACGAGTCGATCATGTTCAAGAACGGCGAGGGCCCTTCGCTGAAGGAAGACTTCCGCAACCGCTTCCGCAACATCTCAAGACTGATGGACTGCGTCGGCTGCGACAAGTGTCGATTGTGGGGCAAGTTGCAGACGGCCGGGTACGGAACTGCGCTCAAGGTTCTCTTCGAATTCGCTAACAACGACACCTCCGCGACAACTTCCAAGACTGACGAGATCCCGTTCAAGCTTAAGCGTACCGAGCTGGTGGCACTGTTCAATACTTATGCTCGGTTGAGCAGCAGTTTGGACGCTATTCAGAAGTTTAGGGCGATGGTTGAGGAGAGCGAGGAGGGACAACAATCTCAATCCCACGAACAGATCGAAGGATCCGAGAATTCGGGAGCCCATCACATCCCTGACCGAGCCAAGAAGCCGAGACACGTTATCGTTTCGACGCCCGTTGCCGCTGATGACGCTGAAGCGTCCGTCACCAATACTGCCACAACCGCTGTAGACGAGGCCAAAGCGGCGGGAGTTACTCCTGCTCCGATGGTTGAGCATCAGCAACAGGTTGACAACAACAACAACGATGATGATGATGATGATGATGAATTCCACGAGTTCCAGCGACAACCGCAACAGCCCGACACCGACCCCAACTTTGTCTACAAGAAGAGGACCCTCAAGGATGACTTTGAAAACGAGTTCAGGGCGGTATTGGCGGCATTCAAGCTGGTGATCAAGAGCTACTTCAATTTGCCTGCACTGATGTGAGTTTTTTTACCCCTCTATTTTCACATTCCCCCCCCCCCCCCCCCCCCCCCCCTCTGGTCTTTTGTCACTCGTCGGTGCTGTTCACCTTGTTAACGAATTGTCAATTACAAAACAGCTACGAAATTACCATCACCGAACTTAAACGCTTCTGGCAGTTTTACGTCGGTTTGCCCGTCATGCCGCGGACTTGGGAGTTCAGGAGACCTAGTCTTGATGAGCTTTGATACAAGGTTTTTTCTTTTCAGCTTTGATATCGAGCAGAGTAATAGACTATGGGGTAGAGAGACGGAGCCTTTTTCTTCTTTCTTGTTTATTTGATAATAAAAGCCAGGCTTTATCATTTTCTCATTCGTTGGAGTCACACACTATCATGACAAATGTTGATGGGATCAAAAAATGATGATACTTTCATGTTTATACCACTCGCTTGGCGTTTTCCCTTGGTCCTCGGTCTCATGGTCAATACATACACACATAGGTCCATGTACCTCCACACCCCTCCCTGTTGAGTAAATATCAATGAATCACATTTCGTGTGTACTTTTTGTATCACTCTTTTAAGTACGCGCGCCTTGGTGGGCATCTTTTCTTTTTTTTTTTTTTTTTTTTTTTTTTTTTTTTATTTTTTTTTTTTTTAGGGCGCTGGACAGATGGCAGAAATCTAGCAGAAATATGCCTGCGCTCCGCGGTAAGCACGCATATGCCGGTAGGAAAAAATACTTTTCCCGTTACTGAAAACTCGAGGACATAAGCCCACCACTTATCACTTACACACATGCTAATGCACAGCGGCCGGCCTACATCTATGTATCTGCCAGCTACGGGCGAGGCGTATTGCCACCCTGGAGGTTTGTGAATTTGATTTTTCTAATGTCCTACCCACTGGTACCTTTTCTTACTATCTTCCGCAAGGATTTGAACGATGGTGATATTCAAAATCACCATCTTGCATACAATTGCTGACGGAACGACGTCGACTGGTTCTTGCAACGATTTGTTTCCAGATGCGTTCGAAAATCACCTGAATGCTCTCGCCTGATGGAAGGCCTGAAGTATTTACTACACAGACGGCATCTCCATGTCGTTTTTTTTATAGATGAAATGATTTTGGATACATTTAACTGCTCTCTCCCTTGCGCGACAAACATCTGAATCCAGGTGCGTAACAAGAAGTTGTCGGACGAGTAGACCCGATCGCATCCGGGGCACGAAAACCGTTCTGCATCGTTGTCGAGACCCTTTGATATCTCCGGGTGGGACTCGAGGCAATGCAGACAATCTCTCCCCTCCGTATCGAAATACTTTCCGGGGTTACACCCATGCTCGGCAGGGCTTGGATCGCCTTCTTCCCCTTGGCCCTAACAGACTGAGGGCGTTCCTAGGCCAGACGAGTATGGCTTGACGCGTGAGAACTGGCAAGGCCCGCGTTCCTATGCAGTCTTGACTGGTAAGGCGAGACCCTTATCAGGTAGCTCAAACCTGGTAACGTGGTTTCCAATCTTGACCTTGACCGTTTCAACGCGAAAACTTGAGCCAGTACGAAGCTTTTCCCTGATCGGCATGTTTTCACTATACATGGTTTTGCAGTCGTCAAAGATTGAGTCCGTCAGCTGCTTTAACGATTCACTTGGACGAGCGTGAGTCCAGGCTATGGTGACGTGAAAGCGGTAGCCCATGTCTTGAGAATCATAGAGTGGCGGTTGACCGTACTCTTTCACGGTCTTGTTGCATCGTTGAATTAGGGTGGTCAGTCGTGGGTTGGGGCTCGAATCTGCAGTGGTGCCAGTGTCCTGAGCCTCACGCACCCGCAGGACTAAGAACGATCGGGTGCTTTCCTCGGATCGATACCAATCGACTCCTCCGGAAAAGTCCACCACAAAAGGGCTTACACCACTTGACCTCAATGCTCTGGTTACATCGTCAAGAAAAGCGTTTTTATTCTTTGAGGTCAGTGTAAGTGGGGCCGACAGGCTGATGTGCAATGGCTTGTCCACGGGTAACTCTGGATCTCGCAAGGCTGTGCTGATTTTCACTCCTTCGAGGTCGGGGTAACGTTGAGCAGCAGCAGCTACCTCGGCCTGAAGCTTGTCAACAAGCGACGAGAGGAGCTCACGATCCGCCGAACTGGGATCCCAATCGATATACACGTGGCTCGGCCAGTTGCCGGGAATATGAGGGACCTGGCGCTGACGTCCTTGGTGCAGGGAAGGATCGTCAGAGACAGCAGTTCGAGTATTAGAGGCGTATAAATCATTGAATCGATCTGAGATGGGTGGGAGAGATGATTTTGACTTGGGTGCCGGTTTTGGCGGTATGGTGTGGGTGCTAGAGCTTCGGTCAAGTGGGGCAATCGGAGTGGGAGCCGGAGCCAGAGCCGGAGCCGACGGTGGGGCCCGAGTGCCGATGTCACCGTTCCGGCGCCTCTTGAGCTGGGGAGGAATATTTGTTGAATTTGATTCTGGTCTGTCCGAAGAGCTTCCACACTCGGACTCGGATCCGGACCCGGACTCATAATCTACCAGAGGCCGTTTCATGACTGGTATGTAACGGGCTGCTCGGTGACGGAGGTTGCTGAGAAGATAGCTGGCTGACTGGGTAAGTAGAGGGGAGCTGAGGTCTGGCTCTAAATTTGTGTGGCCAAGTGGGTGGTGTACCGTGCAAAAAAGAATTGCCCTAAAGATACAAACCAACCTCCGAGCGAATGGCCAAGAAGAAAGCCAAGACGTTCCGGTAACTAAAGAATGAACTCTCGGTTTGAAGTTGCTGAGCTTGGATATGGTTTTGCCAGGTCGTCGAGGTTTGCTCGAAAGATTTTTGAGGTTGAGGTGCCGCGGTGCCTGGCTCACTGGGTTCTTTCATTTCTGTGTCGCGACGGCAGGAATTTTGAAGCGTGAAGTAGACTCGACGGCAAGATCGAGCGAGCCCTTGGCAAGACATCGCGGCGGTAACCGCGGCTTCCACCTGCACTCCCGCACTTTCTTCCCTCTCTCCGATCCGGCCTTCTATCCGCACATCGATTAAATTCAAGTTGCTGTCTCTTTGATGCAGACGTTGACTTCTTTCTAGAATTGCTGTGTATAACTTGAATCAAGTCCTCTTTCTAATCCAGCCATTGTACGTACCTACCGTAGGTCCCAAATGGCCTGCAGTGCCTTCCACTGCTTTCCATGTGTGTGCCAATATCACCACCCGCACCCCGCAACCACGACCGACCAGCCTAACAAACATGCCGTCGCTGGCCCGGCCTCAACCTTAAAACTTCAACCTACCTACTACCTACTGTCGATCCCCTGCATCAAGGGCCCTCTGATGTCTGAACCAGCTGTACGCACAGCCGTCCGGAAGCCATGGTGGCCGCACAATTGTCCACTCCGAGACACCCGAGACTGGAACTAAAAGCGGGAGGGATGACGGAACGTACAACGACAACGACGACCAGGTGTACGACAAGCACTGCGTAAGCTTTATCCTCCTTTGCCCTCTACGACCATGTCGCCCCACAGATCGCCGTGCCCAACCGTCACACTTTGGGTCCCTCGACAAGAAGCCAAAGTCGTCAGCTCTAAAAAAAACTCTAGCATGGAAGAATCACCGCCACCAGATCAAAGATGACGGGATAGCTCCCGGTTTCGGCTTTGGCGGGATTTGCATCCATGTTGACTTGTCCTCCAGTTGTAGTGATGATCGCAAGCGCTATCAGTTCCACCCGTTTTGTTAACAGTTTCGCCTGGTTCCGCCGTATTCACTTAACACCCCTGTTAGTGACGACAGCCATAAAGTCCCGGGTGTTGCGTCACTCCCACCACGTTCCTGCTGATCCCCTGCCAAGGCGCAGCCACTTGAAGACCTCTCCCAACTGCAATGATGCTTAGGTTCGTCCGGCTTGCTCGACAGGACCCTGCGTGTAAGCGTCGGCACACATATAAACTGCATGGTCATGCCTCTCTATTATTTTCTCCGTTCTCTTTTTCTCCCGGACATATGTGTATATTTTAATTGAAAACGACACCTACTTATTTACCCACCTACGCCTCGCATCTTGCCCGCATCCCTCTACTCCACGGCTTGCACTTACACGCCCGATTAGGCAAGCAAGTATATCCTAAGACCGGCACTCTACGAGCCCGATTCCGCCGTGTGCCAGTCCTACTTGTCCAATTTTGGTACCCACCGTCACAGGCGCTCACTTGCGTCTACCGCCGGGCATTCCGAAGAAATATTTCTACTCCGTCAATTTTCGAGTAAAAGCAATAGTATAAATAGAATAGCAAACCCACCTCCTTCGCAACCACAACGCTCTCCGGTAACCAAGTTGGAACGAGAGAAATCCTTATATACCTACGGCTAGCCCTTTCCACAACCCGCTGGAACCAGGACACTTCCTCAGCATCACCTCGTCTCCTCGTCCAAGTGTAGACGAGTCAAAGAAGCTCTTGATCGAGAAAAGCTGGAGCGTTCAACGTACTGTCTCCCTTGCAAGGATCACCCTCACCGATTTGTGGAAACCCTCACCCAGAAACTTGAAACACTCGCTCAACGAGAATATCAAGATACAATGGCTCATCAAACCGGTCGACCTCGTGCCAGCTCCCTGAAAGAGCGGTACCCCGGGGACATGTCTCACCGGCCACTCGCCATGCTCGAGCGAGACTACCGGGCTGCCGATCGAACACCCAACCTGCGCAACCCGCGCCGTCAGCAACCCATCGATATCATCGACACTTTAGATCACACTGGCCCCGGACGCGGCTTCATGTACCACCATGACGGCCCATACGATGCCACCCTGGCGTCCCGTAACCGCAACAAGAAGTATTCGCCCGTCGAAGCAGTCAAGGACTCCAACATGGAGGCTCTCAGGGCTACTCCCCGTGAGTATGTCCAGGATTCGCTGATCAAGCATGTCCCATTGCAAGGAACCGCCGTCGTCCCTCCCGGGATGCGAGATCTTGCCGGACGCACCATGGACTACCAAGAAGGCACGGATATGATGCGTGAGGGAGCCACTAACGGTAACGCCTCCGCTTACAAGAGATGGGCGGGTTATGTATGTTTCTTTTTTTTTTTCCCTCCAAAGATCCCTCCATTCCTCTAGAGCCACATCGACTAACCGATAACCATGTAGCAATACCACCCCGATGACCTCAAAGGCAAGGGCGAGCCCTCCTACACCATCGAGAAGCAGCTCAAAGACCACAAGGCCACCTCCCGTCTTGCCCGCAGCTATAGCTACGGCAACTACTACGCCTCCAAGGAAGGCGAGAGCATGCTTGAGATGCAACCGCGTTCTACTCACTACCTGGACGTTCCTGGCTCTTCTAGCTCCTCCTCGGGTCTGATGGGCTACCAGCAGAAAGAGGGCAACGCCAAAGTTCGTCAGAGAAGCGTGAGCAATGCCACGACTACGGGATACGGAGGAGGAGGAGGTTACTACTCGAACGACTACGAAGGAGGAGAGTCTAGCAGTGGTGGGGGGTTGCACAGAAGTAATACCACGGGCAAAACCATTGCGCAGTCACTGAAGAGGAGGTTGGGCAGTCTCAAGCGGAAGTAGAAGAAGGAGGTTGGTTGTAAGGAAGGTTGGATATGAGAGGCAGCACTTTTTTTTTTTGGATATGGGAAAAGACTGAAAGGAGATGAGTGATGAGAACTGATACTGCGGCATATGGCTGGTTGCCGGCCTCATACTTTCATTTTTCATTTTCCTTCTTTTTGGCTTATTTCCCTTTTTTTTTTTTTTTTCTTTCTTTTTCTTGATTTCTTTTTTGACGGACGAGGAAGCGATGTTTTTTTTTTGGGAATCCTGAATGTGCTGGACAGGATGGATGATGGAAACAAAGAGGGAAAGAGTGAGACGGGATAGACATGCTAGATTCATGGCTCGTATATGATAATGACTTATGACTTGGACAAAGACTGGATGATTATGATGGGCAAGACAGATAGGCGGTTGATCAGCGGTGAAGAACTTGTTATGTAAGTGTATCAGCGTGTTGAGTGAGGCTATGCTACTACCAGGAGTAGTAGTTATGTTTAATTTGTGTTTACGGTTCGCACTTCAGTGACATTTATGGTAGCTAGGTAGTTTCTCGACACTCGAATGAACTCAACAGAAGCGGAGACCTCTCTGTCTATGCGAACAAACAACACCCGCCGTGTCCCATCGTTTTTGACATGATCATAGCTCCTTATATTTTCCTGAAAGAGTACGGTAGGTATCATAATTATGTATAGGTAATATTATCCGATCTCCCCGTCCATATATTTTATCGTCGAATGTACCGAGCATTTTGTTACAATCATACTCTTATACGCACAGAGAAAGTTCCGAACCACCCCTGAAAAAAAAAAAAACAAAAGATGCATGCTTGCTTAATACCTTACTTGCTCCTGATCTAATGCTTGCTTCGTACGTAGTTTTCCGGCCTGGTCTGGTCTCATCTGGTTCGATCTGATATAAGACTAGAAAGCAAGATCCTCACCAAGTTCCTCTTCTTCCGCTTCGTAGTCTTCGGAATCGGAACTATCTGATCCTGATTCTGAGCCTTCTCCTTCTTCTTCTTCCTCTTCCTCTTCTCCGTCATCTTCATCGTCCTCGGCGTCAGTACTTGTTTGAAGGTCCCCGCTTGATTGTGATTCCTCCTCCTCCTCCTGGTCTTCTTCATCCTCTCCTTCTTCTTCTTCGTCTTCACCCTCCTCCTCTTCATCCGCCTTCGTACCGCTCGTCTTACCCTCACTTACACCCGTCCCAACTGCCCTTGCCGTCTGGCTCTGCTTTTGGCTCTCCCTCCTCTCCGGCACCCGAACCGGCCCATCATCACTAGCCGCATCCTCGCCCGGTCTAATCTCATCCTCGAACGACACCCTCCTCCTCTCCCTGATCTCATCATCAAACGACACCCGATTACTGCTACTCCTCCTCCCACTGCTCTCCGTCGACAATCGATTCAGGTTAGGTCGTTCCTTTACGCCAGCCGCAAACGCCACGTTCCTCCCGCCTTGATTTGCCGCCGCTGCATGAGCTTCAGCAGGACTCAAAACATCGCCATTCCAAGGCTTGCATTCTTTAACTAGCTCGCCGCACCGCAAACACGTCCACCCTTCGCCTTCCTCGCGCTCGATGCGCGTCGCCACGCACACGAAGCAGTACACGCAGCCGCAGGGCATGGCCTCGTAAGGGTTCGTGATGTCGGTCTGGGCGGAGCCGACGACGCCTGAAGACGAAGAGGCGGCGGCCATGAGCTCGGCTTCGGACTTGGCGCTGTTTTGGTCCTGGTAGCAGATGGCGCAGGTGCGTTCCGGTAAAAAGGCGAATTCGCCGCCCTTGTTCTGGGTGGGATCGTTGGTGGAAGAGGTGGTGAGCATCGATTTTGTGCGGCGCCAGGTGCGTGCCAGCCAGCGGCGCCAGCGGTTGATTCCCACCAAGGGGAGGACGAACAAAAGGAACTCGGTGAAGGCGTGCCAGACGAGTTGGCGGTTGAGGTACTCGAATGACACCTCGCGCGAGACTTGCGAGGTGGGCGGCGCCAGACGCATGCGCAGGAGCCGGTCGAGGATGGTCCGGTAGCGGCCGTGCAGGAGGAAGACGAGGAAGGAGGCGAAAGAGGCGAAGGCGTGGAAGGTGCCGATCGATTCGGTGAGGCGGCTGAGGCGCTGGATGTTGGGGTTGGGGCCCTCGACGGAATAGGAAGAGGCTTCGTCGTGGTCGAGAAGGTACGTCTCCCATTTAGTCCAAAGGTACTTGCCACCCACGGTGACGAAGCCGTACAGGCTCTTTTGCAGCTTCGATGGCGGCTGAAGCACGGGGCCGGACTTGCGGGCGTCGGTGTAGCGCAGGTTCTGGAGCGCAGCGCCGTACGTGGCGTCGTGGTCCCAGATGGTCAGCTTGAAGAGGATGGCGCGCAGGATGAGCAGGATCTCGGCATCCCATTCGTCTTTGAGGGTCGATGAGACGCCGCCGCCAATATACTTTAGGGCGTCGCCGACCTGGGTGCGGAGGAGATCGACGAGCTCGGCGTCGAGAAGTTCGGCGTCGACTTGGCCGACGCGGAAGGCGGGCCGTGTGCCCTCGCGCGAGGAGATAGCATCCCAGAAAGAGAGGGTCGATGAGCCGAGGCGGCGGATTAAAGGGGATTGGGAGGCTGCGATGCGGGATCGTAGTTGGGATTCTGATCGCTGGGCGGCGAGGCGCGCGGCGTTCTCTGTCTCACGGGCCTGTCGGCGGGCGATTAGTCGCTGCTGGGCGAGGGCAAAGGTGTTGTTTGCCGGCAAGGTAGGAGGAGGGACAGTCGGCGCGGCGGCGGCAGTTGGAACTGGAGAGGGAGCAGGAGCGGGAGCAGGAGCAGGAGCAGGAACGGAAGGCGGAGGCCCTGGAGGGGGGGACTTGGGTTCGCTCATCGGATCGGATAAGGAGGGATTCGGATTCGGGAGGGTCGAGGCTGGCTGGCGTGGGTGTATTAAAGCTGGAGAAACGCAATCAATAAGGGGGGGTATCAAACGTTTATCGGGACGGAGGTCGTATCATGTCGTTGGTTGAACAAGAACAAACTCCAATAAACAGAGAAATAAGAAGGGGCCAGGGGAAAGTCGGCAGTACACTAGTCGATGATCACCATGGGTGCGGTGATGCGTGGAGATACCAGTTGTCGGGAGGCCGATGGAGTCTAGTGTTGATCTCAGGAGGAGCCAAGAACCGACCCGACGGGGGAGCCGAGGTTGGCACGGGCGGCGGTTAGTCTAGGTCCCGCTCAGGGCAGTTGTTCCAGCCCAAATGGAAGGCTTGGAGACGGAGAGTGACAGTGACAAACAGTAGGAAATTTTGATAGCCACTAACGAACTGGCCGTCACCGTCCGTCAAATGCGGCGATTTGTAAACGTCACTGTCACAAAGATGTTGGGTCTGTCAATTGGCATTTGACGGGCTGAACCTCAGCCTAGAGGTAGCCAGCCCCGTCCAAAAGCAACCCCGGGCCCCTGGACGACACGGCAGAAGCACGCCGGGGAAAGTGGAGAGGGACCCACTTGGTAGCTCACAGGGACCACCGAACCGCAAGGGGAACTGCGACCTCATCCGGGCTTCCAGGTTTCATCCAAGCGGCAACTAGTTCTAGTCCAGTTCCCCATGTACACTATCAAGTGAGGCTATGGATTCATCACTCACCAAGCAGGATACTTCCATTCGACCTCTTCTTCCACACTTTTTCCTGGAGTCAAACAAACCACAAGACGCGCCTACCGGTATGCTACTGACCCAATAGAGAGACCGGACAAGTCAGGAACCCGAGTTGAATGGCAAGGGTCGATGTGAGATGAATTGTGGTTTGACCTGGTGGCCTCGCGTCATGCCGACGTACTTATCATGATGCATTGGGACGGATGCTTTCAAATTGCACATCCAGAAACAGGGCAGCTGCGATGGGAGAGTGTAGACTGCAGCTACCTATGGGGGGGGGGGCAGCTACAGGTACTTGGGAACATACCTCTATGCCTAGGTCACCTAGGTTGTCCTCCCTGTTGAACTATAACATGTCGGTTCCCCATCTCTCAACATCTGTGGAAATCTGATCCTAGGCAGTGGACATCCATCATCATGACGCCGTGGAAGTTACCATCCACCGCCGGAAGATCTGTGGGAATTCTCGGGGCCGGCGTCCTGGGTCGTCGAATCGGCGCCTGCTGGGCATCGGCCGGCTACCAAGTCCACATCAGGGACCCAGACCCTCGACAGACGAACGCGGCGTTGCAGTACATCACCAGCGAGCTATGGAGATACAAGCCCATCGTTGATCCGAACACCATCAGCGTTCATGGCTTCCAGAATATGGAACACGCCGTGGAGGATTCTTGGCTGGTTATCGAATGCGTACCCGAGAGGTTGAATATGAAAATCGATTTGTTTGCCCAACTCCAAAACATCACCCAGCCGGATGCCATCCTGGCCTCAAACTCGTCCTCCTACAAGTCCCGCGAGATGACGGCCATGGTCAAGCCAGAGACGGCTCAACGAATGCTAAACACCCACTACATGGTTCCGCCGACCATTCGTATCGTCGAGCTCATGACGAGTGGTTCTACGCGACCCGAGATATTTCCCTTCCTCTTCAAACACTTCAGAGCGTCAGGCATGATGCCGGTGATTGCACACAAGGAGTCGACTGGTTTCATCCTGAACCGCGTTTGGGCAGCCATCAAGCGCGAGTGTCTCATGGTGCTGGCTGAAGGCGTGGCTTCTCCCCAAGAACTCGACGCTGTCTGGACCGACATGTTTATCGAGAACGGTAGTCCACCCTGCACTCTGATGGACTCGGTCGGCCTAGATACCGTTTCGCTCATCGAGAAGCACTACATCCAAGAGCGTGGCCTGCAGGACAGGGGTGTCTTGCCCTTTCTACAAAAGTACATTGACGAGGGCAGACTCGGAGCCAAGAGCAGCAAGGGCGGTCTTTACCCTCCTAATCACACCGTCAAGACGGTTAACCAGGAACAAGCCAGTGACGACAATCTGCATGTTCCGTCCTTGTACTTTTTGGATATTGGATGGAACAATGATCCGGATGACGTCGGGTTCTACAGAAAGGGCCGCATCCTCGTCGGAAGTGCGGATGGAAGATGTCCGCTCAAGGTAATCGCCCATCATCTGCCGATGCCAGATGGAATTGCCCTCTCCCAAAAGGCTGGCAAGATATTCTGGACCAACATGGGCACTCCCGGTCAAAACGATGGTTCCATCATGTCGTGCAACCTGGACGGCACTGGCGCACGGGTCATCACCCCCCCCGGCGCCGTTCACACACCCAAGCAGTTGTCTGTCGACCAGGAGAACGAGGTGCTCTATTTCTCTGATCGAGAGGGCATGCGAGTCTTTTGTTGCGGCGTTGATGGATCCAATCTCCAGACTCTCGTCCGCGCTGGCGACTGGAGGAAGGGGATAGATGACCCTACTTTGTGGTGCGTAGGTATCACTGTCTCAGCTCGAGAGGGCAAGTTCTACTGGACCCAAAAGGGACCGCCCAGGGGCGCCAAAGGACGCATTTACCGGGCCTCCATCGAGATGCCCCAGGGATTTGGTGCTTCCAACAGACCGGATGTTGAGGTGGTTTTTGATCACCTGCCGGAGCCGGTTGACCTCGCGATGGACGAGGAGAGCAGCGCGCTGTATTGGACTGACCGTGGAGAGCTGCCGAACGGCAATACTTTGAACCGGGCAGCTTTGAATCCGGATGGGTCATTCAGCAAGCATCAGGTCCTCGCGCGGAATTTGCATGAGGCGATTGGACTGGCCATTGATAAAAGGAACAGGTACATCTATGCTACAGATCTGTATGTCAACACCCATGCTGCTTTGGAATCGAACATGTACTAACCAGACACACAGCGGCGGTGCGGTCTATCGGTTCAACATGGACGGCAGTGGTAAACAGACAATATATGAAGACCAGGGAGCGTTTGCGGGCATTGCTTTGCTAGAACAGGTTGTTCCCAGTTCGAGCTTGTAGGTTGAGAAGACTCGAGTGTGTGACTAGGTGTGTTAGGTAGTCTGCAGCCAGCTAGAATAGGAAGCCCCCTTTTATTCTTCCTGTGTTGATAAAGGCGGTCTCGGGTGAAAGTGGTTGCAGGAGTGTTAGGATTTCGCACCGCAGCAAAGTGGCTGCACTAACATTTCAAGCTGCCCCGCCTTCCAGTTGTTAGGTACTGTCCAAACCGCCCACTGCAGTGACGGGCCCGCTTCAACACCTAGCTGCAGCGCGTCACAGCTCAGACCTCTCCAAGTTCAGAAACGGGCCTCAACTTGTCAAGCTCCTCCATCTCCATTCCGCTTGCTTCAACTGATTCCACCAACTCGACTTGAAACATTTACACAATTGACTTTCCTTCGCTTCTTATATATGATACCCCAGGCCACCCTCAACCGACTACGACTAGGCCAGAGACACCCCCCATCCGGCGCTAACAACAACAACAACAACAAGAATAACACAATGAGCTTCGCTATCGAGGTGCCCGGCGAAGCAGCCCCTCTAAACCTCCTCGAGCTTGCCCGGACGCTAGAGTACGCCGCCCTTTCTACAGATCACACCCAGAGACAGTCAGCCGGCCAGCAGCTTCAGTCATGGGAGTCTCGCCCAGACTACTATGTTTCTCTACAGGTGGGTTCAGTTGGGACTTCCCTTGTGGTGACGGTGCTAACGTCTCTTGCCATATAGACCGTCTTCCTCGACAAGTCCATAAACAACTCCGTCCGCTTTCTCGCAGTTATTCTGCTCAAAAACGGAATCGACAAATACTGGCGACACACTGCGAAACATGCGATCCAACCCGCCGAGAAACAGTTTATTCGCTCGAGGCTACTACAGGGCTCAGTCGGCGAGGAGGACAAGACCCTCGCACTACATAATGCCCTTGTCATCGCAAAGATTGTCCGCATAGACTACCCCAACGACTGGCCAGACGTCATCCCGAGCATCATCAATGTCACGAGGAGCGCCAGAACAGAGAGTGCTCTTGCTCTCAGCGGAGCTCTGCAGGTGCTGCTGCGGGTAGTCAAAGAGCTCGCAACAGCGCGGTTGCGGAGGTCCCAGACCGCTCTTCAGGCTGTCACACCCGAGCTTGTCCAATTGCTCGGTGAGATATATACCGAGCGGACGGCCGCATGGCAGCAGTTCTTCGCCAGGGGTGGCACTGGCGATGAGGATGAGGCCGACTACTACATGCAAAACAGCCTCACAGCCCTCAAAATCTTGCGTAGGCTAGTCACCGTTGGCTACGAACATCCCCATACCGATCCGATGGTTCAGGGCTTCTGGTCGCTGTCGCAATCCCAATTTGACCAGTTCCTTACCGGCGTCAGCTCCGAGTCACATATCCCTGCCCCTTTCCAGGACTCGGTGGGCAAGCACTTGATCCAGTTCACGAAACTGCACATCGACATGTGCGATTCCCACCCAGCCAGCTTCCCTCTGCTACCGAATTCCATTCCGCTCGTCAAAGCTTACTGGAATCTTGTAAAGCAATTCTCAAATGAGTTTGAAAAGTCGGGCGGCATTAGGCAAACGGGCTCTGAGAACCACGACGGTAGCGCCAAACACGAAGGACCGCTCTCGGAGAAGCTGGCCCTTAAAGGCCTTTTGCTGCTCAGAAGCTGTGTGTCGATTGCCCACAGGCCGATGCAGACTTTCAAATACAAGAGCCCAGAGGTCAAGAATCAGGAAAGAGAGGCCATGGAGCTTGTCAAGGACCAACTATTGACAAACAATTTCCTGCTGGATATTGTCCAAGTAACCATCAGTAGGCTATTCATCTTCCGGCAGTCCGATCTCGAGGCATGGGAAGAAGACCCGGAAGGGTGGGAGGCTGCGGAGCGTAACGAAGGTCAAGCATACGAGTGGGCTGTTCGGCCTTGTGCTGAAAGGCTGCTCATTGACCTCCTGACGCACTACAAGGAGCTTGGGCAACCACTTCTTACATACTGCGAATTTGCGACCAAGGTCGATATGGATATCGTCACCAAAGAGGCGGCTTACTGCGCTCTTGGGTGTGCAGCGGCTGTTATTCACGAGGCCTTCGACTTTGACCGTTTTCTAAAGACTACGCTGGTGAAGGACGCGCAGATCCAGGATTCCATGTCCAAGCTGCTCCGTAGACGGATAGCCATCCTGCTCAACCAGTGGATCTCCATCAAGATCGCCGAGGAAAGTCGACCTGCTGTCTACGAAATCTTTAGACACTTGATGAACCCTGACGACCCGCATAACGATCAGGTTGTCCGTACCACTGCTGCGCGCG
This sequence comes from Neurospora hispaniola, assembly GCF_033458365.1. Lineage (NCBI taxonomy): Eukaryota > Fungi > Ascomycota > Sordariomycetes > Sordariales > Sordariaceae > Neurospora > Neurospora hispaniola. The sequence goes on along the minus strand of NW_026944411.1, from coordinate 2,213,433 downwards.
AGTTTAAGGGTATCGTGGACGACTTTGGGTTCCAGGGCGAGCAGTTCCTACCGTTTGCCCCCGACGTCTTCAACCAGCTTATGGGGCTCCTCCAGGAGGTGGAAAGCGATGAGACCAAGTTGACTGTTCTCGACACTATTCGGGCGATTGTGCAGCGAATGGAGACTCATATTACTCAGTTTGGCGACGCCATTATGCTGACTCTTCCCAAGTTGTGGGAGTCGGCTGAAAAGGAGGAGTATATGATCAAGCAGTCTATTCTGGCCATCATGTCTGCGCTCGTTGACTCGATGCGTGGGGACTCTCAGCGGTACCAACCGGCGATTATCCCCCTGCTGCGTGAGGCTATGGAACCCGAGTCTGCCCTTCACCTCCACCTTATTGAAGAATCGGTAGCTCTGTGGAAGTCCGTAACCACACAAAGCTACCCTCCCCTACACCCCGACCTTGTACAAATGGTTGAGCTTGCTCTGCCCCTCCTTGAGTATGATTCGGAAGTAGCAAACCAGTGTCTCGAAGTCGTAAAGAACTACATCCTCCTCGCGCCCCGCGAGATCCTCGACGATCGCCTACGCCGTCCGACCCTCGCAGCCCTCGTCAAGACACTCGACGCCCGCTCCCGCGAGCAATCTCAGACCGGTGCGAGGTCCATCGAGCTGATTCTGCGCATCGCCGAGAATATCGGGGGCGTCCAAGGGCTGCAGGTAGTCGTCCAGGACATGCTGGAAATCGGCCTCCTCAACACCATCTTCGAGGGCCTCCACAGCGCCTGGGAGGCAAGCACGACGCACGGTCCCAACAAGAAGGTCAGCCAGATCAACACGATCAAGCAGACGGACTACTTCATGCTGCTGGCACGCATCGCGCTCGGCGACCCTACAGTGTTTCTGACCATGCTGGCCGGCATCGCGACGACCGCCGGCTCCACCGCCGAACAGGTGTGGGAGTGGCTTGGGACCTTGTGGTTCAACAACTTTGACTGCATGGCCGAGGTCGAACGGCAGAAGCTCAGCATGTTGGCGCTCACCCGCCTCTGGGAGCTGCCGGACCCCATGGTGCAGGAAAAGATTGTGCTCGCGAGGCTGCAGGATTTCTTGGCTATGTGGACGAGTGTGGTGACGGAGTTGGCGGCGAGCGAGGATGATCAGTCGCTGACTGAACAACAAGATTTCCGACAATCGATAAACTCAACATCGAAAGAGCAGCTAGCGGGAGGGAGTACTAACCCGAGGGATTACCTGGTATGGGATCCCAATAGCTTGCCTAGTTACGAGTGGGATACCCCGCTCGATGTGACGGAACGGCAGTTTGCGCTGAAGGATCCAGTGCATAGAGTGGAAGCGTACGAGTTTGCTAGGGAACGGTTGCAGGGCTTGGTGCAGAGGATGGGTGGCGAGCAGCAGTTTGAGGCAGAGTGGGCGATTAATGTGGATAAGGATGTGCTGGAGGGGTTTAGGAGGTTGGGGGAGGGGAGGTAGAGGGTTGAGGTCTTGGGGAGGTTGTGGATTCGGGGTGGTGACGGGGGCAGGAGGACGAGAATTGAGGAGGAGGGAAAGGGGGCATGGAAGAAAGCTCGGAATTAGAGAAAGAGGATACCAAACTTAAGGAGGCAGCATTTCGTCTCTTAGGGGGTACTACGGTGGCTGGGTCTGGGTTTGAAATCCGGTATATTATACTTGACAAACTGTTATTTACGCCACGCAACTCCCTTTTCAAGGAGAGTCTTCGTGGAAGTTGACCGGCTTTCGGCAACGAGCTGAATCAATAAATCATGACAACGGTAAACATACTCTCATCTACGCAGTAAGTGTACTTGATTGATAACGATGTACACAGCCCGTGGTCATCCTCAACAAGGCAAAACTCTCCATGGCAATCAGAAAGCGAGTGATTCGGTTTCTGAACAATATTCGCAAAAGCCGAGAAGAAACATCAGTCATTTCACAGCCCAAACAGCACCTCAACAGCAAAACAATCCATCGATGAGAGAAACTCCAATAAACCATTCCTTCGCATTACAGACAGACGACCAAACCTAACCTTAACCCTCCCTTTCCTCCAAACAAGAAAACGCCATGGATGGTATACCTTTGATGAGCCTAAAACCTCTCTTTTTACTCCAACAGCAAATAAACAAAAGGACGACGACAACAGACAAAACAAGTAAAAAAAAAGCAAGCGAATCCTCTCCCTTATCTTTTATTTCCCCCCCCCCCCCCTTCTTACTTCGCTGTGCCTCCAACACCACCGACACTTCCCCCTCCACCGTTATTGTTATTGTTATTGTTGTTGTTATTCCCCGTCCAACTCCTCGCAAGCGGACTCCCCACCTTGGGCGCAAACTGCAAGCTCTTTCGTCTCGCCGCATTCAACCGCATCATGACTCCCAGGTTTCTTTCGCGGGTGTTATTGTTGTTGTTATCACGGCCTCCTCGGAGTAGACCCATTGTTCCTGCCATTGTGCTCAGCGGAGCAGCAGCAGCAGCAGCAGCAGCAGCAGAAGGCAGTCCCTCGCCGTTGTTGTGGTTATTGTTGCTATCAACATCCATCTCATCCTGACTCAAAAATCCAGGGGCAGAGCCAGACCCGACTGAGACGGAAAACAGACTCCTTCTACCGTTACCTGCTGTTGTCGAGGAACCAATAGTGGAAGGAACAGCATAGCTTAAACTAGGCTTGGGCGGACACGTCATGGCTCCTCTCTCGTAGAAACCGTGACTTTCGCGCTCCCGCTCCGGCATCGCTTCCCTTAGGAACTCGGCCTCGTGGCCGGCTTCGTCGGCTGGGATCAGGAATGAACCTCCGTCAATGTCAATGTCAATGTCACCACCGCCGCCGGGGTAATCGGTGGTGGTAGTGGTGGAAGAAGCGGGAGATAGGTTAGCTGCTAGACGGGCGATGGTTTCGGGGGCCGGGGTTTTGGGAATGGGAGAGAAGGTGGACCATTCCCTTTCTTCTTCTTCTTCTTCTTCTTCCTCCTCTTTTTGAAGTCTCGAGTTGGTTGATGTGGACATGGCGAGGATGGAGTCGCTTACGCGGCGGTTGTTGTTGTCACCACCGGGGGATGATGAAGAGGCGTCGGGAGAGGGAGGGGTGCGGATCCAAAGGGAGGAGGAGCGGCGCTTGCTGCGGCCCGTGTTGTTGGTGTTGCCGGGGGTTGTGGGGTGTTGTTGTTGGGTTTGGCGGGTGGTAGTTGAGGAGGAGAATGATGAGGTGGTCGTGGTTGTGGTAGTGGTCGTCTTGGTTGTGATGGCCGCGCTGGAGCCGGAACCGGAGCCGGAGGGCACGAGGGTACCGTTGAGATTGGCTAGCGCCTTGGGCTCCATGCTCTTTCTCCTGCGGGCACCGCCGCGGGGGATGAAAGAGAGGTCGATCAAGTAGTCGGCTTCGTCTAGCCACTTGTTTTCACGTTCGCAACTGTATAGAAACCGTTAGCATATTGTTCATCACCTAGTTTGTCAGAGAGATAATGGGTACTCACTCAAGAACCCAGCTGACTCCCACGCACTGCACAACACCTTGACTCTCCTTGACCTTCTCCAGCGTCCTCTTGCTACCATCCTTGAACACTACATGCGTGATACCAATCTTCTGTCCCGGCCCAGAAACCGGTTCATCACCCGAAGCACCAGTAGTGGGATTCCACGACCAGTTCTTTACGCAACGGGCGCCCATCTGGCCTAGCAGCTCAATAAAGAGCCCACTGGCATCCGCGCCCTCAGCAGTATGCACATCGCAGTACACAACCGCTCCCCTCAACAGCTTGGGATTGAGGTCCTTGTGAGGAGTACGAGCAGGCGTGTCCATAGCCGACCACTCGACCTCGGACTTGGCGGGCGTGACCGGCTCGGAGGGGACAAAGTCATCTTCTTCGTCCTCTGCCTGTGGTTCCTCGGCAATCGGGGACCCGAACTCGGCTTCGTCTTCTGGGATCTCGGCCAGCGATGCCCCTGCACCCATGCTGGAGATGCGCCGGCTGCGGCGTCTCTGACGACCGCTCTCATCTGTAGTTATCTCGTGACCTTTGGGAGGCGACGGTACAGGAGCGTTATTCTGTCCAGCGACCACTTGAGGTGGAGTCTGCTTCAAGGGTGTCTTGAAGGGAGTTGTCTGCTGAGCCGGAGTTTGCTTAGCGGGAGTGGTCTTGACTGGAGTCTGCTGGATGTGCACGTCAATTGGCTCATTCTCTTGCTCCTGCTCGTGCTCCTCCTCGGCCTCCTCTTCCACGGTCTCCATATCCTTCTGACGCTCTTCTATGATAACATCAGCAGTGTCCGCAAATGAGACCCTCGAAAGACTGCTTCTCCCCGACTTCCTAGGTCTGAGAGAACGCGGTGGCGCAGGGTCGGCTCCATCAGCAGACTTGAGAGGAACCTTGGACACTGTGTGCACCTCCCTGAGGGCAGCCTGCGGGCGAACGGGGGTGGTCGGGTGAGCAAGAGCAGCGGAAGCTCGTCTGGTGACCCGATTTGTCGTGTCAGCCGGCGTAAAGAGGTTGACATTCAGCGGGCGGGTAGTGAACTCGGCCACAACCGGAACGGCATTCTCATCGCCATATTCCTGGCTCGCTTCCGAGAGGTTATCAGAGATGCTGTGCTGGCTTCCATCCTTATCGGCGCCATCGGTCGTGTCCATCACATCAGAAATGCGGGCTAGCGCCTCGGCCTCGGCTGCGAGCTCGACATCTTCGGTGGTGATAGGGATGTCCTCGAGAATTGGAGATGCGTCATCATCGTCAACCATGGCATCGGGGTCGACTTCGGCTTGATCGGCATCGGCCATTACTGTCTCAACGGAGTCCCCTTCCTCTTGCTCCTCTTCACCCTTGACAGCCTCGGCAGCCTTGTGAGCATCCTCGTCAACATGTGTCTCATGTACATCAGCAGAGTCAGCGTCCACTTGAACTTTCTCATGTTGTTCCATTTCGACAACCTGTTCCTTTTCCTGAGCCACTTCCATGTTCTTGTCCTCCTGTTGCTGCTGAACAAGGGTCTCAACATCAGCGGGAGTCTCAGCATCAGCTCTCTCAGAGGGCTGATCTATAGTCTTCTCGGGCGAAGATTCCTTCGACTTCTGCTGCTGCTGTTGGCGAGCAACCGAAGTCCCAAAAATCCCCGCCTCTTTCATCGCGGCCACATCGAAGAGTGTCTCCTCCTGCTCGTCCACTTGTTGCAACCTCCTTGAACTCCTCCTCTTACCGAACCTGCCTTCCAAAGGAGCCGCAGTGTTGGACTTAGCGGGAGTTACACCACCGTTCCAGCCACTCAGCTGCTTGGCCAGGGGTGTAAATCCAAGGCTCAGGTTAGTCTCGTTCATTGCGGGTGCAGGAGTCTTCAGAGGTGCTTGGGTCTTTGGAGGCGCCGGAGTAAGTCCGCCGTGCCAACCACTCAGCTTCTCAGCTAGAGGGGTAAATCCAAGCTTAGCGTTGTCGTTAGCAGCAGCCTTCGATGGGGTAGCCGTGGGCTTCAGTAGTTTAACCTTGGGGGGTGCCGGTGTAACACCTCCCTTCCATCCGCTCACCTGCTCCGCCAGCGGCGTGAAACCCAGGCCAGAGCTGCTGTTGTCAAAGCGCATTCTCTTAGTTGTGCTTCGACCAGAAGGTGTCCGGTGACCGCTGTTGACAGAGGGTGTGGCAGCGGGATGAGGATTAGACTTGCTACCCCTTGGGGGTTGGGCGGGAGTACCGTCCTCGTTCTCTTCAGTAGGGTTGAGGACATCTTGGCGAAGACTGCCGAATGAAGGACCGTTCAGCAGATGTTGAGGTGGTGACTCGGGAGGAGTGGTGCTAATGCTCTGGTCGATGTCCAAGTAGCTATGATCATCATTTTCAGGCTGCGGCGTCTCGGGAATGACGATTTGTTCGACGCTTTCGTTGCCCAGCTCGACCTCATCGACCTCCATCGAGTCCTCCTCGTCATCCGGCTCGATGATCTCGGGCTCGGCACTCTGTTCCTCTTCCTGGTCTGCCATCTCGTGATCTTGATCTTGTTCAGCCTCATGCCCCTCTTCGTGCTCTTCCTCAAGCTTTTCCTGCTCAACCTCGGACTCTTCCTCTTGCGCCTCCTCTTGCACCTCCTCTTGAACCTCCTCTTGAACCTCTTCTTGCTGCGCCTCTTCCTGGCCATGCTCATCTTCAGGTGGGGTTTCTGGTTCCTCCTGAACGGCAGCTTCGGCTTCTTTCTCGATATGCCTGAGAGATCGTCGGCGTCCAGTAAAAAGTAGCCTAGCTGGCTTTGTCGAGGAAGTGAGAATCTGCATTGTACGCTCGCCAAGCTCACCAGAAGGACCATCATCATCCTCTTCGTCCGCAGAGTCCATCTCTTTGTCCTCCTGCTCCTGCTCGTGGATCTGATGCTCATTCGCCATCTCTTCATCCGCTTCCGCTTGGGCATCATGTTCCTCGTCCTTGGCATCCGTTTCCTGCTCTTTGTGTTCCTGCTCCCGCGCCATCTCTTCCAGACGCTGCGACTTGCGTCTCGCAGTACCGAACTTGACAGGTGGGCTGGCGAGCAAAGAAGTCTTTGCTTCAGCAGCAAGTTCTTCCGTAACGGACTGTGGCTTGGCAGCAGACATAGGCACCCTCTTGGCCGGGCTGGCGAATAGAGAGGGCGGGTTCGTCATCCCAGTGTTTGTCGAGATGGTAGCGGGACCAGCAAGCACATCTCCACCATTAAGCACAGTCGCATTTCCGGGTGGCCTCTTGGCTGGACTGGCAAGAAGACTGGGACCGTTCTTGGCGGGTTGTGTAACGGGTTGCCCATCCGGTCGGTTGGCGAGTAGGGGCACACCAGCAAAGAGACCTTCGACACGCTTTGCCGGGGTCTTGATGCTGTTCTTCCATGGGGATGGCGGAGGACGGCGAGCGGGAGAAGCGAGCATCGAGAGATGTTCGGCTGGAAGGAAGTGTGGCTTCAAGACTGAAGGTTCGGCGGAGGCATCCTTGTTGTGATCTGCAGATTCGGGATTCGCGGTGGATATAATTGCCGGCGGGGCTTCGGGTTCCTTGGGGGGATCCTGTTCAGGTTGTTTCTCCAGTGCCTTCTTGCTGGTCGTCGAGGCCGGCGGTTTGATGGGAGCTCTGCCTGTCAGTAAGGGCTGCAACAAGGCCGGACTATTCTCATGAATAGCGAGTTCATCCTCCGAGTCGTCGGCGAGTTTGGCGGCTGCCACTAGTTGGTTAACCTTCTTAGGGCTAAGGGGAAGGGGCTTGTGTTTCATGCCTTCAACCTTGATGTTTTCCTGAGCATCGCTGGTGGTGGCTGATTGGCCAGAACGAGACACTGGCTTGTTTGTCGCGCCATTATTAGCAACACCTCTCCTGGCCGTTGATGTTGATCCCTTTACTGCCGCACCCGTTCGAGTCCTGACTGGCTTTGCGCGAAGCCCTCCGGTATTTGCAATTGGTCCTGTCTTCTTCTTTGTTCCTCCCGGAGGCCCGATGTTCTCTTTTTCTGGCTCCTCAAACTTGACCGTCTTCTTGATGGCGGGCTTTGCGAGCGCTTTGGATGCGGCGGTGGGCGCGGTCGCCGTTGAGCTGGTCGGACGCGTCCTGGTTGTGCTGGTGTTTCTGGAGGTGGCTGTTGAGGAAGTCTGGTCATCGCCGGGTTTGGCTGAACGCGTCGCGCGAGTGGCCTTGGAGGCAGGTTCTTGAGCTTTGGCTGGCGGCCTACCGCGCGCGGTGATTACTGGCGGTCTGGTGGAGGCTGATGACGCAGGTCTTGATGCGAGTGAAGACGAGGCAGGTCTCGATGTCTTTGCAGCTCCGTTGGCTGGATTCCGTGCTCGTGCTCGGGTGGCGCGGGTGGTTGCGAGAGCGGCGGCTGGCAGACGTACAGGTCGCGTAACGGGGGCTGGAGCAGGACGATGCTTTGCATGATGGTCGTTGTCGTCCTCATCATCGTCGGTCCGAGTCTTTCTCTTGAGGCTTGTCGAGGCAGTGGGCGCGGTGGCTCTAGATGGGGCGGTCGTTGCGGCGGATGTGGTGCTGGTGGTCGCGCTCCTGGCTCTGGCTGCGGCGGTCATGGCTCTAGCATTTTTGGTAACGGCAGACGAGGCCACACGCGCTCTCGTCATGCGCTGTTGTGGTTGCTGGGTAGTGGGTTTCGGGTCACCCATGATGGGCGATGTGGTGATGTGTGGTTGAAGATATTGGCGACGAGACTCTTCTTTAGCAAAGAATTAAGGGCGAATCATGAAGGGTGGCTGTTTATGTTTGCGCGGCGGGGTGTTTGTCGCGGTGGTCAGGGTTCCTTGGTCGACGGGTTGTTAGGGCAAAGCGAATACTCGAGGCAACAAGCAAACGACACAAGGAGGATAACCGATGTGCGAAGTGGCGGGAAAAGTGAGGATGATAAACAGAGTAGCACTTGGCAAGAAAGGTGGTGGGTATGTGTGCAGGATCGCGCTCGGAATCCTAGGCTATTTGGGGGGGATTGGATTGGATGCAGGATGCGGGAGGGTGATTCAAAAGTCAACAATTGAGGGAAAGGGAAAATGCAAAAGTGGCACCCTTTGTTGATCAAGGGTCACGCTCCTTGGTTGCCCTGGGAAACGACCCACTTTTCAGCTGCGGTGCCTCCACTCCGGCTGCCGTCATGCCTGGCGGGGAAGGTACGTACGGACAGAAGCAGCTCGGGTTAGGGTTATTCTCGCCTCATCCACTCCTCCGTTAGCGGATAATGTATGGTGGTGATCTGATATGTGAGATCCTCTGAGATTGGATTTTAATATCACCTTGTGAGTCAATTCTTTAGGGTGTCTGACATGATGATCTTGTTGCAACATGAAACAGTTGAAGTGAGCAATGTGCTTTCCAATACTATCTGCAGTGATCGCTATGCATTCTTTCACAGTATGCGCCCATGTCGCAAACAGTAAGTATTCCGTTTAACTCAAGTCTCTCTTCCATCCTTCCTTGCAAACTTCCCCGATGTCATCGAGATAACTCATCGTGCCTACACGTTTGGAACGTGAAAGTAGAATTATTGAAGGAGAGGGTAAAGGCTAAAATATTGTACACCAACGATTTGGATGCATCAAGACTACTGCAATGTCTGGTTTTAACATTGTCAGAAGACAATGATACTTGTTCGCGCTCAGGGTTATCCGTGATGGAACTTGAGCTCCATACAGTGCCCCAAACAACCCCATGTCTCATTACATACTCTCAACCCTTGACTTTCAACTTCAACCTCGAAACCTCACTTCAATTCGTCATTAAAGACAGTTGACGTCCACCACAACCACTACCCCTCTCACCTCACTCCTCCATGTCAATCGACCTCAACTGGGACACCGTCACCGGCGGCCCCGACGGCCAAGAACTCGCCCACAAAATCCGCGATTTTATTCACGAAAAGTTCCAGGCCGTCCCACTTCCGCGTTTCATCAAGTCCGTCACCGTTCACGACTTTGAGTTTGGCTCCATCCCTCCCGAGATCGAGCTCAAGGATATCACCGACCCCCTTCCCGATTTTTACGAAGAGCAACCCGGAATAGACTCTTCGGAAGAATCAGACTCGGAAGAAGAAGTCGCCTACGAAAATGAAGGCGAATACCTCGACGACCCAGTCGAGCAGCAGTACGGCAGGCTGAGAGGCGCCTCTGCCTCAGAATCACGGCGAAGACTCACAGTAAACAGCAGTACCGGAAGCAGAAATGGAAGTGGCCCCAATCCAGGCAGAGTAGCTTACCTCCCACCGCACCTGAACCCACACTACAACGGCGGCAGCGGCAACAACACTTCACAGAGCCTGGACAGAGATGGCAGATATTACCGGGACCCCAACACAGCAGCAGGTCTCGGGGGTCCCGCCCACGGCACCAACCACCACCACGCCGACCTAGGCTCTCCCTTCCTCGGCGTGTCCACCCCCGGAATCCCCGGCGGGACCTCCAACCTCAATCTGCATTACTTCACCTCGCAATTCACCGCCGGCCTCTCCGGCACACAAACGCCTCTAGCCGCCGTAGCTGGCGCCGCCCACCAACGCGGTCCCTCATGGATTGCAGACCAACAACAACAGCAACAAAATAACATGCTACCAGGAGGAGCAGGAGGGGGAGGACCAGTAGTAGCAGCAGCAGCAGCAGCAACAAACCAAGGTCTTCACAGCTCATCCACGCCCAATCTCCGGCTTCACTTCCCGGGAGTTGGAACTGGCAAAACCGCCCCGGGACCCAGCCCCCTCACCGGCACCAGCACCCCATTAGGTACCTTGGGAACCGCCGGCGGCGTGGGAGGCATTGGTCGCGGAATGGGCATGGCGGGTATGGGAAGCATGGCAAGCATGGGCTACCCGCCGACTGCGCCTGTGTTAGCCATCCCGACGGGTCCGAGACACAAGAGGAATCCTTCTTCGCAGAGCTTGAACTCGGTGGGCGATTATAGCCCGGTTGCGCCAGCGCCAGCGGAGAGACAAGGGTTATTCTCGGCAGCTGCTACTTCGCCACCATCGTCTGCGCCATCGCCGGCAGTGGGCCTGGGGATTGGGGGAAGGGGAATTGGGGCGGCTGGTGCTGCTGGTGCGCTGGCGACGAGTGGACCGAGACTACAGATTCCCAAGCAAGGGCTGAGGGAGAAGCATAGCGTTTCTACCTTGGCGCCTAACTCGGCTGGGACAAGTAACAATCGGGCGGGGTCGGCCATCTTGGATGATGATGACGGGTTCTTGGATGGGATGCATGATCGGGACCACCCGGCTCAACAGCTGGAGCCTGAGGAAGACGAAGAGGAGGAAGAGGAAGGGGAAGAAGAAAGGCAACGGTTTCGGGAACCAAGGGTGGAAGACATCCAAGCTGTGTTCCGCATCAAATACGCTGGTGATGTCAAGCTCTTGCTGACGGCTGACATCTTGTTGGATTACCCCATGCCCAGCTTTGTGGGGATTCCGGTGCGGCTGAGCATCACGGGACTCACCTTTGATGGCGTGGGAGTGGTGGCGAATATTAGGAAGAGAGTGCACTTTTGCTTTTTGAGCCCCCAAGATGCTGTGGCTGCTGTGGGTGGGGAGGAAAACAAGGCTGCTGGGAGCGGGAATGGTTCTGGGATAGGAGGAGGCAGCGACGGGGCAAAGACAAAGATGGGTGGGCTGTTGCAGGAAATCCGCGTCGAAAGTGAGATTGGGCAGAGGGAAAGCGGCAAGCAGAGCTTGAAGAACGTGGGTAAGGTGGAAAGGTTCGTGCTGGAGCAAGTGAGGAGGATCTTTGAGGAGGAATTTGTTTATCCTAGCTTTTGGACGTTCTTGGTGTAGCGATGCTCACTACTGCTAGATACCCGTCAAAATCCTGTAACACGACTGGCTCTACGTAAGTGTGCTCTTGAAGCCCTGATACGCCGAGTTGATATCCAGTTCCAACTCCCTGGCCTGCTCCTCGCTCAGCTCTTCCGTCGCCTTCATCTGGTTAAGGGTGATCAGCCACTGCACAATCTTGCCCCTATTGTCAAAGTCCCTGTCCGTCACCTTGTTCACGGACTGAATCACGTCTGTTAGAAGAGGGTGCAGCTGATCCTTGGCCAATAGACCGAGACGCAGTGCATCAAGGAATGTAATGAAATCCTGAGTGGCTTCAAGAATGAGAGTGCCGCTCGTGCCTCCAGAAGCGGCAACTGTGGCGGGTGCTGGACCGGAGGAGGCGTTAACGGCCGTTGAGGGCATGCCGACGCGGATGCGTTCGGTTGCGCGAGGAACCTCGAGCTATGGAGAGGTCTATGTGTAAGCGAGTCAAACATATCAAACAGTGAAGTGACTTCAATTATATACGTACATCCCACTTGGCCTTGAACTCCTCCAAGCCAACGAATGCCTTGGCGACAGTCTCGTCAGCGACAAGCGATTTGTACTGCTTTAGCGATCTCTCACAGATCTCAGTATAATCGGCCTCGGGGATGGCATCTTTCAGGAATGCCTTTTCCAGCTCATCCAGAGTGACGATAATACTGAAGATCTCGGCTAATGAGTCCTGGAGGTCACGCTCAGCCCGGGTGTCGGCGAGCTTCACTTCCTGTTAAAGTTGGAATGGCATCATGTTGTCAGTAAATGGACCACCTCATGATACCCGAATGGTGTTTGTTTACTTCATCCAGGTTTATCGTAGCTGAGAGTGTAGTGTTGGGAACATAGCTATGTGGTGTGGGTGCGTATGGCTGGCGGGAAGTCATGACGGACGACTGAGATTGTCAAGTGTCGTTGTTCTTGTTGTTGTTGGACACTTCATGATGAAATCATGGAACTTGAAGATGACGAGTACACCTCTGCCGGCATTTACTTTGTTAGCGCGGTACCTCCACCTTACAGAATTTCGCTAGTTGGTCGCGGGTATACCAATAATCTTCTGTAGGAAAAATAAAGTTATCGCCACTTGCAAGAGAGCCACGCTAACAAAGTAAATGCCTGTAGAGGTGTATATACCTTGCGGGTGAAGCACTGAAGCTTCAGTGGATGGAGAGCTGCGAGGACGTTCCAAGACAAGTGGAAGCTGCATGCGCCGGTCAAGAGTGGATCCCTCACAGTGACGGGCAGAAGTGCCCCCACCAGGCACGGCGCTAGGTTCAGGAACGGACTAGCGTCTTCACCGATAAGAGCAGCCGATAAGAACCCCGGGATCCCGCTGAGAGGAGAAAAAAGTTTGGGAGGACCGCGACGGCAAGAGCAGAAAGCACGGGTCAGATTTGGTGGTTGCGGACGGGAATTGGCTTCCACTTCCACTTCCAGGTTCACTTCACTAAAGAAAAGAAAAAAAAAACACACCACACCCATTTGACCAGACTGGACACATCACTCCACCCAGCCAGTCGCCCATCATGGTCAAAAACGTCAAACAAACGAAAAAGTTCGAAAAGAAGCACCTGAAGGGTGTTCTAGAACGCAGAAAGGTCGTTCAGAAGATCAAGCAAAAAGAGCAGATCAAGCAAAAGAAGCAGGCCAAGAAGTCCCAAGATGACGCCTTCATCAAGGGTCCCGATGGCGGCAAGAAGCCTGTCCACGCCAAGAAGAACCTCGGTACTGCCGCCGCCGGCGAAATGACCGTCGACGACTTCTTCCAGGGCGGCTTCGAGATTCTCGACAAGAAGACCAAGGATGCCTCCGGCAAGTTGGGCAAGAGGAAACGCGACCAAGAAGAGTCCGACGCCGAGGAGGAGCCATCAGCAGACGAGGGTAGCGATGTCGACTTCTCCGACGACGATATTTCCCACGACGAGGTTAGCGACGACGACGAGGAGGATGACGAGGTCGTAGACGGTGCCGCCCCTACCGGTATGACCAAGGAAGCCATGGCCTCCCTCGCCGAAAAGGATCCCGAATTCTACAAGTTCTTGAAGGAGAACGACCCAGAGGCCCTCGAGTTCGACGAAAACGCAGACTTTTCCGAGATTGACGAGCTCAGCGGGAGCGAAGGCGAGGGCGAGGAGCCCAAGAAGAAGAAGCAAAAGAAGGACACCAAGGCTACCGACGAGGAGAACGGCTTCGAACTCACCCAGAAAATGATCGCCAAGTGGAAGGCACAGATCGAGGAAACAAAGTCACTTAGAGCCGCTCGCCAGGTAGTAATAGCCTTCCGTTGCGCCGCCCACCTGAACGAGGACGACGACGAAAAGCCCCAACGATACACCATCAACAACCCAGATGCCTTCAACGACATCTTGGTTCTGGCCCTCAAGCATATTCCCGAGGTGCTCGCACACCACGTACCTGTCAAGGAGTCCGCCTCCGGCAAGGCCTACGTCAACACCGATACCAAGAAGTTCAAGATCCTTTCGCAGCTCGTCAAGAACTACGCCGCCTCCATCATCCACCTCCTCGGCACCCTCTCCGACGAGCCCACCCTTAAACTCACAATCTCCGCTCTTGAGCCTCTCCTCCCTTACCTCCTTTCCTTCAGAAAGCTTCTCAAGGTCTTGATCAAGACGGTTGTCGCTTTCTGGTCGCAGTCCGCCAGCACCGAAGCCACCAGGATAACAGCTTTCCTGGTCGCTCGGCGCCTGATGGTCATCTCAGACAAGGGCGTGCGCGAGACGGTCCTCAAGGCCGTCTACCAGGGTCTTGTGCAGGGCTGCCGCTTGACTAACGTCAACACGGTGGCGGGCATCAACATCATGAAGAACTCGGCGGCCGAGCTCTGGGGTCTCGACCAGACCCTCGGCTACACCACCGCCTTCGGCTTCATCCGCCAGCTGGCCATCCACCTTCGCAACTCCATCGTCAACAACAAGAACAACGCCTTCCGCAACGTCTACAACTGGCAGTACGTGCACTCGCTCGACTTCTGGTCATGCGTCCTCTCCGAGCATTGCTCCCCGCTCAAGGAGGCCGAAGCCGGCAAGGAGTCGCAGCTCAAGCTCCTTATCTACCCCTTGGTACAAGTTACCCTCGGCGCCATGCGCCTCATCCCTACTGCCCTCTACTTCCCTCTGCGCTTCCAGCTCATCCGCTCGCTCCTGCGCCTCTCGCGTGCCACCGACACCTACATCCCCCTGGCCTCCGCCCTCCTCGAGGTTCTCAACTCCGCCGAGATGAAGAAGCCTCCCAAGTCGTCCACCCTCAAACCGCTCGACTTTGCCACCGCCTACAAGGCGCCCAAGTCCTACCTTCGCACGCGCGTCTACCAGGACGGTCTCGGCGAGCAAGTCGTCGAGTTGCTGTCCGAGTACTTCGTCCTCTGGTCACGCAACATCGCCTTCCCTGAGTTTTCCCTTCCCGTCGTCGTTGCCTTGAAGCGCTGGCTCAAGGACTCCCGCAAGAAGAGCACTGGCAACAACAACGGCAAGATCGGTACGCAGCTGGCCCTTTTGGTGCAAAAGATCGAGTCCAACGCCAAGTTCATCGAGGACAAGCGCAACCGCGTCGACTTTGCGCCCAACGATCGCACACAGGTCGAGGCGTTCCTAAGGGACTTTGAGTGGGAAAAGACGCCGCTGGGTGCGTTTGTGGTGAGCCAGAGGAAGTTGAGGGCGGAGAAGAGGAAGATGATGGAGGAGGCGAGGAAGGAGGATGAGAAGAAGAGGAAGGAGGAGGAAGAGGAGGAGAGGCTGGGGAAGCAGGCTGAGGATGAGGAGGATAGCGATGAGGAGGATCATGATGATCTTGCTGAGGATGATGATGAGGAAGATGAGGAAGATGAAGAGGAGGATGAAGAGGAGGAGGAGGAGGATGACGAGTGATTCCGTCCTGTTTAGAGAAAGGAAGGAAAGTAAATGTTTGCCTTGTCTTGTGCGAAATATTATGGTATAGATAGACATGATACCTGCGGGTTTCTTTTTCGTTGTTTGTGGTTTTTTGCACTGCGTCATCCATCGTATGAAAAAAGGCGCCTTTGATAGTATCTAGTACCTAGGGAAATTGACGGAGTTATATGTCTTTGAGAATTGGTTATTTTCCCTCATCTCTGTTGTTTCGCTCGCCCGCCCCTAGCGTTTGTAGTATCTAGGTACCTTTACTTATGCTGCACAGTTTGGACTGAGCATCGACGACTTGGTATTCATGCGTCTGTCTCACTACCTGGCTGGAAACGAATGGAAAGTGACATCCCAAGATATAAAAGGTATCTTTTTCTGAAAACGGAAGGTATATTGTAGTGTTAGCTCAGTCCACGGATGGAAGGAAGTTGGCGAAGAGCCAACGGTCAACGTCAGTTAATTGATAGTCAAAACTCGAAACAGGTATCGGTAGAGTCTTTGACACATTAACTTGACAGCGAGGTTGTGATTGTGCTCACCACTCTCGTGGCTGATCTGAATGTCACTTGATATCAAACGCTGTTTGAAAATGAGAGTGGTCGATGCCGATGAGCTTTAGTTGAATACCGTTACTATATACCAACTTAAGAAAGCGTGTATAAACCTATCATCTTTCCTTCCAGCTTTCTCTTCACTCCTTTTCGCGAATCCCTTTTCCACTGATTCAATATTTTTTTCTCCTCAATAAAAATCCATCACTCCCGAGCCAGGTTTCTCTACGGCAGAGCGGGACCCTCATCACTCAACCTAACTTCACCATTGAACGGTTGGACCATTGAAAAACCACAAACATTGCTTTCAACCCACCCCACGCAAAGACGCTTCCTCTCCTTTCCTTTTACCTCCTACCTCCATGCCCACTGTGACCACTGTGACCACTCCCTTCCTCCTCCATGGGAATCGGCTCTACAAACCCCAACTCGCCCTCGCTATCATCATTATCAACCATCTTAATTCCATATCGTCCAGTGTCATCATCACTACTATCATCCTCCCCAATGCTATTCTTTAATGGTTCGGACTTGGACTGCACAGGTGGCGACGGCCTGCTGCTGCTGCTGACAAGGGGGATACCCCGCGGAATATCTTGCTTAATGGGGGCAGTGTTGCTGCGATGAATCGCTGGCACATCGCGGACGGTAGAGAAATCGGAACCGGTTGATGTGGTGGTGGACCGGCCGAGCGGTTTTGGTTGTTGGTCTGAAGGGAGGAGGAGGAGATGGGGGTTGTTGGGCTGTGATGGCTGGGATCGGGTAGCGGCGGCCGCATTGGTAGTAGAGGTGAATTGTTGAGGAGTGAGTGACAGAGATGCTAGATCGGAGAGCGCAGAGGATGTGGATGTTGAGGATGGGCCAGAGAGGAACTGGCTGGAGAAGTTGTCATCCGCGGCTGGTTTGGATGATGATGATGGACTAGAATAGCCTAGAGGGTTGTTGCTGCTGGCTTGGAGTGACGAGGTAGGTTTGGCCATGGTAGTCCGTTGGGGTTGGGGTCTCGGTGGTAGCGGCGGTGTTTGTTCCTCTTGCTGCTGCTCCATCAACGGCCTCGAGGAAGAGGCATATGGATCCATCACTGCGTACTTGGGCGGCGGATCATGATGCGACTGATGCTCGTCTTCCCCAAAGTCAACCAATCCGCCCTCCTGGTTGCTTTTTTTCGTGACAAGCGCGGGAAGCTTTCCTTGGGCCTCCATATCTGCCAGAATGATTTCTTCCTCCCTCGTGAGATCCTGCTCAGCTTCAATCTCGCCTCCAAATCCTTCCTTAATTTCAACACCACACTTCTCCAGAATCTTACCCAAGATGTCCGGATAACGCATGTGTCCCTTGACCGTGCCCGTCAGATCAAGATTTTCAACACCCTCAATACCCCTGATCTCCTGCAGTCCCGCCACGCCCAACTGAATGGAACTGGTCCGGTAAATAAAGCCCAGGAGATAATCATTACCCGAGCACACATTCCACAGCTTGCCACTGACTACGCTCCTCATCGTCTCCCACGCATCCCTATCGCTCGGCACCGGTGCACCAATGAGGATGACCTCATCAACAAGTCCGAATGCCCTCCGCTCCGCCAGCGTACGCAAGCAAGAGTAAATAACCCTTGCACCTAGAGAATACCCGATCAGCGTCACCGGCCGTTCACCCTGCACTCGATTGATCAGCGCATCCGCCAGAATCTTGCCCGCCTTCTCCGACCGGTTTTTCGCCAGAGAGAAAGGGTTATCCAGCGCCGACGCCATCGACAGCAGCGAAATCGGCCATAAAGCTGACCACAACGTCGCCAGCACCGTGCGCTTCAGCAGCTCGACCTTGACATATGTCCACGCCGCGCTCGTGACCATTGCCTTCATGGCATTGCCCAGATTCAACATCGCCGCAACCTCATACCGCAGCGCAAACAGGTTCGACGACCTCGGATCCAGCGCCGACCAGGGAGCAGTCAACGAAGAAAGTGACTCGGTCAACCACCCGTTGATACCAATCGTTAGCCTCAACCTCTCCTGGTTCGTACCGCCAGACAATGGCAGAAACGCAAAGTCCTCGACTTCGCGCGCATACTGATCCACTATCTCTCCCGTCATTTGTGCGCCCAGAGCACCGAAAAGTGTTCCCACCAACGCACCGTTCATCCAAAACACTCCCAGGAAACTGGCCACGCCTCCCAAGCCGACACTACCCATCAACCCGCCAATAACCCCCGCCACGGCCGGTGCGGCAAGGCCGCCCGTAACACCGATGATGGCTGCTCCTGCAACGGAAGCCAGGCCAACTTTCCAGAATCGGCCCACTTGATTGGCCTTCTTCCGTTCTTCTGCCTCTTTGGCTGCTGACATTTGTTGTTCCCGTGCCTCTGGACTTGTCGAGGACTCGACCAAGCTGGTAGCTACCTCTGCCTCTTGGGAGTTCAGGAAGGAAAGCGGCAACTCCAAGGCGGAGCACAGGTACACCAAGAACGTCCTTGACTCTGCTGTATACTTGCCACTTGACAGCAACATCAACAAAAGGCAAACCACCACTTCCTCCCTATCCTCCTGACTTGCAGCCGACAACCTCGTCGGGATCGCATGGTATCTGCTTTGCAAAGCCGCCACCTCCCTCTGTCGCTGCCTTAGAGCCTTGGCTTTGCCGTCTTCCACGGCTACCGGACCGAGAAGATCGCCGAAATCAATCAAGTTCTCACCAGGCGCTGGGGACTCCAATCTTTGCCTGGCCAGCCGATCGGAGCGCTGTCGTCGGGCGTCGATTTCTTGCGTAGAATCGGCGGGGCTGAGGAGGTCTTTGAGGGATTGTAGTAACGAGGGGCGCCAGGTGTCGAAGTGGGATAGGGCGGCGGCGCGGAGGGGGCCGATTTTGTCACTGCCACTGAAATTGGAGTTGGAGCGCGGACTGGCGCTTGGTCGGCTGGGTAGAGGAGGGCCAGTTTGTCCGGCGTCGTCGTTATCCAAGTTGTTGAGGAGAGATGGACCTGAGGATCTGGATTGTTGCCGGGAGGTGCTGGTCTGGTTGGGGTTCTGATTGGGGTTTTTGAGAATGAGCTGGGATTGCATCCAATCTGTCGTTTCGACGACAAGTGTGTAGAGTGCCTTGCGCTTGGGGAGGTCGAGGACCACTCGGACTTGGCGGGGTTCGCTGGCTAGGGGAGCCATGATGATGGTGATGATGATGGCGTGTTGTGATGGTTATGGTGTAGTGTAACCACTTTGGTTGGGGAGTTGATGTGGTCGGTGAGTCGGCTGTCTACTTCATTTGTGTCGAGGTGAGTGAGATGGCCCGATGAAACGAAAAGAGAACAGAAAGACTGATTTTGAGAATCGAATAGCTGCTGATCGGGCGAAAGAGCGATGAATGAGGACTTTTTGACGAAGTTACAACTCCATAGGTACCTATGTTACAACACCTTATCTTAGGCAGACGAAATGGAGATCGTATAGTTGCCGATTTGAGCCACTAGACACGGTTGGTTCCGTTATTGCAGGATTCTGGACAGGATAGAGATTGATTGTCTAGATACCGAAAGTAAGACTTTGATGAGCTGGTCGCAGGCCGGACCCTGAAAACTCTCTTGAGGTTGATTGTCGAGATGGTGATGAGATGATGAAGAGAAGACCCGAGTCAAAGTTATCCTTCAGCCGCTGACATGCAGGAGCTGCCTGATGATTTCCCAAAGCGGAACACGTGCCAAGCCTGTGAGACAGCCCCTGAGTGACGCTAACAAAATAAACATCAATGGTGGCAAAAGGTGAGCATGATGTGATATCGGACAATATACATGGCAGAGGAGCTCCCCTCGCGCCTGAAACTTAACACGATCTCTATTTTCCGCTTTCACTTGGAATCGCCCAGCTATTCCTAACATGTGTACATATATACACACACACAAACACACAGGTCACAGCCCCACGTGCCTGTGCCCGCTCTTGATACTCTTTTTTTTCACAACCATCATCCACTTTCCCTAGTTCCCATTTCTCTATAAGTGACAATGCTGCGATGATTTATTTGCCCTTGCGAACCCATCCCTCAACCGTCTCCCTCACGCTGGTAACCGCCTCATCGACCTTGTGCTGCGCAATCTCGGCGTGCACCTTGGCCATGTAGATACCCTTCTCGATGCCCTCGCGGGTCCTGATGTGCGCGTCCGCCACGGCGGGGAACTTTTGCTCGTACTTCCACACCAGCGAGCTGACGTTGTTCATGGTGACGGGGAGGACGACCCAAGCGGCGCCGAGACCGAAGGCGAGAGGGGTAGCGCCGCGGAGGACAACGTTGCGGTTGCGCGCAACGATGCTACCGGCCATACCCGAGACGAGAACGTAGATGAGGCCTGGCATGAGGCGCTCGCCGCTCTCACGGGGAGGGGCAAGGCCGGCAACGGTGGAGGTGAAAGAGTGCTCGAGGTCAAAGGCGCGAGACATGCCGGCGTTGACGGCGTCCTCGGCGACGCAGGCTTGTTTGTAGAGGAACAGGCGGGCACGGCGGATCTGGGCGGCCAGACGGTCGGTAGGGGTAGGGCCGCGGGGGGTGTTGGTGCTGGCGAGGACGTCAATGAGGCTATCAGTGAAAGTCCTCTCGCCGGACCTGGTCGAAGACTTGGTGGTGACGGGAGCGTTTAGGGTGGCAGCGGCAGGAGAGCTGACGTCTTTTGTGGTCTCGGCGGAGGTGAAGGAAGGGGTGGATGGCACAACATCGAAGTCATCGTCGTAGATGGGCTTTTTGGCCTGTTTCGGCAGAGACATGACGTGGGTTAGCGAGCGCGCATGTGGAGGACGGCATCGGGCTGAACTTGAACGTACAGAGGCACGGCTCTCGGAGGCTTCGGCGAAGGCGACGGTGGGAACAAGGGCAAAGGAGCCGACGAGGGCGGCGGCGGTAGCCCGGGCGGCGCGCTGTTGTGATCAAAGTCAAGAAGTCAGTCAGCCTTCATCTGTATCCCATGTCCATGTTTACCTTATGACGCAGCACACGTGATGATGCAGAGAGACCTTGAAATCGCATAGAGGAATAAAAAGAGAGGTCGGCTCACCCGTTGGAAAGCAAGTCTGGCAGCCATTGTCCAACCCAATTTGACCTAGGGAAGAAAGACGGCGTCGGGGGTGATGGAGTCGACGAGGGGGGGGGAGAGGTGGGTAGGTAGAGCTGGCGAAAAGAGCTTGGGATGAGGGCAGTTGGAGGATAATCAATCAATCGTCGGTCGGATTGTCCACTGCACAAGCCAGTCCAGAGTCCATACAAGAGCCAGGCGCAAAAAGTCCAATTCAATTCAATTCAAGCTTGTCAAGGCTAGTAGTGTACAGCTGCGGAACCCGTATTGTTACGGTAAAATCCGGGAACTCGGGACTTTTGTTTCCTGCTTTTTCTGCCCCTGGTCGCTGCGGTCGCGGCTTGTGGGCGTGGTGGGGTGGTTCCCGCAGCGGAGGGGACCAACTGGGGAGGATCGTCTCTTGGCGGGGTGAGGGGACCGTTACGTAGAGGTACCTATATAGGTACACTACCGGCTACCAACCTTTACAGCGGTACACTACAATACGGGCCGTTCGGTCAATTGCCCGGAGTATTGATGGAGAGTACGTACCGATACCCGCTGAAAGGGCACCTGGAGAGCTTCAGTTGCCTGACTTTCGACTTTTCTGTTTGGTTTTCCATCGTTGGCATTGATTCAATCCCATCTCATCGTGCTTTTTCTGCTCTCTTGATTACCGTACCTGCTCTTTCATGTCACCAATTGTATCACCACCCCATTCCGACCTCTAGATCTGCTCTAGCATTCACAACAAAACAATCGCGGCACATGCTCGCCTCATAGACGACACACTGGTAGTTGTGGTCACCCCGCCATCCGCAACCCGATACCGACCCGACCCAGCGACGGTACATAATCTAGTAATCCTCCTCCTCGCCCAAGTTCCGAACCCAGTCGGCATCTCGACACCATGATACAACCTCTGATTAAAGCCGGTAGGCCCCGGCTGTGGGTCTGCTCCGACTGCCTTCTCCGACGCACTCTCTCTCCTTTGCTTAGACAACAACGACGACGATTCACAGGCTTTACTGCGCATGCTCCCAAGACCTTGACGGGCGCCATCCCCGTCACCCACAAGAACGGCGACACAAAACACGATGACTCTCTTCTACGATCCATCTTCGACTCGCCCGAAACATGGAAGCAGTTCTCTGGCGACAAGCATGGCCGAAACGTCGGCCTCTTCCGCAACGCATACCTCACCAGCCCCCATGGCTTCCTCGACTTTGCCCAGGTGAGCTTGGGAAAGGCTCGTGCCCTGGTCGACAAGGTCCTCAACGCCCAATCCCTCGACGAATACCGCGCCATTGTCCGCCATCTCGATCGTCTAAGCGATATCCTGTGTCGCGTCTTGGACATGGCCGACTTTGTGCGCGTCACCCATCCTGACCAGCAAATCCAGAGGACCGCCTCGATGGCCTGGGACATGATGTACGAGTACATGAACCAGCTCAACACCATGACGGGCTTGTACGACCAGTTGGTCAAGGCAATGGACAACCCACTTGTTAGCACCACCTGGTCTGAGGAGGAGAGGATGGTGGCCGAGGTCCTCAAGCTCGACTTCGCCAAGTCCGCCGTCCACTTGCCCAAGGACGCCCGGGACAAGTTTGTCCACCTGTCGTCGGCAATTAGCCAGACTGGAACCAACTTTATCCAGCACATGGAACCCAAGATCCCATACACCACCGTTGAAAAGTCCAGGATGATGGGTATGGATCCCGTCGAGGTCAAGAGGATGGCTTCCATGGGCAAAGTGTACGTCCAAACTCTGAGTCCCCAGGCCTCAATAGCACTCCGTACTGTACGCGATGACCACGCCCGACACCAACTATTCATGGCTTCTCGCACCGCTTCCCGCAGGACGGTCCATACCTTGGAGGAGCTCATGTTGTTGCGTGGTGAGTCGGCCAAGCTCTCGGGCTTCGAGAGTTATGGCCACCTCGTCCTCCATGACCGTATGATGGCCAGCACCCCCGAGTCTGTGAGACAGTTTCTCCAAGCTCTGTCCGAAAACACCAGACCTCAAGCTCAACAGGAGGTGGCTGATCTCACAGCAGCCAAGAGGGCGCACAAGGGCGACGATGCAACCCTCGAGCCCTGGGACAAGGACTTTTACGCCGAGTCCATCCGTCAGGCCATCAAGTCCCGGCAGAAGCGTGAAGACCTGTCCTCTTACTTCTCCCTCGGCACCGTTATGCAAGGCCTTTCCAGGATATTCACTCGCCTCTACGGCATTCGCTTCGTCCCCCGCGAGCCCATGCCCGGTGAGACCTGGCACCCTGACGTGCGTCGGCTAGATGTTGTCTCGGATGTTGAAGGCCATGTCGCCGTCCTATACTGCGACCTATTTTACCGCCCCCTCAAGTCGCCCAACCCAGCCCACTTTACTCTCCGCTGCTCTCGTGAGCTGTCACCCCACGAGATTGCTGAAACTGCCCATACCCAAACCGAAAACCCACATGTTTTGATTCCCTCCTTCGAGTCTGCCGAGTTTGCTGCCAATGATGGCATGGCCTACTCTCGCTCCCAGGATGGTGCTATCAAGCAACTCCCCACCATTGCTCTTGTGTGTGACTTTCCCCAGCAATCCCACAACCGGCCCGCTCTTCTGTCTTTCTTTCAGCTTGAAACGCTTTTCCACGAGATGGGTCACGCGATTCACTCCATCCTGGCCCGAACCTCCTTCCAGAACGTTAGTGGTACCCGATGCGCCACTGATCTCGCCGAGCTTCCTTCTACTTTGATGGAATACTTTGCTGCTGACCCGTCTGTTCTCGCCCTATTCGCACGCCACTACAAGACTGACAACCGCCTTCCCTATGAGTGGGTCGACAACAAGATCCGCGAGGCCCGTCGCTTCGAGGCGCTGGATACTGAAAATCAAATCATCCTTGCCATGCTCGATCAGGAATTGCACTCGTCCAAGGCGTTGCAAGGCCACATTGACTCCACCGAAATCTTCCACAGCCTTCAGAGACAGTACAGCACCGCCCCGCCTGACCCCCAAGGAACGGCATGGCAGGGCTTTTTTGGCCACTTGGTCGGATACGGCAGCACATATTACAGTTACCTCTTTGACCGGGTCTTGGCTCAGAGGGTATGGAATGTCGTATTCAACAGTGGACAAGGCGGAGCAGCACTGCAGAGAGAAAACGGAGAGAGGTTGAAGGAAAACCTGCTCAAGTGGGGAGGTAGCAAGGACCCTTGGAAGTGCCTTGCGGGTGCATTGAAGGATGAGAGGTTAGAGGGAGGTGGAGAGAAGGCAATGAAGTTGGTTGGAAGCTGGGGAGGTCAGCGGGGAACAAAGAGCGACCAAGCAGTATAGCAGTGAGAAAGATATGGCAACCTGGAAACCTAAACCAGTGGCCGCTTTTGGCTGAACAGTTGACACCAAACGAGCAAGTAAAGAGGTGCACCGCCAATACTAGGCAGCAGACTTGCCTGTTGTTTTACCATGACCCTGAACTTCCCACCTCAGAATCCCACGCCCAAATAAGGTGTCTATGGACACTCATTCCTCACAAAATCGACAAAATGCACCTGCGCGCAATGTCAGTGGAATCGACCTGGTCGCCGTCGACGGGCACAATCCGGATCAATATTCTGGGTTTAAAATCGAGGCTGCGGCAAGAAGAAATGCCTGTGTGTACTATACACCTACCTGGTGGCAGAAATCTGATCCAGCAGTTTTAACTCCCGTCCGATCGACCGAACCCTCGGTCCCAATAGGGGCAATGTCTGAACGTCGAGGCAGTAACGACCTCGAAGCGCACATAAATCCGGGCCCGAGTACCGTGACTTGAGGCTGCCTACCATCTATGCACACCTCTATGTACCACCTGCCTTGGCAAGGGCCAAGTCAAGATCGATGGACAGCACTCCAGATGGCACTCAGCATCATGGCTTCTATTTTCATCCAAGCCGGCAAGTGCCCCCTCCCCCTGACCTTTGGAATGGCGTTGGCTTCTTCACCATGTTATCTCTTTACCGTCTCACCTCTTTGCCTTCTTCTGTTCACTTGCTCTGTTCACCTTCCCTTTGTCCTCCTTCCCTTCTTCTTCAATCCGTTTTATGCGTATGCTCACCGAGACATCTTCTTGCGTCGACAACTTCTACTCCCAAGCGTCTGACAGTCTGATCAGACAGCAATAACTGGTGCGAGATAGCGACTGTACCTTCTTTTCACTTCCACGTGGTAAATTGGAAATACTCACCTGCAGATACTCGCAAAATCGGGATCTCGCATAATGCAGAAAACGTAAGGTTATGTTGGTCGGATCGGTCTGGCAGTTGTCAAGAAGCATAACCGTATCAACTCGTCCAATCGGGATTTGGTTGCTATACGGCTTCCAGGCAGAGTCAGTGTTATCTGCTGTTCGAAGTCAACCCGCTCTGCAGTGAGTTATGCTGCTCCGAGTGCTTAGTTCCATCACATCTCGCACCTACCCAACGAAGTTTGACGAGTCCTTCTGCTACCGTAGAAACTCGAGAAATTGGCAATAGTTAATCTCCGAATCTCTACGGTATGCTTCGGATTTCGGAGGCCTTCAATGCTTCGAACTGGAGTGGTTCCCCGAGTTTCTACGGTTCATTCTCTCATGGCTTACGTTATGAATAATCTACCCAACCGTTCAGCCTTGCGAGGAAAGAATAGGGTTAAGAGTTTGGTGCCACAGAGCTCAACTGATGGGTGCTCGCTGCTATCTCAAGAACTTCCTGCCTGCTTTACCACTGGAGGTAGGTTGTGTTTCTGTTGCTTATTGCTACTCTTTGCAATTTTTTTTTTCTTTTTCATCTCCGCCACGCGGCAAGAAACAACCAAGCAGAAGGGAAGGAATACTGCACCTCTCTCATTCTCACGCAATCAGTCCTTTGCCAGAGTTCACATCCATTAACTACTTACTATATTTCCCTATTTTCCCTGTTCGTGGTCTACTCCGCTGTCTTCCTACGTGTTCCATCTTACAACCCATATCAGTTTCTGGCCTCGTCACTGCGTCAAATATTTTTTTCTTTATTGTTTCTTCGTTCTGTTATACGCTAATCATTATTGTGGTATTATCCTCTAGGTCAGTTCTCCTCAGTTCATCCCCTCACTTCCTCAGCTGTTCAAGCCGCAAAACTCGAGAACAATTGCATTCGAGTGTCGCGGTCTCTCCCTTACCCTTTGGCGCCACCTCTACTTGTCTATGGTGGGAATGCTAACTGTTCGTGACAGCAATCATGGAACCTTCTGTGCCCATCATGGCGGGACCCTCCTCACAGAAAACCTCCTCACAAGAGACCCCCTTGGCACCACCACCTAGCCTGCCTCCAGAAAAACCATCCTCAACCCACGAACCCAAGTCCGAGCCCCTCAAGGTTAAGTGCGTCAAATGCGGTTCTCTGGACGCCCTCCCTGTGCGAACACTGTCTCGCTTGACCAAGGGTGCCGAGAACGGGAGGAGAGAGATGCTGAAGGTTATTTTGGATGGCACCTGTGTCCGCGACGTACCATTGTGCTCTGGCTGTTTTATGCACGCCAAGGGTTGCTTCGCCTTTCGATCGCGTCTCCACATGGTGAAACGGTTAACGTGGTCAACGAAGACGAATGAAGATGCCATCCAAGTTGAGGAGTGTTTTAGGTGCTTCGACACTGAGTTTGCGAGGCACGTGCAAAGGTTGAAGGATGCGGACGAGCTCATCAATTATGTTCGCGGCTTGGAAAAGCCTTCTACTGGAAAATTGCCAGTGCCCGATTCTTTAGGTTTTGAGCAAGCGATCTATTACCGCATGCCGAACTTCGATCCCACAGCTCATCTACGCTTCACGGGGTCGGACACCACTCTCTTCGACGGTAACCTCAATACCTACG
Organism: Neurospora hispaniola; assembly: GCF_033458365.1. NCBI lineage: Eukaryota > Fungi > Ascomycota > Sordariomycetes > Sordariales > Sordariaceae > Neurospora > Neurospora hispaniola. Next base: position 2,186,818 of record NW_026944411.1, on the reverse strand, counting down.
AGAAGTACCGAGAACGGCTTCTCAAAGAACGCAGCCCCCAACGATCTTGTCCAACACCGCCCAAGGATTATCCCGTGCAGATTCCCGATCTCCTCGCTCTGAAAAAAGCGAGTGAGAGCTATGTGGCAGCCCTGGGCAGAACGGGAGAAGCGAGTGAGCAGCGGCGTCGAATCACGCAGCTGCAAAACGGGCTACTTGATGACTTCATGCGACTTCCTCCTATTCGTTATTCACAAGGACAGGCGGCGACAAATGCCGCCGTGTCAGATCCTACTCCTATCTATTGCGGAATCTGCGAGTGGTGCCGGACTATTCTTGCCCGAAGTTCGTCTCGAGGGCTCGCCTTCTCTGATGGGGAATCCGTCTGAGCTTGGTTGCGAAGACAATGACCTCAGTTACAAAAACCGTGGATTGTCGATGGTCTGGCCTACACCATACCGGAGGCCGATGAACTCAAGCCGGTCCTGAAGACCTCAGTTAGCTTTGCAGACTGTAGATGATGAAGGACGCACAAGGAGGTGGGTTTCATGAGCTTCATGTTGGCCACCACAACGTTCCCAGCCTCTTACTCAAGAACCGGAACGAGCCAATCACCATCACCCACAGCACAATCACCGATCATGTCCTGGCATATTACAAGTACACAGCCGATATGCTTTTCTAGTGGGACCTTCTCACACTTATTTGGAAGCGCGAGGCGAAGTTCAGGATCGTATGCTCGAGTGGGGCTAGTCTCGGGGCTAGTAGTTCCAGCCGGCTTGCCATCGCTACGACTTTGGATATTGGAGATTTAAGAATAGTTTACTCCGTATGCCGGGTGGAAGGTTGACTAATATTTGTTAAAGGAGAGTATGACGGAGGAAGCGGGGAGGGATAGGTCCAATTACCCGTACCTTGGGTGCACCAGCAGGTGGTAAGAACTTGTGGGAGAGGAGGATGGGCACGAAGGGGTGAAGATGATATGGACGTATTGTTTCGTTGTTGGCCGCTCGAGTACTTCGAGAAACCGGTCGATGGTTGAGATCGATGAAAAGGACCATGTTTTCTTGGGTCGGCGCTGATACGCGTCTTCAGGCTCTACCGAGACCCAGAGGGCACGGAAATTCCCAAGCCCGACACCTTTGAAGAGCTCTAATTGATCGCCTGCGAAGAGTGTGAGCGTCGGGCTTGACCGTGCGAGCTCGAGTTCTTTGTTGAGCATCGCACTCGACTTGGGATGAGGGAGCATACTCTCCGAGTCAAGATTGAGGGGTTGAGTTAGGCAGTTTTGTCAGTTTGAGTCGGCTAGTGGACATACCCCGACTTGGGCTTTTACGGAGTCCAATGAGCCAACGATGAAAAGAACGATACAAGCGAATATCGTGCGAGCGACGTGCCTTCTTTTGCCGGAGCTACTATCTCATACTGCCTGCCGGTCTTTGATGCTATACTCATTTGAAGAACAAACTAATTAATATGCGAGGGTTCATGACTATAGAGTTACGCGCGGAGAGCTTTTTTTTACATGCCAGCGGAGCCTTGCTGCAAGAATCGGATTTTACGTGAACACTAATTTGGCGATGTGATCTACGCGAAGTAAACACATGCCTTCCAGATCATTTGCAACTTCTAAATGGATGGGCACACGGCATGATGCTGGGAGTTTGAAGACAGAGATAGAGATTTACTGAATTCAGACTTCTTGGGCCCCTTGAACTTGATGATTTCTTGTTCATCCATCATCGATGTATCTATGCTCATCTCTGTATATATTCCGCAGGACTTTGAGGATGACGGGAGCTCATTAGCTTAACTCCCCAAACAGTTAAAGTCAGGTGTGAGGGCGGGTATTTAGGATCTGAAGCAGTAAGGGGAAAAGTCCGAATGGCCCGAGAAAGCTCATAGAAGGAAGCTTATCAGATAATAATGAATGCTACGCAGGGATAGGAGCAGATTATGCGTCAGCGTTGCAGTCAGCTTGCACGTTTAAGCAACGCAGGTGGTATGAAAGCTTGTGATGATTGGACCCCCCTGTCTTCAGCTCTCAGCTTCTACACCTTTATCTCTTAACGTGGAAGAATCCCGTCGGTCATTTGAATGTTCAGCCCTATAGATACTGTACCTAGCTTCCCAACTCCCACTGTTGTTATCTTGGGTGGTCATTACAGCAGCAGCGATTGGATAGATCTTGGAGATTTGTGGCTGAATGGTTGTTGGGATCCTATCCTAGATGGATGGCTAGGAAGGGGAACTAACTCCCCTTGACTGGCTTTCCCCTTTCTTTCTTTATTCACGCGGTGAATGACTGGAAAAAACTTTGACTTGTTCATTTTCCAGTTTATGTCATTGACTTCTTGTCAAGGATCTTGACGCGTCGCGCGCAATTGAATTTGTTATCATCACCAGCTCCATCTTTAACACACTCGCACCACCACTGATCTGTTTGCGCTTCATCAGATGCAGCAGTAGTCTCTCAGTGTTACACTTCATCTATCTATCTATCTGCAAGCCACTATGCCGCTGCTGTCTTGTTCCGGTTCGTCGGCTTCATCATCAAGTCGCCACATACTTCGCCGCCACCGCACCACTTGCGTCATCATCAACAACATTAACTTGTTCATCTCTCTCGTCGTATTCCTTATTCTTTTCGCAGCAGTCAACCCAGCAGCAGCGGAAACAAGTTCAACTTTGAGCTCACCACCCACGAAAACTACAACACTGCTGCTCACTACTACAGCGACGATAGCAGCCGGAACAGACGGCTACAAATACATTGGTTGTTACAACGAGACCACCGCCGGCCTCTCGGGAACAGGTGGTAGTGGAACTAGGGCGCTGTATGGCGGCATCAATGAGGTGTTGCCGGGGGTGATGACGGTGGAGAAATGTTTGGGGTTCTGTAAGGGTGGGATGGAGAAGAAAGGGTATCGGTTTGCTGGGTTGGAGTATTCGAGGTGAGAGTTTTCCATATTTTCTTTCTCTTCTTCTTTTTCGCAATCCTTCTACTTGGGGTAGGTAGGTAGGAAAAAAGGAAAAGGCGAGCGTTTTGAGACCAAAGAACGAAAGAACGCGGGAAAGGGGAAAGAATAAACAGTGTTTGAAAAGGAAAGAAGGAAGAGAGAAAGTTAACCAATCATGTCCAACCTTCACGCCAATACAGAGAATGTTGGTGCGCCTCTCAACTCTTCTCTCTCTCCTCCAAAGTCGCCGATGCCGAGTGCAACTTGCCCTGTGACGGGGACGAGAGCCAAGTCTGTGGAGGAAATTTGAGGATCAGTGTATGTGTATCCTTTTCTTTTTAGTCTTGGGAGGTATAAGTGTGCTAAAGAGGAGAGTCAAACAGGTTTACGATCTGAAAGGTGATGTTGATTCTGTTGCTGCTGGTGGTAAGTCAAAGTCAACTAGACTTGTCTTGGAGCTGGCGTTAGTGGTCGGGGGAGCGGTGTTTGCGCGGCTGTTATGGTGAAATGGTTTCTGTGAGTCGTTAGGTGGATGAGAATCATAGATTGATGTTGATGCACTAGATCCATCATCTCAAGCAAAGTCCAATAACCCGGGTATCATGCCGACAACGAAGCCTCACAACCTATCTTGCGTTATTTTATTGTGATCCATTACTCAGCCGTCAAATGCACATAATCAATCATGACATCGTTACCCATACCCTACCATACCTACCCGTCATTAATCATCTGGAACTATCCTTCATCTTCCCGCACGTAGAGCAAGTCCACCACTGCTTCTCCATCCTCTGTCCGCAGAACGAGCACTGCCACGTCTCGCGGAGCAATTTACGGCGAGCGGCTTCGGCTTCGGCTTGAGCTTGGAGGATGGATTTTGCTTTGTCTCTGTCTTTGCTCGGTCCTGTTCCTGATACCGTTCGGGAGTTTGAATGTGACCTAGACCCATGAGAGCTTGATGACGGCCGTGTACGAATGGAGGGCGGGGATTTGGTCAGGTCGACCACCGAGCTGCTTGGACGCTTTCCAGCGGATCTGGAACTAGAACTGGATTTGGTGCCTGGGGTCTTCTTTCTGGGATCGGGGGCAGTGGTGGTGGAAGCTTGAGGTGAGCGTTCGGTACCGCAGGCGTCGCAACAGAGGAATGTGTCGGGGTTGTGGAGGGTGCAGATATTGCAGACCCAGCCTGTCGAGGGTTCGTTGAATGGTTCTGCTGCGAGGGGTGCTGGAGGAGAAGAAGAAGAGACAGTAGGCCTAGTTGTTGGTTTAGTATGGTAAGGGATCGGCGGTGGTTTTGCAGACGAAGACGACGTTGCCAACCCCCTGCCCTTCTCTTCATTCTGTAGGAAACCCCCCTGACTCCCTGCCGGAAACTCCCTACTCGGCTCCACATAACCACTTCCAAACTTCTTCTTCTCATCCTCCTGCACCAGTTCCCACAGCGCCTGCGCAATCGCCGCCTCGTTCGCCTCATCCTCTTCTGCCTTGGAGCGAAAGCCATTCCTAGTCGCCTGCTCCTCAATCCTACGAATTTCCTGCTCAGCCAGCCCTTCGTCGCCCGTATCCTTCACTCCACAGCCCTTTAAAGTCTTGTTCCTCCTCTCCACCGCATCAACAATCACCCTCCTTATATCCTCACCCGGCCTAGGTCTCGTGCCTCCCAGCCTCTGTCCCGACCCGGCACTTGGTGTTGTTTGCACCTTTCTCTTCTCGGCCTGCTCCCTCGCCAACCGTTTTGCTTCATGCATCGGAATCTGTCCTCTGTTAAAAGAACCACCCCCCAGCCGTCGTCCCTCCGATAAGAACCCCTCCCCTGTATAGCCCTTCATCGCCAACCCCTCATGCTCATCCCTCAGCTGATTCCACAGCGCATGGAACTTGCCGTCGTGCGGGCCGTGAACGATATGTGCTAGCTCGTGCAGCATCGTGTCTGCGACCTGCTCGATGGGCAGGAATAGGGACTTGTCGGAGGGGTAGCGAAGACGGAGAAGGATCTTGGCGCCGCGGTTGATGTTCAGTCCCAGGAGGTTGTCTTGCTCCGGGTAGAACTCGCCCAGCTCGCGGACGCGCCAGCCGCGGGCGCGCATAAGCGGTTTCACGAGGGAAGCGATCTTTTTGAGGAGGTGGAGGGCGGAGGAGGGCTGGGGAAGGTGGTGGAGGTGGGAGTAGGCGAGGACTAAGGGGTCTATTTCGGACATTTTGGAGGACTGTGAAGGAGGAAATGTTGTGTGAGCCTTGCTCTCACGTTGTTGAGTTCTTGTCTCAGCTTGCGCTGGGGGTGGAATGGCGGGGTGGGTTGGGCGATTTCCAAGTGCTATTCCGAGTTTGCGATTAAAACCAGTCAAGTGTCCCAGGGAAATATGCAGAAGGGCCGGATCATATCCCTCAGTTTGCTAAGTAAGCAGCAAATCCGAAGAGCATAACGCAGAGAAGAAGTGCGTCAGCTGGGTTGCCTGTAGTGGGATTTGCAGAGGCAGTGGCGTTGTTGGTGAATGTATGCTGCTGTTAGTGCTTACAAGAAATAGAGCTCAAAGCGCACTCAGAGGAAGCATTTTCTGTGGGAAGCGTACAGTGGTCTTCTCTCCTAGCGTGAACCCCACATTGGCTGCGACAAGTGCCGAACAACAACAACACGAAAATAATTTGCGGGCTCAAGGGTTGCCGAGTTGACGACATTGATTCAACCCCAACCGCAATGACAAGAGCATCACCAGGCAACTCCATCCTTTCAGACCATACTCCCGAGCGTGCTCACCGGTCTTGTTTATACCTAGTCCTTATCCCATCGGAAATGATCCTTCCATCTGCCAAGTGTGCACAATCTCAGCCCACAAATGGCCAAAAGGCGAGGCCCCTGTCATGCCGAGACTCGGGACAAGATGATTCGGGGTGTCCGATATTGCCCTTGTGTGACGAGAACTGTCTGTCTGGATGAATGAGCGTAGCGTCCAACCGGAGAGGAAGCAGAGCAAACGTGTGCTCCCGATAAGTCGGAGGCCTCAGCCCAACAAGACCCAAAGATCATCGAAACCAATCTTAATCTGACCATCTGAAAGCCGACCGACCTCGACTCGAAAAAAAAAAATAAAAATAAATAAAAAAAAAAGGAAAATATCATTCCGGACGGCGCCAAAGGGGGACGACTTTGGGGAGACCATGTGCGGCAGCGAATAAAGGACGACGACCCCGAGCTTGTCTGCGTTAAGCTCTCGGAAGCGCCGTTTCAGGTTTTCGGAGCTTCAATCTGCTTCCCAAGATGGGAATAGTGGCACCCCAGCACCACCGGACCCCGATTTGCTGATCAACGGTGGCCGCTGCGGTAGGCTGTCATCGGTGGGCGATGCGGTTGGCTCGTTTGGCAGTTCGGCGTGAGGCTGTCCCCGCAAGTCGGCAACGCCACTCCCGTCCTGGTTGGTGGGTGGTGGCCGGTGGTACGTACATACATAGTGTAGTACATTTTTAGTGCTATGTATGTAGTGTCCATGCCATGCTCCATTGTTTCAGGGGCATTGATCCCTTGGTTCTTGTTCCTTTCCCTTTCGATGGCCTTTCCTCCCCCTGCATGGTGTAGGGTACACCACATATGTTGTCAAGGGGTACGTCAAGCGAGCGCTACTCTGGCTATGGAGCTCTCAATACCGATCGTTACCTCCAATGATACCTACCCACTGAATCAAAATTGCGATGGTCAACCACATGTTAGCTTCCGAAACACGCTGCCCATGGGTAGGCCCACCTGTCACTTTGCTATCTGGATGCCGTCAGATTCGGCCTCAGATACAGGCACTGATAGGGTTGTTTGTTTCCGCGCGTACCAAGTCGATACTCATCAAAGGTGGAGGCGAGGAGCCGAGCAAACAAAGAGGCCATCAGGCCGGCCAGTTGGTTGTCATGGTTTCAAAACACTCCAGAGCTGGTAAACTGCTCGGTTGATGCCAAGCTCGCACCGGCTGGGGATCGTCACCAGAAGATTGCTTGCCCCTGGGAGGACCGAGGCGAGCAACGGAGGACGGCCAGATGAACACGGGACGACACAAGGGTTTGCCTAGTCCCATCATCGTTTCCTAGGTAGGTGGTCCTCCTTTTTTCCCTTTCGACCAAGATACGTCCGCACTGCCCCGATGTTTCAACGACGGCTTCCTATCACCTTCTCTTCTTCTTCTTCCACCTTCTTCCTTTTCTTCTACCGGCCAGTCTCCTCTTGACGAAAACACCGGCCTGACTCGTCCTCCCTCACTCTCTTTTCACTTTCGACTCGTCGTCGAACCTTACGCTCCTTTAACCAACAAAGCCCGAGAACCGCCGCAAACGTCCGCGGTCGCCCTTCTCGGCCCACACTCGTTTTAACGGTTCAGCACCTTCGTCACCTATCCTGTCTTTCTTGTCACGATGAAGTTCCCCATCGTCGCCGTTGCGGCTTCTGTTCTCTCAACTGCTGGTCTGGTTGCAGGTGACCCTCATGTCATCCAGGTTCGCGCCGAGGACCTTCAGGTCCGCAAACATGGCGGTCACAGTTTCAAGATTTCCCAGATTTTTAACCACAAATACCAACACAAGGTTAAGGGCAAGGGCATCAGAGATGTCGCCAAGGTCTACACAAAGTTCAACATGAAATTCCCCGACCACCTTCGCGAGGCCCTCGTCCGCGTCTTTGGCGACCTGGGCGTCAAGATCCCTGGCAACCTCCACGCCTTGAACGACGGCTCTTTCTCAGCTGGTTCCCAGGGTACGTATTCCTTTGTTTTGGGACCATCTCTGCGCTCCATTTACTGACCTCCCTTACAGGTGAGGTTGATGCTACGCCTGTCCAATTCGATGTTCAGTATCTCGCCCCCGTCCAGATCGGCTCCCCGCCGCAGACGGTCATGATGAACTTCGACACCGGCTCTTCCGATCTCTGGGTCTTCAGCTCCGAGACCCCTGCCAAGCAGCGCAATGGCCAGAAGATCTACAACATGACCCAGAGTACCACCGCCGAGCTCGTCGACGGTCATGTTTGGAGGATCTCGTACGGTGACGGCAGCAGCTCGTCCGGAAATGTCTACACTGACAAGGTTAGCATTGGCGGCGTCGAGGTGGACAAGCAGGCTGTTGAGATTGCCACCCATGTGTCCAACTCTTTCACCAATGACGCTGCCTCCTCCGGTCTCGTCGGTCTCGCCTTTGACTCCATCAACCAGGTCAAGCCCCGCAAGCAAAAGACCTTCTTCGGCAATGCGATCGACGACCTAGCCATGCCGCTGTTCAGTGCCAATCTCAATAAGGCTGAGCCTGGCAACTACAACTTTGGCTTCCTCGACCATGAGGAATTCGTCGGTCCCATCAGCTTCGTCGACGTTGATGCTTCCCGCGGTTTCTGGGAGTTCGAGGCCAGCGGCTATACCCTTCCCGCCTCCAACTTTACCGAGTCCAATAACAAGACCGGTGTTTTCCAGTCCCTGACCCACACCGCCATTGCCGACACCGGCACCACCCTCCTCATGCTCCCCCAGCCCATCGTCGAGGATTACTACGGTCAGGTCGCCAAGGCCCGCAGCGACAATGCTTTTGGTGGTTATGTATTCCCCTGCAATGCCGACCTCCCGGACCTCATCCTCCACATTGGCTCCTACAAGGCTCGCCTCACCGGTGATCTCATCAAGTACGCTCCCGCCGACACCGATGACTTTGCGACGGCCAAGTGGTGCTACGGTGGCCTCCAGAGCGCCCAGGGCTTCCCCTTTTCCATTTACGGAGACATCTTCTTCAAGGCCCAATTTGTTGTGTTCCAGGGTGGTGTGATCGATAAGGATGACTGGTCCAAGGGCGCCAAGTTGGGCTTTGCTGCCAAGCCTGGCACTCAGCTTCCTCAGGAGACGGAGACACCCGCGGTACCGGACGTTCTGCCCATCAACAACGTTACCAGCCCGGTTGGAAGCGGCCGCAGACGCACTGGCGGTGGTTCTTGTCGTGCTCGCGTTAAATAAGTTATAAACCTTGTTACTCTGGCAGGTGATGTGAGAGAAAAATAGGTTCGGACACTTGCTGGGTATGGTTGGGTGTAAGCGTGTCCGGACCACTCCTCACATCACCTCTCTGGTTAGAGTCTTGGTTTTGATGCTTGGGTCGGCATGCTTTTTTCGAGTTTGCGATTGATAATATTTGAGGAGCAATCCAGCAAACAAAACTACACGTAGTACACATTGAGACGAGACTGCGTGCGATGTACATATCATTACCTGCCAAGCGTCTTTGCGTTGCATAGCGGGTTAATCTTATTCGGTTTATTCTTGATGTGTTTTATAGTCAATTTACCAACGTCAATGCATCAGCCTCTGCTTGAATTCCATTTGATACCCAGACACAACGAAACGGCTAGCAACTCACAAGGCCTTCCTACTCATACGAATTCCCCAAAGGTCGTGTGCACGTACGGAGGGTGTTGCTGAAACTGGTAGTGTTGAAAGCAAAAAAGGGGGTACCGTATCCAGCACAGTTCCTTACATAACCCTAACCCCTGATTTGCAGCCACGTAGAATAACCCGTCCGAGCGAAGACATCCACGCGCCTTCAACCCTGGAATATTCCACACGCGTTTCCCATGGGGCGGCGACCTTCCATCAACTTACATCAATCGATGAGCCACCTCGCAACAATCACAGGATACTACTCATACGGACCATTGCGTTTTATTTTCCCTCTACATATTCAGAGAGTATCAATACGATCCCTACCTCTTTAGACGGACTTTTGGTGCAACTCTATGCCGCAATCGATATTGTGCCCCGCATCACACACATAGTCGCCGTCGCAAACCGTTCGCAAGGGCGTCCGTCATATGGCGCACAACAGCGCACAATTCACTTCTCACTCACTCTGATCACAATACCTCAGTCACCCAGCGACATCAACAAATTTAGCAATTACACAACCCAACAAGACATCTACACCTCCTAGCTATTCCGACCATCCCATTTGCAGGATAACAAACAGCAACCCAACCATTGAACTCCACCTCCCTCTTACTTCACCTTTTCTCCCAAAACACTCAGGAATAAACCAGTCAAAAAAAGAAGAAAAAAGGAAAAAAAAAAAAAAAAAAAGAAAAGAAAAAAAAAGACAAGATGCTCCGCCGCCCCTTGACAGTCCTAAACATCACGGCCGAAGACATAGCGTCGTATGAAGACCGAGCCCTTGAGCGCCAAAAAGCCCGCGACATGGCTGCTCGCACACAAGCCCGTCAGGATGCCATGAGACGGGGTCACGGCCACAGTCATGGTCACGCGCAACCACTTCAGCAGCAACAACAACAACAACCCAGTGCAGGAGCGAGGATCTTTGGAAGGGAACATCCCGGTGTTGGGAATGTTGGGGCCAGTGGTGGGTTAGGCTTTGGTACCGGTGGTGGTGGCGGTGGTGCAAGGATAAGCGAACAGTACATGGGTACTGGTAATGATGAAGAAGAGAGTGAAGAAGAAGAAGAAGAAGATGATGCCGGTGACGAAAGCTACTATGCGCAGCGCCATGCGCAGAGACAGGCGAGGATGATGGAGCAGCAGCGGGAGGCGGCGCAGAGACAGGCGGCGCAGAGACTTGCGCAGCAACAGCAACAACAACAGCAACAACAGCAAAGTCAGGTTCAGGTGGAAGAGAGGGCGACGAGCACAGCACAGACCTCCACCACCACTACGGCCGGTCGAAGGGGTGATACTGCCGGTACTAGAGCAACACCAGCCACAACAGCTGCTGCTGCTGGAGGGAGACAACCACGCGGCCATCAATCACGCGCGGCAGTCACACCCACTGGACCAACGACGACAGCAACAGCGGTGGAAACTCCATCTGCCATGCCAGGGGGAGGAGGAGGGGGAGGAAGAGGAAGAAGAGGACTGCGCGGGGGCACAACAACAACAACAACAACAACGGGAACACGTGCAGGACAACAGCAAACCCCGGCTGCCACAGGACAAGACGACGGCGCCCAAGAAGAAGAAGAAGCAGGAGACGAAACAGAAGGAGAAGAAGAAGAAACCCAACGACTCGACCAAAGAGGAGGAGGATACGGTGGTTACGCAGGGGAAATGGACCTTGACATCAACACGCACATTCCCTTTATTTCCTCCTCCGATGACAACAACATGGAAGGAATGGAAATGCTTCTCCCACCCGGTTACCACCTGCACGGCGGCTACGGTCTGCAAGTTGAAAGCCATGAGATCCAGTTCCATACTCCCTCCGTCGCAGCGCAGTCTGGGAACCAGGTGATTGCTACGCCGCCGCTGGCGGTGAATCAACCTCATCAACAACAACAACAACAACAACAACAACGTGCCCCCCACCCTCAAGCTTCTCAGTCCCAACACAGTCACCAAACAACACACCATAACCAACAACAACAGCAGCAACCCCCTCACCAAAACACCCACACCCTCACAAACACAAACACCAACACCCGCCGCCGCCTCTCCCAATCCCAAAACATCCCCCCTCCAATTCCACCCACTCCAGTTCCCCGCACAACCACCACCACAACCACAACAACAACCACAACAACAACCCCCGCCCAGCGCGTCGCGGCCCAACAAGCCCACCAACGTGCCGCCGCTCAACAAGCCTCGGCCCTCCGTGCCCAAAGAAGGAGAATGGCCATGGAAGCGGATGAGCAAGAGGGGCTGTACGCTCGCTTGACGAGGGAACATCCTTCTTTGTCCGTGCCATCTACTACGACGGCTGTGCCTGCTGCGGGGGGTTCTTCTGGTGTGGTCACTACACCTGAGGGACAGGTGGGTAATGCCGGTGGTGGTGGTGGTGGAGGGAGGACTGCTGCGGCTCAGGGGAGACGGAGAGGCTAGAATAATTAGTCACAAAATAGTTCAGTTTGGGGAGGGAGGGAGGGAGGGAGGGAGGGATGGATGGATGGATGGTTGGCTGGCTGAATGAGGTAGTCTAAGTGCCGGTCTGATCCGCAATACCTAAAACAAATGATGTCAGCGCACACCGTCATGACAGTCCTTAGATGTGGTGATTAGCAGCGTTGAATTTATCACGTTGCTTCTTGCGCCTATCCCTTCTTTACCTACAACACCGCTTGCTTTTCGTCCGCACCCAAACATTTATCTCCGCTGAATCTGTCCGTCCATTGCCATGTTTCTTCGGAAATGCTCACATGGACGCAAGCAACAGAGGCAATAAAGCTATTTGTTCTAGCAAAGAACCCCGTTGATATCATGCCTTAACCTGTACACAAACCCAGTCCATACATTTTATGCCCCAGGTCTGATGTCCCTTTTATCAAAAGGAAGTGATTCCGCTTTCCGCTGAAAAGATATTCATTTCATTCCCACCCCATTCCCTTTACTTATTAGATGCTTTGCAATTCTTCGTTTTGTTCTTCCTGCAGCTTGCCCAGATTTTCCTCCGTCAACGCCTCTCCTTCCCTCCGCTCTATCGAGGCCGGACTTGTCGTCATATCTGCCACGCTCGGTTGTGATGGGTGATGCGAACTGGCATCAAGAAGCTGTTCAGCTTGACCAAGCCCTGTCTGCTCACCAGGGTCTCCTGTTGGTTTTGTCGCGTCTGGCACGCCGTGTCCAGAACCTGACCCTGACGAAAAGTATCCCGCCGTCGGAGACTGCTCAACCTCAGCACCACCCCCTGGAGACATCCCCTCTGCAACTCGGCCAGGACCCACAGGCGTAGCAAGATTCGACCCTTCATGATCATCAACGTTGTCATACGCATTCAAGTCCAATTCAGACGGCTCTTCATTCAGCCCAACAGCAGGAATACCAGCACTCTGACAATGCTCACCAGACTCTGTGCATTGCGATGTAACCGGCGAGAGTTCTTCCCTTTTGGTAGTGCACCACCTCAGCAACATCCTTTCGAGCGTTGTCCTTTTGACAGGTTTGGACAGGTAATCATCCATGCCCGCCCTCTTGCATTTTTCCTTGTCGCCTTGGATTGCCGAGGCGGTCATGGCCACGATCGGCACATCTCTCACGTAGCTTCTGTACGGGGCGTGGTGCCGGAGGAGGTGGGTGCACAGGTACCCATCAATCAGAGGCATTTGTACGTCCATCAGAATGATGTCCGGTTTCCGTTTCTTGCCAGTGCTGGCTTTAGAAAGGTATTCGAGAGCTTCCTTGCCGTTCCAGGCGGCCGCGACTTGGAAGCCTAGTTTTCTGATCGTCCTGATGGCGATTTGTTGGTTGATCTCGTTGTCTTCGACTACCAGGATAAAGATCTTGCTGCGGTCCGGCATGGAGAGCTCCTCTTGCGAGGTGGTGGGGGAGAGGCTTGTCGAGGATTGTCTCCATGCCAACCTCTGCTCGCCGCTCAGCGCACCTGACTCCTGGTCAGCCGGAGCCGGGCAGATACAAGACACGCTTGTCTCGCTCTGTAATCTGTCAGATAGCGGGCCGGTAATCGACTGTGCTTTTTGTGGCTTTTTGAATGGGATCCAGAACGTGGCTGTAGTTCCTTCGTCCTTTTTGGATGCGAGCGCCATGCGCCCTTTCATCAGTTCCAGCAAGTTCTTGGAAATGGTCAACCCTAGACCGGTACCCCCAAATTTCCGCGCTGTCGAGGGATCTCCCTGACTGAAAGGCTGGAAGAGCCGTTTGAGCACTTCTTCTTCAATACCAATGCCCGTGTCCTGAATCACGAACTTGACCTCAATAGTATCGTTCGTTTCCTGTTCGACAGAGACATGTAGCTTAACGTGACCCTCATGTGTGAACTTGATGCTGTTCGTGGCCAGGTTCGTGATGATTTGCCGCACACGTCCAGGGTCTCCCATAACCACGAGATCAATCCCAATATCTGAACAAATCTCGTAGTTAAAGGCTAAGCTTTTCCGCTCAGCGGTGAAGCTAAGCATCTTGCCGACCTCCTGAATAACAACGGCTAATGAAAACTGTACTTCTTCGATATCCAGTCGCCCAGACTCAATCTTTGAGAAGTCAAGAATGTCGTTGATTACAGTCAGAAGTGCGTTCGCGGAACGGAAAATATTCTCCGTTAGCTCTCGTTGCTCAGCATCAAGCTCAACATCAAGCAATAATTCCGCCATTCCGATCACACCGGTAATGGGTGTCCGAATCTCATGAGACATCTAGAACGATTAGTTCGGAAGCAATGTGGGAAGTGAGCTGATAAACTCACATTGGCCAAAAACTGGCTCTTGAGCCGGCTTGCTTCCTTTGCGGCTGCTTCATTGGCTAGAAGTTGTCTCTTCTCCAGTGCTTGAGCCTCAATGTCCCTTTCGCGATCCTTTAATTCGGTTACGTCCATTATAAAGCCCATGACGCCTTCGATGAAATCCTCTGTTGAGTTTCCGGTAAGAGGATCTCTCCTGAGAATGGGCTGAAAACCGGTGCGGTACCATCTACCTGCTGAGTCTGTCGTTAGACTCTTCAAAACAATCAAATGCTTAGATCTGTGATGGTACTTACCAAACTTGTGGTCCTGCAGTTCCACCGGTGACTTTCCGCCAAGTATGGACTCAAGAGGCTGCAGAAAAGCAGGCGTTTGGCCATCCGGTAATTGTTGGTTGATGTTGTTGAAAACTTCGTAAACATCCTTCCCGATAAACCAAGAGGAGCTGCCACACTCCGGCGAGAGAGCATCCCATATTAACGATCCCTCCAGCAAGGTAACCTTTCGATTGGGGTCAACAGCGAACATGGTCATGCGCGAGTGAGCAATGACGCTACGTAGCTGTTGTCTTGTCCGCTTGGCTTCGAGCTTTGCTTCCATAGTTTCGTGCACATCAGTGCAGGTTCCTATGACAGTGGTTAGACACGATGCTTTTTGAGACAACAGAATGCCACTTACCAAACCACTTTTCAATTTCCCCTGTTTGTTTGTTTTTCAGAGGCAGCGCACGGCCAAGGAACCATCTCCACTCGCCATCTTTGCTGCGGCACCGGTACTCTATCACATATGGCTCGCCGGTTCGAGTTGAATTTTGCCATCGCTTGTCAGCCTCGGCCAAGTCATCGGGATGGAACGCCGTTCTCCAGCCTCCGCCTAGCGAAGCTTCTACGCTCAGACCTGTGTAGCTGTACCACCTGCTATTGTAAAAGTCATGTGCGCCGTCTGGTCCCGCAGTCCACACGAGCTGAGGCATGGTCTCGCATATCAATCTAAACCTTTCCTCGTCTGCTGCTTTGATCTGACTGATTTCATGCTCGATTCGCGTGATGTCCCTGCATGTTGTCACACCCGCCAGAAGTTCGCCTGTGATCTCATCTCTAATCACTGCTCCCTCAACGTCGAATATTAGTCGCTCGCCGTCTGGACCCAGCATGCCGACTCTGAAGCTTTCAAAGGGCGTTTCACTTTTGATCATAAGAGATATTGGGTATTCATCGGTCTCCAGCTGTCTGCTGAAATCATCTGTCCACATTCTCCACTGTGACAAGAGGTTGAAACCTTCGAGGGGAGCGCCTTGCACAGGGTCTGGATAGGAGAGGCGCCGGGCAGGTTTGTTGGGAAGGATCACACTCCCGTCCTTCCACATGGCGATGATTGGCGTTTGTGTCTTATCCAGAAGGGCATCTTTCATGACAGTGATCTTTTGGAGCATGGAAGGAGCACTGGTGATGGAAGAGTGAGACGGAGGTCCAAGCGGAGGGAAAGGACTGGAAGACATGGCGACCGCAGAAGGACTTAGGGGAAAGGACGGAGAGCGAGAACGCGAATCACGACTTGATGTCAAAGAGGGAGGGTCGTTTATGCTATAAGGGTACTTTTTTTCAGCAGCATCCAAAACGTCACGCCTTCCAGCCAGCTTCTTGGCACCAACCGGGGGAACATACTTGGAATCGGTGTTGGTGAAAGTGAGGGTAAAAAAGGTTTGCTGCGGGCTCAACTGCCAGACCGAAATGATCATCTTGGCCTGTGCGTGGAATGTAGAACTTTCTGACCGGGCGCGGGTATGATATGTTGACCGGGCGATATCTCTCTTGACTATGACCACATCCACAACAGCGTTTGGTGATGGGCGGCAGGTTGTGTTGCCTGCATCCCCGTCACACACGCCATCTCCTGGTTGAGCCGATGTCGATCTAGACCGCGGTGAAGAAGTGGAAGCCGATGGAGGGAGCTCTGCTTGGCGTGGCGTAGCGTCTCCGTCGGGATCAGTTTGCAAAACAGACTTCAAGATTTCTTTTCCCCCGCTGTTTCCAACTCCCATCTCGAGGGCAATCTGGTCCAAAAAGTGCTCCCATGCAATCCAAACCGGCATGCCATCCTGGATAAGATCGATACCAACTTGAGACAGGGTCTGGCCACGGAGTTGGTCCATTGTCGAAGACAGATCATCCCCCTTTCCCGTCGCATCTGACGGCATTCCCAGTAGCCTTCCCATGGACTCATTAGCCAGTACCACTGTTTTGAGGCTATCCAAGACCAGGATTGGAACGGGTAGAAATTGCATGGCCGAAAAGGCAAGCTGGCCCGGAGTTATGAAGGGCATTGTGAGGCGCAAAGGGCTCGACGACTGACTTCGGCGTACTTGAGGAGTCATGGAAGGCGGGCCTCGCCAGAGGCGCTCCGAGTTCCCCTGGGACAAGGTTGTCCTGTCATCTATTAAACTTTCCGACGGAGGTTCGGGATGAGACACGGAGTTCCCCTCCGGTAGTGCTGATGGCATGTCGGGGTCCTGTGGGAGTTGCGTCTCTTGGCGGGCGGACCGGGGCTCGTCCTGCAAGACAGGGTTGTCATTGTCGTCTGGGGAGGATCGAAGACCGGGGCCCATGTCGTCGTCCCGTAATTGGGTCGTACGAGATCCTGTTGGTCTGCGGAGCTCGTAAATCGGCAGGGCTTGTTCGATCGCAGAAGCGTGTTGGATACTTGTCGACCTGGGAAGCTCGGAAAGGACGAAAGAAAGGCTAAAAGTTTAAGGACGGCAAAAACCTCTGATGCTATGACTGGAGAAGTCGAACCTTGAGCATGGCGTCCGTGGCTCGAATATCGGTCGGAAAGTGGCTGTCGGGGATGTGACCGAGGTGGTTGATCAACCGGGCGGGTGGTAACCACTGGGGCAAGGGAACTGGAATGCGGAGAGGAAGCGTCGGGCGTAGCCGATCCTTTGGCTGGATGTTTCAACGAGGGAGAAACGAAGCCGGCGAAGCCCAATGGTAACAATTTCCGTATGTAGTGTCAATGCAGAAAGTGATCAGTCCTTTTTTGTCGGTACGAGATTAGATTAGGTACTATAGGCTTAGTTGGCCTTGTGTCGTTGGCTGTCTTGAGAATCGCGAGGCTTTTTTGGGGGGTTGAAGCAAGCTCTTCCGTGGTTGTACGCCGCGGTAGTTGTCGGTCAAACTACAAGTAAATCCCAAGAGGTGGTGTATGCGCAGTGTGGAAGATAGCGGATGCTGGAGGTTGGGAATCGATGGGACGGGAGTCGACGAGGAAGTGGTGGGAAGAAAGAAACGATGGAAGAAGTCAATGAAGTGGAAGAATGAAGTGGAACTATAAGGCCGAGACTTTTCGCTACTTCTCGGTCACCGGTTCAGAGTAAGTACCTGAGCTAGGTACTAGTCAAGTTGAGATTGCCAGGCCCATAGGAGAAGTGGAAGTGGAAGTGGGACTGAAGCGGAAAGAACAAAACGGGAGCGGGCAAGCAGCTGGAGAATGAGCGGAGGTGCAGGAGCGAGCAGAGCAAACTAAAACCAGCAGATGCAGCCGCAGCGAAGAGGGAAAGCACTCTTTCTATGTACATGGATTGGCCCTACGACTAGGGCAAGGCAACCTAACCGAGCGAGGCCCTACCAGCAAGTACTAACCTGAGGTAGGTCTGGGCCAGGTCGCAGATCTCCCAAGTGACAGGAAGGAAGAACTGCGAACTGCAGCTGGCTCCACCACACGGAGAATGGAGGGAGGTGCGGTTGAGCGAGCTTGTAGAGGTAAGGCAGCTGCAAAAGTTGTGACTTTGCGGTGCGTGCAAGAGGTAAACGAGTCTTGCTGGGGCCGGCTGGGAGGATTGAGTGGGTGGAAAAGGGGACCTTGTGACAGGTAACCGTCTTCATTGCCCAATCCGAGGGATCGAAGAAAGAACTTTCTAAGAAAGGATAAACCTCCTCAGGTAATAGCGCATCCGTTATGTTTCCAACGAGTCCCATCATTCCGTCAAGTATCGACAAGCATTCATCCTCCATCCACAGGGCTGTGTGGCAGGCCGTTATAATCGAATACTTTATTCAACAACTTTCACGTACTTTGTTCTTGGCCCATGTCGGTGATTGTTGCAAGACTAGCCGTCTCGTCATTATAATATTCGGGCGTGTCAAGACCAGGACAACACTTTCATTGCACATGCGCATAACGATGAAGGCTTGGAGAGGGTAAAGGCGTGACGGGGCAGCGGACAGACCACAGCAGCGCACTTCATTCGCCATGCTTTCGTGGTCGTCGCTACGCCTCACTAAGTCTGCGAGAGCACTTCAAGTTGCTTGCAGCTGAGTGGTTTGATGCGTCGACGCGTACAAGCGCGGAGAGATCGGACGATATCAATGTAGCGGTCGAGTGGCGACAAGATAAAACACCAGTGAGGTTTTGTTGCGCTCGATTTGAAGCCATCACGGGGCCTAAAAAGCCTTCTTTTCTTGGGATATGGAAGAGAAGAGACCACCGAGGGTTACCAAGTGGAAACAAGGCCGGGACACGTCCAACATATCGAGTGCGCCGTAAGCTTTGGTTTCGCTTGTCGTTGTCTGGAATTCCGGGGGAGGACCCTGTTGGAGTGAGGATGGCAAGCCCATAGCCCGGTCTAGACCTCAGGGTCCAAGGCGGTTCAAGGCGGCCCAATCGAGCCCAGACTTTGTCACCGGTTCGTGAGTTGTGGCCTTGTGGGTGTGCATCTCGATTCGTTTGGCGCTTCAGCCGTATCGTGAGAAGAATCGGCCAACAGGCGCTCCCGTCTTGTGTACCGCACACTTCCGTCCCTTCCGGCGTGTTCGTGTAACCACAGCTTGGGAAATGCCATCTTTAAGGAAGAGTTGTCTTGGGAGCCAGTACAAGTGCAATCCCTCGGACAGAACCAACATGGGATCTGGGCACAAGGTGCGACCCATTGTGTTAGAGTTCCACTCGTATCAAGTTTGGTTCTCAAGCTAGATAGGTATTAATGACCATATGCTTCTTTCAAAGAAGAAAAAAGGAAGAAGAAGAAGAAGAAGACTTTGGAAGGTTGGAGGGACGTGCGTGCCTGAACGATGCCTGTTCGGGTAGGTAGGCAGAACGCAGTCAACCTACCAGTTGGCGGGTAGCTGTCAAGGGCTGGCAGCAACCCCGCCTTTTAATCATCTCTTCCTCAGCAGCTTGAACCTTCCGCGTCCCGTCATTTCTGCGTTCCTCTTGATACACTAAGATGGGACAATCTGGTGTTTGGGTTGAATTATCTTCAATTCCATCAGTCCCATTTACTATGTCGGAAGTACAACAGGCATTGTGCACATCTCAGGTCTCAGAAATCAGAGACAGGCACTGCGACTAGTAAAGTGACCATCCGACATGCCATGCATAGTAGTGTGACGGCCAAACATGAGAAATTGATTCACGGCAAACTGCAACCGCCCACCTCCTACTCGCAAAGAGATTGAGCGCAAACAAGTTGACATGATTTCTTTGCCTCAACCCTTTGTCGCTGCGGCAAATGCCTTGGCAGATAAACAGCAGGGAAAAAGGGTGTAGGCTCTCGAGAAGAATCAGCATCAACACATCCGTTCCGTGTCCGAATGTGGATCTACCGGCTCCGATAGCTCCTCCCAGCAAACCCTCCGGGCATCCATTGTGAGTCCGGCCTCGGACCTGACTCGGCAGGTCTCCGATTCGGAGACTCCATACACCCCACTCCGTATCACTGATGTCTTCCTGCCAGACGGGGCGGACGCAGCACCCCCACATGGCTCCCGACAAGCACCGCTCAACCTTCGAATCCTCCCACTTCCACGTCGCCCCGTTCACGTGGGGGGTCACGTCGTCAGGCACCCTTTTCAACTCCCGAAGCTATCCCCGAGTCAACCAGATAAACGCGGGAACCCCCAGTCGTCGTATCAAGGTTGAGCCTCAAAGTAGAGGGATTTGTAAGACAGATGCCGAAAGTCACCTCCGCTTCGCCTAGATCCCACTGAGGACCCCACACATGGATTGGCCAAAGGGTTGCCAAGGCCCATGGGGGGGTGGTTATGGTGCTTCGCGACAGCTACGGGAGGTATTGTACGCTCTGGTTGGTGGATAGCTGATTAATTCGTCCCCTTGGTCGTCGTCCAGTCATCGGCGCTGTTATTGTCAGTGTCGCCGTATCATTGACCCTTGCATATCAGATCTGGGGCCGAGACAGAGTTGTAACCACCACATGGAATATCCGGGGAACCAGGCCTGACGGCTTGGGAATTCAAAGGAGCGCGTCAGAAGAAAGATACGGACCAAACTGTTGGTGACAGCCTCACTCGTCAATGTCACCACCATCCATCATGGTGAACATCAATCAAGACCAATCAAAACACCGCTGTCGGACTTGCAAACTTTAGCCGGGATGTCCTGCCTCAACCGGTAGCCTATAGTTCACCGGCTCATCACTGCTACCCACTCCCCGGCTTTCGCTTGGTGCTGCGGGGATGTGGGCAACCAAGATCTTCATCAGTCCCACTCATTCCGTCCTCGGGATCCGCTACGACGTACTGTGTAAATGCCATGTTGAAGAACTCTTCATTCCTACGCACACTGGCCGAGGTCTCGCTATGTACTCCTCGTTTTCCTTGATCAATATCTGTTTCTTACCTAGTCGTTTGCACTTGCTTAGTTGAATCTTTTCCCCAGCTCTAGATACCCCGGATTGTACTGGCAATCCCCTTGCTTTTCTTCAACAACCGACAACATGGCCGAAACTTATACCGTGCCCTTCTTCATCAACGGCGAGGAAGTCCGCACGTCCAGGACTTTTGATGTCACGTCCCCAGCAACCCAAAAGGTTGTGCACAAGTGCAGCAGCGCTACGGATACCGAGGTTCAGGCTGCCGTGAACGCCGCGGCAGAAGCTTTCAAGACATGGAGGAAATCACACCCTAACCAGCGTCGTGACCTTTTCCACAAGGCGGCCGAGATCTTGGTGAAGAGAAAGGAGGAGTTGGGCCAGTACGTGATGGACGAGACGGGTGCTCCACGCCAATGGGCCGACTTCAACATTCAGGTTGCAAAGGACTTGTTGATGGATGTGGCTGGGAGATGCAACACGTTGGAAGGCTCGTTCCCCGTAGTCAACGATCCCGACTCGGGGGCCCTCGTCTTGCAGGAGCCCTATGGCGTTGTTCTCGCCGTTGCCCCTTGGTGAGTCCAGCTTTAGGCGGCGGCTAAGAGAAATGGGATGTATTCCACTAACACCTTGCAAGGAACGCCCCCTACATTCTCGGTATCCGCTCCATCCTCTACCCCATCGCCGCCGGCAACACCGCCATCTTCAAGGCCACCGAGCTCTGCCCACGCACCATGTGGGGCCTCTGCTCCGTCTTCCACGAAGCCGGCCTCCCCAAAGGCGTCCTCAACATGCTCGTCCACGAGCCCGCCAACGCCCCCGCCATCACCAGCTCGCTCATCTCCAACCCGCAGATCAAGAAGGTCAACTTCACCGGCAGCACTGCCGTCGGCCGCATCATCGGCCGCCTGGCCGGCGAGAACCTCAAGCCCGTGCTGCTCGAGCTAGGCGGCAAGGCCTCGGCCATCGTCTGGGAGGACGCCGAGCTCGACAACGCCGCGACCCAGTGCGCCCTGGGCGCCTTCCTCAACTCAGGCCAGATCTGCATGTCTACCGAGCGTATCCTGGTGCACAAGTCCGTCCGCGCCGAATTCGAGAAGAAGCTCGTCCGCGCCGTCGAAAACATCTTTGGGCCCCCGACGCCCGCACCGATCCTCATCAACTCCCTCGCGGTCGACAAGAACAAGAAGCTCCTTGCGGACGCCTTGTCCAAGGGCGCCAAGTTGCTGTACGGCAACCCTGACGCCCAAGAAGAGACCACGACGCGCATGCGCCCGGTTATTGTAAGTGGAATTACCACCGAAATGGACATCTACAAGACCGAGAGCTTTGGGCCCACGGTGGCCGTGTACGAGATCGAGACCGAGGAGGAGGCGCTCAGGATCGCCAACGATACCGAATACGGATTGACGAGCGCCGTGTTTACGGAGGACTTGAGAAGGGGATTGCGCATGGCCAAGGAGATCGAGACGGGCGCGGTGCATATTAACAGCATGACGGTGCATGATGAGGCGACGCTGCCCCACGGTGGCGCGAAGGCGAGCGGATATGGGAGGTTTAATACCAGCAGGGGGTTGGCGGAGTGGGTTAAGAGTAAGACTGTTACTTTCAAATTTTGAGTTTGAGTTTGCGAAGTATGGGCTGGGTAGATGAGGGGGGAAGAAAAGGGGACAAGTCTGGCAATGTGTACATTTTGAGTAGGCATCGCGAGGTCATCATCAAGAGGGGGAGAGAGAGGAAGGCAGCAGTGCAAGCAAGCGTGCGTTGATAGATGTGTGTTTGAGCGATCTACTAAGTAAGGCTATGGTGGGTAATGGGATCTCGTGGGAATCGCTTCGTACGCATATTTTCGCCTTATTATGTGACTAGCCATGGTGTTTTCGTTTTGCTCCTATTTACGTACAAAGGACCACCGCTGCTGTAGTGATCATCGCTCTTCTCTCCTTTTCCCCTTTTTTGGCTCACGCCGAGCAAAGATCCGCAGTCTCCGTATGTTTTGATCATGGGGACGGTTTACAGGGATTGCCAAGACCGCGAATTCGAGAAGCAAGCAGGTGTTGCATTGCCATAAAAATAACTGAGAAGGAGCCTATAGCCAGGAAAAAAAAAGGAAAAAAAGAGGGAGAGAGGGAAAACAAAGAGGAAAAACTGCCAGCTATAAAAAGTAGATAAGGATAAGAAAAATGTTCAAGCTGACAGGCGATAATAATGTAGTGAAGATGTTCTGCAAAAGTGTTTATGATATTACACTACAAAATATCGGAACTCGGCGTCCTCAGCCGTCAGCCGCCTTCCTATTTGGTGGCCGTCTGGTGGGGGAAAACTTGTAGGGACAAGCCACTAACAAGCCGATGTTTTGGGGGATCATCTTCAGACCAAGAACAACAGGCAGGCAAGGCCGTTTGAAGGGATATCCGCGGCTTTGAGGATCCACGGTAGGTTCCTGTTGTAGGTTGTATGTATGTTGTCCTCTACACTATATAGAAAGCTAGGACCCCTTTTCCGAAAGTCAGCCTTTTGATCATTGACTCTGTACATGTTTCGAGTGTTTCAGGTTCCTACTAGGTAAGGTAGTCATCGAACGTACGTGAACAAACCTAACTCGTGGAGATAGTATCAGCGAGTCCTTGCACCAAAAGTAAAGTCGAATGCCCCATCTTACCCCGCGTTTCGTTTTGGAGCTTATCAGTTTCACTAACATCACAGTCAGGTTTTCTACCAAAGCATCCTCAGAAGTTTGAGAGACTTATTCCGAACAATTTCTTTATTGGCTATCACCGGAGGAAGAAAAAGTGAAAAAAATGGGATCGACAGTCGATAACAGAATTCCCGTTTGGCTAGATTGCGATCCGGGTCACGATGTAAGTTCAGCTCGGGTGGTGCAGGACGGGAGTTACGCCTAAGTCGGTCGCGACGGGATGCAAGGGAAACGGGAGACACAAGAGAAGAGAGGTCGGCATCTCCCGTTGGATCTGTACTGTCGGTGCGATGCGAGTGCAGGCGCATCCATTCCCGGTTCGGCTCTATTCGGTTCAGTTCGAGGTCAACCTTCGGCGGGCACCTTACTTCATCGTAGCTCGGCTCTCTCCACCTGTTCGTCTCGCGAAGTCCTGGCGGGCGCGGTGAGAGGGGATGAGATGAGATGATGTGCATCCAAGTACCTACTGATGGCATCGGTGCTACCTACCTACCCGCCGACGACGAAGATGGGAATGGGGAATGCGGTTGATCAACATTTCAAAATTGCAGACATTAACAAGTTGAGGTGAACAGGACACCTTCGCCATTCTCCTAGCCGCCTACCACCCAGCCATCCGCATCTTGGGCATCTCTACAGTCTTTGGCAATGCGTCCTTGGAGTAAGCCACTTGACCTGTTTCTTCGTCTCACTCAGGCCGTGTCTGTCTTAACACACATATCACAGAAAAACAACCCGCAACGCCTGCTCTATCCTCACCTCCATCTCCCGCTCGCACTCCATCCCCGTCTACATCGGCGCCTCGCACGCCCTTCACCGGCCCCACCTGCACGCGCCTACCGACATACACGGCGAATCCGGCCTAGATGGGACCAAGCTGCTCCCCGCGCCTCTCGTCGGCCCCGACACCTCCGTCGACGCCGTAACCGCCATGTCGACCGCCTTACGCTCCTGCGCCCCTGGAACCGCCTGGGTGGTAGCCACCGGCAGCTTCACCAACGCCGCACAGCTCTTTTTGAGCCACCCAGATCTCGTCAGCCACATCAAGGGCCTCTCCCTCATGGGCGGCGCGTTCGGCACCGGCTTCACCCCCGCCATCCTGGGCACCGTCGACGGCGTGCCCCGCGTGGGCAACTGGACGCAGTTCGCCGAGTTCAACGTCCTTGCCGACCCCGAAGCAGCACACGCGATTTTTTCCAACAAGGAGCTGGCAGGGAAGACGACGCTGATCCCGCTGGATTTGACGCACATGGTTTTGACGACGGAGCAAGTCCGCGATTTGATTCTCTATGGGCCCGAGGGCAAGGAGGCGCACCCGGAACTGCCGCAAGATGGAAGCAAAGGGAAGACCACCCTGCGAACCATGTTGGTGGAGCTGCTCATGTTCTTCGCCAAGACGTATGCGGACGTGTTTGGGATCACGGAGGGCCCGCCGCTGCATGATCCGTTGGCGGTGGCGGCTGTGTTGACGGGACTGGTGGGCACCCCCCTCGAGGAGTATCAGATTCCTTTTTGGGATTTCTCTCCAGGGACTGTGGAGAAGCACAGAGAGAGGTTTGAGGTTACGGTGGTGACCGAGGGGAGTTATGAGGACGCGAGGGTCAACGGGGCGAAGACGGGTATGACGGTTGCCAAGCCCCTGCCCGAGGGTGAGGAGGGTGTGAGGATACCGAGGGGATTGGATATTCCGCTGTTTTGGAAGGTGTTGGAGGAGTGTGTGAGCAGAGCGGATGAGGCGAATGCGAGGGGGGATGATGTGCTTCCTAATTAACTGAAAGGGGTTGTGGGTTGTCGCATTATAAAGGGCTTGGTTGTGATGGGATCTTGACTGAACGGTTTACAGAACACAGATGGCACAAGGGAGATTTGCACTGCAGAATACCCACATCTAGTCTAGAGGACGTTGCTTGGAGACTTTATGAAAGTTCAGGTTGTAGACATAGATTATAGAACTACGGTATATCACTGGGTATATTATCATATCTACGTTCAATCCCTACTCATTGGCGATGTCTCACTCCTTCGCCTTGTTCTTCTCAATCACCTTCATCACATCCGCAAAGTTGTTCTTATCACCGCCCTTCTTTCCACCGCCCCGCTTGCGTTTCCCCTTACTACTCCCAAGGCCCGCCTTTCCACCTCCTTCATATCCATCATCGTCTTCATCCTCACCCCACTCAGACAACTTGACCTTCGATGATTCGTCCAAATCGGCATCGTCCTCCATGCGACTCGACCCGAAACCCATATCCAGATCTTCGTCGTCTCTGCTGCTCTCCAGCAGCTTCTTCCGTAGTCGTGCTTCCCGCTCGGCTGCCAGTCTCTCCTCTTCAGATTTCTCGGCGGCGCTGATGGCCTTTGCTTTGGCCAGCGCGGCGCGGAAGGAGGGGTCGTCAAGCGAGGGCTTCTTGTACTCTTCTTGCGAAGTGAGCCCGGTCTTGGAATCTTTGAAGTAATTCCTCGGTCCGGCGGCTGCTGGTTCTGGTTTCGGTGGTGGACGCATATCGGACAGACTCTTGTTCTCTTTCTTCTGAGTGTCCTCCACCTCTCCGTCCTCCTTATCTGACTCGTCATCAGAACCGCTTTCCAACCCAGCTAGCGGATCGTAATCAGACTCGACATCGTCAAAAATATTCGGCTCTTTATCCTCCTCCGCCGCCTCGGCCGCTTTCTTCTCCTCTTCCAGCTTCTTGTAGTACTCGGGCACATCCATACCGAGAACCTTACCCTGCGCGAGCGCTTCTCGCTCCTTCTCGTACTCTTCCTGCGTCTTATTCGGGTCGAGTCTTCGAACTTTGCGTCGCTCGTTGCCGTCTTCATCGACGATGATCATGATCTCGTTCCCTCTGTCGTCACGCTCTATCCTCGTTTCCGCCTGCTTCTTGGGTCCGATCTTCTTGAACCTGGACCCCAGACTCGACTCCTGCTTGGCCTTGGCGGCAGCGCGCGCGGCTTTCAATTCGGCCAATATTTGATTTCTTGTCTTCTTTGCACCCGCCAGTAATGTCGTGGTTGCAAACTCGCCCTTCTTTTGCACTTTTTCTTTTTCCTTGGCTTTGACTTTGGCCGATTCGAGTTGTTCGAGCACATCATCCGCGTCGCCGTCCTCCTCGCCATCCGCTCGTTGCTCATTCTCTTCGGTCTCTTTTTGATTCTCTTCCACCTCAGGCGACTCCGACTCCGACGCATCCTTCTTCTCACCAAAAACATCCACTTCCCCCCTCCTCACCCTCTCCAAAAGCTTGAAATCCAACCCCTTCACCAGATGCGCTGTGTCCAAGCCACCTCCCCCGCCAATGATCTCCACTCGCAAGCGCTCATACTCGTCCTTGTCGATCTCCTCCTTCTTGTACCGCTCTTCCAGCTCCTTCAGCTTGCGCTCCCGCTCGTCCGCCTCTTCTTGCGCTTGTCTCTGCTTGACGCGATCGACATATCCTTCGGCGAGCCTGCTACCTTTGGGTGCAGAGGTTCGAATCTTCTTATTGGGGTGTTGTTGTTGTGATGATGATGAAGAAGAGGAGAGGGTCTGATTACGCTCGGCGAGTTGGCGGGCGAATTCATTGCGGGGATTGAAGCCGGCGACGGAGCGAGGGGTCATGGGGATCGAAGAGCGGGCTTTGGAGCCTAGAGCGAGCGTGCGCGGCGTGCTGTTGCCTGCTGGCGCTGGCGCTACCGGAGATTTGGAGGTGTTCGAGGAAGGTGGTGATGTACTGCTGCCATTTTGGTGGTTGTTTTCCTGGGAATTAGCGAGAAGAAGACGACGGAATTGTTCGTTATTCATGTTGGCGGTGTGATGATTACCGCGTTTCGGTAATGGATTGCCGCGGGGGAAAGAAGAAAGGCGAAAGATGACGGGATGATGCGAATGTTGAATGATGGTAGTCCAGCCTCGGGAGTTGAGGCGCGAGGCTGGAGGAAAAGTGGCGTCCAGTTGAGGCTTGTGGGATCTGCAGCGGAGGCGGGGCGGGACGGAAAGTGGGACGAGAAGGAGGGACCAGCAGCCGAGTGATCCCTCAGCGGAGACCGCAGTCACGGGACCTCGCATCAAAGCGGACCGCGGTTTGACGCGCTCCCGCCACGTCCACCCGAATATGGAAGTAACCTAATCGTTGAAGAAGTTGCCACTCGGTCAGATTTCCTTCACCTGCTGCTTGGTTGTGTATTATACTGTCATTAGAACACCACATTCGAAAGCAAGCACCTTTTTCCCTTATTATGTCGAAATGAGTTCTCACGACTTTTGCTGAACAGCACACTCAACAACTAGGATGCTTGACGGCGATTCATGGATGATGTCATAGCCATTTTGGGCATTATCTCCATCACATGAATGGATTAATTTAGACATTTGGATATCGTGATCAAGTTACTCGTCACCATGGTTGGAAATCATCTTCTCGACAAGAACTCGGCTGCCGTACGGAAGAACATCGAGAACCATGCCTTCACCGATGAAGGAGGCGACGAGTACGGGGCCAGTCGCTTTGGAGGGTTCGCCGACTACTTCCAAAACAAAAACATCAAGCTCCAGAACCGCGACGCCCAGTTGCGCTCTTGCGCCAAGGACAAGCCTCAGATCTTCAAGGGGGTAGTCATCTATGTTCTTGGGTACACGCAGCCTTCATCCAGCGACCTACACGACATATTGGTCCAACATGGCGCTGGCTGGCTCCAGTATCTCGGTGGGAAGACAATGGCGACGCACATCATTTGCTCGTCTATACCACCAAAGAAAGCTGCAGAGCTGGCCAACTACCGAGTGGTCAAGCCGGCTTGGGTGGTGGATTCTGTTGCAGCGGGAAGGATGTTGTCCTGGACCGAGTACCGGGTTATCGACGAGGGACCGAAACAGCGCACCATCAAGTTTGATGCTGGGAAAATGTTGAGTAGTCAACCGCGACAACAGACTCCTCAGGGGTACCGAGAGCAAACTGAAAATAGCTTCTACACCGGCCAGTTGAAGAAGTTCAGCAGCCCGGCACAGCCAAAGACTCCCTCCAAAATTCCCCCTATAGTAAACGATAATATCGGGGACTTCGAGGATGATATGTCAGTCGATCTTTTGCAAGTGCCACCTTCATCCAAGTCAGAGCCCCTTGCTCTCTCTGGACCCGACGGGGCATCAGACGAACAATTGAACACTCCTCCGTACCGGGCTCCTCTTGAAGCTGCTCCTGAAGCTAGACCTACCACACCAGATATTGCCGAGCCAGAAAATCCAGAGCCAGGAAACCCCAACGAAATGCACCCAGTCAAACCAATTACCTCGGAAGAGCACAACGCTAGGCTACTCGCGGATCCGAAGATGAGAAAAGCTTCAACCGCAAATCCTGACTTTCTTAAACAATACTACTCTGAAAGTCGCCTGCACCATCTGTCTACGTGGAAGGCACAGCTCAAGTCCCGTATGCAAAACCTAGCTGCTGAAAGAGGCCCAGTCAAGAAGTTGGCTAAGCGGCCTGCTGGTTCTCGTCGGTACATCATGCACGTCGATTTTGACAGCTTCTTCTGTGCCGTCTCTCTCAAGAAGGCGCCCGAGTATCGCGACAAGCCAGCTGTGGTAGCTCATGGCAATGGAAAAGGTTCCGAAATTGCTTCTTGTAATTACCCAGCCCGCAAATTCGGCGTCAAGAATGGCATGTGGATGAAGCACGCCCTAGAGCTATGTCCAGATCTCAAGATCCTGCCGTATGATTTTCCGGGGTATGAGGAAGCCAGTCGGCAATTCTACGATGCTATCCTCGGAATTGGTGGCGTTGTTCAGAGTGTCAGTATCGATGAGGCCCTCATTGATGTTACTGACATCGTCATGGCTGAAGCTGGGTCCAGCGGCATTGGCATCAGCGAAGGAAGCATCTGGAGGGAACAGGAGAAAGTAGATCAGATGGCTTTGAAGCTTCGAGATCGCATCAAGGAGGAGACGGATTGCCATGTCTCTGTTGGCATCGGTGCTAACATCTTGCTGGCCAAGGTTGCCCTTCGCAAAGCCAAGCCAGCTGGACAATACCAAATCAAGCCGGAAGAAGCGCTGGATTTCCTCGGTGAGCTCAACGTAGAGGACCTCCCAGGCGTTGCGCATAGTATCGGTGCAAAACTTGAGGAGCTTGGTATCAAGTTCGTCAAGGACATACGGCAGACCAGCAAGGAGAGACTAATTTCGGCATTGGGCCCGAAAACAGGAGAGAAACTGTGGGAGTATTCCCGGGGTATCGACCGCACCGAAGTTGGGGAGCAACCCATCCGAAAGTCGGTGTCGGCCGAGGTGAACTGGGGCATCCGCTTCGTCAACCAAGAGGAGGCAGAGGAGTTTGTGAGGTCCCTTTCACAGGAACTGGAGCGTCGGTTGTTGAGTGAGGGCGTCAAGGGTAAGCATCTAACCATGAAGATCATGAGACGAGCGGCCGATGCTCCTCTTGACCCACCAAAACATCTCGGTCACGGCAAATGTGATACCTTCAACAAGAGTGTGTCCTTTGGCGTTGCGACCAACAGTGGAGAGGTGATTGGAAAGGAAGCCGTTGCAATCCTGCGCTCGTACAAGTTCAGCCCGGGCGACCTTCGTGGGTTGGGGATCCAGATGACCAAGCTGGAACCTTTAAAGCCGTCTGCTGCACAGCAGGGAAGCCAAAAGAAATTGAGTTTTGGTGCAGCAGCGATATCCTCGGCGAAGAAGCGGAAGGCTGAGGCCATTGATGACGAGCCTCAGAGTCCGGCAGAACATAGGCCTTTTACGGAACGTGATGAGAAGGATCCTATCACCGCTGATCCGCTCACACCTCGAAAACCGAAGGTTCATCCGGCATTGCATCTCGCAAGGGCTGGTGAGGCAGATGAGAAGGCCAAGACGCCGCTCAATGTCAAAGGAACTCAGTTTATCATGCCTTCTCAGCTCGACCCAGCTGTGTTGGCTGAGTTACCAGAGGACATTCGGACTACGATAGTAAACCAAATGAAGGCACAACCCAGTAGGCGCACAGATTCCACGCCTCCTCAACTGAACAGCAGGAAAGCCCTTCCAGCCCATGCAGAAATCCCACCCGACATTGACGTCGACGTGTTCAACGCTCTCCCGCCATCAATGCAAGCCGAAGTCCTCACTTCCTACCGCCGCAACACACCACAAGCAAGTCCAAGCCGCCCGCCGCCGTCTCAAGGGGGTGGTGGCGGACAGACTCTTCTCCCGCAATCTCCCCGCAAAGACCGAATCATCAATCGCCCCATCGACCGTCTTCGCACTCCCACCAAGCGCGGCCGCGGCCGTCCCCCAGCCTACTTGAAGGAGAAAGAGCGTGACCTCAAAGCCGGTCTCCGGCAAGCCTCCCTCATCACTGCAGCCCGCTCACCAGATCCGGGTCCGGGTCAGGGTCAGGGTCCCAGCGATTATTCCCGACAACCTTCGGCCGAAATCGACCTCCCTCCATTAGACCCCAATGTCCTGTCCGAACTCCCTGAAGAGGTCCGGCGCGAGGTAATTGAGGAGCACGCCCGCCAACGCCGGCAGCTCGAGAGGCAGGCTCGAGAGACAGCCGCCGCTGCGCAGCAACAACAAGAAGATACTCGGCACGTTCATTTGATCGCTGTAGACATTGAGTCTGCTAGGCACTACCTCCTCCGCCGTCGACAAGCGGGCAACAACAATAATATCAACATCAACAACAACAACACCTCACGATTTCTCCCCAGCCAGCAAAACTCACCAACAAACCAACCTTACCACGATGACCGGCAATTCCCATCACCCATCGCCGGCGGCGGCGGCGGCCGTTACCACTCTTTCTTCGGCCCCCACCAAACTGGGGCCGCACAAACCGCGATCTTCGCAGGATCCACTGGCCCGGCCCTCCTACCAAAGCGACCCTCAAATCCGCGGCCTTGCCTGCGGGCGGCGGGCAGATGAAGGTGACGGACGCGGCGGCAGTGAGGAGGATGATTCGGGCGTGGTACGTGTCGACAGAGAAGCAAGGGGGGCCGAGTCTGATTGATATGGAGGCGTTGGAGGAGTATTTGTACAAGGTCATAACGTTAGAAAGAGATATGGAGAAGGCTAGGGGGTTGATTAAGTGGTTGGAGTGGTGTGTTGAGGGAGAGGGAGAGGGGGAGGGGTCTTCTGCTGGTGGGCATGGCGATGGAGATGGACATGGATATGGAGATAAATTGAACAAGGAAGTGGACGACGGAGTGAGGAAAGACTCTGAAGAGAATGATGTACATGGGGATGAAGCCGGTGGTAACGGTGTTGATGATGATGATGACGATGATGAAAATGGGATACGAGATCAAATACAAATAAGCGAAAAGAAAAAAGGCAAAATGACGGCCAAAGAGATATATACCTGGCCAGAGGCGGTAGCAGCGATCAAGGCTTCGGTGCAAGAGGCCATGAAAGAGCGGGGATTGAAGGAGATGGATTTCTCTTGAAGAGCTGAGCTGCCTTGGGCGAATATTTACTAGAAGAAGAGTAACCTACTTCCAATGCCTCGATCAGGAGGACTGCGGCGTTGACAACATAAGACTGGATGGGATATCTGTATCTTTTCTATAAGAGGTTTAGAGTTGGTTCACTCGAGGGCGTTTGCACATTTGTCAAAGAGTTATTACGATAGACAGATTGATACCCTTGAATAGCTAGCTGTATGCAATGAACGAAAATATTCGGTGTCAGTGTTTCTTTCTATCTCCATTCAGAAGTTATATCATACCCTTTTCTTTTCCTCATTTTTTCCTCATTTCATTTTCATTGTGATATTATTCTTATTATACAGCTGTCACACACTTCGAAACGTCCCCCATCGTGCAAAATCTTACGAGTGTTAATATCGGCTTGTCAACGGTTCTATTCATACTCGGTACAATAGAAATGCTTTGTGTCTCTCTGTCTCTCTCTCTCTAGAGGTACCTTATTTACCACCTTATCCCTAAGTAATTTTACTCATTCATACCTTAGATGAGTGTGCAGGTATGTATTTGTATATTTAGGAACCCACATCTACCTATTTTATTTGGAAGACGATTAGGTCTTGCGGGTACCTTCATCATATGTAACCGTTCCTGTTTCGAATGTGCCAGAACCCTACGTCTAGATAGCTTTCCGTTTTTACATCAACCAAGGGCAGAAACCGTAATTCAGAGTTGCAACCATACAACCGACGGATCTCACCTTAGAAAAGGTAGGGTTAACCACTGTCTGTCTGTTCAACAAAGCAATCATGGCTTATATGTAGCTTGTTTGCAACTCGCTTTTATGCTTCTATGCTTGATTTGACACTACAGCACAAAGAAACTATACCAACCCACCAAATGATGCAAACTCCTAATTCTTGCTCACAAAATTCGCTATGGCTCCCTTACTCTTTTTAATATAGATATACAAAAGAGACTGCCATGAGAAGGACCTTTCCATTCCGTTCGCTCTCTTGCAAGAAGAAGAGAAAAAAAAAAAAAGCTCTTGGCAGCGGGAGAACAAAAACATTCCCTTCCCTTACCACACAACCTTAACCTCGACGACCTCAACCAAGACTGTCTGCCCTGAAGAGCAAACATCATTTGAATGCCATCTCATCTGACACCTCTTGTAAGCGGATACTTCGCCCATACCTTTGCCTTGCAGGCCTACTTCCTGACTACTACTATCCTTGGTAGTCGTTTCTGTCCTCCTTGCTCTTCCTTTCCTTCCCGTAGATCTGCCCGTCCTCTCTCTTCCACATGCTTATTTTCACCTCGCGTCTAACGAGATCCACTACCACCACCAGCACCAGGCGTTGATGACGAACCAGAACCACCTCCCAGACCACTTCCGCTACTCTTCAACTTGAGCTTAATGATCTTCTTCTTTGGTTCGCCGCCATTGGTTGTGGCAGCAGGCGTCGGATGGATTGGGGAATGGGATTCCTTGAGGGGATGCGGTGCCTTTTCCTGAGGCGCTCCAGTAGGCAATGGTCTCCTCTCTTTTTCTCCGGATCCTGGCAACGGTTTTCTGTCCTTCTTGATGAGGAGACTTGAGCCGGAGGATAATGCCCTGTCGCGATCTCCTCGGTCTCGGTCTCGGTCCCGGTCCCGGTCTCGGTCACCTCGATCACCTCGATCACCACGGTCACCACGGTCACGATCGCGCTCCCTGTCTCTATCACGGTCGCGGTCGCGCTCCCGATCACGATCCTTGTAACTGTCTCTATCACGATCGCTGTCCCGATCAGCTCGATCACGGTACTTGTCGCGAATCCGCTCCCTCTCGCGGTCAGTTCTCTCGCGGTCACGGTCGCTCCTCTCGCGTTCCCGCTCCCGTTCCCGATCCCGATCCCGATCGATGCGGTTCCGTTCCCGGTCACTGTCAGTGGTGCGCCCGCCCCTGTCGCTATCGCCGCGGTCGGTTCCCTTCTCCCTGTACTTCTCACGAGGTCGGTCGCGCTCACGATCACTATCGCGATCTCCTCGTTCCCTGTACTTCTCTCTATCCCGCTCTTTCTCGCGAGGACGCTCATGCTCGCGGTCCCGCTCCCGTTCCCTGTACTTCTCCTTTTCTCGCTCGGCACCACCACGGTATCGCTCCCTGTCGCTATCATTGCGGTCCTTCTCCCGGAATTTGCTGCTGTCTCTCTCCCTATCTCTGTCTCGTTCCCTGTCTCTATCCCTCTCCTTATTTCGCTGCTCCTTCTCAGCATACGATCCAGACGAGCCGTATCCGTTACCGGCAGGAGACTGCATCCGGCTCTTAGGGGATGAAGGCGCCGAACCGCTGCCAAATGCCGCCGCGGCGCTCGACCGCTTGTGGACGGGTGTGGCAAGACTGCCGGAGATGCCTCTGGCGCTGGCGGCAAGCATTTGCTTTTCACGCTGACTTTGTTCGTAGTCGATGCTGCGCTGGGCGCGGGCAGACAACTTGGTCCATTTCCTAAATGGTAGCGTGACGACTTTGGAGAGCTGGCCGTTGGCGTTGGGACGGACGGAGAATGAAGATGTGCGGGGAGGCGGAAGCTGAGGCGCGGATTCGCGGAAAGAGTGGCCCCTGATGGCTTCGCTTCGAGGAGCCTCTTTCTTAAAGGACTCGCTGCGGGGGTGATCTGTCTTGATTGAGCTATTGCGAGAAGGATCGCTCCGGAAGGAGTCGCTGTTGGTCTTGATGATCTTCTTCGGGCTAGGGTTTTCAAGTGACTCGTCACTCTTGCGCTTGATGACCGGCTTGACGATCTTTGGCTTGCCCAAATTAACAGTGCCAGGCCTTGGAACGGCAACGTCGTTGGACTGCTGGGGTTTGGGCGCAGGTACGGGGGGAGGTGAAGCCGCTTTTGGTACAGCTGTCTTGATGCCAGGCTGAGCGACGGGTGTATTGGGTGCGGGAGCACTTGGAACTGATGTGGGCAAGGGAGTGCGCGGGGCGGCAGTCGTAGAAGGCCGAGGAGGCACGGTCATTGCGATAGAGTCCTTCCGTACTGGTGGGGGAGCTTCTGGGACTGGTGACTCCCTGGGTTTCGCAATGTACGAAGGCCGTGATTGTAGCTTTACGATTGTCTTCTTCTCAGGGGGCTTAATCTCTACCCTGGAAGCCGACAAGTTGGTCGACGGTACCGGTGCGGGTAATGGCGCCGGAGGCGGTGGAGCTTCGATCGCAACCATATCCTTACCCTTGGGAAGCGTCCGGTACTCCGACTTGAACTTGACGACACATCTCTTCTTCGGCGGAGTTCCGAGGATCTGTGGTGCAGTGGCGACAATCGTCGGGTCGCGAGTTGCCTTCCAGACAATGGGATACTTGATAGTAACAAGTAGAGAATCTTCTGGTTCGAACATGGCCGAGCAGAGCTCCAATAGCTGGCGCTTCTCCTGTAGGCCAATGACGGGAGAATTAAATGCCTTCCATATGGATATTTGCATCTCCGTGTTCCCCCTCAGCTCTTCCTTGAGCGCATTAAGCGCGTGGGCAATGTCTTCTCTGCGTACTGCATCGAGCTTCCGTTGTTGGATCTCTGCGTCACCTTGGTCAATGACGAGACCTCCATCATTAAGAGCTTCAAGTTCCTGTGTCGAAGCTTTGTTCTCGCCAAACGCAATGGCAGCGATTCCCCGGCAAAAGACCTTGAACAATCGATCGCGGATGAAGGGCGAACTATCGGTGCTCATGTATGAAAGTAGAAGCTTGAGAATAGGGGGTTTGGAGATCATTCCAAGCTCAACCAGGCACTCGAACGCCTTGATCCGTACAAGATCAATGTTGTCGTCCTGGAGGTACTGAACGAAGTCGAGGGCCGATTCAGGGATGACACGAGCCTTCATGAGCCTCATCTTGCAGTGAAGAGCCGTTGTCGTCCAAATGTTTTGGTATGTCAGTGTCCATTCATCCATCCTGCGAAACTTGTCGATCTCCTCAATGGTCTTTTCAATGAAACTTTTGAATTCCGCATCGTCTTCATCGAAAGGATCCAGGTTTTTGATGAGATATCCCTCGGTAATCTCCTTCTGTGGAATCACAGAGGTGGTGAGAGCATCGAGGAGTTTGGCGATGTAGAACTGGTCTGAAAACTCATTCTCCGAATTGTCATTAAACAGGAGCATCTCCATAATGAACTGTCGAGCCCTCTTAGAGCATCTTCCTTTCTCCTGCAGGTCCGTCGTCCGTGCAAGCACCGCGGGAATCGCACATTGGATGGCATACTGACCCTTGTCGGTAAAATCGTTGGGAGCGATCGGGTAGTGATAGCCACCCTCCCGGCCGGGAATTGGTACCTTCTTGCAGAAAAACTTGCGGAAACAGAGTATCAGATGGACCATACCGATGTAGTTCAAGTCAGGATGTGCCTGTTTGGCGAGGTCTTCCAATGCCATCACTCGGACACCATGGTAATATCGTCGGTCCATCACTGTCCTCGTCTCGATCGTCGAGTGGACTGCATGCCTCTTTTCCCTCTTGAAAGCGAGCATCGCGTCCTGGTGGGCCACGACGTCTCTGTCCTGCTGTAGTTGTGCCAGATACATGTACTCCTGCATATCAGTCTTCATGAAGCAAAGCCACTCCATGTTAGCATCAAGCCGGATCCATTCATAGGATTCTTGATCCATCTTGGTTTGGACCTCTGAAGCCCAGTCTTGTAACCCCCAGTCCTCCATATCCTTTTGGCTGGTAAGGACATCGCCCAACATGTTAAAGTAGACAACATCGTCCTCCTGGATCTCGTGTTTGTCACTATTGCTGTTGGCAGCCGCGGCCATGGCCTTTTTGGTTCTTTTCAGACGCTTGTACTTGGTATTGTACGCAATCTGCAAATTCGTCCCACCTTTATCTTTCTCTGTAATCAGCTGGTAGTGCTCATAAGGCGTACCGTCTGCTTCGTGAATTCGGACGGTGAATGGACCAGTGAACAGCTTAGGAACGTCGCCGGCATAGACCTGGTGTATCTCCTCTTGCAACTCCCTCCAGAACTCATCCTTTGATATGCTTTTCTTGGTCGGTCCCTGATATTGTAGAATTTGGATGTCGACGTTGAGATTCTTCTTGTTGAACTTTTGGTGAATATCAAGTCTCGGGCAACCCGCACCAAACACGTATTGATCCCAAAGCTCATCAGGGACGTATTGACTGCGTTTCTCGCACCATCGACGGAAGTCCTGGAAAGAGAGGGTAGTGGCCTTAGGGTCCGTGTTGGAGATATTAGCGGCCGAAACCATTTGGGACAAAACGCGGACGACACCTGTCGAGCCAGGAATCTTGGACATGCGCTGATCGAGTATGTAAAGGACAAGTGGCGCCTTGAGCGCCATAAACTCGAGCTCAAAGTCACCTAGGTGAAGATAATCGCCCAGAGCATGCAATGAGGGTCTCCGCACATCCGCCTCTACAAGCTTGTCGGAAAGCGACTTGATATGAAAACGATACCAGTTGTTTCCGCAGATGGTCCTCATGAACAGATCTGTCATGAACCACTGGAGACCGATGATAAGCCAAGTGTCGGACCGCTCATTTGGCACAATGTGGACCCCCACGTACTGACTGGCGAGGGCATGGACGAGCTTCCTGGTAACCTCAATGTCGGTATCTATGATCGTTTCGGGGTACAGCAAACGCGTACTGCACAAGGATAAGGAGTTTGCAACCGCAGTGTCGTGAACCAAGTCTTCGACAAAGCACATCTTGTAGGCTTCATAAGGATAACGGCCGAACTCGGGGGCGAAGAAGTCGGCAGCAGCCACGACGGCTTGGCATGTCCATCGAACTTCATCGACACGGCCAGGGAGACAATAGCCGTGAATTCTGGCTGCATTAGCCCCGAGCTTCTCATCCGCCTCCTCAGTTCTAAACTCGGCCCCAAGATCAACGTGCTCAAAGGGGCCAACGGCGAAACCGATGTGCCTAGCAGCGGTGTTGACGCACTCAAAAATCATGGTCTTCTTGCGCTCGTCCTTGGGGTGCATCTGCTCGCCAATGAGATTGCCAGAGCAGACCACGGTAATCTCCCTTAGCTTGTCCTCTTCGGTGAAAGATGAGCCAGGCTGGTGTGCAGAAATATCCGAGGCTTTGCGTTTCCGACCGCCATCCAGAGCAGTCAGCAGTGCTGATTGGGTAGCCAGAGGCGGTGCGAAGGCATCCTCCAGCGTTCTTGGGCATGTGATTTTGATTGTCCAGGAATGCCTTGAACCGGGATCATCGAGGCAAGGGAAGATGCAAGACGCCGTACCGGGCTCAAGCGAATGCCGGGTGTAAACGTGTGGGTATCTCAGGTCACCTTCCTCAACGCCGACAAAGTGCAGGCCATCTCTGATTCTCTTGGACCTGAAAGGCACAACCACGGTGAGTTCCTCATTAGGGTCGGAGAGGCCTGTCGCATTTTCCGATACCGACTTGGGAGTTTTGAGCTTGAGGATGCGTTTGGGCTCAGAATCCTGGACGAGAGCGTCTGGGCGGAGACGGATCCTGAGGGACCCATCAGCCGGCACGCTGATATTAAGCTGCTCTGCCCTTTCTACGATGGGAGCCTGGCGGCGTGTCTCTGGGAGTAATGGCGCCATCCATTTCTTCATTATGTGATGCTGAGTGGCACCGATTTGAGCATTCGTGGGAGGCTCCATTCGATCGTAAGGATCATGAGCCTGTGCCCGTGTCTTGTAGCCGTCCACCGTAATGTTTGAAACGTCGATTTCGCATTGCCGCGTGTCCAGGACGAGTTCTTCAAGGTCGGGAACCAGGGGATAGATCTTGAATGTGCAAATGCCGCTGACACTCTTCTCCCTGAAGTTGATGTCCAGCTCCACCTCTTGCCTCAAAATGGCGTACGGCTCGGCAGCGGCAACAGGATCGGGGGCGTTCGTTATGTTGGCAAGGGCCACATCTCCGTTCTCAAGTCCTGACATTTTGGATGTTGCTGTGTGGCCACTCAGGCCGACAAGATGATGGACGCAGTAGTTTGGTTAAGAAGTAGGGCGTCGCTCGTGTAATCGCGGGGACGTCGTGGAATGTCGAGTCCGAGCCGAAGGAGCGGGCGACGTCGCGGGTCGTGTTCAAGAAAAGTGAACTGGCAAGAGCTCGACCTGGCAAAGCTTGGACAGGCCGACAAGGCTCACTCGGTCATGGCAAGAGGTGGCGCATGGAAGCGACCCCGTAAACTCCAAGTTGACTCGGCTGCAATGGACTATGCGGACTGACGTATAGAGAGAGGTAGCTTGTTAGGTGGGTAGTCACAGCGAGGCACAACAGGTTGGACGCTAGGTACCTCTGATGATCGGATTTGTTGACCTATGACTGCGCGATACGGCGGGGGGCCAAGTTAGGCAAGTGCAGCCGTGGGAGGTTCGCCGGTGCCAGGACAGAGGATGCTATTCTCGGACGCGGAGAAAGTTGTTGAACGATGGTTCGGGAGCTGCGCGGCGGGCGACGGAATCTTTTGACGGGGCAAATGAAGGGCGTCGGTATCGGACTGGACAGAGAGTGGGATGCGGCGCGGGGCAAATGGCCGAAAACCGTGGACATGCGTCGCAACGAAGACGGCGATGATGGGAGTTGAGTTCTGGTGACGACAGAGCAACTGAAGACGGAGCAAAGCCAAAGGCGACCGGGCCTGTCTGTCGTTCAAAGCTTCCAGAGTCCCCGTCGCGGGTTGGAGTTTCCAAAGTCGCAATCGGTCAGGCACCTACAGGTATGTACGGACAGGTACTGGTAGAGGTACCTTCAATTCAGTACCATAGGTAACAGCAGTCACAACACGATCAAGTTCATGCCATTTTACCAGAGGAGCTAGAGGTAATATATATCGTGGAAATAGAGAATGACCAATGGACTGGATTGTCCGGATTACAATAAATCACTGCAATGCATTGCACTGCAGCATAACCTGAAATATAAAAAAAAAATCAGGATCCGGCCAGAGCTGGAGGTCCGGACTTGGTACATGTAGACGTGTAGCTACGGACGCGGGTCAGATGTACCACCTTTTTACTGTACCGCGTTGCGACCTGCGACAAATATTATGGTACGGACCTGGGTCACTGCTTGCCTGCCCTCGACAACCCTTGTTGCTTGCGTGGGTGCAGTGCAGGAGCACCTGAAAGCCAAGAACCGTCGTCGAGCCAGTGCCGGAGTTTTGCCGCGCCGAACTGCGATGTCAAGTCTTTTTGAAGGTTCGGTCTTGGCATGCGCTCGGGGCACTAAGGGCAGTGTCCACCGTTCTGGGTCATCAGCGGGTCATGCGCGCCCTCGACCGATTCGACTGTTTGATTGGTCATGGTTCTCACTGCACGTGGCCCCGCAATTCCATCCTCCAAGCTGCCGACAATGTCGTCACACGGCGGTGAGCTCGGTGTTGAAACCGACCGATATCAACAAGGTCTCGAGGTCAAGATAACAAAATTGGCAGGCCTTTAC
This sequence comes from Neurospora hispaniola, assembly GCF_033458365.1. NCBI lineage: Eukaryota > Fungi > Ascomycota > Sordariomycetes > Sordariales > Sordariaceae > Neurospora > Neurospora hispaniola. The sequence continues at coordinate 2,146,595 of NW_026944411.1, read as the reverse complement.
ACCAAGTGTTTACAACTACTACTGCGTAAGGAAAACTACGACTTCTAGAAGCCAAAGAAACAGAACACACTCCCAATGTGGTTATGCCGTGCCATCGTTTCTCTCAAAACAAGTAATCATGTGTACCATGATGATATGAAGAGTGTGACATCAAACTAAAGCATCCCAGGCTAATTCCTACATTGGGAATACATACCCAGAACTCAAACATCCCAATTAGCACAAAGATAAGACGGCCCGGCTATAAAGTGAAAAAAAAAAAAAACACCATGGCTTGTTATCCCTGAATGACCACCAAACGCCAACCGAGAACACTCTCGATGCCCAGATAATAATAGAGAAATGTGTATGACATCATGTTCAATGTTTACCCCTCTTGTCCCTTCGCTTCCTTCTTGCGTGGGCTTTCAACGTCTCCTCATCCATGATATCTTGTGGAAGCGCGAATTCTCGTTCATCGCCATCGGGCACCGGCTGCCCCCACGCCAGCACGTTTCTGCCCCTTCGCCTGTTCTTGTTGAGCGCCGCATCTCGCTGGTATGGCTTCTTGAAGAACGAGGTAAACTCTCTGTATGGTTCGGGCTCTGGCTCGGGCGGTGGCGGAGGGGGGATTGGACGTTTGCCCTTTTTAGACGGCTTCTTCTTGGCCGCGGCGATTGCCTCTTCACGAAGCTGCTTTGCAATGGACGCGTCGACGTCGCTCTCGTCTGGTGGATCGCCGTCAGATTCGCCCGTGTCTTGTTCTTGATCCTCCATTTCCTCATCACTGTCAGCAATAACCCTATGCTTGGCCGCATCTTCATCTTTTCGATGATCCTTAAGTTCAACTTTATGCTTTGCATCCTCGTGCTTACGCTTTCCGTTCTTCCCTCCGCCCTGCGGCTTGTTGACCTTTCCCCCCTTGCCGCCCTTTCCGCCCTTGCCGCCGCTCTCGGCATTGCTTGTCCGGTCCTTTTTCCGTTTTCTGCGCTTCTCTTCGGCCGCCCATCTCCGGAACTTTTCGAGGATGGCTTGGCAGCCTTTGATGAAGTGCTCCCGGGCCGGCTCGAACTGCTTCTTACGACCTTCTGTGATCCCACTGACGCCCATTACCCGCAGCCAGTCATGACCTTGCAAGGCATCCAGCAGTCGAATGATTTGGTCTTTTTCATGTTGAGCCCGTCCCTTTTCCGAATTCCGTATTGAGCGTTCCAACCGTTCCGCCTTCTTGTGAGCTGTTTCGTAGAGGGAATCCGGCAACGGATCGTCCTTCAAGGCTGCTTTTCCTTTGTGTTGGGTTTCCAAAAAGCTAAAGTTGATTGTCTGGGAATCGTAGAGATCGGTAAACAGGGCATCGCCGTAGCCTCGGATAGGATAAGATTCGATTGGACGAGGCCGGAAGCCATGGGTGCTTCCAATAACAATGGGGGTGTCGAGATTGAGGAGGTCTATCAGAGAAGGAAGCAATTGACGTTAGTGATTGCTTGGGGGGGCCCATGCTGACGACCGGTGTATCCAAGACCGATCGCCCAGGGCTGGAAGGGGGGGGGGGCAAAAGGGGGTGGGTAGTGTTTGTGACTTACGCTGCTCCTTGGGGTCATTGCCGATTACCTCATCATAGTCGGGAAAGTAGGCGGCCAACTCGCTCTTGAAGCGAGTGCCTTCCTGCGATCGTAATTTGCGACCGCCCTCCTTGATGGTATCGGCAGCATTGGGGTTCAGCCTGCTCAATTCATGCTTCAAGCCATTGACAACCTTTTCCTGGTGCCGTGTAAGGCCCGAGGCTTGTTTTGTGGCGGTTGTGCTGGGTTTTGCAGCAGTGGTAGGAGGGGCACGCGAGGGATTGGGGGGCTTTGGTGCCGCAGTGACAGTGACGACAGGCTTCGGGTTAGGGGCTGTAGGCGTCGGGGGCTTCGCGTCGCGCGAGGAATCAACTGAAGCCGATTGACGAAATGACGGGCGAGCAGGTATCTCGACGGCAAACTCGTATCGAGCCTTTTTGGGAGGCACGGGATCACATTCTCGGGGCTCGAGGGATCGCTTGTTGCGTTGGGGGACGGTGGTGGCAGTGTTTGGCGGCTTGATGGGGGATGGGGATTGTTCGGCGGAGGTCGCGTTCGCGAGCGGGTGTTGGTTGTGGTTCTGCGGTGACGAGTGCGACCGGTAGGTGACAGTGTTGCTCGAATGCGGATGACGCAGACCTTCAGCTCGTCTCGAGCGGGTCACGGATGTGCTCGTAGCCATTTGAGAGCAAGCCCTTCATGGTGCGAACAACGTGTGCCGCGATACTGGTCGAGGTTGCAGAGTGTGTGCACAATTGATTTTGGTCCTGGCCGAGTTCAGTTCGTTGTGGTTGAATAAGTTTGCTGTGGCCAGCTGCACCTCTGCTCTTGCCCGCGGGCTTTGCTCTTTTTTTTTTTTTTTTTTTTTTTTTTTTTGACCCGGATCGGGTCGAGTGAACCATGGGCGGGCAGCACAGCCGCCTGGATGGGAAGAGTGAGTGGAAGATGCACTGTCCGTTTGTGTCCCTCCCGTCTTTCTTGGTGTCGGGTGGTGCATTTGTTGGCTGGGCGGGTGATCATTGCCCGTAGCCAGCCCTGAAATATAGGGCAGGTTTTACGGGGGGGCGCGGTGGGCATCACAGCCCGGCGTTCGGCGGTCCCGACACAGGGCAGGGCAGAGCAACAACGGAACCTAACCTACCTACCCGGGGGCTTCAAGGTCCAGTTTTGCACTTGCCCCTTTCACCTCACCTCACTGCAGGTTACCTCAGTAGGTCTCCCTACATCCAAAGTGGCGAGGTGCAGCTCGTTCATCCCGTCTTGATGCTGTCTCCGTCATTTTCGTTGCTCGATTGGCATTCGCACACCCACCTGTATCTGCTCATCCATCTCGTCGGTCATGAAGCTTCCACTTCCACTCGAAGCGGTGACGAGGCTCTTTGCCGAGTATTGGCTTTTACCGTAATTCAATTCGGGCAGACCGACTTGGCTTCTTGGACTGAACGGCTCATAAATGACTGGAAGTCATGCCGCTCACTGCGCGATCTTTCCTCCTTTTCAGCTCCAGTTCCCTGCCAAGTGGCAGTCAATGGCATGGGAACAATACCTTACGGCTCTCGATAATTAGTGCACACGGCACACTGATCATCCACTAGGTGTCGTCTCCAGTGGCCCACCATCACCACGAGGAAACATGCAGGAAGCCAAGTGGAACACGATAGGAGTTAGTGATCCACCTCCTGCATCCGGGTCGAACCAACTTATCAGTAGGTACCGTGCTATCGGTAGGTATTAGGAGTTCGACAACCAACACCTTCCGTTCTCAAAGGAAGTGGTGAAAGCCGTAGTTTCCACATCACGAATCTATTATGACCAAACTCTTGTAATTCACTCCACCAAGATATGAAAGATACACTGGTTGTAACACACATTCCACACATCGACTTTTATCGTATCATATCATATGCTGCTCGCACTCATGAACATAGGTAAGGAGCAAAAGGCCATCCTCGGGCAACTTCCAAATATGGAAGGCGAGCAGAAGACTAACACCAGCCGGAATACCACCGTAAGCACTACAAAACACATCCGTCGTGTCGAATACGACGCGCCGCTTATGCCTGCTCAGCAATGTAATATAAAGAAGCCCACAGGCCCTTGAACTGGTGGTATTCATCTTCTCTTTTGTTACCATTGTCTGCCATGTTAGATTGTTGGCGATGAGCATGTCCAACTTCACTGACCATGAGATGGTGATCCTCGCTGATGCCAAAGAACTAGAAACTTGGCTTTGGTCAGTTCGCTATGCCACCTCAGCCTTGTTCATCGTCTTGCTCCCTGGGCGGCTGTATCAACTTCAAAAACGGCCAGTCAGTGTCAGCTCCAACTGGCGTCTGTACCTCAAACTGGTATATCCTCTATGCAAAGGGTTTTTCTCAAACTAGGGAATGGCACATAATACTTACACCTTCATCAGGTCATAACCACCTTGTTCTTCACCCAGCAACTTGTCACCGGCTATGTCTTTATCTCGGGATCCGCGGTCGCGAGTCCGGTTCTAGTAGCGCTGCTTCCGGCCGCTTCACTGGGCCTTGTCATCCTCTCTCATTCAGAGCACCGGAGATCTGTTAAGCCATCAAGCCTGATCCTCCTCTACCTCTTGACTTCTTGTCTTTTCGACTTGGTACAGCTTACAATACCTTCTCTACGCCATCTTGATAACCACGATGACCGCCTTATCATCGGATGGCAGCTGGCAGTCAAGATTTTAGTCGTCTACGTCGAGTGTCTGGCGAAAGAAAGCGTTGTGGACGAAGAAGAAGAAAGCGGCCATGGCTCGCTAGAGGAGCGAGCAAGCTTTCTCAGCAGGGCTTTCGTCTCTTGGATTAGTCCCGTCCTCAAGGAAGGCTACAGAATGGTTCTCGTGAATGAGAAGCTCCCAAGCGTCGACCATGAATTGGCGTCTGGAAATCTTCGAGCGTCGATTCTGCGAACGCTCTCCGAGTACTGTAAGTACGAGCCGTGGATCTGATCATAAATCAAAGATGCTAATAGTCTCTCAGCTTCATCTCCATTAGCGTTGGTACTATTCAGATGTCTTCGTGCTCCCTTTCTAACAGTCATTGTCCCGCGACTTTTCGTCATCGGCTTTCGGTATGGCCAGCCGGTATTGATTCGCTACGCCATCGAATATGTACAGTCTCCTGAAACAAACGAGGATCAAGGTTATACACTAGTGTCCGTTGCCGCCATCGTCTACATTGGTCTCGCAGTAAGTCGAGGTATCGTCCCTTCACCTGTGTAGCTGACACTAACTTTACTTGTAGCTATCAACGAGGGCATACCAGCAGGGCTTAAATCGATTGCAGGTCATGATTCGAGGTGCCCTGCTTGGGTTGGTTCACGAACACTCGTTGCTCGCTCGTCATGAGCCGTACAGCAAAGGGAAAACAGTGGCAATTGCATCAACAGACGTGAGTGCCCTTGAAGGTGCCCCAAGAATGCTACATGAATCTTGGGCCTTGTTGGTTGAGGTAGTCATTGGAAGCGTCCTGCTGGCTAAGCAAGTTGGATGGCTATGGCCGGTGCCTCATGTTATCATTATTGGTAAGTCTCCAAATCTAGAGTAAGGTGTAAAGAGGTAGTGGTGCGCGTTACTCACCTCCTTGTGACAGTATGCTCTCGAGTTAGCAGATACGTCGCACGCAACCTCAAAAGCAGCCAGGCTACGTGGAATACTGCAACACAAGGACGGATCTCCGCGACTTCTACGATGTTGGGCTCCATTAAGACCATCAAAATGCTGGGCCTTCAAAGCATCGTTGAGAAACACATCCTGGGATTGAGACAAGAGGAGCTTGATAAGGCGAAACAGGTGCGCTGGATCATGGCCATATACAATGCGAGTGGTATGTCCTCAAAAACCAGTTCACCCCTCCAGTCCACAATCGGGTCTTTATTCCCTTATCCTTTTGCTTTTGCTTTTTTTTTTTTTTCTAACGATTCATCAGCCAACGCCCTGGGCATGTTTGCTCCAGTCATCACTATTGTCCTCTTCGCCATTATCGCCATGGCGAACGGGACCACTCTCGACACCAAAACAGCCTTCCCGACAATCGCAACCCTTGCCTTAGTAACGCATTCAGCAAACATGGTCATGACCATTGTTCCCCAAGCGATAGCGGCCTACGCGAGCTTCGACAGAATTGAGGATTACATCAAGTCCATAAAGGCAGTCAGCCGCTCACCGCGCCCTGGACAGCTAGCCGAAGGGATCGAGGTATCAATCCGCGGCTTGACCGTAAAATGGACTCCTGAACAAAGCAACCCAACTTTGGAGGATGTCAACCTGGAGCTTTCACGAGGTATGGTGGTTGCATGCCTGGGACCAGTCGGTTCGGGAAAGACGAGTTTGGCTAGGGCGATCCTGGGAGAAGTGCCACTGGTAAAGGGCACAGTCACATATGCTACCGACAGAATCGCGTATTGTTCACAAGTCCCGTGGCTTCCCAATCGGACCATAAAGCAAGTCATTCGTGGGTCAATGGCAAGATACGGCGATATTGGTAACGATTGGTATCTGGCCGTTGTTCGGGCATGCTGCCTCGACCAGGATCTGGCTGTCCTTCCTGACGGTGATGAGACCATGGTGGGGGTTGACGGTATGAATTTGTCTGGTGGCCAGCGACAGCGCGTGGTAAGAACAACGAGATGAGAAGAAACTCCGAGTGATGATGGCTGATCTTTGGCAAATATACTATACACAGGCTCTTGCGCGTGCCGTCTACCATCGCTGTAAGATGGTGGTACTTGATGATCCGTTCAGCGCGCTTGATGGAAAGACTAGAGATCAGGTTACTCAAAATCTACTTGGACCGAAAGGGCTTTTCCGACAGCTAAATGCTGCAGTGTTCTGGATAACAAGCTCAAGTAAGTGGTCCATCACCTACTTGCACAGGTACGCTGGCTTCTGACGTGCCTCTCAGCCAAAAATGTAAATCTGAGTGACAATGTCATCATTCTCGAAAGACGCATCACAGAACAAGGTACTTGGGAAGAACTGAGGGACAAGCACCAACAGATTACCGATTGCTTCCGTGAGGATGCTTCGAATACTAGCGATAAGGAACAGTCAAAGCCATCCGTAGTGACCAAGACAAAGGCGCGAAGCTCACCGACATCGTCCACGGATGACCTCAGACGCTCACAAGGTGATCTGTCGCTATACTGTAGGTACTAACTCCTACCAGGAATCTCCAGGAGGCTAACAAAGCCACGTAGGGTACTACTTTTCTAATGCTGGACCTCTGAACATCCTGCTCATGGTAGCTTGTACGGCATCGTACTCCTTCTTCATCACCTTCCCCCAGTACTGGGTCAAATGGTGGACCCAAAATGACGAGCTCGATTCGGCCAGCAAGAGAGACACGGTCTACTACGCTCTAGGTTATGCCCTCCTATACCTGATGGCTTGGATATCCACGAACGGCACGATGTTGTCGACCGTCTTTCGAATTGCGCCAACCTCCGGGCTGAATCTTCATCGGAGCCTCGTGCACACCATCATGCATGCGCCCCTCTTCTTTTTCTCCATGGCAGACATGGGCGTTCTCCTGAACTACTTCAGCCAGGACATACAGCTCGTGGACAAGACGCTTGCGCAAGCCGTCATGTCCTTTGCCATTCAAGTGTGCAAGATGATTGTGCAAGCATCTCTACTCCTTGCTGCTCAGCCCATCATGGTCGTCACTCTTCCCGTCTGTGCCGCGGTCGTGTACGCAATCCAGAAGGTCTACCTGCGCACTTCGCGCCAGCTCCGACTCCTTGAACTGGAGAGTCGGGCGGCTGTGAATTCGTCTCTTTTGGAAACCGTCCAGGGTATCGAAACAATTCGGGCATTTGGCTGGCGAACCGAAGCGGCGATAGAAAACATTCATGTCGTCGACATAAGCCAGCGTCCCTTTTACCTGTTGCTTTGTCTTCAAAGGTGGCTTAATGTTGTTCTCGATCTTCTTATCGCTGGTGTGGCCGTCGGCACAATCTTTCTCGCAGTCAGCTTGAAGGGCACGGTGACAGGAGGCCAAATAGGCGTGGCCCTATCGGTCATTATTGCTGCCAATGCCACTCTCCTGAGCCTGGTTCAGTCGTGGACAAACCTGGAGATCTCCCTCGGTGCTGTTTCGCGGTTGAAGAGAGTGGAGGAAAATACACCACAAGAGCCGGTTTCTGTTCCCTGCCCTGGCCTCATCAGTCCAAACCACAGACCCTTTACCGGATGGCCCTCGCCTCAGTTCTATGACAGCACACCCGGACTAGTTCGGTTTGAAGGAGTCTTGGCATCATATACGAGCAATGGCCCTTTGGTACTCCAAGATCTCGATCTCGACATTGCCTCCGGCCAAGTGGTGGTCATTTGCGGACGGACAGGCAGCGGGAAAAGTTCCCTCCTCCTTGCGATGCTTCGTCTAATCAATATCCGCGACGGGACACTCCGCATCGGGAACAAGGATATTCGTCAGGCTCCTCTGCATATCATCCGTGAAAAAGCCTTCATCACAGTCACGCAGGACTCGTTCCACTTACCTGATGCATCTCTGCGCTTCAACCTTGACCCAACATGTCTATTTCCCAACGACGCCCTGATATCAGTCCTTCAAATCCTCGGGCTATGGATCCATCTCTCATCGTCCTCCTCAATCAATTATCCATATTCAGAGCATCCAGTCATCGACGAAACCAGCCCTCTTCTCAACACCACCACCCCCTCTCCAAGCCCTTCCTATCACCCCATCCTCGACACTCCCCTCTCCCTCCTCCCCACCCTCTCCACCGGCCACCTCCAACTCCTCTCCCTCTGCCGCGCCATCATCAAAGCCCGACACATGCACACCATACATGTAGCCCAAGCCGCCCCAGAGGAAGAAGAATACAGACGAGGAGACACAACTACCAATCCAGACGTTTGCTCATCTGCTTCTTCTACTACCGACCCGGGCTTTCGTAAACCGGACGACATCATGAAGCCGATTATTTTGCTGGATGAAATCACGGCTTCGTTGGATGAGAAGACGGAGCAAATGGTGCTTAGGGTCGTAAGGGAGGAGTTTGTGCAAAACAAGTATACGGTCTTGATGGTTACGCATCGGGTGGAGGCGGTAAGGGGTGCTTTGTTAGGGGGGAGGTCAAGGTGGGTGGAGGAGGATTTGGTGGTGAGTATGGAGGGGGGAAAGATAGTGGGGGTTGAGAAGGTGGGTGGGCGACGCTGACGGCGTTAGTTAGAAGCTAACTTGAGGGAGGTTGAGGGTAGGGAGGAGGAAGTATCCGTGTTCTCTCTCTTAGAGATGGGGTGCTGAGAGGGAGCCTTGAGAGGTGGAAGGGGAAGGGATCCGTCCCGTGGAGGAATGCGACGCTGAATAATTTTGAAAAAAGGCGTGGGTTATCTTCATCCGAGAAAGATACAGTCAAGAGATGTTCAAAGAGCTGCGTCGATACCTATTAATTACATGGATTCCATTTCTGCCCTCTCAGTCGTTCTTACTCAGATACGACGGCAAGTCTTTTTTTTGTTAGAAAGTAAGAAGGGCAAGTTCCCTTCCTATTGTCGCATCAAGCAAATAAATGGATCTGGTGCCATCGCCCGGCATCACTGACATAGATTTAGTTTTCATGTCGTCTTTTTCTTTTCGGGCTGGCCTGGAGGTAGGTCAAGTTTTTATGTTTGGAGAAACTCGCATGTTTTAGTGGATTATCGGTTCCATCTATTTACTAATCGATCTCCCTCTGTGTCTTTTTCTTACGGACTTTCGAGAGATCGAGTGACCTGACCACCCAGTCCTTCGCCACCATGTCCAACAACACCACCTTAACAATATTGAAACCAAGGACACCAACTACCCTATCTGCTGCCATACTTACAGCTACATCCACCTCTGCCCCCAGCAGCAACAATGGTCCAAACACTATCTACTACGACGGAAGTGGACGTTGGGTGTGCGGTTATGTGGTTAAATACTCGACAGAACAACCTCATCGTTCGTATCATGATTACCTAGGAATCATGTAGAAGGAAGCTATGTGTACCCGGATATATAGTGACTGATGATTTAGAAAGAAGGCTAAATACAAACTGACTATATTGACCCCACACGTTGGAGGTGATCTGTTTGTTTGACTTTCTTCGGCAAAAAACATTACAAATGAGGATTGTGGTATTGAGTGGTGACTGTGGGTGTTTTTCAGGTCTTGCAGCTCTTTTATTTTCTTTGGGGCCCAAAGTTTGCTACGTAATAATGCATGCACGGAAACATACTATTACTAATGTAATCGGGTCTGATTATGAGTTATTAGGTATCTATCATAGGCGGCATAGGAAACAGCGCGACGGGAGGTGCAATCTTCTCTTTTTTTTTTCTTTCTTTGTTGTTGAGTCCGTAACCATAATGACAAACCCGAAGGGAAAAACACTCACTCCTGATAAGTAAAACTAACACTACTTCTTTCGCCCAAACCAATGTGTGGTAGTTGATCATCCACCTATAGCATCACAAGAAGTTGGATTTTTTGATTTTTTTTTTCTTTTTTCTATAGTATTTGAAAGATCAGATGGAAGAAAGGAATTCCCATGCGGGGGAGGCTTTGCTACACTACCCAAGAGCAGTGGCAGAGGGGAGAGAGCGAAGCGGCCAGGATCAGTACTGCTAAGTATATAGACCCACCTAGACAAGCAAACCATCAACAGTAACAGGGATTGTAGTATAGTGGTCAGTACTTCTCGTTGTGGTTTCTCACAGCGATCCGAGAGGACCCAGGTTCGATTCCTGGCAATCCCATCTTTTTGCGCTTTTGGATTCCTCACAGTCGTCTTTATTCTTTTGCTTGATGTTCTGCGAAAAGATTTGCTTTTTAAAATCTTTGAATTCAAGAAATAGATCGCTCACAAATCCAGAAAGTCATATTTGGAAGTCTGCGAGAGAGAATAGTGGTGTTGGTTGTATTTCATGCTATCTTGCTGTGACTCGAGATGAAAGGAACTGAATGCCGGGTAGCGATGACGATGAACACGCGAATGATACAAGAGGTAGAGGAAAGAATCAGCGTTAGCATCCTTTGGGCCATACAATCTCGTTGAAAGACAATCACAGTGAACAGACAGAATTGATAGTCATAGACAGCATTGTCCTCGTTCCCGAACAGCACCTTAACATTACACCACCGCCAACCTGTCCAAAAGACCATCTTTCCCCTGATGCTTGTAACTAAGAGTTAGGTATAATATATACGTACGATGGATAGTACATTGAGCAGGTGTTTGTTCAAACCTGCGTTGGTATGTTATACAATGCTTTTGCGCATTTCTCTCCCTCCTCCAAACCTTTTTGAAACGCGTGCACGCCCTCCCAAGAAAACCCTATATACAAGTATTGTCCAAGAAAATAACAATGTATAAAGGTCCTGTTCTTGGACGGAGAAGAGAAATGTTAGCCCCCAATGCTATGCAATCAGAATCCAAAAAATATAATGCTTGCTTCCCCCTTCACCCAAAGGGCCAAAAAAAAGGCGTTATCTCAAAACACCACCCTACCCAACCCCATCTGTATCCCCCTTTCCCATCCTTCCCTCAACTTTCTATAGTCATAGCCATGGTCACCTTTATACCTCTTCCTTTGCCTTACTGCTGCTGCTGTTGTTGTTGTTGCTGTTCCTTTCTCATCACAAACAAGTTCAGTCTCCTAAGCCCTGACTTCCGTAGCGCCCGCAAAGCTCTTGAACCGCTCGTTAAAGACCTTGACCCTCTCCTCCTCCATCATCTTCTGCAGCTTTCTGGTCTGGCGAACCGCCTCCTCACGTTCTTCCTGGAGAGTCATGACCTCAATCTGGGCCATGTTCATGCGACTGACGACTTCCTGCATTTCCGAGTCGGCAGCCATCAGGGCGCCTTCGAGCTGGGCGACGCGGGCTTTGAGCGTAGTCACGTCCTCGGCCATGTTGCCCTCGGCGGCAGCCGATGAAAGAATTCCAGAGGCCCGCGGCCGAAGGTAGGTCGAGGCATGCGAGTTAGAATAAAAGGAAGAAGATGATGAAAGTAAAAAAGGGCTCGACATGCGAGTGGTACGGGGAGTGGCATCGCTCTTACTCGCCAGGCTCATGCTGAACATGGGGCTGAGGGGAGACTTGGGCGGGAATGAGCGCGGGGGAAGACCACGCATGGCGGCTGCCGAGCCCGCAGGCCCATCGCGCAGACGCAGGAGGTGGATGCTATGACTCTCCTTAAGCGTCTGCAGCTCTTCCTCATGGCGGTTCACGCGCTCTTCAGCATTGGTTTGCGCGGTAATCACCTGTTCCTCAAGCTCCCTTAGGCGCTTCTGGAGACTGGCAATGCGCTCCGTGCTTACGCGCTGGTTGGCCTCACCGCGGGCAACGGTATCGGCCAGCCTCGAGCGGAGTGCAGCGTTGATGGCAAGCTGAGCGCGCACTTGCTGTGCGAGTTCCTCGACACGCCGGGCCGAGTCAGACAGTTGCTCAGCTAGAGTGAGCTCGGCGTCAATGTGTTGCTTTTCGGACTCTCGGAGGGATTCGAGCTCGGCAAGCTGGGCAACGTTATCCTCACGAGCCATGTCACGCTCCGTCACAACAGTCGAGAGAGATTGCTCAAGGCGAGCAATGGCGAGCTGCATTGCCTCGTTGGATGCAGTGCTGTCCTCGAGGTCCTTGATACGGACGAGAGCTTCACTGTAGGTGGCTTGCAAGTCTGCATAAGCCTTCTCCAGGGACGCTGACGACACCGGAACAAGAGCGTCATTGTCGCTGTAATTGGACATGTAGCTGCTACGGGCGAAGCCCTCGGGAATAAGTATGTCTCTTTCCCTGAGAAGGCTGCGCAGGGAGGTGATTTCCTGCTCGGCGCGGTCAAGGTTCATCTTGAGGCCACCCAGACCCTTCTCGACCTCCCACTTCTGGTCAATGGCTTCCTCAGCCCGGCGACGCAGGACGGCGATCTCATCGCGAAGGTTGGCCACCTCCTTTTCGTATCCACCACGAGGGGAAGACGAGAGAAGACGGTCACGCTCCTGCTCGAGAAGCTTGATTCTCTTGGCGTTCTCGCGATTCTGGATCTCCTGTCTCTCAAGGAGACTGCGCAGAGCACGGTGCAATGCGTCGCGCTGTGCCTCGACGTCCTTTAGCCTGTCGGCCAGGATCTCACCACGAGGCTCAGCAGCAGCAGCAACAACATGGTGCTTTGTAGTGTTTGACCGGGCAAGGGACATGGGGCGGCCGGCTCTCTTAATAGAGCTGCTATTTGTGCCTGCAACTGATGTTGAACGGGAAAGGACCATCGACATGCGGGTTCCTGTCTCTTTGAGCTCGTTGTTCTCCGACTTCAAAGTGCGCAGTTCCTGCTCCAACTTGCGCAGCTCCGTGTTCTCAAAACGTAGCGCCTCGAGCTCCTGTTGCAGGTCGTCGATTTCTGCGCTTTCACTTCTCAATGACTGAAGTTCATTCTGCTGGCTGCTGAGCTGAGCGTTTGTAGACTTAAGCAGTTGAACCTCGTCGTGCAACTTGCTGCACTCGCTATGTTCGAGCTTGATGGCGTGAAGCTCCTCCTGCAACCTTACGACATTTGAGTCTCCTGACTTCAGTGCTTGGAGCTCCTCTTGCAGTCGATCGCATCCTGTGTGTTCAGCTCGGAACTGCTCAAACTCATCTCGCAGCTTAGCGAACTCCGTATTTCCGAGCTTGCCGCATTCCGCGTGTTCGGACTGAAGGTGTTCGTACTCGTCGCGGTACTTGCCAAGTTCGGCATTCTCAGCCTTCAGGAGATCGACCTCCTCCTGGATCTTACCAAGCTCCTCATTTTCCGTCTTGAGAGATTGTACTTCTTGCTCCAGCCTGGTCGCATCATAGGCGAGCTTGTCTCGCTCGTTTGACGTGTTTTCCAACTTGCCCTTGATGTCACCGAGGAGGTCTTCCAGGCTTTCCCTCGTCTGACGCTCTTCGGAGAGCTTTCGTCGCAAGTCGTCGCATGTGGCCTCGAGTTCCTTGATCCTGTCACTGGTTTCCTCGTTTTGTATTTTGGCAACATCAATCATCGAAGCCCTCTTTGAAAGTTCCTGGATCTGTTCGTCGAGGGCACGGCGCCTAATCCGCTCATCTTGCAGCTTGGTGGTAAGCTCAAGTCTGATTTGCGCTCGTTCCTGCTCCGCTTTGCGCTTGAGCACAGTAATTTCCTCCTTGGCTTGATCATAGTCGCTAAATTTTGATGAACTGTGTCCAGAGTCGGAGAAGTAGTCGCTTGTTCTTCTCCCGGATTCATTAGGGTTGCCGTTATTGACCTGTTCCTGTAGCTTGTCCACCAGATCCTCCAAGTCCATTTCACGCCGAATGGATGCAGCCAACTCGGCGCCAATGGCTTTCAGTTCGTCCTCCATTTCGTCGATCTGATACTGCGACGTCTCACTGGGCGGCGGCGTCTGTAGGTAGTCTTCGCAGTACTCTAGCGGCCTCTCGGTTTTCGCATTGGTATGACTAGGTGTCCTGAGCAGGCGTGGGGATTCATCTGCAAGCGTCCGTAGGGTTGAGCGTCTCACAGAATGAGGAGAAGGGGACGGGATGGGCGAAATGTCTTCTTTGTCTTCCGAGAACTCGGTTGTGAAAGATTGTGGCGTGGTAGCCCAGTTGCCATAGAAGTTGGCGTCCAATTGGGACGAGGCGGGCGATTTTGGCAGAGGTCTGTTAAGATTATTGTTTTCACCCGGGGTTGAAACGAGCGGAAAGGCCCGTTGTCGATGGTCACTATCTTCTGCTGGCGCAAGATTTAGATGTGGAGGGGGAGACTTTCGAGAAGACAGCGACATGGTACTGGGCTTAACTATGGGATTGCGCCTGTCATGTGTCTCTTGCAAGTGCGTATTAATCGTCGCGGTGGCGTTAGTATAGGGAGCCGCAACCTCGTCGTTGTAGTACGTATCGAGGTTGTGGTCCAATGATCGAGTGGTCACACCAAGGCTGTCGGCGCTTATATGCCGATCTGGCGACACTGACGATGGGCCCCCTGTCTGAGCCGATGAGATAATCGGGCTCTCCTTCAAAGTCTTTGTGGGCTGCAGGTTGCCGGTATTAGAGATACAGGGGCCTTGAAGCTGTACAGAACGATCGGACACGGTGCTTGATCTACATGGAACAGTAAAAGGTCAGTTTGTTGTTCACCCGCATTTAGCCTGCCTAGACGACTATGACCTGAACCGGACTCTCGGATATACAAAGGACTTACGACCGTTGGTTGTTGCTGCTAGACTCGGAATCCGCCGGTAAATCGGAAGCGTGGGCAGCAGCCGAGGAACGAGGAGGATTAAGTGGAGGACCAAACTTGGCGGGGAATTCGTACAGAGTAGGGCTATCCAAAGAACACGATCTCGAGAAACGGGACTCGGGACGGGGAAGATCGCGGATGATGTCAAGATAGTTCCTTCCCGGAGACGAGAAGCGGGTGGCCAAGGGCGAAGCCGAGGATGATAACGGCTTGCGCTTGATGGGGGCCGGGGTGTTAGCGAGGCTTTGGGACCGGCCTTTGCTGGGACTCGGGGTCGGACGTTGGTCGGAGATGGTAGGTAGTGGAGGGAACTGGTGGTCCGTCTCCAGTTGGTCTAGTGTTTCCTCTGTTTCGTCCGATGTCGAAGGTCCGAGCCCGTGTGGCGGGAGAAGGGACGGCAGCTGTGGGTATTCCTTTGAGAAACGTGGTGGTGTTCTAGCGGACGACACAGCGGGGGTGGCACCAACAGGCTCGACGACGGCTGAACGTGCAGGAGGCGGGGAGAATTTAAGGAGAGTGGTAGCCTCGGGCGAAGCAGCGCGGTTCGTGTCGAGCTGTGGATGGTGATGTTGTTCCTGGTGGTGTTGTTGTTGTTGTTCTTGGTATTGTTGTTCTTGATGATAGTGAAGAGGCAGAGCAGGGCCAAAATCGAACCCTCTCTCGTCAGGGGAAGAAGGGACGAAAGGAGCCATAATGGTGGCTGAGGCTAGGGCAACGGTAGTATATGAAGAAGGAAATGACCCCAAGTCAACTAAGGTCAGGGTGCGGTGCTAAAGTGCCCGGGTGGTATCTGCTGCAACGCGGACGGTAGTGGCGTTTGGTGGTCTAGCGAGGTCGCTAGAGATGATCTCCACGGCTGGTCTGGGTAACGGGCCTTGAGTTTGAAATTCGAAACCGAATCTACAACGGGGACCTGATCATCCTCATCATGGGCTTGGTCGGCCGCGATTGGATGGGCTTGATTGGGGGTTTGGACAAGGCAAGGACTGGATCAGAGGTTCCAATTAGTGTAATTGGCGGACAGTCAATCACTTCCCTCTTTCAAAGAAGGGCGGGAAGGGAAAGGTCGCAGAAAGGGAGAGAGCGAGACGAAAAGAGCAAGAGACGAGCGAACGTGACAGGCTGACGGCGGACGCGCAAGTCCGGAAGTCAGTGAGATCTTCCACCTGGAAGAGACAACAAGAGAGTGACAAGGCGCCGGGGGTCCTGGGGTCCAATGTGTAGGGTACCCAGATTATCTTTGATGGAAGAAGTGGAGGGAACAATTTCGCGCGGGCGGGTTGGGAGAAGAACAAGCGAGTAAACGAGTTGCAGGATATTATTGGATTGGAGGATTTGGCCGATTCAAAAGGGGGCAACTTCCCTCTCTCTTTCTGTTGACGCCGGCTCTTCAGGGTCTTGACTGAATTCTCTCTTCACCGGCCTGTTCCTCCCTCCATTCCTCCCACATGCCGCTGGCGCTCGCCAGTAGCAGTCGCGCTCTGCCGTGACAGAGACGGCTCATTGGCGCCATTGGGTCAAGAGGAAGGAGAGGACATCCGAAAAGGCGATGACCTAGAATTGAAACAAAGTGGGATGGCGCAACAGAAAACGCCCCAAGTGGAAACGCAACAAACCTCCACTTCCGGTCGTGTTTCCCAGTGGTCCTCCGGGCTGCAGCGCTCCTGCCCATTGGGCAACGCCGTTCGTACCTTGCAGATTGGCCTGCAACCGTGCACGGCCCTTTCGATCTCGTCTCTCCAATCACCACGTCTTGTCAGGGGGTTCCATTGTCAATTCAGCCCATTGTCCTTTTTTTATGACCTTGCCCAAGGCCTGGATGGAATTGGAGGGATCGGGATTCCGTCATGGATGCAGCTTCCAAAGGGGCTCGTTCTGTTCTTCAGCTCAACCTCGATTTGGGTCTCCTGGTTCGTGAGCCTCGACACGGAAACCACAAGGTACCCATGTGCGAGTCATATGAGCCATGAATCTGCGAAACAAAACAAAAAAAGAAAGACCTCAAGATGAGGTTAATGCTGAAGGCAGCCTGGGTAGGTGAGCGAGACGATTTCCCGTAGTGCCAAACGGGATGGCGTCAAAGGGCGGGAACTTGGCAAGCCCCGGGAAGCGCCCATGCTTTTTACCATGATTGCGATGGAGTAAATTAATAAAAGTAACGACAGGGATTCCAGTTCTAGTGTAGCCCGAAGATAGCAACGTCCTTCGTTTTCTTTGCTCTCTTTCAATATAATTCCGTGAAAGCCGGCGTGGGCTTGACTGATCTCATGTTGAATTGCCCAATGGGTTCGGACCGTTGACATGGAGCTTTACCACCGCTTTGGGGCGATTTTCTCTAGACATGTCGAGAACGGGAAAATGACATACCATGCGGTATGACAGCTGGGGCATGGAAGGGCACGTGATTTTCTTCTTCTGAGTTTTGGCCTTCAATCACTCAAGCTTTTCCCTCATCCTGCCGTGGCTCTTTGGGTAGGTCTCATGGGGTTTGGGAGAAGCAAGAGAGTAGTATCAAAGGCCGTTTCATTCGGCGGCCACCGCGATCT
Organism: Neurospora hispaniola; assembly: GCF_033458365.1. Classification (NCBI taxonomy): domain Eukaryota; kingdom Fungi; phylum Ascomycota; class Sordariomycetes; order Sordariales; family Sordariaceae; genus Neurospora; species Neurospora hispaniola. Next base: position 2,129,262 of record NW_026944411.1, on the reverse strand, counting down.
CATTCACAGCGACGCGAAGTCGATCTTGCACCATCAGACCGTGATGATGTGCCTTGGAAGCGCCGGCCCCTCTCCCAGCTCTTCTAGATGGCCGGCATGTCATCCGAAAAAAAAAAAAAAAAAAAAAAAAAAAAAAAAAAAAAAAAAAAAAACCGACGGGAGTTGTGCGACTTTTTGTCCATCATGAAAGCGCCCACTGCGACAACCCACTATGCATGCAACCGTCGGAGCCGAACGCGGTTGATGTAAAAGTCATTGTTGACAACAAGGAACGACAGTTTATTTGCTTCATTGAAGGCCGGCTGTCCTTTGATGATGGTTGTTGACATGGTCATGATGTCTCCAATGAAATGGGCAAATGTGACTGCTCAAGCCATGAGACGCAACATTCATCTATTGATACCATGAAACAGTATACATATGTGTTTGTGGACGAGTCGGTCTCGAAAACCCCATCAGTTCGTCAGTAGATTGATCTCCGAAACATGTTTTGTTCTCCAGTAAAGGCTCATCAGGCTATATCCCTGTCAAATTATAGCTGTAGAGACTTGATCAGTTCCAATTTATACGTCTCATTCGCGATGACTCCAACTCGATTGTCATAGTGAAGAGTTCCTCTTGGCTACCTGATAAATCACCTTCGGCCTACTCTTAACCACAATTACCTCTTTCCGCGACACAACTTAACGGTTGGATGACCTCGCCTCGTAAAGTCTGTACGCTGGACTTGACGGCGTGGAGATATCTTGGATGAGCCTGGCAGGGCGGGTCAAAAAATATATGTTGAATAGCAGGCGTCCGGAGTAAAAAGATGAATGTGATCGATCGACGTGACTCAAGGTTAAGAAAATGGAAGCCTGCCGAAACAGAACAAAGGCAAATGAGCAAAAAGCTTAGGTGCCCTAGCCTGGGGTTAGAAGACAACACGCATTTTCTAGCTCCCCGCACACCTACCGCGCCGGCTATTGGAAGGTGTTGGAAGATCTGATCTTGAGGTGAGGAAGGAAGGTCTGCCGCCCGTGTCCGCGAGGATCGACCCAAGAAGAGGTGATTACTGAGATATCGGAAGAAATCATTAGAGGGAAGACTCTATATGCTTGCTGTTGAGGTACATTTTTGGGGTCGAGGAGGATATTGGTAGCGTAGGCATGCTGGCCTGGAGGTGTAGATGTGTCGATGGCCTAGCTGTGGGGATCGGATGGTTGGTTGCATCAGGGCATGTACATAAGTAACATGCATGGGGTGAGCAGAGGTTGATGAGAGCGATGCTCCTCACATCTGTATCCTCATCCTCTAAAGTATGGTGAGACCTGTCCAAGCATCACCGGGGTCATCATCACTTGGCAATCAATTATCAGCCCAAAGAGTGGTGAAAAAAAGGCAGGCAGAAATCTCATTACTGAAACGAGTTCTGGAAAACAGTAAGGACATTAGAACCTCGTACATATCAAATATGCTAGATCTCCGTTCTTGCGTAGGCCTGCCTGGTCTTGGGAAGCAGTCCAGGCTTGTTGACTCAAGCTCCACTTAGTATCAAACCGCATCAACTATATCCATCTGAAATCATCCTGAAAAGAACTGTCATCCCAAAAACCACAACAAAGCTCGTAGCAGGTGAACAGTGAGGAGCTTGATGTCTCGAGTGTTTGGTGCTGTTGGTGACGTTGTCGAATCTCGGTGCTTCCCCTGGCTCTGGTGGTGGAGCTTATCAGCTGTCAGGGTCGCAGATAAGACTCCCCCACTTCTCCCGGGTCCCGAACGTCCATCCTTTGGGCGTCGGTCGCCCAGCTCGTCTGAATGATGATGTGGTTGGCTGATGAATCTCTGAACGCGGGAAGGCTCTCTCTCACCTGAAGCTGTCGTTTCTGCCATAGCGTGTTAAGCATTTGCCTCTAAACCAAAGCTGAACACTACCATCGTCACCGGCGCAACCGCAAGGCAACCCAAGGGAAACCAGGAAACACATGAACCACCAGCTCCCCGTTTCTCAACCCTGAATGACAACATTTGATCATCCTACTTACAGAACGGTACTAGCTCCGACATCGCACTTTGATCTACACGCGTATTCCGCAACACCTTGTTGATTCTCAGCTTCTCTTCGCTTCAGCTTCCCAAATCCAGCGGTATCGTCCGGTCGTCTAGAGGCATCGATCCGTCATCGTTCCCGTCCTCTATCTTCCACCTGCGCAACCCTCGATTTTCGATACAGAATAACCTCAGAAGACGCCGCACCTCACAACGCAAACAACCCACTCGATCCCTCTCCCTACCGCACACGCACATCTACACACGCACGTCTACAAGTACCGGCACGCCACGCTACGAATCCCATTTCGACGGGGGACAGCAACATAGTCCGCGCTCTCGCCAATTGCATGCTTCGCGGCTCCAGGTAGCCTCGCTCAATGGTGGCTACCTTAGGTCACCGCCCACGCCATACACACCAAGGCCCCGAGGAGTTGCGAAGCGCATCGAATGAATGCAACCTCTAAACCCATTCCTCAGTGCTTTTGCCAAGAGCCCTTATCTCGCCCAGTGCTCGCCCCCTCAGCAGCACATCCTCCTTGTCCCGACCACCGATGTCATTCTTGACTCCCGCGACACCGAGACGGGCGCGCCCTTGTCAGCTTCCGTAGCCTCCGATGAGTTCATCGGGAGCCATGTGCTGCGCATCCTTCCACCCAAGGGGGGCCCTGGCGCGGGAGCCAAGGAACCTACGCAGAATCTCCGTGAGATGAAGGGCAAACCCAAGCTATACAGCACCATCAATGGCAGGACCATTGTCATCAAGGACAACTATGTCTACAGCAACAAGGGTACCGAACTCCTTCACAGAGTCTCAGCCGTGAACCTACTGCTAACTGTTCTGGGTGTTGAACAGGATTCAGGGCCTTGGCCCAAGCCAACCTTCTCCACGACGCCCTTTGGTACCCCGATACTCTCGAGCTTAAGCAGTTCCTGGTCTATTTCATATCACGCCCGCTGGTCGGATCATGGGAGGAAGTCAACATCCCTCCGGCCCTACTGCCGCCCGAACCAACCACCCGACCCAAACCTATAGCAGCTGCGTCGGACGCACCGAAAAAGAAGGACATTAGGAGCTTCCACGAACTCCTCAATCATTTTCCCGCCATTGCAAGGCAGATGCAAAATGGTCTCGAGAAGCTGTTCCGCGAGTTCACCCTTGTAGTCGAACGACCACTACCGCCACCTCCTTCTGCGAGCGTCATCCCGGACCCAGAACCCATCAATGGCCCCATTACACACGCGGTTCGAAGTGTACGATCGAACAGTACAGGAAGTATCAGCTTCACAAGGAACACGCATGGTGACCACTTGACCGAGAGCATATACAGCCAGGATGATGAGGACATTATGAGGGTGGCTCTGGAGACCGCTGTAACGTCAGCGATTGACCTCTTCCAAAATGTCGATAAGCAACAATTGTCTTTGTTGGGCGCAACTACCGACTTGACCGGACCAGTTGTCGAACGTATGATTGAACGTTATGTGACGGAAAACGTACACTACATGTTGTTCCCCCGCTTGACGACACTTCGACGACCGGATGATCTCGAGTTAGAGGCCAAGATACGGCAGATGGATAATATCGATATTTCTCAGCTGGGAATCGCTATGGACGGTGGGTCGCGAGCAAAGCGTGATCTCATCTCTCGACTGGGGCGTGCGGTGGACGAGTTCCGCAAAATGACAAACGCCAGCTGTCCTCAGGAGATGATGGAAATTCTTCTTTCTACCGCCAAGGCTGCAACGCAGCTCGCTTTACCTGAGCCTCCGCAGACTCCGGGGCCAGCTTCGGAAAAGCCCATTTTGACTATCAACGCTGATACCCTTGTATCTCTGCTGCTGTATGTTGTCATCAAAGCTCAGATTAAGCACCTCCAAGCGCGACTAAGCTATGTTCGACACTTTATCTTCATCGATGATGTTGATAGTGGCGAGATCGGCTATGCGCTCAGCACCTTCGAGGCTGTTTTGGCGTATCTTGACCGTGATTCCGGCGGGTTACGGCGAGCCAGTCGTCGGAACAGAGCCCTTTGGGACGCGGTGTCAAAAGGCGACATTGTGGAGCTGAAGAAAATCATGGAACCAGAAACGTATTCCAGCGACGACGCCTATTATGCAGTCGAATCCCGGCCTTCTTCACGCAGGGCATCGGGAAATGACTGGAACTTCGCGAATGGGGGTTCGAGTCTGTCTTCAACGGCCTTTTCCGTATCGGAGCGTTTCTCTGAAGGTTCTGGCCTCAGTCACGTATTTCCGTTCCAGGATGGAGCATCCGATGATATCGACATTGATCCTTACGAAGCTGAACCACTACCTCTGCCAAAGAAAGTCAAAAGGGTATCAATGGACACTCGAAGTATGTCACTGTCGAGCAGCTCGGAAATCTCATTTAGGTCTAGGACAGCCAGCATCACCACGACATGGACAGGTGGAGTTGAAGGCGACACTAGTATTGAACGCCTCGCCCAGACCACCGATGCACTTGGGGAGTCAGTACCGATGATGGCCATCCAAAACGGCCGTGTTGAGGTCTTGGAGTATCTGCTGTCACTGAGCCAGTATTTCCCTGCCCATGTCCTGTTGGAAGACCAGAACAACGCGGGCACGACATTGATGAGCGCTGCGGTTCAGTTGGGTGAAGCCAAAGTCATCAACATGCTGTTGAACTTGTTCCTCGAATCAACGCCGCGCGATCAGCTTAGAGATTATCTCGCCAGACAAGATACATGGGGTCGTAGTGCTGCGCATTACCTCTTCCACGCTCCCTTCCTAATAAAACTTTTAGGCGAGATGCTACCCTGGCGGCAGAAGGACAAAAACGGACAAACACCATTATTCGCGTTATGTCGGTCGTATGATCATGCCAACTACTCCGTCATGGTAGAGGAGGGCCTTGACTTTGCCACGAGAACTCAGGGCGATGGTCAGCCTCTGCACCTGGATGAACATGTCGATGCCAAGGGCAATACCCTTTTGCATATCATCAACGACCCGAAGCTTGCGTTACAAATCCTCCAACATTGCGATGTTGATGTCAATGCAACCAACGAAAAGAGGTTTACCCCTCTGATGCTGGCCAGCAAGTATGGGCGTTTCGATATGGTGCGAGTGCTCTTCGGAGATCCTCGCGTCGATGTTGCGGCCAGGGAGCTTCGAGGTTTGACAGCCGTAGAATTGGCCAAGGACGACGAGGTCCGCAACAAGATCGACGATCTCACCCTGTTCTCGCTCATACCAGGCTCCGACTCACGCACAACGGGTGTGGTACGATCCTATTTTGTTGAGGATACCTCCATCCGTTTTGTGCTGAAGTCGGGGGCACCGGTCGACCGGTATAGTTATGCCGTAACGACGTGTCGTCGATCTCTGACGGACTTTGAGCACCTTGTTAAGTTGCTGGAGATAGAGAACCCTTCCTCATGGATACCGTCTCTGGCGGATGTGCGGTCGCCGACACAGATTCTTTCCAGGCCAAGTCGAGCGGTGCTCAAGGATCTCCAGATTCGTATGGATTGGTTCTTACGGGTACTTTTGGCGCATCCCACGTTTGCTACTCATGAGATGCTTTGGGAGTTCTTCCTGGTGCCTGACTTGCAGCTTGACATGATGGCCGAACGGAGTAGGCTCAAGGCGGAAGCGCTAACGGAGAAAATCCATGACGAGATGGAGCCTGTCATAGACCTTAGGGAGGTTGAGCAATTTGTCGATCATGCTCGTGATATTGTCAGGAGCGTGCACTTTTCTACCAGGAGTGTGGCCCGGAGGGCGAACGTAGTCGGGAACGTTGCCATGGGTAAGTCATTCCTTTGCACAGACCTCTCCACCAAAGGAACCACCCTTTACTAACAATCCTCACAAATAGACCTCTACGATGCCTCCCAACTCCTTCACCGCGTCCTCACCACCTTCCCTTTCCTCCCAGCCTCCCACCTAACCGCCCTGGAACTCTACGTCCGCGCCCTCGCTCCACCCCAAAACTCGCCAACAAACCTCTTCTTCAACGCCTTCTTAACTCTTTACTCCAACGTCGAAGCTATCCTCCGCGCCCTCGCCAAGCCGCCGCGAACCATTGCCAAGATTGTCTCCATTCGCCGCGAGGCCGAGCGTAACTACAACTCGCTCAACCGCTCGTCGCGTTGGCCGCTCGGTCTTTTGGATGAGACGAGGCAGCGGATGAACGAGGAACGAGAGGAGAAGGTCAAGAATGCGGAGCGCGAGGCGGAGATGCTGGGAAAAGAACTAAGGTATGCCCAGCAGACGGTAGCGGGCGAACTGGCGGGGTGGAGGGATATGCATGAAAAGATGGGACGGAGGGCAATTAGGGAGTTGGCGAGGGGGATGTTGATCTTGGAGAGAGGACGAATGGAGGGGTTGAAGAGGGCTTTGAGGAAGGTCAAGGCGGTTGAGGCGGGAGGGCTGACGGGTTTGCGGGATAGTGCTGTTGATAGGACTTCAGTTGGGGTTGGTGGAAGTAGTAGTGGTGGCTACAGGGGGAATGGAAATGGGAATGGGAGGGGTGTACCCGGCAAAGGCGTCGTCGGTGTGGGAAAAGCCCCGGCGACGATAGCTGCCAGTACGGTGGTTGCGACGGGGAGGATTGATGATAACTTGTTATAGTCCCCGTTCACGAATAGTGGGACGGCGGCAGATGGAGCGGTGTAAGTTGCACGGACTGAAAGTACAAACGGCGTTGGATGGCTTTTTTTTTTTTTTTTTTTTTTTTTTTTTTTTTTTTTTTTTTTGAAGAGGCTGGTTTGCTGTCGGTTTGTGGAACATGTAATGTACAACTAATGTACAACATGACAATATGGGCAATGGTTTGGTGAAATGCCTGGCGGCGTTGTCTGGCCGTTGGAGATTACACTTCAAAGATCTGTCCGCCTGCAGTGGTGAGACAGTGTTGAGTGGTTTACAGGATACAGGACAGGCGTTAGAGCTGGGAACGTGCGGTTGAACTTTTCAATGTCATACTCTTTCTCTGGGCAGAAGTTACCTCGCCGCCCCTTTGAGTTTCGACACAATCGACAATAAAGTCAACATGTGATGTCTCGTCTCTATAAATAACGGAGCCTGCAAATAAGTTGGGGAAAAGAAAAGAACAAGAACAAAAGACGAAAAATTAGTGAACCTCGAGAGCCCAGCAAGCAATTCAAGATGAGAACCACATAG